>NC_091775.1:71861339-72605506 GCF_029378745.1 Bos indicus
AAAAAGCAGCTACTGAGTTGGGGGGAGGGCGCTTCCCAGGTGGCTCAGCGATAAAGAATCCACTTGGCAATGCAGGAGATGCCAGAGACACAGGTTCAATCCCTGGGTCAGGACGATCCCCTGGAGAAGGAAATGGCTACCCACTCCAGTATTCTTGCCTGGAGAATTCCACGGACAGAGAAGCCTACAGTCCATGGGATCACAAGGAGTCGGACATGACTGAGCACGAAGGTACCGGGCACCGAGTCGGGGAGCAGGGCATAGCAACAGAGAGGGGCGAGCTATGGGCCCCTGGATCCCACTATACATTTTAGCCCCATTTGACTTTTTTAACTATGGGAATAAGTCACTTTAATAAATATTACTTTTATGCAAAAATAAACAGCTTGGACTCTAGAGTCCGATTGCCCAGGTTCAGACCTCTGTTTACTCTCTTACTGGTGGCAGGGCTTGGTTCGAGCCACTGGCCTTCCTGTTTCCTTATCTAGTTTGTAAAATTGAGGTAAGGGTTAAACATACTTTCTGCAAAGGGCCTGGCACAGGACATATGCTCAATAAATCACAGCCAGTATGACTTTTAAGACCGCTGAGAAATTCCATGGTAGAGTGAAAGCAAACTCCGCTGCCCCAGATACGGGAGGAATTGAGAAAGCCTGACCAGTATCACCCTTGCATTTGCCAGTAAGTTCTCCAGCTGTTGTAAAGTTGCTCCCACCCCACCCCCTCCCTATCTTAGTCATTAGTGATGCCCTACCTTGCAAAGTGACTTACGAGGCGCTGGACATGCAGCAGAGAGTGGCTTTTCACATAAAGGCCCAATTCATTTCCAGGGGCCTGCCTGCAGGCTTTCCTTCTGATACAATCGTCCCACACAAGCTGTCTCCGTGGGAGGGGTCACAAAGCAGCCCCAGGATGGGGCATTGGTGCAGGGCAGGGAGAAGGCAGCTCCAGGCTCAGCTGGGGCAGGGGAGCACACTGCAGGGTCCCGGGCTCAGAGCCCCCACAGTGATCTGGGGCCCTGCCCAACTAAGGGGGCCTCCAACGAGGGCCTGGGGATGAGGATGCTGACTCCTTGGCCCAAATATATACACAC
Organism: Bos indicus; assembly: GCF_029378745.1. Lineage (NCBI taxonomy): Eukaryota > Metazoa > Chordata > Mammalia > Artiodactyla > Bovidae > Bos > Bos indicus. Next base: position 71,862,433 of record NC_091775.1, read on the forward strand.
ACTTATTTAAACAAGCATATGAATGGGGTAAAGTCCAGAGGAGACAGGTACCCTAACATGTTAACCAGAGTTCTCTCTGAATGGTGGGATTTGAAGTGATTTTCATTTCTTCTTGCTTCTCTATATGTTTCAACTTTGGTAAAAAAAAGATCATACATTCCCTTTGTAGTTTTAATTAATAATGATGATAATAAAGAAGGAGGCGATGAATCCCTGAAAGGGAGTGGGTACACGAGGAGGGAAATTCCATGGCCCCTAAAACTAGGGACCGAGGGCCTTCAGCCAGAGAGACTGGTAACAGTGGAGAAAGTGCCAGTCCTCTGCCAGTCAGTGTTCCAAGAATTCAGAGACCCCCACTTGGCAGAGGTGCCGATGTCGGGGCCGGGGGTGGGGGTGGCAGAAAACAGCTGAAGCTTCAGTAAGCTGCAACGTGTGCCAGGGGCTGTCTATGCTAGAACTCACTGAATCCCCAGAGAGACCTCATGAGAGAGGGTTGCTTGTCATCCAAGCTGAGTGTCTCCAGTCAAACAGCATGATTTTCTGTCTCCCATACATGACTCAAGGTTTCCACTTCCTTGGAATTTTGTCTCCATGCCTTCTTTCAAGTTCTTTCCTCTTCCTAAATGCCTTAATGTGTGTGTGTGTGTGTGTGTGTGCGTGCGTGTGTGCGCGCGCACGTGCGCACGCGTGCACACTCACTCAGTTGTGATTGTGATCACTTTGTGACCCCATAAACTGTAGGGACTGGGGGCTCTGAGCCCAGGACCGTGGCAGGCCAGGGGCTTTCAGGGATTCATCACCTCGTTCTTTATTATCATCATTATTAATTAAAACTACAAAGGGAATCTGTAGATCTTTTTACCAAATTTGAAACATATAGATAAGAAAGAAGAAATGAAAATCACTTCAAATCCCACCATTCAGAGACCCCAGGCTCCTCTGTCCATGGGATTTTCCAGGCAAGAATACTGGAGCGGGTTGCCGTTTTCTTTTCCAGAGGATCTTCCTGATCCAGGGATCAAACCAGCATCTCATCTTTTATGTCTCCCGTATAGGCAGGCATATTCTTTACCACTGAGCCACCTGGCAAGCCCATGTTTATATATATAAAATGCTAAACAAAACAGTGTGCAGTGGAAGTGCCTAGCAGAAGTAAAACAAGAGCTCCCCCGCTGGGCTATGTGCAGGCTCACTGAAAAAGGACCCGGGAGCTAGCTGGAGGTGTGTGAAGGTCAGAGTCTGTCTAGGATGCTGAGCCTACGCTCCTCGAGGCCAGAGATCCCCACACTCCAGCTGCTTCCAGAGCTGGTTCTGTTGGATCCTAGAGATCCCAGGAAAAATGCAGACTTGGCCATTACCTCTGGGCAGGCAAGAGAGAAATGTTTTTCAAGTTCCCAAGAGAAAACTGGAGGATGACAGAGATGTCAACTAGGAACCACGCTCCCTTTTCTCAAAATCGTGTATGTCATTGGTATTCCAAGCACTTATTCCCCTGTTAGCATCTATCACAGAGGAAAGTCAAGCTTCTCTTTGCCCACAAAAGGAAAACCAGTGGAAGAATAAAGCCAGCCACCACCTCTCTAGCCCAGTGAGGACCTCTGGCCCTCCTCCTTCCCTGGGCAGGGCCTGCAGGCGGCTTGCTGGGGCAGGGCTGACAGCCTCCCCAGGCCCACCCCGCACTGGGAGCAGCTGCCTCAGGCCCCCTGCAGAAGACCTCAGGCCAGTGGCTGCTCAGGCAGGAGCCTGGATTCCACGTGCATCCTGGACAACAGCTGGGAAAGGGTTTCCTGCTGCGATCCGAGCACAGCTCCATCCTGCATCTTATAAGCACAGGTACCAGAGTGGAGGGCTTCCCAGGTGGCTCAGTGGTAAAGAATCTGCTTGCCAGGCAGGAGTTGCAGCTCCAACCCTGGGTCAGGAAGATCCCCTGGAGAAGGCAATGGCAACCAACTCCAGCATTCTTTGCCTGGAAAATCCCATGGACAGAGGAGCCTGGCTGGCTACAGTCCATGGGCTCGAGAACGAGTCAGACATGACTGAGCAACTAAGCAACAATAAATCAACCTCCAGACACACACTCAATTGCCCACTCAGCTCCTCTACTGGGCCGTGTAATAGGCATCTCTCTCCTCACAGGTCCAAAACTAGTAAGTCCTCGATCTTTTCTCCTCCCATAGTCTTCTTCACTTGAATTCACGACAGTTCCATCATTGTTCAAGCTGAAAACCTTGGAGTCAGTCCTGACTTCTGTCTCTCTCATACTCGCACCCACTCCATCAGCAAACATGCAGATTCTGACCGCTTCTCCCCATGTCTCCCTCACCCTGCTCCAAGCCCGAGTCAGCCCTTGCCTGGTTTGCAGTAGTCTCCTCAATGGCCTCCCTGCCTCCACTCTTGTGCCCTGTAGTCTGTTGTGAACATCCCAGGAGGTAGACTATCCTGTGAAGACAGGGGTCAGGGCAGTGCCCTTCAGCGGGGCCCCATGCTGTCTGGAGCAGTGGTCCATACTACCTCTCCGCCTGCATTCCTAGGGTTCGCTCCCCTTCTCACACCCCTCCAACCACAGGGGCCTCAAACTCACCAGGCATGCTCCCAACCTAAGGGGTTGGGGTTTGCAGCTCCTCAGCCTGGACGCCTTTCCGGGTTTCCACGTGCTCACTGCCTCTCCTCCTGGGCACAGCCTCATTCCTGTCTTTGTACAAAAACTTCCTTTTCGGTGAGGCCTTCCCCAGCCTCCTTGCACCACCCTCCTCCAATTTCTGTCCTGTGATCACTTTCTTTTTCTGTATGATACCTATCACCAAACATACTATAATATTTATTTGTTTTATCTTTCATTAACTTTTAAATATTTTTATGTCTTTATTTTTTTTAATAAAGTCTTTATTGAATTTGTTACAATGTTATTTCTGGTCTACGCTTTTGGTCCCAAGGTATGTGGGGTCTTAGCTCCTCGACCAGGGATCGAACTCTCACCTCCTGCATTAGAAGGTGGAGTCTTAACCACTGGACCACCAGGGAAGCCGTATAATCTTTATTTATCTGGTTTACTATTTGTCACCCCTACTGGGTAATCAGTGTTAAAGAATCCGCCTGCAATGTAGTAGACATGGGTTTGATCCCTGGGTTGGGAAGATCCCCTGGAGAAGGAAATGGCAGTGCACTCCAGTATTCTTGTCTGGAGAATCCCGTGGACAGAGGAGCCTGGAGGACTATAGTCCAGGGGATCTTAAAGAGTCAGAGGAGACTGAGCATGACTGAGAACGAATGGGAATTTAAGTCCCTAAGGTTAGAGATTTTTACCAGACACACAGTTAAGTGCTCAACAAATACTTGTCAACTGAGTGAATGAACAGGAATCAATTGTTCTGATGTGTCGGTGTCAGCTTTTGCACTCAGCCAATGAAAGGAAGGGCAAGAAAACACCTTAGACCGTCAAGTTCAGGTCTTCCTTCAGTTGAAGGACACTGAGCTCTAGCAAGGAGGTGGATATTCCAAGCATCACAGCACACTGGCTTTAGAGCTGGGCTGGGAATGGATACCCTCAGCTCTCAAACAGAGCCTGTCCTCTGGCCCTCCTGCCACCCACGGAGGTCACTCCATTCTGACAGCAATTTCCAGTCTCCTGAGCTTTGGTAAAATTAGAACAAGGAACCTACAGAAAACAAAGAAATGAGCTATGGGGCAGGGGTATTTTTAGGCTCGCTGGTTTCTAAGTGCACACATATAGAAAGGTCTACCCGTATGGCTATATATAGTGGCTAAATCAGGAAGTCAGTTGAGTGGTGGGTCAGCTTTTCTGGGGGTGGCTGAGTGGGGCTGTTACCACACGATCAGTTTCCAGCCAGAGTGGCCGATTCCAAGGAAACTGAGCCTGCTGAGTCATCTGGAAGCACATACCTCACATGGGGTGCTCAGAAAGACTCTGAGGACTCAGATCCTCCTTTTTCTTCTCCTCAATCAGCCAGAAGTTACCAGTGAAACTCCAAGGCCCACCCGGCATCTTAAGGTCAAAGTCTCCCCAATGCTGGCTTGCTATCTTGGGGGCAGATGGGGATGGAGACTGAGCAGTGACCTGGAGCCTCTGTGTGCCCAGCTGACCACAGAGGCCTCCTGGGCTCTGGTCCCTTTGTCCACCAGGACTTCCTAAGACCTCAGACCAGACATAAAAGATGAGACCTAGATTAGCATAAAGCACTTCCTAGTGGACAAACATTCTGTTCATTACGTATGGATCTCATTTTATACAACAACTTACTAGGGAGATACTCGTAAAATTGTCTACAGTTTAAAAAAAAAATTCTCTCCATTTTACAGTTGGAGAAACTGAGGCAAAGTGTGAGTAAGTGATGTATCACCCAGGTCTCAGCTTAAGTGGTGGAGCCAAGCCATCTAGTCCCACAGCCCTCAGGCTAAGCTGCACTGGCCAGAGGGAGAGCACTTCTGGGGCTTTGAGATTCGTGGCTGATCTCGGTATTGATGCTGCAGATCTTTGACTGGTCTTTGAGCTAAGTGATGAACGTGTAGCAAGCACATCAGTTGCTTATGAAAAGGAATGAGGGTAAGTCTGTTCCTTTTATCTGGGAGAAGCCGAGGGACGGATCCAGAACCTTCATGGAACATGCTGGAAACAGGTTTTATAGTAGCTGTAATGGGAAACCGCTCGGCAGGGTGACATGGTTATGGAAATAGGGGCTAGTGTCCCTCTGCAAGGCTGGAAAAGGACCGAACACCAAAGCTGGGGTAGATCCTTGCCCTCATGTGGCTTATGTTGTAATGGAGGGACACGGACAATGACCACGAACAAATGAGATCACTAAGATGGTTATAAAGGGGCTAACCAAAATAGAACAAGGGAATGGGAAGGCTTATGGGTTGAGCTGTGTTCCCCCAAAAGCTGTTGAAGTCCTAAGGCCCAGAGTATGACCTTATTTGGAGGTAGAGTCTTAATGGAGGTAATTGCGTTAAAAAGAGATCATTAGGGTGGGCTCTAATCCAGTATGACAGGTATCCTTATAAAAGGGAAAATGTGGAGACAGGCACACCAGGAGCATGCCGTGTGAAGAGGAAGAGAGCTCAGAGTCAAGAACACCAAAGATGGCTCCATCCTTTGGAAGCTCGGAGAAAGCATGGAGCAAGTTCTCCCCAGAGCCCTCAGAAGGAACCGACTCTGCCAGCACCTTGATCTTAGAAGCTTCTAGCCTCCAGAATAGGAGACAGTAAATCTCTGCTGTTTAAGCCACCAGTCTGTGGTGCTTTGTAATGGAAGCCCTAACAAACTAACGGGCTTCCCTGGTGGCTCAGATGGTAAAGTGTACAATAATTACCACCTGCAATAAAACAAGATAATGAAATTGGAGACCTGGGTTCGATCCCCGGGGCCGGAAGATCCCCTAGAGGAGGAAAATGGCAACCCATTCCAGTATTCTTGCCTGGAGAATCCCATGGACAGAGGAGCCTGGTGGGCTACAGTCCATGGGGTCTCAAAGAGTTGGACAGGACTGAGTGACTAACAGAGAAGGCAATGGCAACCCACTCCAGAACTCTTGCCTGGAAAATCCCATGGACAGGGGAGCCTGGTAGGCTGCAGTCCATGGGGTCGCTAAGAGTCGGACATGACTGAGCGACTTCACTTTCACTTTTCACTTTCATGCATTGGAGAAGGAAATGGCAACCCACTCCAGTGTTCTTGCCTGGAGAATCCCAGGGATGGGGGAGCCTGGTGGGCTGCCGTCTATGGGGTCGCACAGAGTCGGACATGACTGAAGCGACTTAGCAGCAGCAGCAGCAGCAGAGTGACTAACAGTTTCACTTTCAACAAGCTTAACACACAAAAAGGATTAATTTAGCTAACAGATCAGTTTAGGTCTATCTGAGGAGGTAACAACTGGGCTGAAGCCTGAATGTTGGGAAGAAAAATCGGCAGAAGACCCACACCCCAGACACGGGAACTAACTCAGCATATCTATGGAAAGGCCCATGTGGCTGGAGCAGGGCAAGCGAGGGCAGAGAGAATAGAACCTTCATGGAACGTGCTGGAAATTGGGGTTTTACACCAACTGCAACGGGAAACCACTCAATGGAGTGACGTGAGACCCGACTTTTCCCTTTAAAAGATCCCTCCAGCTGCTCTGTGGAAAATAAGCTTGAGGATCAGGTAAGGGGAGACCAGTTAGGAGAGCGAGGTTCACGGTCAGAGGAGAAATGAGAACCCCTGGCTGAGAGCACTGGCAGAGGAGAGGGGAGAAGTGCTCTGGTTCGTGATGAACTTTGGAGAACTCTAACAGGACTTGCCAGTCCTGGGGCGAGAGAAAAAGGGATGTATGGAAGACAACCCCTAGGACTTTGGTGTCTAAGCAGCTGAAAAGACCGTGGTGCTTTTTACAGTGGGAGTGGATAGAGGACGGAGTTTCTTGATGAGGAATAGCCAGTCAGCTCCCACCCAAATAAGATTCATAAGATGAGACCAAAGCAAAGATTAATGAGACATAGACCCCCTCCTAGAACTCAGGGTTTGAAGGAGGCAGACACATAAATAAATCGTATGCATACACCACATCCAGCAGCTGGCTATGCACAGCTAGGAGTGACCAGGGAAGTCGGCCAAAGGAGGAAAAGGTTTCTGTTTTACTTTTTCAGGAAAAAGTTTCTGTTTTACTTTTTCAGAATAACTTCAGACTTCTACAAACATTGCCAAAACAGTACAAAGAATCCCCAAATACCCTTCACCTAGTTTCCACACATGTTAACACTATACAAATTAACGGTACAGTCATCCAAACCAGGAAATTAGCATTAGCTACAAACCTCATTCAGATTTCATCAAGTTCCCCATCTGGTCCAGAGCCAATCCAGGATCACCGTAGCACGTGTTTCCTTAGTCTCTCCAGCTGGGACAGCACCTTCACCTACTCGGCCATGGCCTTCGTGCTCTTGAGTGCTAGCCAGCGGTTTTGTAGAGTATGCCTCCATGGGAGTTGGTCTGCTGTGTCCTCAGGCTGTGCATTTTTTTCCAAATTTATTTATTTTTTATTTTTGGTTGCGCTGGATCTTTTTGCTGCACGGGCTTTTCTCTAGTTGTGGCGAGTGGGGTCCACTCTCTAGTTGCGATGTGTGGGCTTCTCATTGCAGTGGCTTCTCTTGTCTGCCCTAGGGCTCACAGACTTCAGGAGTGGCAGCATTCAGGCTCAGCAGTTGTGGCACATGGGCTCAGTTGCTGCGAGGCACGTGGGATCTTCCCAGACCAGGGATCAAACCCGTATCTCCTGCATTAGCAGGCAAAATTCTTTACCACCGAGCCACCAGGGAAGCCCCGGGTTGTGCATTTTGACAAGAACACCACAGAAGTGATGCTGTGCGCTTCTCAGCACATCCTATCAGGCAGCACACGAGGCCAGTAAGCTGTTACTTGTTGATTCTGATCACCCGAGTTGGGTGGGGTCTGCAGGTTTTTCCACTGTAAAGTTATTCTTTTCCCCGTTGAGTTAATAGGCATCTCATGGGGAACTACTTTGAGATGATGTAAACATCCTGTTTCTCATCTTATTTTCACCCGCAAATGTTTGTTTCCGCTGATGAGTCTTGCTTAAAACAATCACGACCGTGGGTGTCTGCCAAGGGTGGTTTTCTATTTCCTTCACGCCTTCGAATATTCAACAGTCAGAATTTTTTCTGTAAGAAGGCTCTCCCTTTTCCCTTATTTGTTTACTCAAATATTTACTGTATCATTACAGACGTATTATTTCCTGTTTTTTCCTCTTATTCTATAAGTTATAATCTATTGTGATCATTTTTGTTGTTGCTCAATCTCAAGTTTGGGAGTCAGGAGCACCTCCAAGTTGGCTTCTCTGTTCAAGAGGAAAATTTTGGAGCAAAACTTAGGACAAAGTTATGACAGGGAGGCAGAGGGAGAAGGGAGAGGAGAGGCTTCCCAGCCTGGAGGGCAGCCGTGGGCCCTACACCCAGTCCTCTCTAAGGATGCTGGCCAGACTCTGGGCTGGCTGTTCCTGACCACGAGGGCCAGGAAGATGCAGCCACATGCCTTGCTCAGGGGGAAAAACCTCCACTGAAGGTGCCCTGCCTCTAGCAGGACCTCCCCAGGGACCGACCAGCAGGCTGCAGCTCTTGGGCTGTTAAGGCATCTGCCTGGATCTGCTCCAGAGGAGCCGTCCACCATGTGCACTGACACCACCCTCCCAGCAGCCACTTCCTGCCCGACGCTGCTTTGTCAGAAAAGCCATCACCCAGAGCTCTGGGGATCCCCATTACTCAGCCCGTGACTGAAGAATGTTCCTTTGATCTCCCTACCTGAAGGGATTGTATCCGGGGAGGTGGTTTGACCCTCAGAGCTATGGAGTGACGAAACCCCTCGGCCTGGAGACCATCTAAGCGAGACTGGCTATCGTTTGGACTGGTTTGCTGTTGTTTTTTTCAACCCAGGGCCTCGGTAAAGTCTTGCAGGGATGCCCAATAGGTAAAGTAGGTGGGAGCGGGCAAAGGGGGTGGGGGGGTGGCAGTTGGATTTCCATCAGTCTGGTCCAAGCCCCTGTTGACAGAGATGGAGCTAGGCCCCAAAGGGAAATGGTTTATCTAAGGTCACGGGGGCAGTGGGTGGCTAGGCAGGACCAGGACTCAGTGTCCGGAATCCTTGTGTCCTCCTCACCGCTGCACATTCCCAATCCACTGGTTTCTTGTTTATCGATGACTGATGAGGCCACAGCCTGGGTTTCCTTGTCCGTTTCCCTTGTTATCACAGCAGGCAAAGAGATAGAGACCAGTCCTCCAGGCCCTTCTGTGGCAGGGCCTCTTGGCAGGTGAGACTCACTGACCCTTCACCCCCAGGGAAGAGGAGCTGTCCTGGGTGGTTTAGCAAGTCAAGGCCAAACTCACCTGTTAGTTTCTCCTGGCTGGAGGCCCATGACCTCACCCAGATCTATTGCCAAAGGGCTAGAATCTGGGTACCGTTTCTTCCTTCCCTCCCTTCTCTTCCTTCAGGATGGGAAGCATCCTTTTTCCCTCTTTTAAATTTCAAATTAAAAGCTTTAAGATAGGTTAAACATTCACATGACTCAAAATTCAAAAACTACAAACATCATACTGCAAGAAGTCTCCTTTCCAACTCTGCCCTTTGGACTTCCCCGCCCCAGGGCAGTCACTGTGGTTCATCTCTCGTGCAACCTTCCAGAGACCTTTGTCAGGTTAACAAACTTTTTCTCCAAAAGATGAGATAGTAAAATATCTTTGGCTTTGCAGGTCATAGGGCCTCTTTCAACTCTGCCATCGGTGGGAAAGCAGACACAGATGACACAGAAATGAATAAACGTGGCTGCGTTCCAATGAAGCTTCATTTATGGACCCTGAAATTTGAATATCATGTAATTTTCACATATCACAAAATATTCTCCATTTTTTCCAAACATTTAGAAAAGTGTAAACCACGTTACCTCACACGCAATACAAAAATGTAGTATTTCAATGTTCAGATAAACCGTAACATATTCAAACGCTATCCTGTTGGTGGACTTCCAGCCTAGTTCCAGGCCTTTGCTATTACAGAAAATACTTCGGTGTAGACACCTGCCCATACATCATGCCACATACAGGTGACGTCTCTGTAGGATACATCTGGGGACAAGTTTGATCAAATCTGAACAGGCTTTCTACTCCTCCCAGGCACCTCCATCCCTTCCTCCTCTCTTTAAAGTCTTCATCTTGCTCCCTGAGTACTAATCAGTTAACATCACATATACTCAGAGCTTCACAAGCTCGAACCCTGGCATGTTTCTGCAGTGATGCTCTAACCACTTGGCCCTGCCCCAGGCCAGTCCCTGCCGTAGTTCTCACCTGAACTTTGGACTCCTAGTGGGATCCTGACTTGACTGTCACTGCTCCAGCCCTTCCTCAGGGAGCCCCGGAGGATGCATCAAAGTCACCAGTCTATTTCTGATGACTTCTCATTGGCTTCTCCAAGGGAAGCCAGCGTTCACTGTGCAAGAAAAGCCACAACCCTTAGAGGGGCATTTAACACCGCCACCCCACCCATGGTCTGACCCTTCCTGTGACAGCTTCCCTAGTAGTTCAAATGGTAAAGAATCTGCCTGCAGTGCAGGAGACCTGGCTTGGGAAGATCCCCTGGAGAAGGGCATGGCAACCCACTCCAGTATTCCTGCCTGGAGAATCCCCATGGACAGAGGAGCCTGGAGGGCTGCAGTCCATGGGGTTGCAAAGAGTCAAACATGACTGAACGACTAAGCACTGCACCACACGACAGCTTAGCGCCTAAGAGAGTACACCTTGGAGCCAAACTGGGCTCAATCCTGGCTCTTCTCAGAGGTCTGACTTTGAGCAAGCAAACTTGTCCATGGTGAAAGCTCAGTTTTCTGACCAGTGAAATGGGCAGAGCAATAGTCCTCACCTTCGAGGATGGCTGTGAATTAATCCACAGAAAGCACTTAGAACCGTGGCTGGCACATATCACACACAGTGTGTGCTGTGTCATTGCCTTATTTTTAAACTCAGTCATAGCTTTCTCTCCCACACTCAGCACCCACGTTTCGCCTCCTCAGGCTCCCGGCTCTGTAACCCTACTAGACTGTGGCCATTTGAACTCACCCCACGCCCCGTGACCTTTCTGGCTTTTATCCCTGTTGCTCCTTCCGGCTGGGCAAGCCCTTCCCACCCTACTCCCCATTGAAATGCTATCCATTTTCCAAAGCCCAGCTCAGAGGCATTTTCCTTTCAAGGCCTCGGTCTCCTCCTCTCTTGTATTTCCCCTTCCTTCTCAGCTTGTGTGATTGCCTTTCCACAGCCTCCTGCACTTGTGTGAGAATCGTATATGCTTTTGCTATCCCTCAAACTCGACTGCCAACTACCTGAGGGCAAAGCTAGGATCTTATTCATCTCCGAGTTCCCTGTAGCACTTAGCACAGAAACTTGCATGTGGGAGTATACAAATGCCTTTAAATTTAATTGCAAACTTGAACTCATTGGGGATGCAGAATGTGGACATATGAAGAAATACTTATGCTGCCCAACGTAGGACTCATTACTTCTCCATGGTCTAGAAGTCACATTCATATAATCAGTGGGCACCAAGTTTTCCCCAAACCCCACAGGCAGGTTGGAGACCTGCAGGCTTCTGCTGATTCATTCCCTGTCATTCTGCCTTTGATTAAACAGATTCTACAGTCCTGCAAGGGCTTTCCTGGTGGCTCAGTGGTGAAGAATCTGCCTGCCAATGCTGGAGATGCAGGTTTCATTTTTGGTCCGGAAGATCCCCTGGAGGAGGAAATGGCAACCTACTCCAGTATTCCTGCCTGGGAAATCCCATGGACAGAGGAGCCTGGCCGGACTATTGTCCCTGGGGTCACAAAAGAGTGGGACACGACTTACTAACTGACCAACAACAACTAAACAACAGTCCTGCGAACAGTGTTTGCTTTGCAATCAGCATCCAACTGTCTTTCATTCCTCCCATACGATAAGGACCAGATGAAAGAGAACCCAGCTGCATGCAGGATCTCAGTAGCTTTGGGGTGCAGACACCCGACATGAATCAGGAACTTTCTACTCCTCACATAACGGGGCTCCAAAAAATCTAGATTGGTAGCCTACTTTGCTTATAACCAAAAATCTCTCTGAATACAGTTGTGACCGTGTGTGTGACTGGAGCTCAAAGAGAGCAAGGTCACCAAGCCACATATCTATGGAGACCATGTTGGGTTACAGGTAATAGAAATCCTAAATACCTGGCTTCTTCTGCCCTCATGTAACATAAATCCTGATGTCTTGAGGACCATGCCCTCCATGGCCCAGGCTCCTTCTGCTCTTCTGCTCTGCCATGAGATGTGACTTCCATCAAGGTTGCCCTATGGTCATAACGTGATCACTGTGGCTCCAGATATCACTCCCTCCAGACAAGAGAAAGGAGAAAGCGGGCGAGGGGCAAGTGGCACAGTTGAGCCAACTTCCTTTAGAGCTTTCTCAGAGCCCCTTCAAGCGACTTTCACTCATTGGACTGCCAAAAGGTTCTTTTTTTTTTTTTGGTAAGATGGCAGGTAACATTTAGTTGTCTTTAACGTCATTCGGAACAATTTTGTTACACTATATTGTGATAGCTTTCATATTAGCATGCATTTTTAAAAAATCAACACTGGTCAATTTTTGTGTAGCCATTTTAATACTGAAGACGGAAGAAAAGCAACATTTTTGGCATATTATCTTTATTACTTCAAGAAAGGTAAAAATGCAATGGAAATGCAAAAAATGTGTTCAGTGTATGGAGCATGTACTGTAACTCATCAAAAGTGTCAAAAGTGATTTGCAAAGTTTCGTGCTGAAGTTTTCTTGCTGGATGATGCTCCACAGTCTGGTAGACCTGCTGGAGTTGATAGTGATCAAATCGAGGCATTAGTTGAAAACAGTCAACCACAATACACCACGAGGGAGATAGCCAACATACTCAGAATATCCAAATCAAGCACTGAAAACCATTTACACCAGCTTGGTTATGTTAATTGCTTTAATATTTGGAGTCAACATAAGCGAAAAAAAGCTTCTTGATTGTGTCTCCATATACAATTCTCTACTCAAATGTAACAAAAACATTCCATTTTTAAAACAAATTGTGATGGGCGATGAAAAGTGGATACTGTATAATACTGTGGAATAGAAGAGATCATGAGGCAAGTGAAATGAATCACTACCAACCACACTAAAGTCTGGTCTTCATCCAGTGAAGGTGATGTTGTGTATATGGTGGGATTGGAAGGAGTCCTCTATTATGAGCTCCTCCTGGGAAACCAAATGATTGATTCCAACAAGTACCACTCCCGACCAGACCAACTGAAAGCAGCACTCGATGACAAGCGTCCAGGATTAGTCAACAGAAAACAATCTTCCACCAGGATAACACAAGGCCGCATGTTTCTTTGATGACCAGGCAAAAACTGTTGCAGCTTGGCTGGGAAGTTCTGATTCATCCCCTGTATTTACCAGCCATTGTACCCTCGGATATTACATTTATTTTGGTCTTTACAAAATTCTCTTAATGGAAAAAATTTCAATCCCTTGGAAGATTGTAAAAGGCACCTAGGAACAGTTTGTTGCTCAAAAAATGATAAAACGTTTGGGGAAGATAGAATTATGAAACTGCCTGAAAAATGGCAGAATGTAGTGGAACAAAATGGTGAATACATTGTTCAATAAAGTTCTTGGTGAAAAAGAAAAAAAATGTGTCTTTTATTTTTACTTTAAAACTGAAGGAAGTTTTTGGCCAACCCAATACCTCTCCTTAGCCATACCTGTGTCCCATGCACACCATCACTTCAAAACGTAGTTTCTTAGCTCGGCACTTTGCTCCCCCAAATAAACTTGGGGTTTCGTTAGTAATGAAAAAGGGGGGAGTAGAGATGGGGTTGGGAGTTAGCTCTCTCCGCCAAAATTGGGACAATCGAGGAAGACTTCCTGGAAGAAAGGGGCCACAGTCGGATCCAATAAGAGCTCACCTCATGCCAGGCACTTCAAGTACAGGTGGGGGAGGGGAGGCTTCTGTTATCTTCCCGTGGGAGGGAGCAGTTCCAGTTTCCCTTTTAGAGATAAGGAAAATGAAAGCTAAAGCTGTTCAATAGCTCACCCAGGGTCATGGAAATGGCAGTTCCGATTCAAAATCCAGAATCGGCCTGGCTCCCTTGTCCCTGCCAGGCTCCGTGCCTATGTGAGAGGAAGGAAAGAAGGGGGTTCAGGGATGGGGAGGCTCTCGGTGTTTTTCCAGAACAGAACTCTGACAAGGTTAGGAGGAAAAGGGAGTGGAGAGGCCCAGATTGCTCCAAGTGGGTATTTCCAAACATAGGGGTTATCTTACTTATCTATGGGCTAATTGCCAGAATAGTTGAATCAGTTTTACACTTAAAAAAAAGAAAAGCATTAGCATGAAATAAAAATCAAAAATGAAATGGCAAACTGAGGAGACACGTGGGAAATGAGAGCACCTTTCGATGGGATCTCAGAGACAGGGTCAGGGAGAGGGTGGGAGGACCAACAGGGCGGGGGTGGGGTCTCTGCTCTCACCAAGTCCCTTCTGCCACCTGCCAGGACCTGGGGAGGTGAGTCCTGGCAACGTTCTTGCCTGGGGCTGGCGGCCAGCAGTGACACGCAGGGTGCCTTCCTCCTCCTGGGGCCTCGTTCCTGTCCCCCGAGTCCCCTACGAGGCTCAACAAGTGGAAAGGGAACTCGACTCCCTCCTCTTCCACAGAGATGTCTCTAGACCAGGGAAAGCCTAGGGCCTCGGGTTTCACCCCAGATTTGGGCCCCTGGTGTTAGAGCCTGCGGGGGTTGGGGGTGGGGGAGCCCAGGCAGTGGCTGTTCTCGAGCGCCCCCTCTGGGCAGGACCTGAGACTGCACACAGGGTGAAGAAGTCAGATGTGTCTGGGGCTTCTTAGGAGCTGGGTGGCCTGAAGCAAATTACTTGACTTCTCTGACTCTCACCTTCTGCATCTGAGAACCAAAATAATCCTACCTTGTGGGACTTAAGGGAGGAAAAAGACAAGGTGTTGTATCAATACATAGCCTTGTATCAACACACATGTAACCTACTAATTTCATTAATGTAATTGTTATTATTGCTGCCTAAAACCTGAAATACAGAAAGAGGGACAGGTTGATGGGGATGGCAGGGGAGGCTGGATATGATCAATTACCGCCCTTTCAAAGAGAAGATAGTTCCCATCCCTTGCCTTAGTGAATGCATAGAAGGGCTGAAAATGCGGGGAAAAAAAAAATCCCAACACTATATGAATTAATCAGTAAACAGGGGCCTGGTAAGCCCCCATGATGTGCTCAGCATAGTTCTAAGCTCTCTGACAAATGTATAAAAAGTAGAGTGAAAACTCAGCTAATCCAATCATCGAGAAGTTGTGGAAGGTGAATTTTCTGGACACCTGAAAATTTACCAGCCCCACACACTTCAAGCACTTTTATATTTAAAAAAAATGTTAAATACTTTTGATGAGAATATGTTTTAAGCGCACTATGCTCATCTCTGGCTTCCTAGAGAGTATTGAATACATTGTGTGTTCCCTTGTCCTGTGATATGATGATGGCCCTGGATCCATGGGATCATAGAAAAAGCAAGAGAGGTCCAGAAAAACATCTACTTCTGCTTTATTGACTATGGCAAAGCCTTTGACTGTGTGGATCACAACAAACTGTGGAAGATTTTCCAAGAGATGGGAATACCAGACCACCTTACCTGCATCCTGAGAAATCTGTATGCAGGTCAAGAAGCAACAGTTAGAACCATACATGGAACAATAGACTGGTTCCAGACTGAGAACGGAGTACATCAAGACTGTATATTGTCACCCTGTTTATTTAACTTATACGCAGAGGACATCATGCGAAATGCCGGGCTGGAATCAAGATTGCCAGGAGAAATATCATTAACCTCAGATATGCAGATGACACCACTCTTATAGCAGAAAGTAAAGAGGAACTAAAGAGCCTCTTGATGAAGGTGAAAGAGGAGAGTGAAAAACCTGGCTTAAAACCCAACATTCAAACAACTAAGATCATGGTATCCAGTCCCATCACTTCATGGTAAATAGATGGGGAAGCATTGCAAACAGTGACAGGCTTTATTTTCTTGGGCTCCAAAATCACTGCAGACGGTGACCGCAGCCATGAAATTAAAAGATGCTTTCTCCTTGGAAGTAAAGTTATGATCAACCTAGACAGCATATTAAAAAGCAGAGACATTACTTTGCCCACAAAGGTCTGTCTAGTCAAAGTTATGGTTTTTCCAGTAGTCATGCATGGATATGAGAGTCGGACCATAAAAAAAGCTGAGCACTGAAGAATTGATGTTTTTGAACTGTGGTGTTGGAGAAAACTCTTGAAAGTCCCTTGGACTGCAAGGAAATCAAACCAGTCAATCCTAAAGGAAATCAGCCCTGGATATTCACTGGAAAGACTGATGCTGAAGCTCCAATACTTTGCCCACCTGATGCAAAGAAGTGACTCCCTGGAAAAGACCCTGATGTTGGGAAAGATTGAAGGCAGAAGAAGAAGGGGACAACAGAGGATGAGATAGTTGTATGGTATCACCGAATCGATGGACGTGAGTTTGAACAAGCTCTAGGAGTTGGTGATGGACAGAGAGGCCTGGCGTGCTGCAGTCCATGGGGTTGCAAAGAGTCAGACACAACTGAGTGACTAAACTGAACTGAACTGGAGACTGTGGAGTAAGGGTGGCTGTTTATTTCACCCTCATGGTTCCTGGACACCACTGTATTTTCACACCTGCATTTATACTTTTTCTAGGATTCTGTCACTGTCAGGCTTTCGTGTGCTGATTTTCCCTTCTCTTTTTGAGCCTCCCTCTAGCGCTTTCACTTTATTGCTTTTAATCTCCTCTAAGCTTGGAGACCAGGCACAAATGGTTCATCTTTCACAGCTCATCTCAGTCCAGGTATGGGGAATATTACAATTTATCAAATACCTACAATCGGGCCTGGATAGCCACCCAGGTGGCTTAGTGGTAAAGAATCCACCAATGCAGGAGACACAGGAGAGGCAGGTTCAATCCCTGGGTCAAGAAGACCCCCTGGAGGATGGAAACCCACTCCAGTATTCTTGCCTGGAAAATCCCATGGACAGAGGAGCCTGGTCTCAATGAGTTGAACACGACCTAATGACTGAGCACCACGTGCCGAGCATTTTACCAGCTGTTTTGCAGCCCTTATTTCATTTTTCACAACAGCCCTGTGAGTTGGACATTTTTATCTCCATTTTATAGATGTGTGGACTAGAGCTCAGAGAATGTAAGCAACTTGCCCAAGGTCACACAGCGGCCGGTGAGCGGCCAGGTTAGAATTCAGATGCAGTGTGTCCGACACAGGGACCATCCAAACAGTTCCTGCCGAGCGTCATGGCACGTCTGTGCTAAGTCACATGCTGTTGCCTGTCCCTTGTTACTTTGTTGGGCTATGAGAGCTTTGTCTTCCTAAGTAGAACGTGAGCCCCTTGAGGGCAGTGACCTGGCTGCCCACTTACATACTGCCCAAACCATTGCCTAGTGCCAGGATCCAGGTGGTCAACAGTTGCTTTGCAAAGAGCAGGAGCCCGGAAGACAGGTGACAAGAGAAGGAAGCAGGCAGTTGCCCCTTGGCACCCAACCTCTCATACCTCCCTACGGCCTAAGAAATTCAACTTGCCCCTGGCATTCACTCAGCGTCTGTGAGCCACTCTGGGGTGGGAGGGAGGAGAGGCTGTCCAGGCCGCTGGTGTCTCCCTGGGGGCGGACCGACTGACAACACGGAGGCTGAGCCGGGGTGAGACCCCACGGGGAGGGGGCCATCCAGTAGGGAAGGCGGGGGTTGGGTCCAGGGTTTCTGTTAAAGAAATTCTAGAGCAGGTGCCTCTGAGGAAACTCCTTCTTACACAGCTTCTTTCCTGAAAGGAGAGTGAGCCAAGTGAGGGAACCCAGTTTTCCAGCCCGAGCAAACCAGGCCAGCACCCCAGCAGGGCCTGATTTTGCTAAGTAATGCTGGCTCTGAATCTTCGCTTCTATGACTCGAACCTGGAGGTGGAAAAACAGCCCCATCACATGACTTACGGATTTCGCCCTGACAGGACACTTTCTGTTTGTGTTTTGGTTCTCTGGCGGTGGCTCTGAGCTCAGAGGGGAGCCCCTCCCCACCCCGCCCATGTGACCGGGGCCGCGGGCCGTGTCACGTGACCACAGCTGCCCCGCGAGCCAAGCATTTCTCCAGGTGACATCATGGCCTTGCTGATTGCCCAGGTGTTTCAGGGCCTCCCGGGGCTGACACGGAATTTGCATCACTTCTGATGCTTGGCTCCCGATTTGTTTGTCTTTGGTTAATGGTAAATCTGGATTGGGGTCGAGGGAAGTTGTTGACGACCAGACGGTAAACAGGTCTCACAAAAGCCTGGCAGCACCGGGACCTCCAGCCCCCCTGCCCCTCCCCCACACTGGGAGTCATCACGGGTCTTCCCGGCCCTGCCTGAGGCCCAGAGATTGTGACTGGGACACTGCGGCACCGTCCTGGGACTTACTGCAGTTTGGGGACCTCTGTGCACCAGCCTCCAAGACCCAGGGCCAGGCATTTCTGAGCCCTAAGCTTTTCCATGGCTCTTTCCTCACTTCCCTCTGGGTTTCTCTCCTCTCTGCTCAGGCCTTTTACCTGGAACCCCCCTCCCACTAACCTTGGGCAATCCATGAACAATCCCTTCAGACCAGCGGAGGGCCAGGGCTGAGAGACTCTGCAGAGACCCCCTCCCCTCGTTACCTTATTGGGGAGGAGACCCAGGCTGGAGGATTTCTTAATCTATTTTTCTCATCCACCCATTTCCAGCAACTTTCACCTCACTGGCCTCAGTTTACCCATCTGCTGAGGAGTGGGAAACAAGCCCCATTCTTCCAAACAGAAAATGAAGACTGGGACGAGCTGGGTTTGCAAGAGGGCATGTTACCCCATCACTCCAGAGGTTCTCAAACTTGAATGTGCATCCGAACCCCCAGAGGGCTTGAAAACAGAGAGCTGTTCCTCCCCTCTACCCCAGGGATTCTGAGTCAGTAGGTAGGTCTGGGATGAGATCAGAAAATTTGCACATTTTTAGGCAAAGCCGATGCAGCTGGTTCAGAGACCACACTTTGAGAAGCACTGCTCTAAATCTCCAGAACTCATCCAAAAGAGAGGCTGTATATGTGGAGGGGCTTCCCTGGTGGCTCAGACGGTAAAGAATCTGCCTGCAAGGCAGGAGACCCGAGTGCAATCCCTGGGTTGGGAAGATCCCCTGGAGAAGGAAATGGCAACCCACTCCAGTATTCTTGCCTGGGAAATCCCATGGACAGAGGAGCCTGGTAGACTACAGTCCATGGGATCGCAAAGAGTCGGAAACAGCTGAGTAACACGTACATGTGTGGGAGCCTCTCAAACTGTCTGAGGAAGCTGGCAGCTTGAAAGCAGCCATGATAGGAGTATTCACACCTCGAAAATCAGTAAATGCTACAGACCAGAGCTTTTTTTTTTTTTTTTTTTGACATGGATCTGGTTAATAAACATTTACCGGGGCACCACTGGGTAAGAGGGCAGTCTTTCTCCTCCTCTTTGCTCCAAGACTGGCATGCTGTGACTCAGGAACAGGACAGGAAAACTCAATTAGAATTCTTTGTGCCTCCCTTTCATTTTCTGTAAATTGGAAATAACAGCATCTATCTCAGTGGGTCATAAGAATGAAGCAAGAAAATAACTATGAATCACTTAGCAAAGTACTCAGCGTAGAGTAAGTGCTCAAAAACATTAGCTATTATTATTGTTACAATCCTTTGGATTATAGAGAATTTGTCCTTTGTCCCTACAAGATTATACAGTTCTATATAACTGTACACCCGGGAGGGGTGGAAACCGTGCCATTCAGGACTTCACAGACTTGTGGCCTGCTGGCACACGGTCCTCCTTCTCTGGGGACCCCCCTCCACTGCACACGGTGAGCCCCACCCAGCCCCTGGCTTTGTACATGCGGCACCCTGGGCCGCAGCTGCTTACAACAGAAGCGCTCTTTCCTGGGAACTTGGATCTGGAACCCAGAGCTGGCCCATAACTCACCACCTCAAGGTCAGTGGGGCAAGCAGGCTGTGCCTGCAGCCAGAGGGCCTGAGAAGGGCCGCAGAGAGGAGGGTGGAGCAGGCGGGAGGAGGCAGGGACGGGAGTGAGGTGGGGAAAGGGTCCTGGGGACGCCTGCTTCTGAACCAGGGCTCCTCTGCAAGTTGTCTCATCTTGCCCTGAGCCTGTATCCTCTCAGCTAAGGTCCATGGTCCTGTATCCTCTCAGCCAGGGTCCACTGTAGCTTAAATCAGATCAAGGTTGCTTCTGTTAGTTGGACCTGAGAGTCCCAACTTCTCCCCTCACTGCCCTCTCTGTACGCCTGCACCTGTACCAGCACAGGCATGGGGCTCAGCGCCAGCTGGGCCCTGCCCACCGCCGGCCCTGGGCAGAGCTCAAGGCCTCTCTTCTTCCATCTACTGAACCTGGGTGGCAGCAAGCCTCCTTCTGCATTTTCCCCACTGTGTGAATAGAAATGAATATTCCCAGCATCACCTAGTCAGTCAGATCACCTGCTCATCCCCTGCTTAAGACCCTTCTGCACCTTCCGGGGCTCGTTCAGCCACCTTTCCTGCCCTGGAGCCACTGCCTGCGTCTCCCAGTCCCACCTCCACTCTCACCCCTGGACACTGAGTGATAAGACCCACTGGCAGTTCCCTAAGACCTTCGTGCTCTCTCTGACCTCTCTCTGTATAACACAGAATTTCCCCAAGGCTGCAGCCAACTGCCACCGTTCTTCAAGCCCCCTGCCCCTCTGATGCCACTTCCCCTGGGCCATCTTTCCCCAGTGCGACCCTGTCTGCCCACCCCGCCCTGGACCGCTCAGCCTTGTTCACCTCCCTAGCATCACAGCCCTCGCAATGCGCTGCTGGTGTGCCCACCTCCTCCGCCACCATGCGAGTTCCCAAGTGCAGAGGCCAGGGGCTGGCCCCCGGTGTCCCCAGCTTCCACACTGTATGTGCTCAGCAGGTATTTCAGTTTATGTGGTGACTGGAGAAAAGTGGGCTCCAGAAACTCAGGGGCCATCACCGTCGTCCATGGCGACCCTCCAGAAAAGCAAGTTTTCCAGAGGGGAGAAGAGCAGAGGAAGAGGGGAAGGCAGCCCTGAAATGGGCCAGGCAGAGACCACTGAGGAATCTGCCTGTGAGGCAATCAGATAGAGAGCTCTCTCTCCTGGAAGAGAAGCTGCAGGTTGCAGAAAAGGAAATCGGCAGGAAGGAGACAACGTGAAGAGTAGGGGATAGAAGCATCTGGAGGGGACAGAGGAGCTCGAGCCCTGGGCCCTGGACTCCCCTTCCTAGACCCTGGGCTCACACCATGAGTGCTCCCTGGAGGCTTGGGCCCCAGCACTCGCGGACTTGCTGGTGGCTCCGCCACAGGATGGACACGTGTCTAACTTGAAGGAAATCCCCTGTAACCTAACCTAAAGGAAGCTGCTGGCAAGTCGCTGCAAATACAGTTCTCCAGGGGCTCTCTTGCCAACCTACTCGGCCTGCTACGTATGCTGCGTGTGCGCTAAGTCGCTTCAGTCATATCCGACTCTGTGCCACCCTAGGGACTGTCACCCGCCAGGCTGAAAATTCTGTCCGTGAAATTTTCCAGGCAAGAATACTGGAGTAGGTTGCCATTTCTTCCTCCAGGGAATTTTCCCGGCCAGGGATCAAACCTGTGTTTCTTACATCTCCAGCATTGGCAGGCAGGTTCTTTGCCACTAACTCCACCTTGGACTTCCCTGGTGGCTCAGACAGTAGAGTCTGCCTGCAATGAGGGAGACCTGGGTTCGATCCCAACACGGGAACATCCCCTGCAGAAGGGAATGGCTACCCACTCCAGTATTCTTGCCTGGAGAATCCCATGGACAGAGGAGCTTGGCAGGCTATAATCCATGGGGTCACAAAGAGTCAGACACGACTGAGTGACTTGTATCTCACTTCTCATCTCAGCTTGCTAAAGCCCCTCTCTAAAGCCAGCCCCACTTGAAGGCCCTGGAGAAGGAATGGTCACAGTGCCCAGTGCCAGGCAGGACATCACAAGGCCCTTGGCTTCGCCCCCTGGCTCCAGGCAGGCTCCTCTGTGAGGCCAGCCAGAGGGCCGGGTGGCTCACCTCCCTTGGGCATGGGTCCCATCACAGCATTGCTCCAGTCACAGACGTCATTCCCCAGTGACCGCAAAGGCAAGCTACAATTTCTCCCACAGTGTGGAAACCCTAGTCTCTCTAACCCCTGGGGAAGCTCTCCCAACCAGCTGGACTGAATGCTGAAGTTGGGTCGTTAGTCCATTAAATTCCCAGCCCAGGAAGTCTATGGTGTGAGGCTTCCGTGTAATCTGTGATCTATTCTCAGGGCTGCCCAAGATTTTTTATCGGTTAGACATTAGGACTTTAATAGATGATTCTACTGAAGTTGGGTATACAAGAAGCTACCAGAGTTTAGAGAAAGCCTACACTGGCCTGCCATCTCCAGCAACTTAAGAACTAGTTTTACTGTTGAGAGCTTATCGTCTAGGTGGGCAAAGAAAATGGATGTGCATTAAATAAAATTGTGGAGGACAATTAAACATTAACTGGTGTGGTGCGTGCTGATTGCAACAGGAGTGTAATGTAGCTCACAGAGCCAGTTCTTCGTCAGAGACTTCACGGAGTAGGGAGACCAGAGCTGGGCCTGCAGTGGGGAGGATTCGGTTCAGTGGAAAAGAGCAGGGAGGTGCTCAGAGAAGGGGAATTGCAGCCATAATTGCCTGTCAAGTATGCAGGAGAGGAGGCCTGGATCAACCAGAAACTATACT
Organism: Bos indicus; assembly: GCF_029378745.1. Taxonomy (NCBI): domain Eukaryota; kingdom Metazoa; phylum Chordata; class Mammalia; order Artiodactyla; family Bovidae; genus Bos; species Bos indicus. Next base: position 71,884,839 of record NC_091775.1, read on the forward strand.
TTAAAGACAGGAATATAAGTTTCGAGACAGGGTCAGGGGTTTGTGTATCAGGAGGCAGAAGTGGGGGCAGTTAGGAGGCACTTGTGTGCCCAGCTCCAGGAATTTGGGCTGATGGAAATGATGGAAGGAAGGCACGGTGAGGGAGGCAGAGGACTGAGGGGCCGGGAGGGAGCTGAGGAAATTTCCAGCCATCTCTGGCCACCAGCAGGCATGGGAGGCTGACTGGAAGCCTGAGGGAATCCTGCTGTGGTGGCAGGCACCCCAGCAGCCCTACTGATCTGGGAGGCAGACAGGTCACCCGCTGCCCTGTGTGGCCTGTCACAGGCCCCCGGGAGCCACTGCGGGGCTGTGCACAGGGAATGGCAAGTTTCAGCACTTCCACAAGCATTCTGAGGAGAGCTGCTAGGTGCAGAGCACCTCCAGGGAACAGAGACAAGTGAGGTGGGCTTCCTGCCCTCCAGGGACCCCGTGCAGGGGAAGAAAACAGGATGTGGTGAACAGCAGTGAAGGAAGGCCCGGTGGGCTGCGTTCAGGGGCTGTGGGGGAAGCAGGGAGTTCAGTCCTGACTGGAGAAGTCATCTCCAAGGAGGGGCTGGGATGTGCACACCTGAGAGAGTGAATAAGAGGCATTCGCTTCCTGGTGGAGAAGACAGGCAAGGGGACAGACAGGGAGGGAGAGATTCCAGTCAGAGAGCAAAGGGCGGTCAGGCAAGGGGGTGCAGACCTTCCAACCTTCCCACAGGAGGGTCCGGCGGCCTTGTGAGGGCAGCTGGAGATGGGACGGGGGGTCGAGGCAGATGCTGGGCCAGGTTGGGGGAAAGAAGGCTGGTGGGCACCCGGCTGGAGCCAGATGCCAGGGCATGAAGGGGAGCCGCGGGCCCGCAGATGAGAATGCAAACAGGAACCCCTGCTCCCAGTGTGGAACACGCTCCAATTCTGTGGGTGCACGGGGTGGGTGTGGTGAACTCTGCCCCGGACCTGGGGTGCAGCGGGGCTGGAAAGATATGTGGGCTGGGCTGGGCGCCTTGGGGAGGCATGCGGGTTCCCTGGGTTGAGGAAGAGGGGCTTTCAGGCTGAGGAGTCAGCATGACACAGGGGTCGAAGCTGGAAAAGAGCCAGGCACAGGGAACAGCAGGGTGGTGTAGCCGGAGCTGTGGCCTGTGTGTGAGAGAGAGACAGACAGATACAGAGACCACAGACAGAAACAGAGAGGGAGGGAAGGGAAGAGGCAGGGAAAGACAGCGAGCTTGGAGGTGAGGCCAAAAAGAAAGACTGGGGGCCACTGGGAGGCCTTCACCCACCCTCCCAGGGAACCCGGGCATCACTCTTAGGCAGTGAGGAGACCACGCAGTGCGTGAAGAGCTGTGTGTTAGAAAGTGGATTCTGACCCCTGCCTGGAGGAGAGTGGAGGGAGACAGAGCCAGGAGGCAGGAAGACGTGAGGAGGCTGGGGCACTCCCAACTAAGAGAAGGGGACTTCCCTGGTGGTACAGTGGATAAGAATCTGCCTGCCCACCCAGGGGACACAGGTTCGATCCCTGGTCTGGGAAGATGCCTCGGAGCAACTAAAGCAACTAAAGCTGCAACGGCTCCAGAAGTTGCATCTACTGCAGCCCGCTCGCCCTGGAGCCCGTGCTCCGCAGTAAGAGAAACCACCGCAGCTAGAAGCCCTCACACCAGCCAGAGAGCAACCCCTGCTCGCCAGGACTAGAGAAAGCCCGCGGGCAGGAATGCAGCCCCAGCGCAACCAAAGACAAATACGTTTTAACATAGAAATATAAGAAGGTCTGTGGGGAGGGCAGGGTTCGAGTTCTGTCTCGGCCATTTTGAGTCTGAATTTTGTGGGGCGATGGTCAACAAGAGGCTGAAAACGCTGGAAATTAGGGCAGAGGTCAAGCCCCTGAGGAACACAGACTCCAAGCCCAAATGGGACGAAGAAAACCTATAGGGGTTTCTACAGCGGTCATGTGCAGGGTGGCCCTGGGGCAGGAAAGGGGATGCCCTCGGGAGAGACTCAGGAGGAAGGAAGGTCATTGGTGAGGACACAGAATGTCGCTGAACCTGGAAAAATGCCGGTGTTTTAGTGTCGGAGACGTGAGGAGGGGTGGGTGTGGATACTGCTGAGTCTTGGGGTGGGGGAGGGACACTGTGGGCAGGATTTCTGAGCCATGCGCCCCATGTTAAGTGCCCGGTGCTCACGAAAGGGCAGAGAGGAAGGGCGGGGAGGCTGAGCCTCTGTGGGGCACCCAGCCCCCTGCCCCCGCTGTCACCATGACCCCATGTGTGACCGAGTGTGTGAGGGTCACACTCAGCGGGTCCTGCTGGGGACTCAGGACTCTGGTTCTCATTACCGAACCCCATCCCGCACCACGGAAGCCCCTTCCGCTCGCTGTTTCCTGGTGATTCCTGGAAATAACCAGGAATAATGCGGGCTGGGATCTGGCAGGACTTCCAGGTGCGTGTCCTGCCGCCCGCAGGCCGGGAGGTCTCTGAGCAGGGGGACCTATGTCTCCCCTCTTCCTTCCTCTTCCCTGTCTGGGACAGGCCCACGTATGCCAGCGTGGCAGGCGGGCAGGCCAGGTGACACTCCGTCTCTCCGGTGGGCAGAGGGTGTCCCAGATCCCATTTCTTCCCGGCAGGAATTGGGGCTTGACCTCACGGTCATGCAGACCTGTGACTGCCGCAGACTTCCTGGTTGGACATGGCCCTCGGTCCAGGCGGCCCTGTAGCTCCCTGCTGCCTGTTTACCTAATCTGCTCCAAACAGATGAGATTCCCTGGGGGGGGGGGGGGGGGGGGTTTGAGGTGAAGGGACAGGAAAGGGTTGTTTTCATCCAGACCCGCTCAGCCCACCTGTCTCAGAGTCTCTTGCATTATCAAATGTTTTCTGGTTCCTATGGCAACTGAATCCACACCACCCGGATTTGTTATTGTTCCAGGGGAAAAAAAGGGAAGGGCCACAGTGAGGTCTGACGTCGGTGTGCCGTCCATCAGCCAGGCAGCTGAGTCACTGCCACGGTCTGGTGAGTCCACGGAGTCACCTCCCTGTGGTCTGAGGCGCCCGCTGGCCTTCTGGCTTTGGCAAGAGGCTGGTCCCCCATCTGCATGTGTCAGCAAGCGTGGGTAACTGGGCACCCTGGCGTGCTGAGTCCTGCCTTGGGCACCGCGGTGACTAGCCGGGGTAGAGAGAGGGAATTTACTGAACAAGGAAGAGTCCTGCCTTCCACGGTGAGAGCTCGTGGGGCTGGGGACACATTCCCTGTTCTTATAGAGCACATGTGTGTATTTACAGTTTCTAGGGCCACCTAGGAGTTGATTTACATCACAACCTTAGCCGAGTTGCCTGGTTGCTCCATGCCTCAGTCTCCTTTACCAGATGGGGAAGCAGGTTCTTGCTCATGAGTTGATAGGGGTGAGAAATGAGACAGCTTCAAGTCCTGCAGGAGCCCCTGGTGGCTCAGGTGGTAAGGAATCTGCCCGCAGTGCGGGAGACCCAGGTTCTATCCCTGGGTCTGGAAGATCCAGGAAGATCCTGTGTCAGGAAGATCCCCTGGAGAAGGCAATGGCAACCCACTCCAGTATTCTTGCCTGGAGAATGCCATGGATGAAGGAGCCTGGTGGGCTGCAGTCCATGGGGTCGCAAAGAGTCGGTCACGACCGAGTGACTTCACTTTCACTTTCAAAGTCCCCCAGACCAGCCTAGTTTCCACAAAGGAATCGAGAAACGTGCACTTTTCCTACTGCTAGTCGGCCAGATGCTGGCCGCACATCTCGGGACCACCTGGAGGGCGAGGCAGAGAAAGCACCCCGACTCCCTGAAAACAGGTACCAGCCCCCTCCCATCAGGCAGCCATGGGTGTAGCCGCCTCCATTCACCCCCACCAAGGACTGGAATGAGCAGCTTCACTAGCTTAGACCCAGAAGGGAACAGAGCAAGAAAGTGAGCGGGTGAGCCAGAGGGGATGGGTCAGCAAGGGTGTGGGGACAAAGGGGGAGCCAAGAGGCAGGCACCCCAGAGAGACAGTGCTCTGGGCACCCAGACTCGCTCTGGTCTTCGAAGAATGCCCTTGCTCTGAGGCCGTGCTGGCTAGGAGCCTTCTGATGACAGCCTGGCCTTCTGGATAGAATTTCCCTCCAGAGAAAAGGTGTCGATGGGTGAACATGGCTCTCGGGCCCCCCTGGATGGTTGTGTCCTCACTGGGAGAGGCTGAATCAGGACGTCGGTCATATTTATCTATGCTCGTCGTGGCATGCAGGTCAGCCCTGAGCCCCGTCACCTCGCAATGTCTCACCAGCACAGATTTCTAGCTTACAAAGTGGAAATTCAGCCCTTGGAATGGGATGACCACAGAAAGGAACTACTACCCGAGAGGCATGCAGCCTTCCCCCCGGGGAGTCCCATGGGACACCCACTCTGCAGAGTCATCTGACGGCCCCCCCTTCCTTGGCATATTCTACGCTGACCTCTGCCAGGTGCCACAGCCAGGCCAGCTGACAGCTGCCTCCCCTGGGCTGGCCCTACGCAAGGCTTTCCAAACTGGGGAGCAAGACCATAAATGAGTCATGGAATGAATTGAGTGGGTGAGATGAGCATCCTTAATAATTAGCCAGAATTGGGTCACATGGGTCAGAATGCCTCATGAGGAGTCAGGGTGAGTGTTATTAAATGATTATTGTGTATATGTGTGTTGTATGTATGAACACACATGTGCTACAGGGATACAGCAATAGAAAGATGGCACATTCTGACTGGGTCACTTGTGGGCACTTAATAAAGGAACAATTTATAAAGACATGGGTAGGATGTAGGGAAGTCACAAGAGCTAATGTAGGGCCAGATCTAAGAGTTGTGGGGCTTGGTTATCACCCTCAGACTTGAAGGCATCACCCTCAGGCTTTAAGGCAGAGGTGGTTCCAGGACTTGGAGACAGCGAGTGGTGTGGCGAAGGCTCAGACAGGAGCTGTGGTCACTGGCCCAGGGAGAAGGCCAGCCAGCCTGCGGCAGTCGATGGGGAATGAATACTTAGCCTCACTGCCCTGCCTCCTTCCCAGCTCCTGCTGGGCGGTCCACCAGCTGGACCCAGCAAAGCCTGAGGGCCAGCAGCCGCGGACCCGGCCCACGTGTGGAAGAGGCCAGGACACAGGGCATGCACAGGGTGCGGTGTAAAACGCACAGCACCTCTGACTCTGAGTCTCAGGGAATGAAGTCTCAAAGACCCTGGAAGCATCACTTGCAGGAAGAGGTGAGAGGTTTCTGAATAGCCCCAGGTCCGGGCTTAGGTAGCAGCTAAGACCCATGAGAAAGGGGTTGCCCTATTCTTCCCTGCCACACCTGCCCCCCAAACTCCGAACGTGCCAGGTTGGAGATGCCCAGCAGTGGGGCTGAGCACAGTGTCTGCAGGCTGGGGCAAAGGTCACGGGGGAGGAAGGGTGGGCGAGAGGAATGGCGGGGAGAGAGGAACAGAGGGCCCTGTGGCCGGGACACCCACGCCCGGCAGTGGCCTCAGCCCCTCAAGGCCAAAGGGCAGAGTTCTATTTCTGGCTCCCGTGGGAGCAGGAGACAATGGTCGTCTTGCTTTCCACAGGCCTGCGGTCGGCTCGCTGCTCCTCAGCTCCATGTGGTTGTTCTGGACTCACACAAAACCGCCTCTGAGCCTCATTTCCACGGGCCACACCGCTGGGGGTGTCACACGCCGACCCACACGATGGGGTCACATGCTGGGGACTTCACGCTGTCATTGCCAAGTGTGACCAGACTCCAAGGCTGAGTCTCCTGACCTCTAGCCCATCCTCCAGGAGCCCGCCTGACACCTACCTTTGGGTACCCGGTTCCCAGAAGACAGACTCTTCTGGAAAGAAAATAGTTTCCTCTAATGATTTTTTTTTTTTTTTTTTAATGACAACACTGTCCGTAATAACAGAGAACTCTCACCTCGCCCTTGCTGTTTCCTTAGGCAATAGAAAGCCACTCTGCCTTCCCAGACCTGGGTCCCTCCCGGCTTACTCATCAACACATGGAGCTAAGGTGTTTACTTGAGAGTTAATAAGGTAGAGAGCATTTTGCCCTTTGAACAGTCCTCCTCCTTCAGAATTTCATTTCCCTCATCCATGTTCAAGGATGGACCGGAGTCTCAGGAACACAGTGAAGGTGGTGCCTACCCAAACCAGCAGGATCTTGGGCCAGACCCTAGTGTGAGATCCTGAAAACACCCCCCCAAGGAAATGGCTTGCCAATGTCATCCTTGTAAGTCAACCAAACAGAAAGTGGTTGCTTGACATCAGTCTTAACCGAGTCATTGTTAAACCATAAGTTAGAGGAAAAGGAAGGAAAGTCCAAGAGGATCAGGGTTTTCCCAACATGACACTCATCAGTTTGGACCATGACCTGTAGAAAGCAGTGGGCCAGTGGCAGTGCCTGATTAGCATCCCTTTCAAGTTCAGTTCAGTCACTCGTCATGTCCACTCTTTGCGACCCCATGGACTACAGCACACCAGGCCTCCCTGTCCATCACCAACTCCGGGAACTTGCTCAAACTCATGTCCACTGAGTCGGTGAGGCCATCCAACCATCTCATCCTCTGTCATCCCCTTCTCTTCCTGCCTTCAATCTTTCCCAGCATCAGGGTCTTTTCTAATGAGTCAGTTCTTCACATCAGGTGGCCAAAGTACTGGAGCTTCAGCTTCAGCATCAGTCCTTCCAATGAACACCCAGGACTGATCTCCTTTAGGATGGACTGGTTGGATCTCCTTGCAGTCCAAGGGACTCTCAAGAGTCTTCTCCAACACCACCATTCAAAAGCATCAGTTCTTCAGTGCTCAGCTTTCTTTATGATCTAACACTCATATCCATACATGACTACTGGAAAAACCATAGCTTTGACTAGATGGGCTTTTGTTGGCAAAGTAACATTTCTGCTCTTTAATAAGCATCCCTTTACTGTGTCTCTTTATTCTTCACGGCTCTGCCATGGTCCCCATGGTGCTAACTCCCTCTACGTGTCCTGCGCTTCCAACCACAGGTGGTCAGTGGTTGACTCTCTCCCTCAATAACTCGAGAGCACAGCTTTGTCTTATTTACCTCATGTTGTCCCCACTGGCTATACCAGAGTTTGAAAAACTCTCCATGAAATATGTCTGGGGTAAAAGAATGCATTAAACATTCATTACAGCTTAGTTTAATGGTGTGGGAAAAAAATTAAAGAGTTAACTGTGGCTTTCTAAACTTATTTTTTAGCATTGAATACTTTGATTCCAAAACAAAAAATCCAACCTAAGCCCCCCAAAATAAAAGCAAATCAGGATACCCAAATAACTTGTCCAGGTCTAACAAATAGAGATGACAGATAGACAGTTAAGATTGAAATTCAGAAAAATAAATAACTTCAAAAGGATAAGTATATCCCAAATACTGCATGGGGCATACTTACACTAAAAAAATTTTTTTTCGTTTGTTGTTTGTCTGATGTTCAGACTTAATGGGGTGCCGTGGTTGTGACTGGTGGTCCTCCACTCAGGCCCGTGCATACCCAAGGGCGCCCTGGGGCTGTGCAGGCTGGTTGAGGACCCCTGTGTCAGGAAACACTGTCTTTCTCTCACGCTACTATCCTTCTCCCACGTCCAGAGCTCCTCTCCCTCTGAGCAGGGCCGACGTCTCCTTCCCAGCCCCTCTGTCTGCAGTCCAGGTGTCTCTGTGGCCCTGGGCTGTGACAAAAGACTGCTCTAAAAGTGGGCTCGGTTTCCTGAAGCGTCAGAGTGCTGTCAGAATCATCAGAGAGGCACATAGTGCTGGTGACACACAGCGAAGCCAGTTCACACGACCGTTCCGAGCCCAACAGAGATTTCTGCACACCTGGTTTTCACCCAGATCCTGACTTGCCCTGAGACCCTGCCACCTGTTCCGGGAAGGTACACGATGGAGCTGGGGTGGTTCCACTTCCCACTTCTTGCCCCTGGCCAGCTCCTTCCTCGGTGAACAGAGGGGCCACCACGTTGAAACCTATCACCCCGGCTCTGCCAGGTGGACACTGGTGGCCTCTGGGAGCCCAGAGCAGAGCTGATCAGGGGAATCGTGCACCTCCCTCTCTTCAGCAACCCCCTTTCCTAAAAAAAAAAACAAAACGGAGTGAAGGGGCTCCTGCAGAGTCACGTGAACTCCTGAATGCCTTCCAGAACTCTCTCTCTCTGGAGAGGGAATAGGAGGACCTCAAGGGATGCCGCCTGCTGAATTTTGCCTGCCCACCTTGAGCCCTCTTCTCAGGAAGCTGGTCCAGTGAGTGGCCTTGGTGTGGGGCAGACAGTCCTCCAGCCCTGGTGTGACCCAGATTCGGCCCAAGGCATGCTCTGACTTGGGGCCTTGACCCTCGGGGGACAGAAGGGCAGTTAGAGGTGATGCTTTAGCATCATCATTTAGGACATCAGCGGATGTCCCTCTGCAGCTCTTTGGCCCCATGCTTCCCAAACATACAGTGCTTTCTGAAAACAGAGACACCGGCGAAAATGGGGGCAGAAGTCATGAGCGTCACTTCTGGGTGGAAACAGCATTAAAATCCAGTTCCTAATTCACCATGCTTCCCCCTTCTGTCACAGGAGCCAGCAGCTTTCCAGATGGTAGCCACTCCATCAGCCTGGGTCCTGGCGTGAGGACCACTCAGAGAGGAGTCCCAAATAACTCCAGATGACCTTTTGGAGTAAACATGAAAGAAACGTTTATTGCATCAAGCCAGTGAGAGGTTGGGGGTGTTTGTTACTGTAGCATAACCTCTCCGATCCTGACTGATGGCCAGGCAATGTCCCAAACCCCCGAATCTCAATCACCAAGGGAGCCCACACTGAGGCATTTTTCAAAGTCCCACTCACAGGCATGATTCTGGAGATCACTCAGGTTTGGGGACCCCCGCTTCACTCCACACTGACCCCAAGGCACAGCTCTGAACTATAGTGACTTGAGTGGCAGCCCCCTAATATACAGCTACACGCTAATCCCTGGAACCTGTGAAGGTTACGTTATTTCAAAGAAACATCTTTGTAGATGTAGTTAAGAATCTTGAAAGAGAAGATTATCCAACAAGTAGGACAAGGGTCCTTACGAGGCGGAGGCGGAGGGAGATTTAAGACAAGGAGAGAGAAGGTCCTGTGAGACAGAGAGTGCTGTGATGCAGCTACAGCCAAGGAATGCTGGCTGCCACCAGAAGCAAGACGAGTGAGGAATGATTCTCCCCTAGAACATCGGGGACACCGTGACTTTAGACTTCTGGCTTCCAGAACAGTGAGAGAATGCGTCTGTTGTTTGAAGCCAGCGAGTCTGTGGCACTTTGTTACAGCTGTCTGTGGACAGACAGTGCCCACGAATCCTCAGGGAGCTTCCAGTCTCCCGAGGGAAAATGGGGCGGCACCAGAGAGGGCCGGGCAGCAGGAGCAAGGCTGGCAGAGCTGGGCTGACTGCTGGGGAAACGAGCTCTGGTGGAGGGCGGGTTTGACCAGAGGTCTGGGGGATCTGCCATGCAGCTTAGTAGAGAGGGGACTGGGAAAGCTGAGGACCCCAGGATGGGGGACTGGCAGGTTCTCCAGCACAGAAGAGCAGCCCAGTCTGTGCTGGGGATCCTGAATGGAACAGGAGGGCTGGCAAACTTGGCCTGGAAACCCAAGCTGGCATTCCTTCATAGCAACATTTTATAAAGCCAGAATGGTAATTTGAAAAAGTGTCTCTGATTTCAAAATAAGCCAAAATAGTTAAATTCAAAATTGTATCTTTGCCCTGACCACAACCACAAATATATATATTGTGTGTATACAGACACACACACACACACACACGCACACATATAAATTTGTATAAGGTGTTGTACCCACTCCGGTGTCCTTGCCTGGAGAATCCCAGGGATGGCAGAGCCTAGCAGGCTGCCATCTATGGGGTCGCACAGAGTCGGAGACGACTGAAGCGACTTAGCAGCAGCAGCAGCAGCAGCAGCAGCAGCAGCAGCAGCAAGGCGTGCTAAGTCACTTCAGTTGTGTCCAACTCTCTGTGACCCTTTCGACCGCAGCCCGCCAGGCTCCTCTCTCTATAGGATTCTTCAGGCAAGAATACTGGAATGAGTTGCTATGCCCTCTTCCAGGGGATCTTCCTGAACCAGAGATGGAACCCAGGCCTCTTACTTCTCCAGCATTGGGAGGCAGGTTCTTTACTACTAACACCACTGGGAGGCCCATTTGTATCTGTATATATATTTATATACAGACAACTCATTGGAAAAGACCCTGACGCTGGGAAAGAGTGAAGGCAAAAGGAGAAAAGGCCAGTAGAAGATGAGATGGTTGGATAGCATCACTGATTCAATGAACATGAACTTGGCCAAACTCCAGGAGATAGTGAGGGACAGGGTGCTGCTGTCCATGGGGTCACAAAGAGTCGGACACAACTTAGTGACTGAACAATAAGAGCAACTTGTATTTATATAATACAGAGAAAAAGAGACCAAAAATAAGAAAATTGAGGGGTAGACAGGAATTTTTTCTTTCTTATTTTTTAAAATTGTTATTGAAGTTTCAACACTTTAAAAAACAAAAGAAACCCAAGATGACCAATTTGGGATTAATATAGAATTAATGAGCTACTGAGTGTTCTTGAGGAAGGGGTGGGGTGGTTGGGGGACGGGAAAGGGTGATAAAATGAATGGTTTAAGAAGGCAGCCTGGGCAGTCCTGTGCATAAGGGAGCAGACGCTCGCTACACTCGACTGCCCTCTAGTGGCCAAAGCCGGTAAGCCAGTCAAGCCTTTCCGAACTGCCTCCTAGACGAGGTTGGCATCAGAGCATGGTGGGAGCGCGCAGAAGGAGCTCTCTGGCGCTCTGGTGCCAGGGAAAGCCTCCCAGCGAACACGATGCTTCCACTGAGCCTGGTCATTCTTTATAAGGGGGCCAGTCCAGCTGTTAGGGCCCTGACAGGGGATAAGGAAGGGTATGGCTTGAGCCTATATTGCATCATTCGGGAACGCAAAGCATTTGGTAGGATGGCGAGCAGGCTCCTACAGGATGGGGAAAGGTAAGGCTGGGGAGCGGAGCCAAGGCTGTGCCTCCAGGAAGGTTTGAAACGCATCGTACACAGTGTATGTTTGTATTTATACACAGCCAACTCATTGAAAAAGACCCTGATGCTGGGAAAGATTGAAGGCAAAAGGAGAAAAGGGTGGTAGAAGATGAGATGGCAAGGTGTGCAAGGGTTTGAGCAGGGGTGTGATACAGGGACAAAGGGAGGGAACATCTTCAAGTCTGCCCTTTAGACCATCATTCTAGCAAAGGTGTGGAACCTGGGATGGTTGTAGTGGAGGACGGAACACACAGCGAAGCTCGAGAACCCTCCATCTGAAGCTCTTTGCTGTCCACCCCTTCGCCCCCTGTGCTCTCTCCCAGGGGCTTACAGGACTGGAGACGTGGAAAAGCGACAGAGAACTGAAAGACAGCTAACTTGTGAAGATAAGCACGGAAGCTGATGACCCAGCAGAAACGTGCTCTGGAGCAGCAGCCCCTACTACTTTGGCACCAGGGACCAATTTCGGGGAAGACAGTGTTTCCGCAGGCCCGGGCAGGGGTGCTGGGTGCCCTGGAATACATCCTCCTAAGAGGGCACTATGGGGAAGTGTGGTTTCGGGATGATTCAAGAGCCGTACATTTATTGTGCCCATTATTTCTATAATTATTACATCAGCTCCTCCTCAGATCATCGGGCATTCGGTCCCGCAGTTGGGCACCCCTGCTCTGGACAATGACAGGTCTTATATTAATCTGTTGAGTGCTGTTGAGCCTGAGGACCAGCCTGCTGACTCTGGGTGGGAGCGTTTTGAATCCCCTCTTTGATCTTTCTTGGTGCAGAGCTCTTTGTTGCCATGCGGCCTCGAGAGGGTTTTAACACTCACCTTCCCTTATACTCCACTTAATAGGAATTGCTCTCTGCTTTCTACTGCCTGTTGCCAGGCAGTAGATGTTGCCAGGCAACAGCTGATGGCTGTTGTCATTGTTTAGTTGTTGTTTAGTCACTAAGTTGTGTCCGACTCTTTGGTGACCCCATGGATATAGCCCGCCAGGCTCCTCTGTCCATGGGATTTCCCAGGCAAGAATATGGAAGTGGGTTGCCTTTCCTCCTCCAGGGGGTCTTCCTGACCCAGGGCTTGAACCTGCGTCTCCTGCTTGGCGAGCAGATTCTTTCACACTGAACCACCAGAGAAGCTGGCTGGAGTTGGAGCCTAATTTGGGAGGCCAAGGCAGCTGCCTTCCTGTGTAGCATCAACAACTGGTGTATTGATTAGGTCACAACCCTAATGACTAAATACTGTACTGTTCTCATTTTACAGATGAGGAAATCAAGGCACAGAGCGGCAGAGGGACTCAGCCATAGTCACACAGCTGCGGTGACAGAGCCAGAAGTGGGAGTCTGGCTCCTGAGGCTCTGCTCTGAACCGCTTGCCCTTTAACCATCCTTGTGCTGGTCGCCCAGGGACACGCAGAACCACACTGAGGAGCGTTTTGCCTTTAACTGTCTTCTTTCCTGTTCTCCACCGTCGTTCAACCTGTTTCCCACTCCCTGGAGGTTATTTAATGGCTAAGTGAATCCTAATGAAATATTAACTAGACGAGAAACGCCTGTACCTTCTCCCCTGAAACCTTCCCTTCTGTCCCAGCGTTTGCAGAAGGTTCATGGGTGCTGACTCCCCAGGGGGATTAATGGGAGGACACAGCCTCTGACCCAGGGAAATTTATGTTCAAAGGGAGTCGAGGTGGATGAACTATTCAGTTTGGTGCTTTTGCTCACTATCAGCGTGGTGAGCTAGTGTTTTTTAAAGCATGAGTGGTTGCACATTAGTGAATCATGACAACAATTGAGCACGTCTCAGGTCATGCTACGTTTAAGTGAAATTAACAGGGGGGCCTGGTGTGCTGCAGTCCATGGGGTCGCAAAGAGTTGGACACGACTGAACTGAACTGAACTGAAATTACAGTTTACAGTGTCATGTGCATTTCATGTGGTATGGTTAAGTATTGGGAATTCTGTTTTAGTTGTGTGTATCTGTGTATGAAGGCATGCACACACTTGACTATGATATAAAATATATTCTTTCTTTTAAAAGATTTTTTGATGTGGACCATTTTTAAAGTCTTTATTGAATTTGTTATAATATCACTTCTGTTGTTTATGTTCTGTTTTGGGGTTTTTTTTTTTGGCCCTGAGGCATGCGGGATCTTAGCTCTCTGACCAGGGATTGAACCCACACCCCCTACTTTGAAAGGTGAGGGAAATTCCTAAAATGTGTTTCTGACTGTGAGTTCAGTCAAAAATGTTTAAGAACCACATATATATTACCAAACATTTTTCTCCTCTAGTTTCACAATGCTTGTTTACAAGAGTTTTACAACCCATGTTTTGCTCGAGTTAATATGAAAGTGAGTTCCCATCAGCCAGTCTACACCACATAATAGATGGGAGGCGGGGTGGGGGTGGTTGCTAACGAGCCCCTGGAGGGAAACTGTTGGCCACAGAGCTGGGTTGTGCCCCTCGGCTTCCAGAAGTGGCCCTCAGATGACGACCCAGCACCTCACCTACTTAACTTCACTCACCAGAGCCTCATCAAAACTCTGAGGCCTGTGAGCTCAGTAATTGTTTGAATTACACAGCTTGTATGGAGCCAAACTTAAGCTATATTTTCCTAGTGCATATTTGTCATTAAAATCCTGGAGTGGATTGGCATTCCCTTCTCCAGAGGATCTTCCCGACCCAGGGACAGAAGCTGGGTCTCCTGCATCACAGGCAGATTCTTTACCTTCCCTGAGCTACAGGGGAGTCCTAAAATCCTACTATAAGATCCATATTTTAAAAATCCAGTGTATGAATTTATCATTTAGTCTCCACTGCTTCTCATCAACCAGTCCTGACCCATTTGTAGGACTTCCTCCTTGCGTCCCAGGCAGGCACAGACCCCCACAGATGAGTGGACGGAAGGGTGGTCCAGCCAGCCTGGATGCAGCAGGCCTGCTTTGGCTGCTTCTCGGAGGCCCCTCCCCTGCCCCTGCCCCACTCTGCTAAGCCCCCACGCCGCTGCACTGTGGGGCCCTGAAACTGGGTCTTTATTCAGGGAAGACAGCCTTCTCCTATAGGGCCCCCAGACCCTGGGGTCACTGGGATTCCCTGTGCTGAAGCCAGGTAAGTGCTCACACGTCTGTCATGCATTCACCTTCCCTCAACAGACTGACAGTCCTGACCCACCTTCTGGGCAGGGTGGATTGGTATCAAAGTTAGAACATGAAATCAGACAGCCGGGATGCTCCTCTCAGATCTTCCACTGATGAGATAATGCCTTTGGGCACGTAGTTCAGCCAAACCACTGTTCAGCCGCCACACCTGTGAGACAGGCTGCGAATAGCACCTGTTTCATCGTGTTGCTGGGAGGGTAAAATGACGTCACACAGGTAAGGCATTTGAGCCCCACACTTAGCAAACAGTCCGTGCTCCCTGTGTGCTGCCTGCCGTTACCGTAATGGTTATGATTGCTACAGTAGTCTTCCGGGCAGCCTCAGGGCAGCTGTGCGTCTGAGAGCCACACAGGCCCCTCCTGGTTAATTCCCACTATCTGTTACTCGGTCACCCAGTGACTTTCCCACCATACGCCTCTCGCTTCACACAGGGCCCCTTGTCCTCCACTGCTTTCTCACCTCTTGGTGGCCCACACCCACCTCCCAGCTCCCCTCCCTCCACACCCAGTGCAGCTTTAAGAGATGCTAGCTCCTCTATCTTTCTGTGGTCTGCACAAGACAATGTGGGGGTGGTTGTGAGAGGCCCTGGGTTCAAGTCCTTGCTTTGCTACTTCCAGTCAGGAAGCATGGCTGTTTGGTTCAAGTAAGTCAGAATGGGCTGGAGAGGGGTCTTGAGTCTGAGACTCTGCCAATAGGGAGGGTCCCGCTGGTGAGGCAAGGCCCAGGGCCGAGTATGAGTGACGAGGGCTCCCGGCTGCAGGGCGTCCAGCAGACAGAAGGAACCCTGCCTCAGGGAGGGAGTGGACTGGAGGCAGGTGGTCAGTCCCTGCCACCTCCTGGACGGGGCTCAAGGGAGCTTGAAGGGGTCAGGGGACCCACCGTGGGAACAGGGCCTCCATAGGGGAACTGAGGTCAACGCCTAGACACATGAACTGGGAAGGTCTTGTTTTTGTGGAAAAACTTGGATGTACACCCAGGGTCACCATCTCCAGAATCTACCTGGGGACCGTCTGTGAGCAGAGGTGCCTGGGGACGTAATGTGGGATTGCTTGGCTGTAGTGGTCTGCACTGGGCCCTGCTGTGGGGAGCCATGTGGAAAGGGCCTCGCTGGCCCCGGGGCTTCCTGCCTCTGGACTAGACGGGTGTGAACCAGGAGGGACAGGGTCCCAGCTGGTTTGGCTCCAGGGGGGCTGGGAGGCAGAGACCCGGGGAAACAGAGTCACAAGGAAATACTGTGTCATTCAGAGACACGTGTCCCCTGAGCCTCCTTGGCTCAATTCTGTGAGATGAGAAGGGTGATAATCCCAATAACCCAAGCCCTTTTAGTGTGTTACAGGGGTGAATGTAAGAAGTACTTTGGAGGGGCTTCCCCGGTGGGTCCGTGGTTGAGAATCCACCCTGCAGTGCAAGGGACATGGGTTCGATCCCTGGTCCAGGAAGATCCCATATTCTGCAGAACAACTAAGTGTGTGACGTAACCACTGAGCCTGCTCTCCGCAACCAGAAGTCACTGCAACGAGAAGCCCACACAGCAATGAAGTGTGGCCCCCGCTCACCACAACTAGAGAAAGCCCAAGTATAACAACGAAGAAAGACCCAGCGCAGCCAAATAAATAAATAAACATCTTTAAAAAAAAAAAAAAAGTTTGGAAATAGCCGATCTAATGGTCTTATATTGTCATTACCGTCCCTCCACAAGAACACAAGGATTTACTACAAATCACTGCAGTGTAAACTGATACAATGCTCGGGGCATCCACAAAGGTCCCTGAAATCAAACGAGGCTTCTGAGCAGCGATGGCTCTGAGAACGGGCCCCGCTGGGGTGACAGTATCTGTGAGGGAGATAAAGGAAGAGAGTTACCTGGGTGCAAAGCTGGCGACACAACGAGGTTTTGAAGCTTTCTGAACCAGGTGCCTGACCACTCTGGTGCTCAACTGGTGTTCAGAGGTGGTACTGGCATGACTGGGGATCCCAAACTGAGGCTTCCCTGCTCTGAGCCAGTCCGGGGTTGGGGGAAGGCCTTTGGTCAACATGGGCAGACCAGTTTCTGCTGTGGAGCAAGAGAGCTGGCTCAAGGCTGCCCCTAGATAAAGGAGCCTCCCCAAGAGAATGGGCATCATGCAGGCCCTCCCCTTCTGTTTGAAGAGATTCCACGGGTTTACAGTTTTCATATCCCCTCATATGCTTCATCCTCTGGACAAATCAGCCCAATTCTTATCCTGTTTTTAAAAAATATTTGTTTTATTTATTTATTGGCTACCCTGGGTCTAGACTCTGCCTGAAATGCAGGAGACCTGGGTTCAATCCCAGGGTTGGGAAGATCCCCTGGAGAAGGAAAAGGCTACCCACTCCAGTGTTCTGGTCTGGAGAATTCCATGGACAGTAGAGTCCATGGGATCGCAAAGAGTCAGACATAACTGAGCGACTTTCACTTTTTCACTTTCCTGGGTCTTAGTTCTGGCATGTGAGGTCTCAGTGCCCTGACCAGGGATTGAAACCAGGCCCCCCTGCCTTGGGAGCATGGAGTCTTAACCAGTGGGCAATCTGGGGAGTCCCTATTATTCCATTTGTAACCGCACAAATAGGACTCAGAGTGATTTGCCTAAGGGTACACAACCAAATTGGGACTAGAACCCAGATGCCAGAGCCCAGACCTGGCCCATCTCCAAGGGCATTTGGAGCTCAGTGTCCCCTGAGGCAGGACAGTCCCCTGAGGACTGGGGCAGGAGCCCGGATCAGACCCCAGCTGGTCAGTAGTTTGGAGGGCCAGAACCTGGCAGTTCCAAGCACAGAGATGTGTGCCAACGATTTAAAACTGTGTCTGGTAGCAACATGTGAGAGGTATGTCCTTTCTTTTTTACAACTTTCTGTGCTGATCAGAATTTTTGCATAAGCAAACTTTACATTTATAATCAGGCCCAAGAATCATTATTTTTTCTGGGGCTGGGGTAGTGTATAGCTGAGTGAGCTCCCTTCATCTGCCAGCAGCTGCTCTCGTGGGCAGGGCTCTGGCCTCATCACACCTGAGTCCCCTGATGCTCTTTTCCTGATGACAGTCTCTCCAGTTCCTGTTTCCAGTTCTCTCAGCTCAATCCCCTTTCTGGCAACCACACACAGCTGCCCTCCCCTGTCCTTTGAGGGTTTCCCAGCAAACCTCTGTGCTCAGCTCCTTGGCGGAAGATGAGGGAATCACATGGCTGAGTGACTGATGTTTTCTGAATCATGGAATGGAAAGAAACACTATACCCCAAGCCAGCACACAGGGCCTCTGTTACAAGCCTAGTAATAGCACGGTGTGGACATGATTCATCCGAGACTGCCTGGCATGTGCACACGCGTTGGAGCGAGGGCAGCGCAATGCTTGCCTTCTCCGGTGACATCGGGGCTACTCAGAGGGCAGCCCCAGGCCCCACCCAGACACACCACGGAGCCCAGTAGCCCTGTAACCCCCGGCTCGGGGGCTACCAGAGAGGTGTCTGGGGAAAGTCACAGACAGCAGCTGGGGGACAGGAGATGAAGAGGGTGGAAGATTTGGAGGTGGGGTGAGGAACGGGAGAAGGAACTAGACAGGCAGGTATAGGTAGAATGTGGTCAGCCTCTCCCGACAACCAGGAAACAGGCTCTGACTTCACATCCCAGAAACACATGCCAGGGCCCACCGGGTACGGGAGACACACACCCACCAATGTCAGAACACACCTAGTAAATAATTCGTGGGCTCACGGAGTCCTTACGAAGTCCAGGCAAGGTCTCACACCCTTGACCTCATCCTCCCGACAGCCCTGTGAGGACACCAGTGAACCCACGTGTGAGATGAGAACGCCACATGAGGTAACTTGCCAAGGTCACGAAACCACTAAAGGGAGCTCTAACCCAAGTTGTCTGGGTCCAGAGTCTGAGCGGAGTCCCTCCTGTAGGCCAGGGACCACCCCTCACATACATTATTTGATTTAGTTCTCACAGCAACAATGCAAAGAGGTATTATTAATGTTATTCCAATTTTAAAGATGTGACAACTGAGGCTCAGAGTGGTCAAATATGTTTCCTGAAGCCACACAGCTGGTATGTGGTGAAGTGGGGACTCACCCAGGTCTGTCTGACTCCAAAACTCATGGTCTCTACCAGGACATCTTTGTTCTCATCATTTTGGGGGGACAGTGCCCCTCTTTTCTGTGTCTCCTACTCCCCAACCTGTGGTTTGGATTGGTTAGAGCTTGACCCAACAGTAGTAGACTTTTGGTTATTCCACACAAGTTCCTCCCATGTTGGAGAGGAAGGTGAGAGGTGGTGCCCCAGGGCTAATGGACCGACTTCTCCAGGGGGCACTGTGAGAGTTTTGTGTGGGTGGGAAAGGATGATGGAGGTGAGGCGATGCCAGTGAGCCAGCGGGCCCAATGGCTCTCACCAGATTCTGTATCAAAATCCCCTTTTAGGAAACAGAGGCTAGATGTGGTAGAGGTCTGGGGTAGGGGAAGGGTGACTCTAAGGGGCAGCCAAGGCTCACCCTCATCATATTCAGGGCCTCTCCCTACCCTGTGGAGCACCTCCCCTTGGAGTCACTGTGAAACTAGAAGGTGAATATGGGATCCCAAAGTCCTAGTCCGTAAGCCACGTGGACAGATAAGATGTTGACTTTGTTTGGCTGGATTTATTGCTCTTCCTGTCACTTAAAGTGGATATCTTTTTTAAAAATTATTTATCTGGCTGTGCTGGGTGTTTGTTGTTGTGCCTGGGCTTTCTCTAATTTTGGTGTGTGGGCTCTCGAGCAAGCAGACCTCAGCTGTTGAAACGCTCAGGCTCCAGAGCGTGGGCTCAGTGGTGGTGGTGCGCAGGCCAGCTGCCTCACGGGTCTTCCCTGACAAGGGATCGAACCCATGTCCCCTCCATTGGCAGGTGGATTCTCAACCACTGGACCACCAGGGAAGTCCTAAAGTGAAAGCAAACTTGCTTTGTCTTGTCTGACTCTTTGCAACCCCATGGACTGTAGCCTACCAGGCTCCTCCGTCCATGGAATTTTCCAGGCAAGAGTACTGGAGTGGGTTTCCATTTCCTTCTCCAGGGGATCTTCTCCACCCAGGGATTGAACCCAGGTCTCTCGCATTGCAGGCAGACACTTTACCATCTGAGCCACCAGGGAAGCTGGGGAAGTCGTAAAGTTGATATCTTTAAGCAAGGTGTGAGTTCTCCAGTTTGCCACAGGCCCACCACTCCCCACTGCTTCACACCATCCCACTCACTCAGGCGACTTGCCATGTTACTCAGGCTCCTGATAACACTGGAGTCTGAAACCCTTGAGACATAATTTGTTGTCAGCATTTCACCCAGGCAGGGGGAAAAAAAAAAAAAAAACACATGTGTCTTCTAGGCCAAAATGAAGACACTGAGGTTCTGGGAGGTCACGGTCAGGTTGCCCCTGAGCAGCTGCTCCTGGAATGTTCAGCTGGAGCTGGGGAAGAGCCCAGAATTTATTACAGTCACTGCTTATCTGGGGCCTGGACCCGTGTAGCAGTATCCTATGGCCGCTGTGACAAATGGCCACAAACGTTGTGGCTTAAAACAACGGAAGTTTATCTTCTTACAGCCCAGAGGTCAGATCTCCAAAATCAGTGTCTGGGCTAAACCAAGGTGTCTACAAAGCAGCGTTCCTTTGCATCGCTCTAGGAAAGAATCCGTTTCCTCGTCTCTTCCAGCTTCTAGAGGCAGATGTCATCATGGTCCCCAGCAGAAGGATGGGGAAACAAGCTCAGAGGGTTCAGTGATATTGCAGGCAGTTCAGAGGCAGAAGACACATGCAGAACAGGGGCTGAAGGGCTTGATGAAAAGACAATGTACAGACGTGTGAGCAGAGTTGGGGGACCCACAAGGGCCGGTGGGCACCCAGAGCCTGCAAAGCAGGGGGCTGTTGCCGCTCTAGGCCTCTGGGATCTGGTATGTGCTGTAACTGGAGGAGACAGCTGCCCACGAGGAGCCAAGGGCCTCTGGGAGAGACATCTGCCACTGCCAAGCCCCAGTCCAGCAGGGAGGGCATCCAGGCCACATTCTCCTCTCGTCCAGCTGAAGCCAGACGGTGAGGGAGCCCACCAGTGCACCTTTAGGCCAGCTTCCGGGGCACAGAGCTGGAAGGGCCAGTGGAGAACAGCCCAGCATCTTCCCCGAGGTCATACAGTCTGTGCAGAACTGGCTGTTGTTGGTGCTCAGTTGCTAAGTCACATTCAACTCTTTTGCAACCGCATGGACTGTAGCCCACTGGACTCCTCTGTCCATGGGATTCTCCAGGCAAGAATACTGCAGTGGGTTGCCATTTCCTTCTCCAGGGAATCTTCCCGACCCAGGGATCGAACCCACGTCTCCTGCATTGCAGGCAGATTCTTTACCACTGAACCCCTGCGAAGCCCAGAGTGGGCTGTACGCTGGTTCTTGCTGACTCCAAGGAGGAGGTATCTGATAGCGGCAGAGACACCTGGGGAGAGTTTGGCCTTTTGACTTTCAAATCATTTCATACTTCTGAGTCTCCACTCCAACTACTCTGCTAATTCCCCCCACCCCTCAGAAAACACTTCTGGGTTCAGGTCATCCACCCAATTCCACTGATTGATTTGGGCTCAGTTATTCCCAAGTGGACTCCATGTCACCAGAACTAAGCATTTCTAGAAAGCGAACTCTGCAGCAAGCACAAATTTATAAAGCCAAATATGCAGCCCACACTGAAGAGAACTGGCTTGAGATGACCCGTTGCTTTGGGTCGGTTCAGTCAGTGATGCCCACTTGTGTGAAAAACCACGTTCCAAGTTTGTTGTGACACATGCTTGGAGTTAGAACTGGGGACTGTCACACGGAGGGACATATCAATGGACACACCTGCAGGAATACAGACAGGTCAATGCGTATACTTGGTTTTGCCAAGTTAGGAATATTTTATTGGGCCTAGCTTCAAAGGGGGCCAGGAGCCTTTGGCAGGCAGGGAGGAAAAGCTTTCCTTTTCTTCATGTATTTGTTTATCCCTTGCATGGTTTTTTTGTGCGAGCCCCAATGACCTCTGTAACACAAAAATGTTTTCAAGATGCCTGGCGGTCCAGGCAGCCCTGGGGACACGTGCATCTTGGGACTCTCTGCTCTCCTGCCTCCCTGGTTCTGTGTAAGGTTGACAGGCCTTCTCTGAGTGGGCAGGTGAGGATGCGAGCTGGCATGGGTAGAGGAACAGGCTACAAAAGGACTTGCACGTCTGCAGCTCCCTTTCTGGGTTGCAAACCTGTTATCTTGCATTCTTTCGGCAGCCACTCAAACTGCCCTATGCAGCTCCTGGACCCACACCCGCATCTTTCCCATCCCACCACCTCTCCTGTGTCCAAGCTTCCCCCCTATTTCCAGCCTCCGGCTCAGCTGTCAGTGCTGGCCAGGCAGCCCACGTCCTGCCCCACCTCTCCTGGGATGAAGGCTGGGTCTCATACCCACCCTGGATTAGGACAGACAGGTGGGTTAGCGCTGCAGGTTAGAGGGTGGAGATAAAGGGATCCATGTCCTGGGGCTGACTCTGGAAGACCCAGTGTTATGCCCAACAGAAAAACCCTGCTGTTCCCAAAGCCCCTCAGGGTGGCCAGGGACACCCACTCCCTTCCTGACAAAAGCCCTGAAACCCACACTGTAACAAGCACGGTGGGTCTGGCTGTGACCTCCCAAATAAACCCCTGACCACGAATGAGCTGGTGACTCCCCGGTTACTGTCAAACTCAGCTCAGGAAGACCAGCCTGGGGTGGGGGGTGACCCTAACGTCCCAGGACACCCCTAGCCTTCATTCTCACCTGAGGACAGCACTCAGAGCCGCAGAAGCACCTTGTATGTGAACAACACCAGACAATGTTCAAAACACCCTGAGCTCCACATGTAACCCCACAAGAAAGAACGTTCAGAGGCGCCACTTCCATCTGCACAGGTGAGGGGGCTGAGTCACTTACCTGAGGCCCCGGGGTCCCAGGCTGCTGAGTGGGACCAGAGCCCCTTGGACTCCTCAGCAAGGGCTCTTTCCCTCAGAAAGCAGCACTTCCTGGGGTATGGGGTGCTCCTGGGACCCCCAACACCCCCATTGTCTGATGGCCGGGGAAGACTGATCCACGTCTCCTCACCCTTCTGATCTGGCACTCGGGACACTGTGCATGCAGCTCTGAGCTCCCTGGGCACTGCCCTCTCCAGCTGACCACACGTGGTAGGCTCAGGGCTGCAGTCTCACTGTGACGTGGCCACTGTGGGCACCTGCCTCCAGCCTACAGCCCTGGTTGAGGACCTCGAAGGTCATTTGAACAGAGGAGAGCTGTGAGCTTAGGCTAGGCGGAAGGTTTGCCAAGTTTTGAGACTGCAGAAGCGTGTTCTTCAAGTGCAAGCCCATTAAAACCAGAGGACCCACACTGACTGCCAGGAGGCCGGGTCCTGCCTCCCCCACCTCACCCAGGCCTCCCCTTGTTCCCCAGGCCCTGGGGCCGTCTGCCAGGAACACATAGCTCACATCGCACGGTTTAAACACCAGCCCAGAGCCCTCCTGGTTGCATGCTCCCTGCCTTGGGGAAGCCTTGCCTGTTCTGGTTCAATGAACCCCACCTCTCTGCCCACCAGAGTCCCAGAAACCCATCCAGGGTGACCTCCCTGGGTGTGCCATGCTGCAGGGAAGGGTCACAAGGAGGAAGGGACAGCTTTGGGATTCTTCTCCCCTAGAAATGCTACCTGAAGCCCTAAGGTCGAGAGGAAGGAAGGAAAGAAAGGATTCTGCCCTTGGGTGGGGGAGCTCCCAGTCTGCTGGGGAGTGTGTAGAGGGTACAAACACACACTGGTGCAGAAGCAAGTCCAGAAGAGAAATCCCACAAAAGCAAACCCAGGCTCCTCTGGGGGAGCAGTCACACACGTCAGTGAGGGGCTGCTGGAGTGAAGGTGCGGCAGAGACACCGCAAGGCAACGGAAAGTCCTCCTACAGGAGGCCTGGGGGGGAGAAAGGGAGAGCCCTGAGGCCAGCGGGATCAGCCAGGAGGAGAATGCCAAGCAGCCTATGCTTGGCGCTGGGGTGAGAGGGGCATACTTCTCCCAGGTGTCCCCCTGAGCTGGGGGGTCGGCTGGGGTGAGTGAGAGGCACAGTGGGGGCGGGGCAGCCAGTCCAAGGGGACCCACAGCAAAGGCATCAGTTGGGGGAGGAAGCGGCTTGTACTCAGCCCTGGTACGAAGGAGGGAAGAGGGAAGGAGGAGACGGAAGGAATGGATCCATTTAGCTGGATCATTCTCGTTACTGAGGAAGGATAAGAAATAAGACAGTCATTGGTGAGAATTATTTTTTACTGAAGAAAATTGGTTTCACGCTTGTAAACATTCAGTTCAGTTCAGTGGCTCAGTCGTGTCAGACTCTTTGCGACCCCATGGACTGCAGCACGCCAGGCTTCCCTGTGCATCACCAACTTCCAGAGTTTACTCAAACTCATATCCATAGAGTCAGTGATGCCATCCAACCATCTCATCCTCTGTTGTCCCCTTCTCCTCCTGCCTTTAATCTTTCCCAGCATCAGGGTCTTTCCCAATGAGTCAGTTCTTCCCATCATGTGGCCACAGTACTGAAGCTTCAGCCTCAGCATCAGTCTTTCCAATGAACACCCAGCACTGATCTCCTTTAGGATGGACTGGTTGGATCTCCATGCAGTCCAAGGGACTCTCAAGAGTCTTCTCCAGCACCACAGTTCAAAAGCCTCAATTCTTCGGTGCTCAGCTTTCTTTACAGTCCAACTCTCACATCCATACACGACTACTGGAGAAACCATAGCTTTGACTAAACAGACCTTTGTTGGCAAAGTAATGTCTGCTTTTTAATATGCTGTCTAGGTTGGTCATAGCTTGTAAACATTAAAACCCTCTGAAAAGAAGCAGTGACACGAATTCTAAGAGAGATGAAATCAAAGAGTTTCCTGAGAGGTTCTGAGTAAGAACTCCACCCCTGAGACCCCCTCAACCCCCTAGAGCTTCAGTTACACAGTGACAAGGGCTTCCCAGAAGGGCCACCCCACTGCCCCGCACCGAGAGGTGGTCGGGAGCCTGAGCCTCCCGCCAAGTCCCAGCTGGGGTCCAGGGGTCTGTGGGACAGGCCTGACTCACACCTCATCTCAGAACCCAAGCTTGGCTCTGAGATCCTCCAACCCTCACATCCTGCTCATCCCCTCGGCCCCTGGCGCCACCTGAGGCCACTCCCCAGCACTGCCTGACCGGGACCCACGTCCTCCTTGGAGCCTGGACTCAGAGCTCCCGGGAGTGAGCAGGTTCAAGCGTGAACTCTTCCTGAACCGGCTGGTCAGGCCTCCACCCTGTTCATGTCAGGCAGTGAGCAAGGGGCAGGGCAGACGGGTGGCCCGAGCACACGAGGGCTGTGATGTGGGAAGAATGCGTGAGCGAGGTGAGCTTCCTCCTCACAGAGAACAAGACGGCATGTTTATCGGTATCTCCTGGGCCCCACCCGGTGCCTGTGCGCCTTCTGCTCACACCCACCCCCGCTTCAGCTGGACCTGGGGGACGCAGCCACCCAGAGTGTCTGAGGCAGGCGTGCGTGTTCCGTCAGGTGTCTGCCCCAGGTGGGAGGTGGGGGGTCCCCCGGAACCTGCGCTGAGAGCTCAGCTTCAGGCCCATCACGGGCCTGACCACACAGTTCCCTCTTGGAACACCGGGCACCTTCTGCAGAACCGCCGGGCCTGTGACCTGGAAGCATGTCCATGACAGAGGAGGGGAGCTGGTGGCTGCAGAACACCCCTTCCCTGGCCTGTGCCCCTGCCCACCCCCAGATACCTGCCCCCCTTCCCCTCTGAAAACACCATCCCTGGCTGTTACCCCACCTCATACAAGGCAGGCGTCTCCACCGCCTGCCCAGTGCACTGTCCTGGCCCTCCACCTGAGACCACCCTTGAAGACCCCCTCCATTTCAGGGCCTCCCCTGTTCTTACAGCCCAAAGCCCTGAGCCCTGTGGGGAGGCTTCTTAGGGTGTCTAGGGGCTGGGGTGAGGGCCTGGGCCTGGCCCCACAAAGCCACCACTTTGTCTAATTAGGTGTGAAGTGGGCCTCCGGGACCCAGGCTGGGGAACAGCCCAGCAAAAGTGATTCCTGTAGGGAAACCAGTTCTGAATACTGAGCCACCGTGCGGAGACACAAAAGTTCAGGCTTCACGGTGACTTAGGTGCCGAGCGGAGGGCGAGAGCCACAGCCCAGGCCCAGGGTACCTGCCCTCCACGGGCACCGGCCCACGCTGCTCTCCCGATGCCCCAGGGCTGCACCCTCACCCTCAGTCTGTATGCTCTGTGCCTCCCGCCACTCCCAACTCCCACTGCAGGTCACCAAGAGATCCTGCACCCCGCTGGGCCAACAGAACTTTGAAAACACGATCGATCCTCAGTACTTATAGATTGATCACTTGCAAATTCACCTACTCTCTGAAACATGTTTCCCCCCAAATCAATACTCAGGGCTCTTTCGTGGTCCTTCGCGAACACATGCAAAGTGGTGAAAATTGGAACCATCCGACAGGGACATTCCCAGCTGACGTCATAAGGAGATGCTCTGCCTTCTCATTTCAACCCCCAAACTGGAAACAAGTATCCTTTTAGTGTCTCATCAGCGTCATGTTTTTAGAGTTTTTGTGCTTTTGTGTTGATGATTTCTCGAAGATGCTGCTGACATGCCGGCAGGTGTTCCTAAGCATAAGAGGGCTGTGACGAGCTTTACAGAGGAAAGATGAGCACTGGATAAGCTCGCTTCCCTGATAGCTCAGCTGGTAAAAAATCTGCCTGCAAAGCCAGAGATCTGGGTTTGATCCCTGGGTTGGGAAGATCCCCTGGAGAAGGGAAAGGCTACCCACTGCAGTATTCTGGCCTGGAGAATTTCCATGGAGTCGCAAAGAGTCGGACATGACTGAGCAACTTTCACTTTCAGACAAGCTTTGGTCAGGTGCCAGTTACAGCTCTGCCTGTATTTCTTGTAGCGGCAAAGGTTCCGGGCCTGGGGGAAGCGGCGTGCCCGGATGTCCCCATCCTCTCAGAAGCCTGATGCCAACCACCTGGTCTTTCTGTCCACAGAGTTATATTTCGAGCAGTGCTTCTTCATTTACTTTTGGTTGAGAAACTGTATTTGCCCCGGCTTCAAAACCGGAAGAGCTAGACCAAAGGAGAACATACACGAGGGCAGACAGCTGCTCCTGCCTGCGGCCCAGCGTCCTGCTACCCGTCCCAGCCGTTCTGTGAGGTTCTGGCGTCTGGCTCGGGGCCACCCTGTCTTCTGAGACTGTGCTCCCCTCCCCGCCACCAGTTGGAGATGCTAACCAGACCTCAGGTGTCACACGTGGGCCCAGACCCCCAGTACGCTGCCCGTCACAGAGAGATCCTCCGCACACGTTGGGTGTCTTTTTCAGTATTTATTTTTATTTCTTTAGGTGGCTGCTCCAGGTCTGTATTGCAGCACGCGGGATATTTGACCTTCATCTCCGTGTGCAAGAGCTTTAGTTGCAGCATGTGAGATCAGTTCCCCAACCAGGGATTGAACCCAGACCCCCTGCATGGGATGCGTGGAGTCTTAGCCACAGGACCCCCAGGGAAGTTCCTCTTCTCTTCCCCTTAGGATCCACCTCCTGGGCTTTTCTGGGAGGAAGAAACAAAGACTCAGCCTAGTAACTGCAGCAAAAGAGGTTTTCTGGTAAAGAAAGGCTTTCCTGGAAAAGGAAAGAGAAAGGCCCAGGATCCCAGGAGCCAGTCTCTGTCCCTCCCCCAAAGGCATCGGAGCGTCCTGCCCCCGCCCCACTCTGCCCAGCTTCCACCCGGGTTCCCTCACACTTGGAGGTTATCTCAGGAGTGCTCCCCGTGGCGCCCTCAGCTAGCTCAGTTTCCGGAATTTTCCAAGGCAGCAACAGATGGGTCTCTACCTGGTCGGGACACAGTTGCTGGTTGGCCAGCCCTATGGGTCAGCCACAGGGGTGGGTGACCGCGCGGGGCCGGCGGCCACCCTGTGCCTTTGTCCTGCAAAGGTCCTCCCACCCAGGTGGAGGGACACCCGGACCTTCGGGAGGAGCCCAGCCCCCAAGAGCGCTCAGTGGGCGGAACAGCCAGCCAGCAGGAGGGTGGGATGGGGTGGGTGTGCAAGAGGCTGGAGCGGGGGTCTCACATGTCCCCTCTCTCCCCGCTGTCCTTCCCCCCTGACACGTGGAGGTCCTCGCAGGGAGGAGCTGAGAACGGACCCGGTGACCTCTCTGGGACAAGCTGGCCCCTTTCTCAACAGGGAGCAATTAATAACCACCTGCAGGGGCACCTGCTTTTGATCTTTCCAGGGCCCGAAAGGCCCCCAGAGGCCAGGACAGGAGCTGGGCCACCTGAGCCCGGTGAGGAGAACCTAACCGTGTAGGAGGCGGGTGGCGGCCGCGGGAAGCCCAGGGAGGGCAGCATACGGAATCGTTAGAACCCAGGAGCAGGGGTTCCCGGGCAGGGTTGGGCCCAGACTTCTGAGGTGGGGGCGGGTCGGCTGGTGGGCCTTCTCTGGGGTGGCAGGCAGGGCGACGACGCTGGTCCTGCAGCCTGGACTCGCTGCGGCGGCGGGGAGGAGCCCGGCTTCCGCGGGGAGAAGGCGGGGCAGCTGCGCGGCTCGCGCCTAGGACCGGGAGCCAGGAGCCGGGCTCCCTCCAGCACGCCAGGCCGCTTCCAGCGCCTCCTACCCGCAGAGAGGCGAATCGCGAGCCGCCGCCAAAGCCAGAAGCTGCGTGCCAGTCCCAGACTCCGCGCCTCAGAAAGGGGACAGACAGAAAACCAGCATACCGAGAGGGGAAACCTGTTCTCCTGCACGTGTGGGTGTGCACACATCGATATACACGCACACCACACACATAGATACACGCATAGATATACATGCACCCAGCTACACATGTAGATATACACATAGATATACACAGATATGCACATATACACACACCACACAGAGATACACACATAGATATACACGCACATAGCTACCCACATAGATACACACACAGATATGCACACACAGAGAGATATACACAGATATGCAGATATACACACACCACATACATAGATGCACGCATAGATATACACGAACACAGCTACACATGTAGATATACACACAGATATACACAGATATGCACATTTACACACACCACACAGAGATACATACATAGATATACACACACAGTACACACACGGATATGCACACACTATACACAGAGATATATACGTACACATAGATACAGACAGGTCCACACAGGCACACACATGTCACACACACAGATGTACACACACACAACACACACAGATACACACAGATATGTACACAGTATACACAGAGAAATACACATACACACAGACACAGACAGGTACACACAGGCACTCACGTCACACACACACAGATGTACACACACACAGACACACCAACACACACACACATATACCCTCACCACAAACACAGATACACACCACAGACAGAGCTGTGTACATACACAGAAACAGATACACACACAGATACACAAGTACACACATATAGGTACATACCACACAGATACACACACACTGAAACCGCAAGCTCTCTCCCTGCAGCCTGGACTGTGGGTCACGCCCCTTGAGTGTCAGAACCAAGTCAGCCAATCTCATGCCCTTGACTGGGGTGGGGGGTACTTTTCTGATTCTGAACTGTCTGCCCCTGGACCCATTACCTCCCCAGCCCCAAAGAGCCCCCTGGTTTGAGATCCTGTATTAAAAGGAAGCTCAACATTTCCATCTCTGGAGGGACATCTTGGCCGATGGTGGGGAAGTGCCCACCCCTGTCCTGGGAGAGAATCCTCTGCATTTAAATTGCTCATTACACAGGAAACACAGGGAGACTCCTCTACTGAAAGTGAAAGCACTCAGTCATGTCTGATTCTTTGCAACCCCATGGACTATACTGTCCACGGAATTCTCCAGGCCAGAATACCCAAAGGAGCCTTTCCCTTCTCCAGCCCCTTCTCCAGCGGATCTTCCCAACCCAGGGATCAAACCCAGGCCTCCTGCATTGCAGGTGGATTCTTTACCAGCAGAGCCACAAGGGAAGCCCAAGAATAATGGAGTGGGTAGCCTATCCCTTCTCCAGTGGATCTTCCCGACCTAGGAATCGAACTGGGGTCTCCTGCGTTGGAGGCAGATTACCAACTGAGCTATCAGGGAAGCCCCTACCAACAGGAGGTATGGGCTAAAAGTGTTCTTCTGGACTCCGTTTAAACATCGCCTCCTCGTGGAGGCCTCCCCAGCCTGTTCCGTCTGATGAGTCCCTCTGCCACCCTACTGCTCTCCATCCCCTTCGGAGCACCTGTCATGGGGGGAGTTCTGTTTTTTGAGGTGTGTTGCCGGTCTCCTCCCCTAGACAGCAGACCCCCAAGGGCAGGGTCATGTCAGCCCCTTCATGTCTGCAGACTCAGGATCTGGCCCAGTGCCCGGCACGTAGTAGGTCTCTGTAAGTGTCTGTCAAATGACTCGACTTCACAATATCAAGTGGTTCTAGATGAACCGCGATGAACTGATGGATGATGGATCTATGAATTAGTGGCGTGGGTGGCATCGCCAATTCCGAGAAGAATGTCGAGAGAGGCAGTTCCTCTCCTGTCCCACAGACCATTTCCAGATTGAGAGCACGGTGGGCCGAGGACTGTCCTGCCCTCTGCGGCGTTTCTACCAGGCTTGTGGTACACCTGTACGTGCAGGGGGATGAGGGCCGAGCCTAGGCTTCTTCCGCATCATCGCCTCACCTCCTGACCCTCCAAAGGCATTGGACTGCTTGAATGTGAGAACTGATGAGACCCCATAGATTCCGAAGACGGCTCCACAACACAACTACCTGGGGGACATTTAAGAACACCACTCTGAGACCTGCCCTGCTGGTCCTGAAGTTAAGACATCACCTTCCAACGCAGGGGCTCCAGGTTCAATCCCTGGTCGGGGAACTAAGATCCCACATGCCTCATGGCCAAAAAACCAGAACATAAAACAGAAGCAGTATTATAACAAATCCAATAAAGACTAAAAATGGCCCACATCAAAAATATCAGTTAAAAAAAAAAGTAAATTAAAAAAAAAGTAAATAAAATAAAAAGACCAATTTGTGGATCCTGCCAAGAACTTAAGTCCTGACTCTGCCGCACACTCTGTGAGCTTGGAGAAGTTAATTAACCTCTCTGTGCCGTGATTTATTCACTTGTAAAATGGAAATAGTAATAATCCCAACCTCAGAGGTTTGCTGTACGGATCAGTCAGAAACGTACATAAAGCTCTTGGTGCGACACCTGACTCAGTAAATACTGAATAAACATAGCTATTATTGTCTTGATTATCTCATCACTAGTTAGCGACTGACGTGGGGCGAGCATCCAAGCCTTCTGATCCCGGATCCAGTGTTCTTTCCAACACGTCACTCTGAATGTGTACACGGTCTTCCCCCTGAGGCCAGGCTCACACTCGGCAAAGTGGACATATGGCCGCTGCCCCAGGACCCTTGAGTCAAACTGAATGGAAGGGAGAAACTGGACCTGGGAATGAAGGACAGCTCTGACCCCCGGGGAGCAGGCAGTCGGAGAATGTGGGGCTTCAGCAGGCAGCCTCTGAGTCCTTTGAGAAGCCCTTTGGCTGCTCCTGTTAGCATTTCATTATGGAAAAATTGGGAACCAAAAATAGATGTTCTTGAGGGGAGCTTAATCCTCAGGGCTTTGCAAAACAGCTGCTGGAGAGTTTCACGAATCAACCACCAGGGGGCACTACCATCCCATGCAAGTGGTGGGTGGTTGGGCCAGAACTGGAGCATAAAAAGCCCAACACCTCAGCACAACCTCATGCCCCAGCCTGTCCTGTTCAGGACGCGGTGGCTAGCGTCCTGGAAGATCACGCATTCCTGGTCCTCTTTGCAACTCAGCCCACCGCTCTCCTCCTCGGGGACCTGTAAGAGCAGGGTCTTGCCTGTTTTCCTGGCTTCTTTCCTTCACCTCATCCTGCCCCCAGCCTATCACCAGGCCTACCACAGCCCTGGACACATAGCAGGCACGTGTTTAGCCACCTGATGTGAAGAACTGACTCATTTGAAAAGACCCTGATGCTGGGAAAGTTTGAAGGAGGGATGAGAAGGGAACGACAGAGGATGAGATGGTTGGATGGCATCACCGACTCAATGGACATGAGTTTGGGTGAACTCCAGGAGTTGGTGATGGACAGGGAGGCCTGGTGTGCTGCAGTCCATGGGATCACAAAGAGTTGGACATGACTGAACAACTGAACTGAACTGAACTGTTGGTTGGTAGATGGATGTGTGAAGTCCAGTGTCATTAATAAACTGTGGAAAGGAAACTGCCTATGCCCTGTGGGAATGGTGAGAGTGTGGAGTGATATGGATCAGAGAGAGGGTTATGGCTGATGGTTAGAGGGAGGGTCATGGCTATTTGGGAAAACAGGGTAGAAGGCTTAGGCGAGGAATCATCAGAGGTAGCTCAGAGATCCGATAATGAGAGAATCCTCATTATCGATAGTGAGAGAATCCAGCTCCAATCCTTACCTCAGAGCCCCGGGCGGCAGCACCAGGATTCGGGGGTGATGACCCCAAGCAGCCCAGAACCGCTTAGCTGACCTCAGGTGGGCACCACTGGCCCCAGGACCATCGGTAGCGTCTCCTGTCTCTGGAGTGGTTTGTAGCAGCCACCACCAGGCTGGGAGCTCCCGCGTGGCCTGGCCCCCGCCGCCTCCTCTGGGTGAAGCCCCAGGGCTCAGCACCCTGAACCTGTAACACATGTCAGTAGTCCACAAGTCGCATTCAAGAGACCCTCAAGGATTTGAGAATCTCTGCCTGTAGCCAATCATGTGTGTGCATGCTAAGTCACTCAGTCGTGTCCGACTCTTTGTGACCCTATGGACGGTAGCCCGCCAGGCTTCTCTGTCCACGGGATTCTCCAGGTAAGAATACTGGAGTGGGTTGCCATGCCCTCCTCCAGGGGAGCTTCCTGACCCAGAGATGAACCATCATCTCCTGCATTGCAGGCGGATTCTTTACCTACTGAGCCACCTGGGAAGCCCCCAGCCTAGCATTTTGCATTCTAATTCTACCTGCCCGGAGGTCAGCCTCCTCTGGAAGACTTATTTTCAGGTAGAATGAGGCTGCGTGGAAAGAGCGTAGGGTGGAAATAGGACTTGTATTGGAATCCCAGTTCTCCACCCGTTAGTTGACTGTCAGAGGTGTGATTTCCCTGACAGTTTCCTTAGCCTTCCTGAGACCCAGTTCATCACCCAGGACATGTTACTACCTCCTTGCAGAGGATCAGACAAAGAGGCGAATACCCAGTGCATAGCTCACGCCTGGCTCAGTGAAGTGCCACTCACGATTGTCACCGACAGCAGTGAACAAGAGGCGAGTGGGGCCCCAGCATCAGTGACCAACGGGGTGAGTGTGCAGAGGAGGTTCGAGGCCAGGTCCAGCCGGGAGGGGCGTGCACGGGGTGGGCTTGTCTCCGTGGAGGTGACCAAAGTTTGTGGTCACCTCCACAAACTCAGTACCCCAGGAGAGAGAGGAAAGGGGGGTGGGGGAGTCATGCTCAGGAGTGGGGAGAAGGGGAGCAGCGTGATTGACAGGCCACACACCCCAGCGCACCTCCCGGGCTGAGAGCATCCGCTTTCCCACCTCCGGCTACTCTCCAGGCTCTGCCTCTCACCCTCCCCTCTCAGCTGCCCCTCTTCTTCCCTCTCTTGGTTCCACCGCAGCCCAGCTTCCCTCAGTCTCTCTGCCGCACACGCTGCTTCACCCTTCGGCCATGCTTTTCCAGATCTTTCCCAGCACCCTCTGCAGCTCCTGACTCTGCCTCCCACACCCCAGGGGCTTCCAGAACCTCAAGTCAGCAGGAGCCCCAAGTCCTCTTGTCCCCCTGGAGGGGCCACTCGAGAGCGGTGGGGTCACAGGCATGGCCTAGACGGAGCAGAGAGGAGGTTTTGGCAGGAACAAGGTCGCGGACCTGGCTGGAGGGTGGGCTTTGAAGTCCTGGGCAGAGACCTGAACAGTGCAGGTGAGGCCTGGGGTGAGCTCAGCACATGATGGGCACGTGTGATTTTAGGCCTCCGGCAGCAGGACTGGGTCTCCTGCGGGCAGTCCCCCATGAGAGGTCCTGGACGGGGGTGGGGGCGCAGCCGATGGAGGACCCCCAGTGACCCATGGGGCAGGGACAGGGCAGCTGTGTGGGGACAGACAGGGGTGGGTAGTCTGGGCAGAGGGGCAGCTCCTTCATGCATTTCTTCCCTTTGGGCATCAGAGTGGGTGGTCCTCAGGATTTCTGAGAGGAGGGGCAGCTCAATGGGCCCTGCCCAGCCCGCACTGGACACCAACACTCAGGGCCCGGCTTCTTCCCTCCACCCTCAGGCTTTCTGAGACTGTCCACGCTGGTTTCCATCTGCTGCGGTTGTTGCCAGGGGAACCACTGACTATTTTTACATGTTCCCACATGACAAGCCTGTGGACAGGCGCAGGTGTGGTGGGTCAAGGAGGGACCTGGGAAGCAGCAATGCCCAGTGGGCTCTGGAGACCTTGATGGGAGGTAGGAGCTGTCGTGAGGCCTCAGGAGTGGGTCCAGGATTCAGATCTACATCCCTGGGGCGGGGCATACCAAGGGGAGGGGTGCCCCAGGTGTGGGAACACCAATCCATTCACTCACCCATTCATTTCATCAAACACAGAAGGTGCTGTGTGGTGGGCCAGGTAGGGGAGAGAGCTGAGAACGGGGTGAGTGCATCTCAGCCTGGTGGAGAGATGGACAAACTAAACACAGATGCTTCCACAGGGTACCATGGGTACCATCTTGGCAGAGAGGGATCCAGGAAAACTCCCTTGATGAGAGGACATCTCAGCCAGGATAAGGCTTTGCAGGCGACGTGGACAAGGCGTAAGAGCATTCCAGGCAGAGGGACCAGCATGGGCAAGGGGCCAGGGGAGACTGTGAGTGAGGCACCTTCGAGAACTGAAGTCACTTAACTTCGGCAGTGTGGGCGAGGGTGGAAGCTGGGCAGGGCCCCAGGGCATCAGGTGGAGGGGGGGTGGGACAGCTGCACCACAGCAGGTACCCCCAGGCACACCTGACATCAGGCCTCTGGCAGCATGCCTGGAGTCCACACAATGCCCTGGCAGGAGCGGATAGGGAGGGGCACGACTCCCCCTTGCCCTTGGGACTCTGGGAGAATCTCCAAGGCTTCCGGGGAACCACAGAGTCTGAGCTCTTGGAGGCAGATTCCATCAGTGGAGCTGGGTTGCTGCTCATAGTTCTGAGCTGAGCAATTAGTGTCCCGGGAAAGGGGAGACAGAGAGACAGAAAGTGCCATAGCTGGTCAGCCTGACTTCTTCAACCCGAGCCTGTTCCCAAGACCCCAGACACACAGTTAAAGTTTGCTCTCACCTCGATCCATGATCCTTCCAGAAAGTCCAAGAGGCCATTGTCCTTAAGGTGGGGGTAGAAGGGGATGGACACGGGGAGACAAAGTGATACCACCCAGTGTCAGGAGTGCACTCTCACGTACGTGCACACCTCATGCACGTATGCGACCAAGCCTAATCCTAGAAGCCTTGTGAAACAGGTATACTGGATCCCACCCCCACCCCCATTTTAAAGGTTAGGAAACGGAGGTTAGGAAACGGAGGCTCAGAGAAGCTGAATAACTCCTCCAGGATCATACAGGTAGGAAGTCATGAAATCAGGATTCAAACCGGGTCAGTCTGATGCTAAACCCTATCTCCCCACGAGATGATTTGCTCTATAATGGAACTTACAGCTGCTTGCCAGGCACCAAGCTAAGTACTGCAAACCAAAATGCAGACACCATCTCATCTCCGAGAATCTAATGAGATCACATGGGAGGAATGATCGCAGATTGTATTTTCCCAAAATGGCCCATTGCCCCCTTGAGCCAGGGTGGAACTCTGTGTCTGCCTTGGCAAGTAGAAGTCACGCTGTCTGGTGCTGAGGCTGGGTAATAAAAGGAGGCTCAACCTGGCCACCGCGCTGTGAGAAGTTACACGTGGAGAGGACCGGAGCTCCTGCTGGCAGTCAGGCTCACCACAGGCCCTGTGGTTCCCACTGCGCCCTCTCAGGGTTCCTCACACTCAATCTCTGAGCACTAAGAATAGCTGGTTCACACCACGGCCCCTGTGGTTCCCACTGTGCTCTGTCAGAGTTCCTCACACACAATCTCTGAGCACCAAAAATAGCCGGTTCGTGCCACTAAGTTCTGGGAGTGATTTGTAAGCCATGGTCACTGGAATGAGAGGTTCATAAACTGTAAAGTGCTATACAATGGTCAGATGTAGTTAGTAAACCTAAGTTTGGCATAAGGGGATTGTGTCAATGTCTTAGGAAGTAAATTTTGTCTTAACCAGGGTTCTCCCCCAAAAGCAAAAACGGAGCAGGGGCTTGTGTGCAGGGACCCACATTTTGGAAATGATCCATGGGCTCGCACAGTTCAAGGATGTGTTATGGGGGACTTCCATAGCGGTCCAGTGGTTAAGACTGGACTTCCGGCAGTGGAAGCATGGGTTTGATCCCTAGTCAGGGAACTAAGGTCCGGAATGCTTCACAGTGCGGCAGGAAAAAAAAAAAAAAAGTACTATGGAGTGGATTCCCACTGTGCAGAGCTGGGGCTCAGCATCTCCTAGGAGCCCTGAAGGATGGGCCTCAGCGGGCGGGATTGGTCTACTGGTGTCAGCCCTGCTGCTGGAGGGCTGCCCCCTGGAGGCTAAGTCCTTGCACCCGCTGTTGGGGATGGCTCGGGGCAGCTTGCCTGGCCGAGAGCCGAGGGGAGAGAGCCGAGTCCGCACTGAGAGCTGACACCACGTGTGCTGAGCTGACAGACTGGGAAGCGACGCGTGAGAAGTGAACAGCACACTGCAGCCTCAAGGCAGCGACTACCTCCGCTGCCCCGGACGGAGGCCAGCGGGACCAACCCCTGCCTGGACGGCTTCCCCACCGGCCGTGGGGCAGCCTGCTCCCCTGTGCAGCTGCAGGCCCACGTGAGGCCTGGAAGCTGCTGTCCCCAGAAGCCTCTGTCTGCTGACAGAGCCCCAGTAGGCCATGCTTGCCAGAGCCTGGGGCTTTGAGGAGCGGCCTTTTGAAGGAAGTCAGTGTAGAGGGTGAGACTGCTTTATTCAGACCCTTAGTTTTTCTCCAGGAAGCTTATGAGGTGGTGAGTAGAAGCCTGAAGGACATGGGGTGTGTGAGTCTGGGGGTCATCTGTCCAGGCTGGGACCCAGGCAGGGTGCCCTCTGCACGACCCCACCTCTCGGAGCTGGCTTGCTGGTCACACCCCTCGGCCAGCTCCTCTGTGGGCTGGTCAGCTCCACTGATCTCCGTTATGGGACATTCAATACTTAATAGTCTTCCAAATGGAGAATGAGGTTCCCCGCTCCAGGGCCTTGCTTCCGGCCTGTCCAGCTTTAAGCCTCTTCGTCCCGGTTATGGGCCGGGAGCTGGCTCAGCACCACCTGCAGGGGAGGCCTGGGCAGCCGGGAGCACGCGGAGGGAGGAGGACCTGACTGTGCTCCCCCTGGGGGAGTGTGGAGGGGCTGCTGCTCGCTGGGGGAACTTAGATCTGGGGAAGGACTTCATGAATTACACCACCACCTAGCATAGGCCAGGAGCTGAGTGTCCCCTCTGAGAGGTTGAACTTGAACCTGTGTGCTTAAGAACCCAGCCCCCATCCACCTCCCATCACCTTTCCTTTACCTTCACTTCTCCTAAGGCTTGCTTATATGGGAGACCCCATTTCAGCTCCTGGGTTGGGAAGATCCCCTGGAGAAGGGAATGGCAACCCACTCTAGTATTATTGCCTGTAGAATCCCATGGACAGAGGGGCCCGGTGGGCTACAGTCCATGGGGTCACAAAAAGTCAGAGACGACTGAGCAGCTAACACTTTTCACTTTCACAGTCCTGGGTATAGGTCATGGGTCCTTTCCTCCTGCTTCATTCCAGGGTGATGCGTGACCTCCCCACTAGACCTGGGGTCCTCTGCTGGAAGGGGTTCTCGCCTAAGAGGCTGGTGCAACTCTGTCCCCCAGGTCTACTTAGGACTGAGGGGTTTCCTGGGACGTGAGAGTTTCAGTGTAAAACCCAAGAAGTCCGGCAAGTTTGGCCACCCTGGATGTTTTCATGTTTGGAGGAGACAATCTCATCAAAAGGCAGTTACAGGGGCTTCCCTGGTGGTCCAGTGGAAGACTAAGACTGAGTTCCCAATGCACAGTGGGGGGCAAGGGGAGGGGAGAGGGTTGCAGGTTCAATCGCTGGTCGGGCAACTAGATGCCACATACCACAAGTGAAGGATCCTTAGTGCCACAACGGAGATCGGAGATCAAAGATCCTGCATGCCCCAACTAAGACTTGGTGCAGCCAAATAAGTACCATAAAAATGTTTTTAAAAACCCGGCAGTTGTAAGGTGTGCGCTAAGCTCTACGGGATCCCAGAAGGGAAGGCTTCTTGGCAGAGGTGCATCCCGGCTGAGTCTTGTATGAGGATATAAACCTTTAAAGTGAAGAAGACATGATAAGCAAATGTGGGAGAAGGGATAAATGGGGCAGCAGGCTTTGGGCTCCAGGGATGTGTGTGTCCTATAGAGGCCAGTGGTACAAATCCTCAGGCCAGGCTGTATCCCCTCCCTGCCTGCACCTCTCCTGCCAGCCCCCACCTCCAGCAGAGTGCGTCTGAGGTGCCCAGATTTCTGTGTGCTCAGCCCTGACAGAGGCTTACTTGGAATCTGGTGATGAGAGACAGTCTTATTCAGAGAAGACCCTTGCTGGGGTGTGGGAGGTGGTCTTTGACGTGCAGAGCAGGGCAAGAGGCAGAACTGCCCCAGCAGTGGGGATCCTAAGACCCTGATGGGAAACTGTGCTGTGATGGAGGCGAGGGGAGAAGAGAGAGAAGTGGGGGAAACAGGAGTCCTGAAAAGTCCCCAGGGACTGGGCTTGGAGACCTCGCTCACCCTGCAGAGATGGGGCTCTAAGAAACGGAATCCTAACCCTTCCTTTGCTCGGTGATGTTGGCAGTTGGTGGCACGTAAAGGAAAGTCATCTCTCGGGGGTCCCCAAGGACTTGTAACCATTATTATTCATTCACACATCATCTGTTTCAAGGCAAAATGTTCCAGAAGAGACCGCCTTGGCAACATGAACAACTTCTTGAATTCCAGGCCACAGAGTCCTGCCTGATAAGGTCTAGACGCACTCCTCTCGGATGGCCAGTAAGCTCTCAGCTTCTTGGCTGGGACCCAGGAGTCCGCTGTTAGTCTGGACACACCAAAGAGTAAAGCAAAGGTCAAACCTGGACCTTAGTAAGGATGGGGATGAGTCCTCCCCGAGGTGACTGGTGAGGTAGTGCTCCTGAAAGTCCATCTGGGCCCAAGTGTATCACAGTCTCTAAGGGAGCTCATTACAAATGCAATTCCCAGGCGGCATCCCAGAAATACTAAATGCTAAGCCTTGGGGGTAGGATACAGGAATCAGCATCTTCAACAGTCACCCTCGGAGAGTCTTCTGTTTAGTATAATATTCTCTTTTGATGGGTAAGTGCTATTTATTTTAATAAAAGACAAAGTTTTGTGTCAAAGAAATTCGTCTCTGCTATAAAATTTCCAGGATGAGTCTAACGCAGAATTGCTCAACCTGGGCACAACTGGCATTTTGGACCAGGCAATGCTTTGTTCTGGGCACTGTCCTGTGCATTGAGGATGTTTAAAAACATCCCCACACACTAGATACCAATAGCATCCTACAGTTGTTAACAACCAAACATTTCAAAACAGCTCCAGACACTGCCAAAAGTCCCTTAAGGGAAAAATCCTGCCCTCAAGAGTCTTTCCTTATGAAATCTGAGCTGAGTTCAGTGTGTTGCTTGTTCTTCACCGCTGTTGGAATCACCTCCAGGCCAGGCCCTGCACACACGGAACCCCCGCCCTCCTCACCACTTTCCAGCTGCAGGTGGGGCTAAAGCCAGTTCACATCATCGCTCTCCTGGTTGCGGCGAGGAGCCAGGCCCTTTAATAGCTCCCTTTCCCCTTCTCCCTTGTGGCTTGTTCCCTGGTGGCTCAGATGATAAGGTATACATCTGCAATGTGGGAGACCTGGGTTCAGTCCCTGGGTCGGGAAGATTCCCTGGAGAAGGGCACGGCAATCCACTCCAGGGTTCTTGCCTGGAATATCCCATGGACAGAGGAACTTGGCGGGACAAGTCCGTGGGGTCGCAAAGAGTTGGACACCAGTGAGCAACTAACAGTTTCAGCTTCCCCTTCTCCACCCTTCCACCTGATGCACCCCCTTTCTGCCACATCTCATGGACGCCTCTGCTGCCTCGCCCCCTCGCTTGCCAGGCAGACAGAAAGCCGGCCAGCAGAGACAAGTGGCGCTAATGAGGCTCCAAGAAATGCCCTGCAGGGAAGAATCCTCCTTTCGCAAAAACAGGAAGTTTATTTTGGTGCTTAAAGTACACACGGCCACAGTAGAAAATCTGACAAGTATAGAACAATATAAAGAAGATATAAAGGCCACTTGTAATTCCACTGCCCACGAAGCCCCCGCTGACACCTAGGAGGCGTCCCCCCTCGGCCACCATGACCTCCCCGCTGGCGTGCAGGCAGGACACCCGGGTGAACAGAACACTTGACCAAGGGTGACGAGAGCCATTCAGCGTTCCAGGTGAGTCGAGTGCTCTGTTCAGAGCCGGTGGTGACCAGAGGCTCTGAACGCCTGTTTTGCAGGAGATCTTGCGTTGGAGGGTCTCCCCGCCTTGCCTTCCCAGGGCCAAACTCCTGACGATCAGAACTCGTCCTTTATGTCAAAGTGGGGCTGGTCTTCAGGCTTGAAGTCCAGGTTGGGGCTGCCGTCCTCATTGAGGATTCTTCGGGCCGTGTAGCCGACGATCGGGTATTTGGCTTTGTACACTCTGGTGAAGACGTCGTCCAGGGATTCCAGCTCCTCGGCCGTGAGGCCCGTCTTGGGGAGAAAAGCCCGAGAAACCCAGGGTTGGGAATGAATGAACTGGACTTGGCCCTGGCCTCTCACACCTCCTCCCTGCTTTATTCTCCCCATATCCTTCAGGCAAGAGAAAAAAAATCTCTCGAAAATCAAATCGCGGACAGCTGACTTTTGAAGAGGCCAACCTGTGTGCTCAGGAGTGTTGGGGGGAGGAGATGGGGGAAGCAGGGGCCACATCAGGTTGCGGGGTTTGGTTGACGTGGGGATGAAAGGGTCCAGAGAGCTCCCAGGTGGTGTGGGGGGCGCCCTGTGTGGTCTGCAGCTACCTCCTCCCCGGAATGACTCCCACTGCTCTCTACCCTCCCCCCATTACAGATCTGCACACCCTCCGCACTCCACAATTTCTTAATTTGTTTCTGTAATGTTGTCACTCCAGAGTTTGACTCATCTGAGTGACACTGGAATGAATGCCAGCCTTTCTGTTAGGATGACTGAGATGACCCTGAAATGGTCTTTGTTAGGGCTGTTGTCTCCTTCACAGAAATATGAGCATGGGGGAGCCTCTGCTTCATCCCCTGAGCAACCAGGAGTGGCTTGGGAAGTAGGTCTCAGAAACGAAGAGCAAAGCACCCAGGGGCTTGGGGAGGCGGGGGGCAGACTGTAAGGGGGATGGCACTGCCAAGGCAGGCGGGAGCCAGACTGTGAGGACCACTGAGCTTGATCACAAGTGCCCAAGAGTCTGGCCTTGACTCTGCAGGCAGTGGGGAGCCATGGAGGATTTTTGAGCAGGAGTGTTAACAGTGAGGTCTCTACTTTAAGAAAACAACCAGCCATCACACGGAATGGACTGGAATGTACACAGACTAGTTAGGAAGCTTTGCTATTGCCCAGGGTGTGTGTCAGGGGGAAGGCCATGGCCAAGGAGGTGGGGCACTCTGACAGAGGCTCAAAATCTGGCTCACGGTGTCATGGGTGAGGTCTGCAGGGTCCAGGGACATCTTGGCCACCCCTCTGGTGGAGTCCTTCCCGGTCAGGGCGTTGTAGGGGGCTCCTCGTCCATAAAACTCTGCAGTGGGGAGGACGGAAGAGGATATGAGCAGGTGTGCGCAGAGCAGCTAGGAGCGGGCGTGGGGGGCTTCTGAGAACCACCCCCCCCAAGTTCTGGAGAGACTCCGGCCTGAGGGGAGGGTCGGCAGTGAGGAGGGGAAGTCCAACAAGCCACCCCAGCCATCTGCTTGAGTCCCACAGTTCAGAATATGGAATAAGTCATACATGCTGGGCCAACAGGTGACTTTTTTTAAAAATATAAGATGAAAACAATCTCTTAAAAATATCTAAAATGTAAACAAGAGGAATGTCCTGTCTGCCTAAATGCTCATGGAAGCCAAGGCTATTTCCATACGTCTTTGGTTTGGTATTAAATAAACAACGAACCATTACAAGACAGCTTCCATGATATCAGCTACAGTTTCCATTACAGAAAACACAAAAGGGCGTTAAAACGTTCTACAGTGTTCTATGATCTCAACCCTTTGCTAAGTAAAGGGTTTTTTTACTAAGGCAAATCATCCATTTTGACTCTGACTCTATAGGCAACAGGGAGCCATAGAAGACTTTTGAGCAGGAGCATGATATTATTAGAAAAACACTGCTGAAGTACAGCACCGACAAAGACAATGAGCTCAGGGACTTCCCGGGCAGTCTAGCCAGGGTTTGATCCCTGGTCGGGGATTTGAGATTTTGCAGGCCACACAGCACAGCCAAAAAGAAAAAAAAAAAAAAAAATTATGAACTCACTCTGGAGGGAAAGGACTTGCCTGTGTTCCGTCTGCTCCCTCACTCCTAGAACGCCCACTTTGGCCACCACACCCCCCAGAGGTAAGGGTACATGAAAGCAAGCCACTTACCCTTTCCAGAAGTGACATCGAACACCACCCCCTTGACTGCCATGTAGATGGGCTGATCTTCCTAGAAAACAAGAGGGAAGGTGTGAGGAGGAAGCAGAGAGCCCTGCTCTTTTGGCTCAAGTTAGTAACATCTCTTCCCATCAAGGGCAGTGCAGGGGGCGGTGGGTGAAGGTACAAAGCAGCCGCTGTCAGTCAGTCCTCAGCCAGCACATGACCCTACCTGCAGAATCATGCCTACTCACAAAACCTGGGAAAAGTTACGAAGCTTCATGACAAGTCTGCGGCAATACCTTTCTTTTAAAGAAAAATCAGGAGCTAAAGCAGCTCAATTCAGATAAAAATTCAAAAGAATATTGAAGTTACTTAAATCGGTTTAAATTTCCTTTCATTTTCACCACACGTGGCTGTAATCAGTGCAAATGATCTATGATATGTTTTGCTTCTTATAGGTAATATTAGTTCATACAAACATTGTCATGTGTTGAAATAACCAAAACAGCTGTCACTTAAACAGCTCTGTCGTATTTTAGTTATGCTGTATCTGTTTACTATTCTCCCATTTTGGCTTATCTGGATGGTTTCCAATTCCTTAGAACCATAATGGCAGCATTACGAATACCTTTCAAGTTACTTTCTAATCTGTTGAGCTATTTCCTGGAGGCCTATTTCACTATATCGAATTCTGGGGCCCAAGTAGATGAACAACATAATCACTTTTTATATTTTACCAGTTTGTCCTTCAAAAAGCCATCTATGGCGCTAGAAATATACAAGCAATGCCGTTTCCTCGCAGCTGTAACCATGGGTTTTACATTTTACAGTTTGCTATATTTGTGGGTATTCAAAAGGAAGGACAGAAAATAAAATGTAGTTCCTAAGTGACAGGTAAGGACTCTGGAGGAATTTTAAGTTAAAAACAGATATTGTATATTAACACATATATGTGGAATCTAGAAAAATGGAACATGCTAAGTCTTTTCAGTCGTGTCCGACTCTGCGTCCCTTTGAACTGTAGCCCACCAGGCTCCTCTGTCCATGAGGATTCTGTAGGCAAGAATACTGGAGAGGGTTGTATGCCCTCCTCCAGGGGATCTTTCTGACCCAGGGATCGAACCCACATCTCTTGTGTTTCCTGCGTTGGCAGGCCAGTTCTTTACCACTAGCGCCACTTGGGAAGCCCCTAGAACACAGTAGGTTCTGTGAAAGACCCCAGCAGCCGGGACCCCTGTCTTTTGTGATCTCCAATCTGAAGCGTCCACCGAAGATTCTGTGCAGCTCCCTGCTGGGGGTCCGAGCTCTCAGCACAAAGTGCACCGCAGAGTCTGGGACAGGAGGGTCTGCCCTGGCGTTCATCCAAAATGATTATCATACAAATGAGACCTCATCGCTAGGTGTTTCAGAGCGACTTGTTTACAAGGTCCACAATCCCACAGCAGAAACTCTTGGGGATCAGATGTGTTTTGCAATTCAGAACTTGTCAGATTTAGAAAGGTGTCATGAGGCACATACCAGAACACCTACGGGGGTCTGAGGAAGCACCCCGTCATCAAGGATATCAGTATTTCACAGTAAAGCATAAAGGTGAACAGTCATACTAGGTGAAGTGAAGTGAAGTCGCTCAGTCGCGTCCGACTCTTTGTGACCCCGTGGACTGTAGCCTACTACGCTCCTCCGTCCATGGGATTTTCCAGGCAAGACTACTGGAGTGGGTTGCCATTTCCTTCTCCAGAGGATCTTCCTGACCCAGGGATTGAACCCAGGTCTCCCGCGCCGTAGGTAGGATAAATAAAGTCTATAAATAAACTTGCGTAGCTCCAACAAGGTTCCGTTACCAAAGGCGTTCAGATCAGGCAGGGTTTTGCTGTCAAATGATATTAAAAAAAACCTTCTGCTTTTCAAAGCTTCTTTTCTTCGATTTCTGAACTGCGTAAGAGGATTACGGGTCTGTTACACTGCCTCTTGTTTGTATCTTTAATAATAAACTAATAAAAATAATATTAATAGCAGCTAAGATTGTCTAAGGTTTACTGCGCGAAGACTACTCC
Source organism: Bos indicus (assembly GCF_029378745.1). Taxonomy (NCBI): domain Eukaryota; kingdom Metazoa; phylum Chordata; class Mammalia; order Artiodactyla; family Bovidae; genus Bos; species Bos indicus. The sequence goes on from NC_091775.1 coordinate 71,929,027, forward strand.
AGGCTTCAGCTAAGCAGTTTGCACACCACCATCTCATTTAATTCTCACAAAACCCCCACACAGAGTAGAAACTCTTATTATAGCCAGTATGATGGCCAGTTTTATGTGTCAATTTGGATTGGTGACAGTATCCTTATTCAGCACTTATCTAGGTATTGTACAGAGGTATTAATGTAGATGCGATTAATATCTACAACTGTTGGCTTTGTGTACAGAAGATTATCCTGGATAATCGAGGTGAGCCTGATGCTATCAGTTGAAAGGCCTTAAGAGCCTTTGAGTTTTCCCTGAGGAGGAAGAAATATACCACCAATGGACTGCAGGATCTGTTCCTGCCCAGAGGTTTCTCGCCAGCCCCTTCTGACAGCCTGACCTACTCAATTCAGACTTACCTAGCCAGCCTGCACAATCACATAAACCAATTCTTGCAATTAAAATATATAAATATATATATAGGGATTTCCCTGGTGGTCCAGTGGTTAAGAATCCAAGCTTCCACTGCAGGGGGCATGGATTTGCTCCCTGGTTGGGGAACTAAGATCATGCATGCCACGTGGTGCAGCCAGTATATATATATATATATATATATATATATATATACACACACACACATACATATATATATAATTTTTTAACTGGTTCTGTTTCTGGTGGAACCCTGACTGATAACAAGTATCACAGATTTAAAAAAAAAATTGAGATTTTTCGCTATTTGCTCAAAGGGACTCAAACCCAGATATGATTCAAACGCCTAATGCTCTAATGAGCATTATACAAACAGTTAACACTTCTGAGAGTGAAAAGGGATGCTATTAATAATTATCCCGGGACAACAGACATAAACCAGAACCACCCAGGGCAAACCTCAGCACAAGCTGCACTGAACTGCCTCTTTCCCCTCTTACTACAGACATCCTCTGGGCTCCACACCTGGAAACAATTTTTCCCTTAACCTGCTTCCATCTCAAGTTTCCCTCTCTCCTTCCCGCAGCTGAGCACCCATCAATAATACCTGCATAAAAAACCAAGGGTCTTTATCTTGCAGCCTAGGCATGGCTGCTGGATATGACCGCCACTTAGAACTCTTTCTTCCCTTGGGTTCTGTGCTGGGGGTCCCTAGGATTACCCCTAGATTTGGAGATTCATGAGAAGGACTCAGAGAATTTGGCAGAGTTGGACTCTGTTCCCAGGCTCCACAACCATCACACTGGGCCCCACCAACCAGAATGGTCAGGTGACTGTGAGCGGTATCCTGGAGTGCTGACCGGCTGAGGAGGGTGGGATATCTCTGTTTCTAACCTCCGATCTCCCCCTCTGCCGGCTCCCCCAGTTCTGGTCTAGCCCCAAGAGCACAGGTACTAAAAACCAGTTTGAGGAGTCCAGGGATACGGAGGCCAGAAGACAGAAGAGCAGGGAGACACTGGAGCACCCCTGGGCCTGCCCCCACGCCCGCCTAGCCCAGGGAATAGGCCTTGCTGCCCTCTCTCCCTTCCCCGGAGGAGGCAGAAGTGTCTGTCCCCAACTGATGCTCACACTGAAAACAAAAAAGTTTCTCCGTTTCCTGTACTGACTGCGAGTCAAAACGCGTCTCAAGGAAACAGCTCCAGGGAAGAGAGAGGGAGAGCCTCGGGGTGGGTGTTTCGGCCCAGGAAGCGGGGAGATGGGCGCCCCGCCGGCTGGGGACCTCCCCGTGCCCCCAGGCGGCGATCAGGCCTGGACAGAGGGCCGGGCAGGCCTCGCGCCCCGCTCGGGGCCAGGACTCCGGGAGGGGGCGCCCCCCGAGGCCTGCGCCTGCTCCCTTGCACCCGGAGATCTCTCCCGCGCGCCGCGGCCTCCCGGGGGTCTCCGCCCCCATCTCCGCTTGGCCGGACTCGGCCCAGTCCCCGGGCCCGCGCTCACCTCCTCCCCGCCGTAGCGGGCCAGCTCCTCCTCCGTGAAGAGCCGCACCGGGGGACCCCGCTCGGCGGGACGCGGCGCCTGCCCGGCCCCGGCTGTGGGGAGCCCCACGGCCAGCGCCACGATCAGGGCCAGCGCGACCAGCCGCCGCCCGGGCGCGGGGCCCGCCATGGTGAGCGCGCCGAGCCGGGCCAGGGGCGGCCTGGGCGGCGGAGCCCGAGCGCGCCCGCCCCGCGGCCCCGGAGCCCCGCCCCGCGCGCGCCGGCCCAGCGCCGGGAGGCCCGCGAGCCGGGAGCCTAGAGCCGGACAACGTGCCTCCCGCGCGCGGCGTCCCGCGCTCGCCCACCCCGACCCGGAGACCGGAAACTTGGAGCTGGGTTGATGGGGTCTACAAACTACAGACTGAAAATTTCGCCAAAGAGTGGCACGTGTCACAACAGTCCCTTGTGTTAAGATTACAGAGTTGACTCAGCCCAGCATTCCAACACCTAGGAAGATGTATTTATAACCTAGGACCCCGACTTTCTTAATTCATTTTTACTTTGGGCTGATTTTTTTTTCTTCCCAGTTGTGTTTAAATTTCGGGTTTCCAAAGGATTTTTGCAAAGGTGGGGCACATCAAAGACATACCTGAATAATAATAGCTAACGTTTGTGCAAGGATGTCTTCATTAATTTATTCAGCAAATGCTTTTTGGGGTTTCCACATACCAGGCCACTGAAGACACATAGCTGAAGAAGGCAGATCCACGCCCAACGGAGTCTACCTTCTATGGGTGGAATAGACAAAAGGAGTACAGTTAGGTGGTGATGAATGCTACAGAGGGGAAAAAATAGGCAACTGAACAGGGAGCATTGGGAACTGGAATTTTAAATAGGCTGTGGGGGAAAGCCCCAAGGAAGACAGTATTTGTATAAACGTCTAGAGGAAATATGCTCAGATGGTAAAGAAAGTGAAAGTGAAGTCGCTCAGTCGTGTCCCACTCGTTAGGACCCGGTGGACTGTAACCCACCAGGCTCCTCCGTCCATGGGATTCTCCAGGCAAGAATACTGGAGTGGGTTGCCATTTTCTTCAACAGGGGAATCTTCCCTACCCAGGGATCCAACCCTGGTCTCCCGCATTGCAGGCAGACGGTTTAACTTCTGAGCCAAGAATCCGCCTGCAGTGCAGGAGACCCCGGTTTGCTCCCTGGGTGGGGAAAATCCCCTGGCAAGGAAATGGCAACCCACTCCAGTATTCTTACCTGGAGAATTCCATGGACAGAGGAGCCTGGCAGGCTACAGTCCATGGGGTTGCAAAGAGTCAGACACAACTGAGTGAGGAACACACATAGGCACTATGGGAAATGAGGGAGGTAGCTTCGGCGTGCGAGGAGCAATCCTTGCAAAGGGAAAACTGCAGAAATGCTGAGCAAGGAGAGTGTCCTGCTTGTTGGAGGTACAGCAAGGAGAGAACGGTAGGCAGTGAGGTTGGGGGGGAAGGGGGTACAGGGGGCTGGAGGCAAGGGGCAGATCTTGTGAGGCTTCACAGCTTTTTTTTTTTTTTTTTTAATGACTTTGGCTTTTAGGCTGAGTGAATGGAACAGAGGAATGAGTTAAAATGTTCATGGAATGACTTTGGCTTCTGTGTGGAGAAGAGACAGAAGTGGGAGCTACTGTTATAATCCAGGCGAGAGATGATGGTGCTTTGGCCCCAGTCCATAGCAAGGGAGGTGATGAGAAGTGGGTGGATCACGGATTTGTTTTGCATGTGTGGCTCACAGGATTTGCTGACAGGTGAGACATGGGGTCTAAGAGACAGAGAGGAGCCAAGGATGACCCTGAGGGGTTTGGGCCTGGGCAGCTGAAGGATGGAGTCTCCACTTACTGAGATAAGGAGAGACAGTAGGAGGAGCAGGTTTGGGTGAAGATCAAGATCAGGCTTGTTCACTCTGAGAACACTTAGACAGCCAGGTGGAAGTATCAAATAGACAGTTGGCTGTATGAGTCTGGAATTGGAGGGAGAGCTCAGGCTAGAGAGAGAAAATTTGGAACCCTTGGCATTTAGTTTGTATTTAAAGCCACCAAACGGATGAGATCATCAGGAAGGGCATGTAGATTGAAAGGAGGCAGGACCGAGGACTGAGTTCTTGAGGCTCGCCAACATTTTGTGGTTGGAAGAACCAGCCACCAAAGATGGGCTTGCTGTGTACTAAGCACTTTTACATGTATTAGCTCCTGGCACCCCACTCCAGTACTCTTGCCTGGAAAATCCCATGGACGGAGGAGCCTGGAAGGCTGCAGTCCATGGGACCGCTGAGGGTCGGACACAACTAAGCGACTTCGCTTTCACTTTTCACTTTCATGCATTGGAGAAGGAAATGGCAACCCACTCCAGTGTTCTTGCCTGGAGAATCCCAGGGATGGGGGACCCTGGTGGGCTGCTGTCTATGGAGTCACACAGAGTTGGACACGACTGAAGTGACTTAGCAGCAGCAGCAGTAACTCTGTGAGGCTCCACTGTCCATGGGATTTCTCAGGCAAGAATACTAGAGTGGGTTGCCATTTTCTTCTCCAGGGCATCTTCCAGATCCAGGAATCAAACCAGGGTTTCCTGCATTGCAGGCAGATTCTTTACCAACTGAGCTACGAGGGAATCCCATTCCACGTAGTAAGTAAGAGCTGTTATTATCACCCATTTTGCAAATGATGAAACTGAACTGCACAGACCTTAAGTGCCTTGCTCAGTGTCACACAGTAGGTGGAAGAGCCAAGATTCAAGCACAGGCCCTATGTCCCCGAGTCTGCCCCTGACCACCAGTCTATACTTCCCTTCCGTGATTGTACCAAGTTCTCAGCCCTGTACTTCTTCAAGAGTGGGCTTTGATTACAGAGCAATCTAAACAGGACCTGTCCACAAACCATCTGAATCTTAATTTCCACATCAGTAACATACCAGCCTACCTCCTAGATAGGACTGTGCTGAAACTAAAAGTGATACAGATGTGAAAAGCTGTGTAAGCTGTGCAATATCCATGTTACACCGTGTCACCAGGTCTCCGGGTTAGAAGAGGCCCTGCTAAGCCTAGAATATCACCCCTTTCCTGATGCATCCTGTTCCTTGGCATACAGGGTGCAGCATCTCTGCTTGAGCCCTTTTCTCTCCCTATAATTGTATTGTTAGGAACTGCTTTGGGCCCAAGGAACTGCCTATAATATCTACTGGTCAGATATAGCTTCCCCGTCCCAGAGACGCTGAGTGTGAGTCTATAATGGAATAGCGTGTTCACACGCCCTTGGATTTCTCCAGGCATCCTCCTGATTGCTCTTTCCAGATTGAAGAGATTTCTACTTGAACCCAGATTTGTTTTCCCAAATGAATCAGCCAGTTACCTTCAAGGAAAACAGAAACTACGGCTGTACTGTAGGGAGTTGGTTATATAGGTGATGGAAGAGGCTAAGAAGCAACCCTGAGGGAGCCCAGAGATTAGCAAAACAGGAAGATTGGTAACATCGGGAGTGTTTTAGAGCTTAGGAGCCTGGGTCACCTGATTGAAGCTAGAACCACACACATACACACACACACACACACAACGTTTGCATCGGGCCTAGAGCTGTGGAAGGGAAGCTGCTGGGGCAGAGCACAAAGGAGAGAAAAACCCTGGCTTCCCGTTTGTCCAGTTCTGCTTCAGGCTTCCAGCAGAGCTTCCTCTTGGCTGAGCCCAGTGGAAACCCAGCCTTCAGGACCTGTCCCTGTAACCCAGAGCAGGAGACGCAAGAATGGGATCTGAGAGCAAACAAGCCCAGGATCAGCCCAACCCAGCCTCCACCAACCTGGCTTCTACCTGCTCATCTTGTTACTAAGTCCAAGCTCTCTTGGCTGGCCGCACGACAGGCCAGTGAATCTGAGAGACCAGAGGTTGAGGCATGGAAGAGACTTTAATCAGGGAGCCAGCAGACCGAGAAGATGGCAGGCTAGCACCTCAAGATAACCATCTTATTGGGGTCTGGATGCCAGGTTCTTTTGTAGATCAGAGAGAAATGTCAGGCTAGTGTATGCTGCTCGGTTCTGTCTTGTCACAACAAAGATTTGGGGTGACGGACATTAAAGCTCTCCTTGGCGTGTCACAGCTCTCAGGTCTTGGACAGTCCGTGTTATAGCTCTCAGGTCTCGAACAGACTGTGTTATAGCTCTTAGACAAATCAGTGTTACAGCTCTGTGTTACATCTGTATTTTATTTAGATAATAGCAGGAAAATCCATCTTTGAGGCGTGAGGGCACGTCGATCCAAAGACGCGAAGAGAATGCCCCAGTGCGCAGGAGAGAGAGTAAGAGAGAGAGAGAGAGAGAGAAAGAGCGCAGGCACGTGGGGTGAGGGAGGGGGGCGGTGGGGGAAGGGGGAGAGAGAGAGCCCTTTGGCTCTTTTTATATGTCATTTTCTTCCTCCTGGGCCTGCACTATGCAAATTGGGCTTAGCCAGGAGTGCTGTTCTACCTGAAGTCCTCACTCAGGTCCTCAGACCTTCCTTTGACCTTCCTTTGCTCTATTTTTGCAGGCTTTTCCCTTCCTTGTCTTTTAGCCACCGCCGTTTTGGACTCCTGTTTTCTATTCTAACTACCTAACAGAAAGAAGCAATGAGGAACTAAAGTCAAAAGGCAGAGCAAAGAGGGAGAGGCAGTGGGGAAGTAAAGTGAAAGGGTCTACAGTCTTGCAAAACATCTCCAGGGGAATGGCCAGCCTTTGGAAGAGGTGTGTTAATCTCTTCGATTCACAGGTGGGCAGGGACAAACCGTCACTCCAGGAGCTGAACAAAGGCGCTTTAGTTTACAGTCAGGCCAGGTGGGGGGGTGGGGGGCAGGGAGGAAAGCCAGGAAGTATAATTATAATAACAAAAGCAACGAAAAGCATGTCAAAGAAACAGTTTCCAACACAGAGTCAGAATCGGCTTCCTTCCTGCAGCCATCCGACTGTCTCCTAAGGGCCCCTCCATCAGCCCCCTCCAGCCACATCACCTTCTGTTTGGATCCCAGCCTGGGCCTCTGTACTTGGGTACAAGTCCTCATGGGCCTGGGGCGCAGGTCATCATGACCCTCTTGTCACCCAAGTCTCAACTCACAGGAATCTACCGTCTTGAGGCCTTTCTGGACTCCCCATGATCAGCGCCTCCTCCCACAGCCGCCCTGGCACTCGCTATGCTATCTCATATTCTCTTTTCCTTTATTTAGAGGTCTGGTCACTATGTGAAATTACTTTGTTCATTTCTTTATTCAACTACTCTGGGTACCAGCAACTGCCAATCATATCCTTGTCAGAGGCCCTGGGATACAGAAATGAGCCAAACACATAAGCACCTCATCTTCAAGGAGCTGAAACAGTACAAGGAGGCTGAAAATATTGGTGGCCAAAAAGTTCGTACGGGTTTTTTTTTTTTCTGGAATCTGCTACAGAAAAATCCTGTCGACTTAAAAGTACTCACAACCTAAAAGTTGAGAGTTATGTTTTATTCGGTGGGACTTTTTAGGACTTCCAGCCCAGGAGATAGCATCTCAAGTGACTCTGGGATAGCTGCTTTGAGGAGGCGAGGGGAGGAGCCAGGTTATGTGGAAGTTTTGCAACAAAGGGCAGGGAGTGAACATCAAAAGATGATTGTTAATTAAAGAAAGCCAATTAAGGAATATAGCTCTTTTCTGTGTATGGGAAGATGCAAGATCTGGGCTCACTGAAATCATTCCTTTCATATGCTCCTCAGCTATCTGGGGCCAGTTTCGGTATTCTCACATCCTATGCTTTCTTTCCTCAAGGTTTATCGTAGGAAGAGGCTGCAGTGTGATGGCTGCTAGATGGCAGACACTCTTCTCTTTCCTGAGTTCCCTTAGGACTCACTGGCTCATTTGGGAGAGCTGGAATGGCTGATGACTATGATATCCTTGCATTCTTGTTTACTGATATAGCAGGAAATATTCAAATTTTCAAACCCAATATAAGAAACTCAGAAGGTGGTACATACTAGGGCAAAATTTAAAGCCGTGTAGGGGGATGAGCTGGCAGTGGGGTTTGCTGTTTTAACAGGATGCTCAGAGGAGGTGATACTGATATAGGTAAGGAGATATTGGGAGAAAGACCTGAAGGCAGTGAGGAAGTGAGTCATAGAACTCCCAGGATTAGAGCAGTCCCAGAACAGGGAACAGCCACTACAAGTCTCTTATGCTCAGCATGTTAAGGTAAGGAGAGAGAGAGTGAGGGGAGGAAAAACAGACAAGGTAGGCATTGCAGGACAGATCCTATAGTGCCTGATAGGTCCCTGTCAGGACTCTGGCTTTGGAGGAGGCGAAACAGAGGAGTGACATGATCTGCCTTTGTCTAGCAGGCTCTCCCTGACTGCTGTGTTGGGAGTTGGCCATGGTTGTAGCCAGGGTGGAAATAGAGAGGACCAGCTAGGAGGCAACTGAAAGTAACCTACGAGAAATGCTGGTGGTTTGTACCATGATGGTGATGATAGAGGTGATGAAAAGGGGCCAGATTCTGAATACAGTAGAGTCAGCAGGATTTGCTGATTTAGATGTGGAGTGTAAGAGGAAGAAAACAAACAAGGATGACTCCAGATTTCACCAAAGCAAATGGGAAGATGGAGTTTACGACACTGAGGAAGCCTGAGAGGGGAGTGGGTTTGGGATAGGAAGATCAGTAGTTCCACTTAAAGCCTGCAGTAACCACTGATACTACTACACCGGATCCTTACAGTGTGCCTGGTGGCGTTCCAAGCACTTTACAACCGATGACTCAGTTAATCCTCTCAGAGCTGTAGGGATAGGTAGTAATATTCCTATTTTTCATGGCAGGTAATGGATGCACAGAGAGATTAAATAAAGTTCCCATTCAGTAAGTGGCAGAACCAAGACTTAGAACCAGGCAGTTTGGTCACAGCTACCCTCTGCTGTTGCCAGGTGGACATCCAGTGGAGAAGTTGCTTAGGCACCCGGATGGGTGAGCCTGGGCTCAGGGGAGAGCTGGAGGCTGGAGATATGCATTTGAATTCATTTGGAATACAAAATTCACACTAGAATTGTGCTCTATTCCTAAGGCTGCTATATCAAAATGCCACAGACTTGGCTGCTTAAATAACAGAAATATATCCTATCACGATTCTGGAGGCTGCCGCTGCTGCTGCTAAGTCACTTCAGTCGTGTTCGACTCTGTGCGACCCCACAGATGGCAGCCCACCAGGCTCCCCCGTCCCTGGGATTCTCCAGGCAAGAACACTGGAGTGGGTTGCCATTTCCTTCTCCAATGCACGAAAGTGAAAAGTGAAAGTGAAGTCGCTCAGTCGTGTCCTACGCTTCACGACCCCATGGACTGCAGCCTGCCAGCCTCCTCCATCCATGGGATTTTCCAGGCAAGAGTAGGGGTGCCATTGCCTTTTCCTTCTGGAGGCTAGAAGTCCAAAATCAAGGTGTAAGCTAGGTCATGCTCCCTCCAAGGTGTAAGCTAGGTCATGCTCCCTCCAAGACTCTAGACAGAATCCTTAATTGCCTCTTCTTAGCCTCTGGTGGTGGCTGGCAATCCTCGGAATATTGCCCATTGCCAGGCTAAGGATGGAGCCTGGCCTCCTGAACCATGCACCAGCAGGTGAATTACAGCTCACCATGGACTATAGCTGCATCAGGCATTCTCCTGGTGTGCGTATCTTAATATCCTCTTCCATCTTCTTGTAAGGTCACGGGTTATAATAGATGAAGGGATTGCCTTGCTCAGCATGACCTCGTCTTGACTAATGACATCTGCCACAATCCTTTTTCCAAGTAAGGTTACATTCTGGGATACCAGGGGTTAGGACTTCCATGTACCTTCTGGGGGAACGCTCTTCAACCCATAACAGGAATTTGCAGGATATAGGTGGTAATTCAAGCCATGAGACTACAAGAGACCACTTTATTAGTTCCTCGGGAGTAAGAAGAAAGATCAAAGACCTAGCTTGAGGAAGGCCACCCTGTAGAGTTGAGGGGATGAGGAGAAATCAGCAAAAAGGAGTCTGGAGAAGGAGCAGCAAGTGAGGTGGGAGGCAGAATGGGAGTACGTGGTGTCCTGAAGCCAGAGGAAGAAAGTGTACAAGGAGGAGGGAGGAAGAGCTAGGCCAATGTAGTCGATAGATCAAGAGAGAGGAGGATGGGAAAATGGCCATCTGATTTGACAATTCAGAGGTCAAACCTTAAACAGCACCCTCTCAGCGGAGTGGAGAACATAAAAACCTGATTGGTGTGTGCTCATATGGAAATGGAAGGAGAGGACTCAGGGACATTTAAGGATAGAAAATTCCATTTACATGCACACAGCCTGTTTCTCCACTCTAGCATGGAAGAGCCAGGAGAGCAAGGACTCTGGAGTACCCTATTCATGTCTATATCCCAGTGCTGACCACACTGTATTTAAACCATGTCAAATATTGTACTAATCAGTATCTCCTTCAAATGCAGGAACCCATCATTTCCCAATTTGGTCATACCAACAGAGTAGAGAGAAATGATAAGGCTGAACTAGACTTCTCTGGTTCCTTCTAGTTCTAAATTTCTATGATTGCATGACTTGTTCTATCAACCGCCCTTGTAGTAATATAGGGCATTTAATGAGTTGTTTATTATTGTCTGTTTGTTTTGGTAAGCAACTGTTAAATGAAATGGCTGGAATAAGTGTTCCATTCATAAACTTAGCACGTTTTTGCTGATTGCTTACTATGTGTTAGGTGCTATATATATTGTCCCATTTAATGATGTGAGAGGGGAATTAGTGATAGACAGGGAAGCCTGGCGTGCTGCAGTCCATGGGTCTCAAAGAGTCAGACACAACTGAGCGACTGAACTGAACTGAGAGGGCCTAGGCTGGGTTGGAGTGGTCAGAAGAGGTGGTGGAGGCCTCACTAGGAACACTCTGGAGATTCAGGGCACTCTGATGTGGCTGGTGCTACGGTGGTTGCCACTGAGGAGGGAAGAGGCCCTGAGTGGCTGCGTGCAGGGGTCTGTAGAGTTGCAGCTGCTCGGAACACAGAGCAAGCATTCACCAAGGCATAAGCAACCTCTATCTGCTGCACCACTGAGCAGCCCAGGGCACCACACAGAACAGCTGTTGCGGCAGTGGGAGGAGGGAAAGATGTGAGTCCGCCCGGCTACAGGGCAAACACCCAGTTTTACACCACATTCAGGGCAGGAGGCTTTTGCTGCTGCAAACAGCACCTTTGGGTTTTGCTGCATGACCTACTTTGGTTCAAAGAAGGATCTAGGAAGCAGGTAGCATTTAGCAGTTGCATTCTAAGGCGAACTGAGGACAGCTCAGACCTGTGGGAGAGGGGCAGAGAGCCAGGATGAGAATCGAGAGGTTCTAACTCCAAGGGTTTGACCCAGGAATAATGAAAGAACTGGGTCTGTCTCTTGTTCCTGCGTTAAATAACCTTCATTTGTTCATGGCCTTCTCCCAGTCCTTTCTGAAACAAGGTACCTCCGTTTCCTCATCTGTAAAACAGAAAGAAAAATGCCCTCATGGGGTTCCTCGCGGGATAAAAGGTGTAATGGCCATGAACTTGCTCGGTAACAAATTGCTCTGCAGATATTTACAACAGTTATAAAGCACCAGGCCAGGCTTCCTCTTGCAATTATAGATTAGGATCTCCTACCCCTCTGACTTGGCCCCCTCGTTCCACTTGACACTCATCTTCTCCGTCCTTCCCCCTCCAATAAAGAGAGGAAGTAAGAGATGAGGAAAGCACGTGCATCTAACGCCCTGGTGAACACGTGGCTCTGGGTAACCCCCAGGCTTCGCTGTCCGAGGAAAGTGGAGCGCGGTCCCTGCATCTGGTTCCATCACTTCATGGCAAATAGATGGGGAAACAATGGAAACAGTGACAGACTTTATTTTGGGGGGCTCCAAAATCATTCCAGATAGTGACTGCAGCTAGGAAATTAAAAGACGCTTGCTCCTTGGAAAAAAAGTTATGACCAACCTGCTTTATTAAAAAGCAGAGACATTACTTTGCCAACAAAGGTTCGTCTAGTCAAAGTTATAGTTTTTCCAGTAGTCATGTACAGATGTGAGAGTTGGATTATAAAGAAAGCTAAGAGCCGAAGAATTGATGCTTTTGAACTGTGGTGTTGGAGAAGAAAGACTCTTGAGAGTCCCTTGGACTGCAAGGAAATCAAACCAGTCAATCCTAAAGGAAATCAGTCCTGAATATTCATTGGAAGGACTGATGCTGAAGCTGAAACTCCAATACTTTGGCCACCTGATGCGAAGAGCTGACTCATTGGAAAAGACCCTGAAGCTGGGAGAGATTGAAGGCAGGAGGAGAAGGGACGACAGAGGATGAGATGGTTGGATGGCATCACCAACTCAATGGACATGAGTTTGGGTAAACTCTAGGAGCTAGTGATGGACAGGGAGGCCTGGCGTGCTGCGGTCGATGGGGTCGCAAAGAGTCGGACACGACTGAGCCACTGAATGGAACCGTCCCGCGCCCAGAACTACATTTTCCAGCAGGCCTTTTGCGGCCCCGGCGCCGTGGGGCGCGAGGCGCATGCGCCGAGTGCGGCCCCCGCCTTGGTCCCGAAGCCGCTCCTCCCTCCGAACAGGTTTCGCGTTGCCGCCGAGAGCCGGCGGATCTCGGGGCTGCGGCGGCCGTTCTCGGGGAGCTGCCTCTCGCGAACTCGAGCGGGCTCAGGTGTGCCTTCGCTCCGGTCAGGGCCATGATCCGCCAGGAGCTCTCCACATCTTACCAAGAGGTACACGCACGGCAGTGGCGGGGAGGGTGCTACAGCACAGTTTGCCGCGAGGCGGAGCGGGTCTCGGGGGTCCGGGCGTTTTCTGGGGTGCCCGGGGTAGGGGGCGTCCGGGTGGGCAGAGCGCGCCGCCGAGGAGCGGTCGGGGGAGGGGTCCCCCCGCGTGCCGAGCTGCGGCGGAGCAGGAAGGAAGCGGGGCGCGGAGCCTCCTCCGGACGCGGCCGTGGCTGGGCCGAAGGATGGAGCCCCGGGGCTCCGGAGCCGCGACCCGTAACCAGCCCGTGACTGATTAAAAGCCTCGTCCGGACCCGGGCGGCAGCGCGGCCCGCCGGGCAGCACCCCGGGTCGTCTCGAGGACCGTGGGGTTTTTTGCAACAAGTGGAAGCACCCGCGCCCTTCTTTCTCCCCGGCCGGAGCAGAGGCGCGCTGGGCGGCAGCCCACCTCCACGCCCAGGGCCTCGTGGCCCCTCAGCTGCTAGCGGTAGCGATTATCACAGCCCGTCTGGATGGCTAGCAAGCTTTGAAAGTGTGCTTTCTCCCACAGAGCTGCTTCTCGCTCCGCTCCGTTTCTCTCCCCCGTTTCACCTCCTCCCACGACTGTAACTCTCACTTTCCAGTTCTTTGTCTCTTTTCTTGCCTGTCCTGAGCTACCGACGAGCGGTTCCAGCTCTTTCCCCAGACCAGCTTCTCCTCCTGACTCCAGCTTTCCTGTTCCTCCTCGAGGGTCCCAAACCCTGGTCATCTCCGGTGCTCTCGCCTCCCCTGTGCCCCTCACCGTGCCCCCATCTCTTGGCAAGTTCAGACAGCTTACATCCTCAGGTTTGAGTCCCTAATTCTGCCCTGATCACCTCTCCCTGTTTGGTGTCTCCCATGCTGTACACATTTGTTCAGGGTCCTACCTTGATCCTGGGCTTCCCTTGTGGCTCAGCTGGTAAAGAATCTGCCTGCAATGTGGGAGACCTGGGTTCGATCCCTGGGTTGGGAAGATGCCCTGGGGGAGGGAACGACTACTCACTCCAGTATTCTGGCCTGGAGAATTCCATGGACTGTATGGTCCGTGGGGTCACAGAGTCGGACACGACTGAGCGACTTTCACTTCACTACCCTGATTCCAGAGCATCCCTTTGTACATACACCTGATGCTGCCCCTGGTCTGCGCAGAACAGTCCAGACTTCCTAGCAAGCTCTGACAGCCCTGCAGCCGAATCCTGTCATCATCTCCTCACCCACCTAGGTTCTGACCACACTGGAAACACCATTTCAAAATGTGCCCCTGCTATGCTTGTGCTCACACTGCTTCTTCAAGTCCTTTGGTTAAAATTCCCTTATTTTACAAGGAGGGATCTCAAATCTCACGTGCTCCATGCGGTCTGACTTTCCAGGCTAGTCTGAAGTTTCTGTCAGTCTCTCATTTGAGCGGCTGCTGCCTTGAGCAACACTGATCAATACTCATGTACATTTCACCCTTTGTAAATGATACTGTGTGGAGTCTGTAAAGCAGATGGCTTCGCCCTATAGTAGAAAGGGAAGTCAAGTTGAAAAGAGATGATATATTTACCCGAGGTTTGCCATTTTTTAATGCAGGATCCGAGCTAGAATCTGACTTTGGGGACAAATTTCTGTGTTTCTCCTACCATTTCCTTTATCCCAAAGGAGCCTGTTGGATTTTAGCCAGTGCTTGGGATTTTGTGGCCCCTAGATTCTGTACCCACGGCAGTGGAGGAATCCTGGGGAATAAGTTGTGTCTTTTCCTGACTCTGCAAGTTTTCAGGTTTATAGGGAATAGAGCATAACGGATAAATACCACGACTTTAACTTTTTTTTGATTTCTTTTCTGCCGGGTCATTGCTGTGCGGGCTTTCTCTAGTCGCGGTGAGTGGGGGCTGCTGTTCGTTGCAGTACACAGGCTTCTCATTGCGGGGGCCTCTCATTGCGGAGCACAGGCTCTAGGCCGTGTAGGCTCAGTGGTTGCAGCTCCTGGGCTCTAGAGCACAGGCTCAGCAGTTGTGCACGGGCTTAGTTGTTCCTTGGCATGTGGAATCTTCTCCAGCCAGGGGTTGTACCCGTGCATTGGCACCACCCACTGAGCCACCAGGGAATCCCCAAATACTAGGACTTTTAAGGCAAAAAGTCTGAGTTCCTTTCCTTGCCTTGCCTCCTGCCATTTGTGTGACTTTTGTCAAGTCACTTCTCTGAGCCTCCAGTTCATTTGTAAAATGAAGGTAATGGTAGTCCTTATCTCATGGGGCTGTGAGGATTAGCTGAGTTGGTATGTAGGGTGCTTAGCTTAGTGCCTGGCAGTAGTGGTCCCTCAGTGAATGCTAGTTCTTATTAACAGGATGTGGGCAGCTCCTGCTTCTGGGAAGCACTGGGGTCTTGGTTTACAGGACCCTGTCTCTCATCATCTGCATGTAAACTCCACCGTCCTCTTCTCAAGCAGGGCTCCTGACACGTTTGCTAAAACATAGGCAGTTATCCTGCTTGCAGGGTCAAGGCCAAGGGTGGATTCAGTTTCTGGTTCCCCATGGTGGGAGACACTGGAAGGACCCCTCCCCTTGGCTTCCTCAGTGGCCCATTCTGGAGGTCCTGTCTCTCACCTTCAGAAGAAGGAGGCCTCCTGACTCTTTCTTGCAGGCGTCATGCTAGAGAACTTGGCCAGGGCCAGGCAAGAAGGTGGGTTTATTATGGCTTCAGGTAGTCAGGAGGGGAGCTGGGTTAGGAGCCTGCTAGGGTTATAGGCTGAACCTTTGTGAAGCTTGGATCTGAGAGTGCTGGGCCTTTCCAGGACTTGTACCTCCCTTTTCCTTTGGCCAGTGAGAGCCCTGGGGCTCTCTTGGTCTGTGTTCCCACTGGGGGCCTGGGTCTCGTGGTATCTTCTTTAAGCTTCTAGCCCTCTTTCACTTACTGGTTTTCCTTTTCTTTTGGGCTTGGAAGGCTTTAAATTAGAAGTTTTCCCTGATTCTAAAAGGGCAGGCATGGAGGAGGAGATGGAAGAGTATTAGGTACGTAAGAGCTGTATTTTAGCTCAAGTCTCCTAGAGATGAATTTTTAATGAAAATGTCTTGAGGGACTTCCCTGGTGGTCCAGAAGTTAAGAATCCACGTGCCAATGCAGGAGACACAGGTTCGATCCTTGGTCTGGGAGGATCCCGCATGCCATGGAGCAGCTAAGCCCGCGCGCTGCAACTGCTGAGCCAGTGCGCCTGGAGCCTGTAATCTGGAACAAGAAAAGCCACTGCGATGAGAAGCCCATGCGCCACTAGAGAGAGCCCCCACTTGTTTCAACTACAGAAAAAGCCTGAGCAGCAGTGAAGTCCCAGCACAGCCAGAAATAAAGAAGTAAAATTATTTTTGAAAAAATGAGAAAAATATTTTAAAAAAAAAGAAAAAATCTTGAGACCTTGAGTGTTGACACTGGGAACCTAAGAAAATACTGCGACAATCTATCCCTGCCCCCACCCTTCCAGTCCAGGGGATTGCTGGCTGCTACCTGGAGTGAGACACTCTGGTCTTGCTGTTTCTTGCTCTTCTCCTTAATACTGTGGAACCTTGTCGGTTATCACTGTATCATTGTCCCCATTTGACAGGTGAGAACACTGAGGAAGTAAGGTGGAGGTTGCCTGCATTAGGCTGCTAATTAGCACCTGTCTCTGGGGTGGCCTACCCTCCCTACATTGTTCTGTATTTGCAGCCTGAGTTGGTGAACTTTAGCTCTGATACCGACTTCACTGTTCCATCCTGTGCCTCAGCAGACGCTAAGCTTGCATTTCCTCCTCTTCCGGAAAGTGATTAAGAGCGTGGGTTTTGGAACTAGACTAACTTGGATTTGGCTCCTGTCTCTGTGGCCATGGAAAGTCTTGTGAGTTGAATTGTGTTCCCTGAAGAGATACATTGACGTCCTCACCCCCAGCACCTCAGAGAATGACCTTATTTGGAAAGAGGGTTATTGCAGATGTACTTAGTTAAGACGAGGTTGTACTGGAGAAAGGCCCTAACTCAGCCTGCTTGGTGTTCTTATTAGAAGGATGACTGTGTGGAGACACAGACTCCATATAAAGATGGAGACAGTTTGGAGAGTGGGTGTGTCTAAAAGCCAAGGAGCACGAGGAATTGCTGGCATTACCTGGAGCTAGAAGAGAGGCATGGAAGAAGTTCTCCGTCACAGCCTTCAGAAGGAACCAGCCCTGCCGTCACCTTGACTTCAGCTTGCTAGCCTCCATAACTATGAGGGGATAAATTCCTGTTGTTTTCAGCCAGCTAGTTTGTGGTGCTTTGTTATGGTAGCCCTGGAAGACTAACATATAAGAAGTTATTTGAAATTCCTGAACTTGGTTGTGTTCATCTGTAGAGCTGGTATAACATACCCTGCATCATGGGCTTCCCCGGTGGCATTAGTGGTAAAGAACCCACCTGCCCCGTTCAGGAGACCTAAAGAGACACGGTTCTATTCCTGGGTATTCAGGAGACGTAAAGAGACACGGTTCAATCCCTGGGTTGGGAAGGTACCCTAGCAGAGGGCCTGGCAACCTACTGCAGTATTCTTGCCTGGAAAATCCCATGGACAGAGGAGCTCGTCCATGGGGTTGCAAAGAGTCAGACAGGACTGAAGCGACTTCACGTGCACGCATGCACATACCCTGCGATGTATGATTTTTTTTTTTTTGGTGATAATTGAGAAGCAGCCTCTGCTTTCTTATTTTAGTCTAGAAAGGCAAAGCTGATGTAGCTGACTTCTTTGTGCTCTTTGTTCCTCCCTTTAGCTGAGTGAGGAGTTGGATCAGGTGGTTGAGAACTCAGAGCAGGCGGACGAGCGGGACAAGGAGACGGTCAAGGTCCATGGTCCAGGGATCTTACCAGGTGAGTGGATTCAGCACTGGGGGTGGACGTGACCAGTGCTGAGCCATTGCTGCGGCTGCAGGCCCCAGTCCAGCCGGACACCTGTGTCAGAGGGGTAGTCCTGCCCGGTGTTGGATCTCCAGTGTCACCGTCATTTTGCGGCCATACATATTGGATGCAATGGCAGGGACTTTGCATCTCTGCTTTTCTGTTTCTTTTTCCCTGGGAAGCTGTTGGCAGTTGAGCCTCTGATACCTGGGTCACTTCCCAGGGCCCTCTGGGAGATTATCTGGTAAGCTCACATCTCCGACAAGAGGCCTCTCCAGTTTTGTTGCCCAGCTAGCTGGTCCCATCAGTAAGGTGGCATCCTGCAGGGCCTGGCAGTGACAACGTCTGGTACCTCCACCACCTCTTCCTCCTGCCTACACTCTGCTCCCTTAGCTTCCATAACGTGACACAGTACTTCTCAGACCACTCCTTGCAGCCTCTTTTGTAGTCACCCTCCCGCTCTTGGGTGTTAACTGTTTGTCAGAGGCCCCCTTCTCTCAGTCTCTGGTGGGTGGCCTCGCCCAGGCCCCCTCCCCTGCTTCAGTCATTGTTTGCACACACGTGTCTGCTGTGGTTTTATCTCTGGCCCAGAGGTACCTTTTTACATATGCTGTGTACCCTGATTCCCAGATGATGGCTCTGCCTGGATGTCCTAAAGTTCCCCCAAACTCCACATGTCCAAAATTGACCTCATGTTTTCCCCACTGCCAGCTTGACCCTCTCCCAGTGTTTCCTGTTTCCAGGGACAATGCCATCACCACCCAGTTGGACCCGAGAGTCATTCTTTTTTCCTTCCTTCCCCGCTTCCCCGTTTTCACTGCCCCTTGACCCTGCTGGCGTTTTTCTTCAGGCCTCGCTCCAGGCTTTTCTGTTGTTTTATTCCTCTGCCTGGAGTTCTCTTCTGTCTGTCATTTAGTTAATGCATAATCATCTTTCAGCTGTCAGCTCACTCTTTTTTTCCTGCAAAGCCTTGTCTGACTGCCTGGCTAGATCATGTCCACTGTCACTGGTAGCCTCGCGTCTCTGGCTTGCAACTGTCGCTGATGGAATGGTGTAAGAGTTTGCCTGACTGTTGGGTTAATGTCTGTGTAGTCTACTAGACTATAAACCCCACCAAGGTAGAGACCAGTCCCTTTTGCTTCCCCACTCAGCCCTGGCCGTGCAATAAGGATTTGTCAAATGAATGCCTGAGTGAGTGAGTGAGTGGAGTCCTGCCTGACTCCAGCTTCTTGGGTGGATTGAGGGAGGTGGGGTTCTGCTCTTCTAGACTCCCATATTTGGAGGGGTGGGGATGGGATCGGAAATTCTGTGACTGTGCCTAATCCTTAGAGAAGACTTTGTAGAAGGAAGGAGGCAGGAAGGGCGGCTAACATTTACTGACTACTTCCCCTGGGCCAGGCTCTGTCATCCCCACGGCCCATCTAATTCTCATGACAGCCCTGTGAGGCGGTCATCCTCTTGATTCCACTTGAGGCCCTAAGGCTCAGGGAGATTAAGTGCATTGTGGGAGAATCTTGAAGCTGGCCTGCAGACTGACTGCATCAGGCTCTGTCTGACCCCAGATACTTTCTACTGCACCTGTGATTTTTTAAAAAAATAGCTTACGCATCCTTCTATTAAATTCCAATGTGCTAAAGGTTGTGGCAGGACTGCGCCGACTCTGACTCTGGACATTGCCTCCGAGGGAGACAATGCCCTGAGGTCCTAGGGAGAAGGTTTTGAAAGCCTTGTGTATTCGTTTCTAACTTTTATGTAACAAATTACCACAAACTTAGTGACGTAAAACAGCTCAGGTTTATTATCTGACAGTCCTGGAGGTCAGAAGTCCAAAACGAGTCTCCCCTGGGCTAAAGTTAAAGTGTCAGCAGGCCTCAATTCCTTTCTGGAGGCTCCAGCGAAGAATCTATTTTAGTGCCTTTTCCAGCGTCTCAAGGCTGCCTGCCTTTCTCAGCTCATGTCCCTTCTTCCACCTTCAGGTCTTTCTCAGATCTGCTCGTTCTGACACTGACTTCTGCCTCCTCCTTCCATGTTTAAAGAGCCCTTGTGATTATACTGGGCCCATCCAGGTAATCCAGAATCATTTCCCTGTTGTTGTCTGTTTTGAATCGGTTATCTGTGTATTTGGGTTGTGCTGGGTGTTTGTTGCTGCATGTGGACTTGGTCTCATTGTGGCAGTAGGGGCTACTCTTTGTTGCGCTGACAGGCTTAGGCTTCTCTGCGGTGGCTTCTCCTGTTTTTTAGCACAGGCTCTAGGTGCATGAGCTTTCGTAGTTGGTGCCTCACGGGCCCCAGAGCACATGGGCTTCAGTAGTTGTGGCGCACAGGCTCAGTT
This sequence comes from Bos indicus, assembly GCF_029378745.1. Taxonomy (NCBI): domain Eukaryota; kingdom Metazoa; phylum Chordata; class Mammalia; order Artiodactyla; family Bovidae; genus Bos; species Bos indicus. The sequence continues at coordinate 71,948,878 of NC_091775.1, forward strand.
GCTCCAAGGCATGCGGGTTCTTCCTGGACCAGAGATTGAACCCATTTCCCTTGCATTGGCAGGTGGACTCAGCCCCTGAATGGAGAGTCCCATTTCCCCGTTTTAAGGTCAGATAATCAGCAACTATAATCCCACCTTTGCCCTGTAATTGACATACTTATAGGCTCCAAGCTTGAGGACGTGGACACCTGTGGTGGGTCATTATTTTGCCTGTTGCACCCCGAACGGCCCTCTTGCCCCGAGGCAGAAGAGGATGGATGGAGGCAGCAGGAAGAGGATGGAGGCCAGGCTTGGAAAGACGAAGTTTCCTGTTGTGCTTCCTTTCAGAGATAAATGCCAGGCAAATGAAGACATGGCCATGATGACCTTCAACCTTAGCAGCCTCTCTTTCTGCCTCAGATTCCTGGGGCCTCAAAGCCTGAGATGAGTCAGAGCAGGAAGCCAGCCACCAGGCAGAACGGATTTTGGGTAGTTTGTTGGCCAGCAAGAGCCTTCCCTGATTTTGGGGAACTCTGCTGGATATGTGTCCTGTTTAGACCGTAGACAGTCCGGTGCTCAGAAGTCCCTTCAGCGGGTCTCAGTAGTGACTTTGACGATGTGGGGTACAACTTTCCGAGCTCGTGGCATGCCTCTGAGTCCCCTCACGGTAGTAAAACTAATGGTACTGATGACGACAGCCATGCTGGCTAGGTGCTTTCCTGTACCAGGCCTGGGTGGGGCTTTCTCTACAGACTCTATCACTACCTTATAATCCTCCTAGCCACTTTCTGGGGGAGATGTTTAGTCCCAGTTGATAGACAAACCAGGGGCACAGAGGAGTACCGTGCTCCGGCTGAATGAATGGCAGGGCTCCCGATGAACCCAGGCCTGTCTCTCTGAATGTATTCTGACTCTGGCTCAGTTGTTCCTGGATGAGGGGCTTTCTTGTCCCAAACGCCTGCCTGACATCCGCCAGAGTCACTCACGGACTCCTTCATCTTTGCGCCAAATGCCAAAACCACAAAGAAGGGGAGTGAGACATGGCCTGCTTCCAAGAGCTCATGGAGAGAGAAGCTCATGTGGAGAGAGAAGGCAGGTTACCCCGAGAAGAACATAACCCTCCTTCTACAGAGCCTACCCTGAACAACCGAAAGGGGTCCGTTTCTCCCTGTTGCCTGCTTTCCTAGCGTTCATTACTCTTCTTTTGTAGCATGTAGCACAGCTGAGAGGGCGCATTTACTGACTGTAATTCTTCAGTTGCGTCAGCCCCTTGGGCCTGCCCCGGAGTTCTGGGAGGCACGAAGGCTTGTCCCCTCTACTCTCACTGTAATTCCAGTGCTTAGTAGCCTGGCCCTCTCTAGGTGCTCTGGGAGAGGGAGGTGGGGATTTAGAGCAGGAAAGCATCGTATCTAAGCCAACTTGAATGAATGAGTGAACGAAGGCCAAAGAAATGCTAGAGACAGGGGCTTCAGGAATGAATGAGCAAGGGCTAGTTGCTGAAGGAAGTGGGATTAATCCGAGGGTGATGTATGGGTGGAAAAGAAGGGCTGGCGGGGAGGAGGGGTGGCATGTGCAAGCACATAGCGGTGGAAATGAAAATAGGACATTTCAGAATCAGTAGGAAGCACAGTGGTTGGACAGGCTTGATGAGAGAAGCAGAGGGAGGTGAGGTAGGAAAGCCTGGCTGGGTCAGACTGGGGCTGGGGTTTCAGCATTGGCGGTTTGGGCTTTCTCTAGGGAGCAGCAGTATTTAAAGGAATTAGAACAGAACAGTAAGGAATGAAGCGGGCATTTAAGGAAGGTGAGTGTGGCAGGGTGTGGGGCTGGATTAAGTTGAAGCAAGCCAACTGTGGAAAATTCTTAAGGAAATGGGAATACCAGACCACATTACCTGCCTCCTGAGAAATCTGTATGCAGGTCAAGAAGCAACAGTTAGAACTGGACATGGAACAACAGTCTGGCTCAAGATCGGGAAAGGAGTCCAACAAGGCTGAATATTGTCGCCCTCCTTATTTAACTTGTATGCAGAGTACATCATGTGAAATGCTGGGCTGGACGAAGCACAGCTGGAATCAAGACTGCCGGGAGAAATATCAATAACCTCAGATATGCAGATGACACCACCCTTATGGCAGAAAGCAAAGAGGAACTAAAGAGCCTCTTGATGAAAGTGAAAGAGGAGAGTGAAAAAGTTGGCTTAAAACTCTACATTCAGAAAATGAAGATCATGGCATCTGGTCCCATCACTTTATGGCAAATAGATGGGGAAACAGTGGAAACAGTGTCAGACTTTATTTTTGGGGGCTCCAAAATCACTGCAGATGGTGACGGCAGCCATGAAAGCTTGCTTCTTGGAAGAAAAGTTATGACCAACCTAGACAGCATATTAAAAAGCAAGACATTACTTTGCCAACAAAGGTCCGTCTAGTCAAAGCTATGGTTTTTCCAGTAGTCATCTATGGATGTGAGAGTTGGACTATAAAGAAAGCTGAGCACCAGAGAATTGATGTTTTTGTACTGTGGCGTTGAAGAAGACTCTTAGAGTCACTTGGGCCTCAAGGATATCAAACCAGTCAATCCTAAAGGAAATTAGTCCTTGAATATTCATTGGAAAGACTGATGCTGAAGCTGAAGCTCCAATACTTTGGCCACCTGTTGTAAAGAACTGACTCCTTGGAAAAGAGCCTAATGCTGGGAAAGATTGAAGGCAGGAGGAGAAGGGGACAACAGAGGGTGAGATGGTTGGATGGCATCACTGACTCAATGGACATGAGTTTGAGCAAGCTGAGGGAGTTGATGGATAGGGAAGCCTGGCGTGCTGCAGTCCATGGGGTCAGACAGGACCCAGCAGCTGAACTGAACTGAAGGCAGCTGTGCCATGTCAGAGGCTGGAGGCTGATATGATAGGCTGCTTTGATGTGGGGGAAGGAGAAGCAAGAATCAAAGAAGATTCTGAGGTTTGAAGCCAGGTGAGGAGGAGACTAACATACAGAGATACAGTCCAGAGGGGCAAGTGGCTGGACGAAAAGACGAGCTTCAGTGGGTGTGGTGTCTGGTGGAGTTGTCCCAGAGGCAGTGAGAGCTACAGGCTTGACAGGAGAGAGGTGAGGACTGGACCCAGAGTGGGAGGGTTAGGGGCCTGGAAGAAAGCCAGGACACAGAATGTGGAATAAGCAGGGAAGGGCCATGAGCATGGGAAGGGTCCTCACTTGGAGGCCGGAAGAGGAGGTGGGCTGGAGTTCAGGGTAGCAAGACAGGAAGACAGTACAGGGATGCTGAGTGTTAAGCAGCGAAGGTTCGAGTTAAGCACCTGGCATTCAGGATTGTATTCCCAGTGTTACTCTCTGAGGGAAGTAATTCCATGCCATAATGTAGTTAAAGCCTCAGTCTGTTCATTTCCTCTCTATCAGGGGAAGCACAACTGCTTATTATTCTTTTCAAAGGAAAAGATGAGATGGGACGTGCTAATTGAATAAGCAGTTGATGTATTAGGGATGTAATCAAATTGAGAACATTTGGTTAGTTAGTTCTCCACGGAAACAACTGTATATTAATAGAACAGACAAAGATAAGCAACCAAAGAAAAAATAAGGTAAATTGAACCTCATCAAAATGAAAAACTTGCACATCAAAGGATATTATCATGAAAGTGAAAAGGTAGCCCACAGGATGGGAGAAATTTTCAAATCATATATCTGATAAAGGACTTGTATTTAGCAATTATAAAGAACTCTTATAACTCAGTAATAAAAGACACCCTAATTAAAAGTGGACAAAGAATGTGAATAATGTTTCTCTAAAGAAGGTATACAAATGACAGATAAACACATGAATAGATGCTCAGCATTGTTAGTCTTTAGGGAAATGCAGATCTAAACCACAATGAGGTGTAATTTCATACCGACCAGGATGACTACAATCAAAAAGACGGTGATAAGCAAGCTTTGGTGAGGATGTAGATAAATTAGAAACCCCAGACATTGCTGATGAAAATGTATTAATACAATGGTGCAGCTACTGTGGAAAATAGTCCAGCAGTTCCTCAAAAGGTTTAAATATAGAGTTAGCATATGACCCAGTGGTTCCACTCTTAGCTATATATCCAAAGGAAATGAAAACTGTATGTCCACACAAAAACTTGTAATGAATGTTTATAGCAGGATCATAATAGACAAAAAGTAGAAACAACACGAATGTCCATTCACTGAAGAAGGATAAATAAAATGCTGTGTTCACACAATGGAATATTATTAGGCAATAAATAGGAGTGAAGAACTGATACATGTTACGACATGGATAAATCTTCAAAACGTTCTGTCATGTGAAAGAAGTCACACAAAAGGTCACATATAGTATGATTCCACTTATGAGACTTGCCTGGAATAGGTAAGTCCATAGCAACAGAAAGTAGACTGTTGGTTGCCAGGGACTGAGATAAAGATGGAGTGACTGCTAATGGGTATAGAGTTTCTTTTTGGGTAATGACAATGTTCTGTAATTAGATAGTGGTTGTGACTGTACACTTTGTGAATATTTTAAAAACTACTAAATATATTCTCTTTATAAAGGTCCATTTTATGGATATAAATTATATCTAAAAAAACCCAAAATGAAATTAAAACAACAAACCCGTCACATCACTAAAAAGAAGAAAAGGATAAACCAAGAATTCATTTCTTCCTTGCAATCTGAATGCATCTTAGCCCAGTGCTGTCTGCAAGGTAGAGTTTTGCAGGGTTATGGTAGTCAGCCAGTTTCCTTTCCTGTGAATAAAGGTCTCAACGATGTTTTCAGAAATTGAGTTGTTCATCACACATCTTCTTAATGGACTGACTTACCAATACATTCTGGGCCACGTTTGGTTTTTGAAACAGTTCTGTTATGGGTTTTACAAAACTCATAAATTACTTTTCTCAAGAAAGTCTTATGCATTCTTTTTGTCTTTCTACTACTGTGAGTCTGCATATAAATAAAGGCTGTACAGGCTTCCCAGGTGCTGCTAGTGGTGAAGAACCCACCTGCCAGTGCAGGAGACCTAAGAGGCATGGCTTTAATCCCTGGGTCAGGAAGATCCTGTGGAGGAGGGCATGGCAACCCACTCCAGTATTCTTGCCTGGAGGAGCCAGGCAGGCTACAGTCCATAGCATCACAAAGAGTTGGGCCTGACTGAAGCGACTTAGCACAGGCGCACATACTTTTGAAAAGCATTCATCCAACTTGCCACAGAATAGCCAGTGTTTGGTTTTTCTGACTGAAGAGTACACGGGACATTTTATCAAATATCTAGCACCTTTTGAAAAATAATGGTAAAATGTAGCAGTGTCTACTTTTAGCATTCATTGAGTTCAGTCACTCAGTTGTGTCCGACTCTTTGCAACCCCATGGACTGGAGCACACCAAGCTTCCCTGTCCATCACCAACTCCCAGAGCTTGCTTAGACTCTTGTCCATCGAGTTGGTGATGCCATCCAACCACCTCATGCTCTGTCGTCCCCTTCTCCTGCCTTCAATCTTTCCCAGCATCAGGCTCTTTTCTAATGAGTCAGCTCTTCGCATCAGGTGGCCAAAGTATTGGAGCTTCAGCATCAGTCCTTCCAATGAATATTCAGGACTGATTTCCTTTTGGATGGACAGGTTTGATCTCCTTGCAGTTCAAGGGACTCTCAAGAGTCTTCTCCAAGACCACAGTTCAGAAGCATCAGTTGTTCAGCTCTCAGCTTTCTTTATGGTCCAACTCTCACATCCATGAAAATAGCTTTGACTATGCGGACCTTTGCTGGCAAAGTAATGTCTCTGCTTTTGAATATGCTGTCTAGGTTGGTTATAACTTTTCTTCCAAGGAGCAAACGTCTTTTAATTTCATAGCTGCAGTCACCATCTGCGGTGATTTTGGAGCCCAAGAAAATAGTCTGTCACTGTTTGCATTGTTTTCCCATCTGTTTGCCATAAAGTGATGAGATTGGATGCTATCATCTTAGTTTTTTGAATGTTGAGTGTTAAGCCAGCTTTTTCACTCTTCTCTTTCACTTTCATCAAGAGTGACTTCATCACTTTTACTTTATCACTTTCATCAGGATGAACTTTAGTTCCTCTTCGCTTTCTGCCATAAGGGTAGTGTTATCTGCATATCTGAGGTTGTTGATATTTTTCCTGGCAATCTTGATTCCAGCTTGTGCTTCATCCAGCCTGGCATTTCGTATGATATGCAGAGTGACAGTATACAGCCTTGACGTACTCCTTTCCCAATTTGGAACCAGTCCTTTGTTTCATGACTGGTTCTAATTGTTGTTTCTTGACCAGCATACAGATTTCTCAGGAGGCATTGGAGTGTCACATATAGCATGTGTGGATGATAAACAGTTCTATGGTTTTTTTATTTACATTACATGCCAATTTGTAGATCAGTGAAAGCCCTGTAAGACAGTAGGTGTTGCAAGAGGGCATCAGAGGGCAGACACGCTGAAACCATACTCACAGAAAACTAGTCAATCTAATCACACTAGGACCACAGCCTTGACTAACTCAATGAAACTCAGCCATGCCCGTGGGGCAACCCAAGACGGGCAGGTCATGGTGGAGAGATCTGACAGAATGTGGTCCACTGGAGAAGGGAATGGCAAACCACTTCAGTATTCTTGCCTTGAGAACCCCATGAACAGTATGAAAAGGCAAAATGATAGGATACTGAAAGAGGAACTCCCCAGGTCAGTAGGTGCTCAATATGCTACTGGAGATCAGTGGAGAAATAACTTTAGAAGGAATGAAGGGATGGAGCCAAAGCAAAAACAATACCCAGCTGTGGATGTGACTGGTGATAGAAGCAAGGTCCGATGCTGTAAAGAGCAGTATTGCATAGGAACCTGGAATGTCAGGTCCATGAATCAAGGCAAATTGGAAGTGGTCAAAAAAGAGATGGCAAGAGTGAATGTCGACATTCTAGAAATCAGCAAACTGAAATGGACTGGAATGGGTGAATTTAACTCAGATGACCATTATATCTACTACTGAGGGCAGGAATCCCTCAGAAGAAATGGAGTGGCCATCATGGTCAACAAAGGAGTTCAAAATGCAGTACTTGGATGCAGTCTCAAAAACGACAGAATGATCTCTGTTCGTTTCCAAGACAAACCATGCAATATCACAGTAATCCAAGTCTATGCCCCAACCAGTAATGCTGAAGAAGCTGAAGTTGAATGGTTCTATGAAGAACTACAAGACCTTTTAGAAATAACACCCAAAAAAGATGTCCTTTTCATTATAGGGGGCTGGAATGCAAAAGTAGGAAGTCAAGAAACATCTGGGGTAACAGGCAAATTTGGCCTTGGAATACAGAATGAAGCAGGGCAAAGACTAATAGAGTTTTGCCAAGAAAATGCACTGGTCATAGCAAACACCCTCTTCCAACAAACAACACAAGAGAAGACTCTACACATGAACATCACCAGATGGTCAACACCGAAATCAGATTGATTATATTCTTTGCAGCCAAAGATGGAGAAGCTCTATACAGTCAACAAAAACAAGATCAGGAGCTGACTGTGGCTCAGATCATGAACTCCTTATTGCCAAATTCAGACTTAAATTGAAGAAAGTAGGGAAAACCAGTAGACCATTCAGGTATGACCTAAATCAAATCCCTTATGATTATACAGTGGAAGTGAGAAATAGATTTATTAAGAGCCTAGATCTGATAGAGTGCCTGATGAACTATGGACTGAGGTTTCTGACATTGTACAGGAGACAGGGATCAAGACCATCCCCATGGAAAAGAAATGCAAAAAAGCAAAATGGCTGTCTGGGGAGGCCTTACAAATAGCTGTGAAAAGAAGAGAAGTGAAAAGCGAAGGAGAAAAGGAAAGATATAAGCATCTGAATGCAGAGTTCCAAAGAATAGCAAGGAGAGATAAGAAAGCCTTCATCCGTGATCAATGCAAAGAAATAGAGGAAAACAACAGAATGGGTAAGACTAGAGATCTCTTCAAGAAAATTAGAGATATCAAGGGAACATTTCATGCAAAGATGGGCTTGATAGAAGCAGAAGATATTAAGAAGAGATGGCAAGAATACATAGAAGAACTGTACAAAAAAGATCTTCACGATGCAGATAATCACGATGGTGTGATCACTGACCTAGAGCCAGACATCCCGGAATGTGAAGTCAAGTGGGCCTTAGGAAGCGTCACTACAAACAAAGCTAGTGGAGGTGATGGAATTCCAGTTGAGCTATTTCAAATCCTGAAAGATGATGCTGTGAAAGTGCTGCACTCAATATGCCAGCAAATTTGGAAAACTCAACGGTGGCCACAGGACTGTTTTCATTCCAATCCCAAAGAAAGGCAATGCCAAAGAATGCTCAAACTACCGCACAATTGCACTCATCTCACATGCTAGTAAAGTAGTGCTCAAAATTCTCCAAGCCAGGCTTCAGCAATATGTGAACCATGAACTTCCAAATGTTCAAGCTAGTTTTAGAAAAGGCAGAGGAACCAGAGACCAAATTGCCAACATCCGCTGGATCATGGAAAAAGCAAGAGAGTTGCAGAAAAACATCTATTTCTGCTTTATTGACTATGCCAAAGCCTTTGACTGTGTGGATCACAATAAACTGTGGAAAATTCTGAAAGAGATGGGAATACCAGACCACCTGACCTGCCTCTTGAGAAATTTGTATGCAGGTCAGGAAGCAACAGTAAGAACTGGACATGGAACAACAGACTGGTTCCAAATAGGAAAAGGAGTACGTCAAGGCTGTATATTGTCACCCTGTTTATTTAACTTCTATGCGGAGTACATCATGAGAAACGCTGGGCTGGAAGAAACACAAGCTGCAATCAAGATTGCTGGGAGAAATATCAATAACCTCAGAAATATATGCAGATGACACCACCCTTATGGCAGAAAGTGAAGAGGAAATAAGAAGCCTCTTGATGAAGGTGAAAGAGGAGAGTGAAAAAGTTGGCTTAAAAGTTAACATTCAGAAAATGAAGATCATGGCATCTGGTCCCACCACTTCATGGGAAGTAGATGGGGAAACAGTGGAAACAGTGTCAGACTTTATTTTTGGGGGCTCCAAAATCACGACTGCAGCCATGAAATTAAAAGACACTTACTCCTTGGAAGAAAAGTTATGACCAACCTAGACTGCATATTGAAAAGCAGAGCTATTACTTTGCCAACAAAGGTCCATCTAGTCAAGGCTGTGGTTTCTCCAGTGGTCATGTATGGATGTGAGAGTTGGACTGTGAAGAAAGCTGAGTGCCAAAGAATTGATGCTTTTGAACTGTGGTGTTGGAGAAGACTCTTGAGAGTCCCTTGGACTGCAAGGAGATCCAACCAGTCCATTCTGCAGGAGATCGGCCCTGGGATTTCTTTGGAAGGAATGATGCTAAAGCTGAAACTCCAGTACTTTGGCCACCTCATGCGAAGAGTTGACTCATTGGAAAAGACTCTGATGCTGGGAGGGATTGGGGGCAGGAGGAGAAGGGGACTACAGAGGATGAGATGGGTGGATGGCATCACTGACTCGATGGACGTGCGTCTGAGTGAACTCCGGGAGTTGGTGATGGACAGGGAGGCCTGGCGTGCTGCGATTCATGGGATCGCAAAGAGTCAGACACAACTGAGCGACTGAACTGAACTGAACTGAAAGCCCTGTAAAGAAGTTAAATTTGGAGTCTAGGAGTCAGTATTCCAGGACCCTCATTTGATGTCCATTGTTGACTGTGGGGCCAGCATCGCTGCACAAGGTATGGAGTTGGACCAGATGGCCTTTTGGGTCCCTAACAACTCTTAGAAGATTCTATTCAGATGTTGTGCACCAATTCAGTCATTCAGAGTTCCTTCCCTCTCATCTTGGGATCTTAGGATGCAGCACCCTGACGCCTGTTGCCACTGCAGTTCCGAGCCACTCAGTGAGCGTGCTTTTGCCTGCCTCGTGCTGAAGTGAACCTGTGGTCCCACGTGGGCCGTAGGGGCTGGGAGTGCCTTCCCAGCAAAACGGCTGCGGGCAGGCCCCTGTGCACAGACCATCGTACTTTCGGTGACCGATCAGGGATCAGCACCTGAGTGAAAGGAAGGCATCTGCAGTTGAGTGTGCAGAAGGGCCATGTCTGTGACATGCCTAATGGGGAACCCTATTCTATACAGGATACTCTCCAGGAGAAAGTCTGAATGCGAGACTAGAGAAAGACTTTGAGAGTAAAATGGAGCAGAGTTATGAGAGAGACACAGGGAGAAGGCAGGTGGCAAAGCTGTGAAGGAGGAGAAATTGACACAGTCCCTCGTAACAATAAGCAGCAGAAGTAGAATCAGAGACAACCGAAGTTGAAAACATGAGTTGCGTTAATTCCTTTTGCAGAACTGGAGCTGCTCTGTACCTTGGCTTCTCTCTCAGCTACCCAAGGGGTTTCCTTGGGGTTTCCTGCTTCCTGTTAAACATCCATTGTCTAGCGTAACCTGCTCTTCACGACCTGAAGGGACCACACAAACACTTCTGCGAATTGGCATTCCTATAAAGGAAGAATTTTTTAAACTTTGCTATTAATAATAAGGCACATCAATTGGTTTATAGTTTTATGTGCCTGAAATGTACTGACCAATTGAGAGGTAGCTAAGTTGGCATTGCACAGCTTAGTTCATCTGTTTTTTGGGCTGTTCATCCATTTAACAGACATGAGAACATTACATGCCTACTATGTGAAAGACTGTTCTGTCCCACCTCCATTTTATCTTCATGTATTTTTTCTCATTAATTATGAGATGGTTGTTTGATGGTCTTCATCTTTGTTATCTTCATTGCTGAGGGCTTCATTTTTTGAGGGCTAGAGGGTACAGTCTGTCTCTCCAATGACAGTAATTCATTGGGCAGGTACTCTGTCATGCATTTGAAGCAGATTTGTCATTTGTTTCTCTCAGAAATGCTAGAAAACTGAAGTGATTTCCTTTTCACATGCAGCAAGTGGGCCCTAGGAGTGCCAGATAGCTTGCTGTGGGCCACAGAGTAGTCAGAGTCCGAAGCAGAGCTGGTGTGCAGCCCACGCTCCCGCTGTGCCTCTGGGCTATGGATCTGGTCTTCAGTTCACCAACACGTGACTAGTGAGCACCAGATGATGTCTTCCTCAGAATCCTCCCGGTGCGCTAGTCCCAGAGCTAACGCAGCCTCCTCCACAAAGCCTCTGCTGACCTCTGCCCGGCTCCCTGACTCCCCTCCAGCCCTCTGAGGAAAGGAAATCTCAGAGTTTCCATCTCACAGCCTTCGGAGTTCTGCAGCGCTTGTAGCGCAAACCATCAGTCCTCCTCTCTCGGGATCCTCGCTCGATATCTCCCTGAAGCACGTCTCACAGTGTTACACGTTGAGTTGGTGCTCGATGTTTGTTTGTAGATGTAAAGTGAATGATTTCCTTCTTTCTGACCACCTAGGACCCTTTATAGTTCTGTGCTCCTCTTGCTTTTGTGCTTTCTAAATAAAAGAAAATGAGATAGTTATGAGCAAATACTCTTGTGTCTTTGTATTTAAAGTCCATCTCTTAATTGCAGCATTTGGTTGGGTCTTGTGTTTAATCCAGACTGATATCTCTGCCTTTGCATTGGTGGTTAGTCTGTTTACTGCAAGTGTTGATGCGGTTGCATTTGGTTCTACCATTTTATTGTTCTCTGTCTCATATGTTTGTTGTTTCTCTGTCTCTTCTTTCCTGAAAGTTAGAAAATTTGCAGTATTGTTGTATAATTTTTGCGTTAGATAGCCTTAAATTTTTAAAATTATATAAATGGCTTTTTATATTTACCCACATATTTAACATTTCCAGGGATCTTTATTCCTTCGTATACATCTGAGAGTTACCATCTGGTGTCATTTCAGAGTTTTCTTTAGCATGCATTCTAGTGCAGATCTGTTGGTAGTGAATTCTCTCTGCTTTTGTGTTTGAAAATGCCTTTTTGTCCCCTTCATTTTTAAAGGTTAGTTTGCTGGAATTTAAAAATTCTTGAGTTGATGGAATTTTTTTTTCTTTCAATGCTTTAAAGATGTTCCGTTGCCTTGTAGCAGTAGTGTTAGTCGCTCAGTTGTGTCTGACTCTGCGACCTCGTGGACTGTAGCCCACCAGGCTCCTCTGTCCATGGGATTCTCCAGGCAAGAGTACTGGAGTGGGTTGCCATTTCCTTGTCCAGGGGATCTTCCTAGCCTGGGGATTGAACCCGGGTCTCCTGCATTGCAGGCAGATTCTTTACCATCTGAGCTGCAGGAAGCCCCCATTGTCTTTCGGCCTTCATTACTTCTGATCAAACATTAACCTGTTGTTAGATTTAATTTCCTGTATGTAATATGCTCCCCCCCTCCTTTTTTTCCTGGGTGCCTTCAAGATTTTTTTTATCTTTGCATTGGCAGTTTCAGGATGATTTGCCTAGAATTGGTTTATTACTTATCCTGCTTGGCATGTATTGGGCTTCTTGAATCTATAAATTGATATTTTTTTCTCCAGTTTTTGGGAAGTTTGGGCCATTCTTTTTTCAAATATTTTTTGCATCTATTTTCTCTCTCCAATTACCTTTTGTTAGACTGCTAGATATTGTCCCACAGTTATCTAGGCTCTGTTAGATTTTTCTTTAATCTTTCTTTTTTTAGATTGGATAATTTCTGTTCATTTAACTTCAGCTACACTGTTTTTTTGTTTTCCTGCCATCTTTTGCTGTTAAAGACTCGCAGTGAGTTTTTCATTTATTTTTCTTTTCAGCTCTAGAATTCCCATTGGTTTCTGTATTTCTCCTCTGTTCATTCTAGAATTCCCATTGGTTTCTGTATTTCTCCTCTGTTCATTCCTTATCCATACATTTTCTTGTAAGTCCTTTTGGTGCTGTAAAATTCCCGTCTGCTAATTGCAACATTTGGGGTCATCTTAGTGCTGTTTGCATGTACTACTTTTTTCCTCAAGTGTGGGTCACATTTTCATGTTTCTTTGCATGTCTAATGATTTATTTTATTGAACACTAGACATTTTCCATGGGGTCACGAAGAGTCGGACATGACTGAGTGACTTCACTTTCACTTTTCACTTTCATGCATTGGAGAAGGAAATGGCATCCCACTCCAGTGTTCTTGCCCGGAGAATCCCAGGGACAGGGGAGCCTGGTGGGCTGCCGTCTCTGGGGTCGCACAGAGTCGGACACAACTGAAGCGACTTAGCAGCGGCAGCAGCAGACATTTTTAGTGACACATTATAGAGGTTCTGAATTCTCTTACGATCCTGTGAAAAATTTTTTTTAGCAAGTAGATAAAATAGCAAGACTCAAGTTCTAATCGCCTATATTCCTTGCATGAAGAGCAGCTGATCTCTTCTCAATCTTGCGGTTTCCAGCTGCTGTTTTTTCCTGGTCCTCCTGGAGTCTTCAGCAAGAACTGGAGCATGTTTTGTTTGCAGATTTGCGAGTTCATTCCCCCTTGTGGCTCCCTCCGTTTCAGAGTTTCCCCCTAACTTTCCAGCTGCTTCCCCAGCCTTGGACTTTGTCCACTGTCTCCCTGCACCACACCTTAGGGAGACTGTTCAGAGCCCTCAGGCAAAAAGCTGCAAGTTTACAAATCTCACCAGATGCAGTTTGTTTTTTTTTTTCAAAAGGGGTAGATTCTCTTTTGGTTTCAGCTTGCTTTTGATCATTTTCCAGTGCCTTCGAATAATTTTAAATTATTTCATCCAAGTTTGTAATTGTGTTCTGTAGAAGGGTGGTGTGACCACACAGCCTTGTCACTGTTGGAAGCCAGAAGCCAAGCACGTACCTTTTGGGGCTTCCATTCCTACCCTGCTTCCTCCTCAGCGTTGTGCTCAGCTGCTGGGGAGGAGACAGGCTTTTCCTCAGGGAGCCCATGGTTTCAGGAGCAGAGACCCTCCAAGAGCACTGTGGGAGTGTCTCAGCTCGGCCTATCCTAACCAAGTACCTCAGGCTGGTGGCTGAAGCAACAGAAATGTTTTTCTCAGTTACGGAGGCTGTAAGTTCAGGGTCCCGGTGTCGGCAGGTTTGGAGTCTCCCGAGGCCCCTCTCCTTTGGCTTTCAGTCCGTGTGTTCTCATGTGTGACTTTTTCTCTGAGTGTCTGCACCCTCGTGTCTCTCCCTCTTCAAAGTATGGTCAATTTACCGTGTTTTGTTAGTTTCAAGCATACAGCAAATGCATCAGTTATGCACGTATGTTCTTTCTCAGGTTCTTTTCCAGTATAGGTTATTCCGTGATGCCGAGTACAGTTCCGTGTGCTACACAGCAGGTCCTTGCTGTTTACCTGTTTTTATATAGTAGCGTGTATATTTCATCCCACACCCTAATTTCTCTCTCCCCACACCCCCTCCTGCTATCTCCTTTGGTATAAATTTGTTTTCTAAGTGTGTGAGTCTATTTCTGTTTTGTGAATAAGTTCATTTGTATCATTTTTTTTAGATTCCACGTATTAATGATGATTGTCTTTCTCTGACTGATTTCACTTAATATGACCATATGTGTGTTCATCCATGTTGCTGGAAATGGCAGTATTTCATCCTGTTTAATGGATGAGCAGTGTTCCACTGTGGATGTGTACCACATCTTCTTTATGCATTCACCTGTTGGTAGACTTAGGTTGCTTCCATGTCTTGGCTGTTATAAACAGCACTGCAGTGAGCACTGGGGTGCATGTTATCTTTTCAAATCAGTGTTTTCTCCAGATATGGGCCCAGGAGTAGGATTGCAGATCGTGTAGAATTCTGTGTTTAGTTTTCTGAGGACCCTCCGTAGCGATCTCCATGGTGGCTGTACCAGTTTACATTCCTACCAGAAGTGTAGGCCCTCCCTTTTCTCCACACTCTCTCCAGCGTTTATTATCTGTAGACCTCTTAAAATGATGCTCATTCTCTACAGGTGAGAGGTGATGATGTCGTTGTGGTTTGATCTGTGTTTTTCTAATAGTTAGCGATGTTGAGCATCTTTCCATGTGCCTTTTGGCCATCTGTCTGTATGTCTTCTTTGGAAAAATGTCTGTTTAGGTCTTTTGCCCATTTTTTGATTGGATTGTTTTCTGGTTTTTTTGATATTAAACTATATGAGCTATTTCTATGTTTTGGCAATTAATCCCTTGTCAGTCTTGTAGTTTGAAAATATTTTCTCCGAGACCGTAAGATTGTCTTTTCGTTTTTAAGCTCTTAAATTTAATTCAGTCCCAATTGTTTACTTTTGTTTTTATTTCCATTACTTTAGAAGGTGGATTTAAAAAAATACTGCTGCGATTTATATCAAAGAGTGTTCTGCCTATGTTTTCCTCTGGAAGTTTTATAGTATTTGGTCTTACGTTTAGGTCTTTTATCCATTTTGAGTTTATTTTTGTGTATGTTGTTAGAGAATGTTCTAATTTTATTCTTTCACACGTAGCTGTCCCGTTTTCCAACAGCGCTTACTGGAGAGACTTTCTTTTTTCTTGCATGTTCTTGCCTCCTTCGTCATGGATTAATTAGCCGCGAGTGTGTGGGTTTATTTCTGGGCTTGATATTCTGTTCTTTTGCCTTGCGTTTCTGTATTTGTGCCCATACCATACTGTTTTGATTACCTTGTAGCATAGTCTCAAGTTGCTAGGAAAGGTGGAAAAAGGGAGGAGAAGGGGACGACAGAGGATGAGATGGTTGGATGGCATCGCCGACTGGATGGGCATGAGTTTGAGTAAACTCCAGGAGTTGGTGATGGACAGGGAGGCCTGGCGTGCCGCAGTCCATGGGATCGCAAAGAGTCAGATACTGAACTGAACTGATAGTCTCAAGTCAGGGGGTGTGATTCCTTCAACTCTGTTCTTCTTTCTCAAGATTGTTTTGACTGTTCAGGGTGTTTTGTGTGTCCATACAAATTGAAAATGTTTTGTTCTATTTCTGTGAAAAATGCCACTGGGCTCTTGCTCTTCTTTATAGACAATTGTGCTGTTGGATTAGGGCCCATCCTTATGACCTTCTTGAACCTCCTTAGCTCCTTGACTGCCCTGCTCCAGACACTGTCATCCTGTCTTAAGTCTTCACCTTAGGGCTTTTGGGGAGGGGATGGCCTCAGGACACACCATTTAGGCCCACTGTATTTCAGGCACCGCCTGAAGGGCTGGGGGTGCAGTGTGGACAAGAATGGCTCAGGATCCACCCACGTGGAGCTCACAGCCTGGGGGATAAAAAGACATGTAGACGGTGACATTGCAGAGTGATGACAAGGACCTTAGGGTGTCCTGGGAGCACTGAGGATGGGGTGCCAGTCAAGTTATGGGGTCAGGGGAGGCTTCCTTGAGGACATGCCTTTCTAAACTGAAACCTGAAGGATGAGTTAGGAGGCAGCCGTTGGGAGAACAGTGCTTCAGGCCAGGCTTGGGGTGAGAGGGGCTTCGGGGCAGAGGAGGGCGCACTGATAGGGCTGCTCAGGGGTGGGCAGTGCCCATGCTGGGTTGAAAGCGTCCCAGGGAGTCTCCTCCAGCTTGGGTCCCCGTCCTGGCAGAGCAGGAGTGTGGTGTGTGTTGACGGGTGCCAGGTGTTGGGCTTTGGGGGGTTAGGTGTGCAGACAGCCTCGCCTCTGGGGTGAAGCAGGTCAAGGGCCTGGAGACACCCTCTGGGTCATGTGTGTGTTGTTGTCGCTCAGCCCTGGACAGCGAGTCGGCCTCCAGCAGCATCCGTTTCAGCAAGGCCTGCCTGAAGAACGTCTTCTCAGTCCTGCTCATCTTCATCTACTTGCTGCTCATGGCCGTGGCCGTCTTCCTGGTCTACCAGACCATCATGGACTTCCGCGAGAAGCTCAAGCACCCTGTCATGTCGGTGTCTTACAAGGAGGTGGATCGCTACGACGCCCCAGGTAGCGTCTGCCCCGGGACAAGCATTGGGTCCCAGGCAGCGATTTCTAAATACCCCCTGAGCCACCATTGCATTCCTGGCATGGTGTCAGGCACTACGGGCAGGGCAGGGGAATCTGAGACAGTCTGGGTGTGGGTTGCCCCACCCCACAAGCTGCCCTTGGTACCCAGCCAGAGGGTTGTGTGCCGAGGAGGGAGGCAGACCGAGCCTGGAGTGCTTGCTGGCTGCAGGGCTGGAGTGGGCACCGAAGGCTTCGTTCACAGCAGGATTTGAGCTGGGCTTTGGCAGATGGAAGAGTTTCTCTGGGAGGTGGGTCTGTAGGAGCAGAGATGAACTTAGGGAGACAGGGCTTCTCTGGGGAGATGAGTCTGGCCTGGCTGGAGCTGGCGGCCAGTGACCAGGGGAAGTGGAAGTTCTGGGGGCCAGGGGAGGCGTGGCCATCCAGAGGTGGCTGGGGCCTGCCTGGAGTGGGGACCCCCAGGCCACATCACCCACCGGGAGCCATCTCTGCCGAAGAGGGGACTGTCCGCTCCAGGGTGGCGGTGCTGGTGCCGGGCTGTGGTAGCGTGGTGTGAACAGTGGGGGTTGGGGGGCGGCATGAGGTCTGGGGGCTTGAGCTCTGCCCGCCCGGCCTAAGCACCCCCCTGCTGTGCCCACAAGACACCCCCGAGTGACCCTTACAGCGCAGAGCCGGAGTCTCGGGTCCTCCCTCCCGGGGGGTTCTTGACAACGTGTACTGGTCCCAGTGTCTTCGCCCGTTTCGTGATTGTCCCTCCTCTCTGTGTCCACTGTGGTCTTTCTCTCTGTGGGTTTTACTCTCTGTATCTGGTCCCTTTGCCTCTCTGACGTTGCCGGTATCCCAGGTCCACGTGCAGCTTTCAGTGTAGTTAGAACAGCTGCCATCCTTGCAGCTTGGAGCGCGGCGCCTTGGCTGGGGAAGGGGAGGGACTTTGGAGATGTGACTTGCACACGTGGAGCTCCCAGTCCGGGAGTCCCACCACCAAGGGCCACCCGGTGAGCCTGCAGGTGGGTGGTGGTCCCGGGGGCCTGGCCTCCCGGCTCGGTCTCGGGTACCCCCTGGGAGCACGTGGAGCAGGGCTCTGAATGGGGTGGGTATTGCTGTAGGCACCGGGGAGGCTGTGTCCCCGGCCAGGAGAGGGGCTATGAGAAGGCCCTGGCTGCCTCCATGAGAGCGGGGCTTTCTGAGGGCAGGGCACGGGGCTCCCCACCCCCTGTAAACAGCCCTTTTCTTCCTCTGCAGTCACCCTGGGAGTCCTGGACTTAGGTGATTGATGAGTGTGAAAAAAATACTCATGACATGGTTTTAGGGGTGTGTTCACTTCTCTCTGTTCCCCCTCCAGGCATCGCCCTGTACCCCGGTCAGGCCCAGCTGCTCAGCTGTAAGCACTATTACGAGGTGATCCCGCCTCTGAGGAGCCCCGGGCAGCCCGGAGACGTGAACTGCACCACCCAGAGGATCAACTACACGGACCCCTTCTCCAATCAGACCCTGGTAACGCTCGTCTCCCGGCTGGGGCTGGGCAGCGCGCACCCCGGGGCCCCTGTCTTCTTTCTGCCAGCTAGCCTCCCTTGCCCTTGGGGTGGGCCCTCACCCACAGCAGACGTGAGGCTGTCCTCTGGGGTCTGGCCGTGGCTGGCTCGCCTGCATCCAGGGCGGCAGTGGGCCTCGGCCTTCTCTGAGTGACCCTCTGTGATTCCCGGCAGTGTGATGAGACACCTGGTCCTGGATGGAAGGAGACAGGGCTGCAGAGTGGAGCTGGTGTGAATTTGCCAGGCGGGCCCCATACCCGAGTGCTCGACAGAACTGCCAGGATTGTTTCTGATAATACAGATTCCAGGTCCCACTTGGGCCCACCGGAATCGTGGTTCCTGGGGTCGGGGCCTGGGAATCTGTGTTCTGGAGTAATGGGGGCCAGTGTGAGAAGGAGCGCTGGTCCGGGAACAAGGACCCCGGCCCTGGCCGTCACGGAGGCTCTGCTCAGCAGGGGAGTGGACGACGAGGGTTCTGGAGACAAGGAAGGAATTCTGTGTATATTTACATCTTCTCCTTTGCTTCCCGTATCCTTGTTTCCAAAAGGACAGGGCTGCGTTAAGTTTTCCAGCTCAAAACAAGGAAGGAAAGGGTTTCTAGGCAGAGGAACTCTGCACCAAAACATAAAGGGAGGCAGCGGCATGCTTGTTTGTGCCTCTGAGCAAAATTGCACAGGTGGGTGTCTCTGGAGAGCCAGGGGCCCCCAAAGGGCAGCAGATGGCGAAGCTGTGGACAGAAGGGCCGGCTGGACGAGGAAGCTCGCGTGTCGAGTACAGAGCAGGACCTGCCCCTTGGGTGATAGGGAGGCCCCAGGTGGACCTTGAGATGAAAGAATTCCTCTGAGACTTTTTGTTAATATGTATTCTAGACCTCCTCCTGAAATCCTGCTGAAATGATTCCCACTCCTGCACACGATAGAGTAAGGTACAATATCGATAATAACCCTGCCAACCAAGAACGGATAGGAGGACCAGAGATTTTGAGGAACTGGTGTAAAGTATAAACAGCCCGTTGGATCAGATCAATGGAGCAGGGCCAGGGAAAGCCTGTGCCCGAAAACAGGTGCCCCAGAGTCCCTGCTGTTGTGGTGAAGGCTTTCCTCCCACTCCTAGCTCTGTTTCATCACGAAGAGCCAGGCTGCCTGTTGGGCAAGTTGGGATCCTGGCTCCAGGCCTGGCGGCCCGGCTTGCAGCCCCCATGGGCTGCTGGGACGGTGTTTGCTCCGGAGGAAGGCCCCGGGGCCCTTCTCTGCATAAGCTCGGGGTGGGGGGTCCCTGCCTGGGCACTGGGCCAATGGAGAGGAACAGCAGAACTCGAGACGGGACATCCGCGGCGGAAGGAGGGGAGCCCTGGGGGAAAGGACTCTTCATGGGAGATGAGGACATGGAGCGGGCCCGCAAGGCCCACCGCCTTGGGGCGTCCTCCGCGTCAGCCCCAGGCTGGGGCGAGCCTGCAAGAGCCCCGCTTAGCAGGAAGCCCACACCCCAGACCCGCGCTAGTCAGCCTGACCCCACACTCGGAATGGAGAATTCAGGGTCGCCGGGAGACCAACAGCACAAGAGGCGGGAGAGGAACTGACAGAATTGACTCCAGGAAATGGGAGCTAATTTAAATGAAAAGAACCGTGAGAAATTGGAACGAGGAGCTGGATAGTACAGTGCAGACACCGTCCGGATGCCCCGCTCTCTTAGTTCTCTGGGTACCAGCCCGTGTCTACTTAGATGGCGCTGCAGATACAGGCTCCCTGGCCTGCCTTCCTCTTGGCTCCCCTCTGAGTGGGACGCTTACCAGGAGTCACTGTGGTCCACACCCGTCCAGGCCGGTTGGATTTGTTATAATAGTTAGAGTTTAACTGAGTATCATAGAAATTGATGAAATGAGGGCTCAAAAGGAGAGTAGTTTCTGTGCAGACGGAAGCTGACTGCAGTTACTGCCTTCAGCCCGAGGTGGCTCCTTGCCGTCCACGGATGTGGACTAGAGAGGAGGCACCTGGTCCCCAGGCCCCGCATCCCTCCCCGCGCCAGGCAGAGCAGTGGAGAAGGAGCAGAGGCCGCGGTGGAGCTCCCCGGAGAGGCAGGGCCGCCTGCCGAGGCCCGGTGACGCCCCCGGGGTCGGACCTGTGAGGTGTGTCCTGCCTCGGCCCCGGGGGAAGGTCGAGGTGGGGTGGGGGCCGCCCCTTGGCGGAGACTCCTGCGTCCTGGGTCTCCCGGGCCTGGTCCACTGGGAGGCCCACCTCGGTGGGCAGGCACGTGTGCCCGGCTCCCCAGGCTGGCACTCTGGTCTCTCTGTCTCCGTAGAAATCCGCCCTGATTGTGCGGGGGCCGCGGGAGGTCCAGAAGCGGGAGCTGGTCTTCCTCCAGTTCCGCCTGAACCAGAGCAGCGAGGATTTCAGCGCCATCGATTACCTGCTCTTCTCGTCCTTCCAGGAGTTCCTGCAGAGGTACCCTTCAGAGCCTGCTTGACCCCCGGGATCTCACTCTAGCTGTGTGCATCCCTGGGCTGGGGGCGGGGGCAGGTGCGGGGAATCGGGATGCTAGGCAGCTGCTGGGCAGACGGAGGGCCCCCTGAGACAGTCCGGGCAGCCTGGGGGGTGTTCTGACCCCGCACGCAGAGCTGGCTGTGCCCCTGAGGGTGGGCGTTTGGGTCCCCCGCTCCCTGACGGCGCTGCGGAGGACAGGCTGGAGCTGCCCGGGTTCTGTGAGGCCCCGGGCGTCCAGCCTCTGCTCTGGACTGTGTTCCCCCGGTGTCCAGGGACTGGGGTGGCCCTAAGGGAGGTCCCGGTGCCCGCTTGCCACCCGTTTCTAGTAGGAGGGTGCAAGTTCCTGTTCATCTTGGGACACCCCTGTTGCACCATCTCTGGGGCCCAGAGTGGTTGTGGGTGGCAGGAGCGTGTCCTGCAGGGGGGCCTGAGGGGGCGGTGACTCAGGTCCTCCGGGTCCAGCGGCTCTGTTTCAAGGAAGCAGGTCGGCAGCTGAGGCTGAAGGGAGGCCGCCCCCCCCAACCCCTGGGCTGACGTGGCTGTGAGCCGCCTCCGCCGGTCACACCCGTGGCCCCATCCTGGGGCTCGGGGCCTCCGCCTCTTCTGCCCCTTCTTCCAGCTGGAGCTCCCCTCCCTTCCCTGCAGACACGGGCCGCGTCCCTGTGCCCCTCTGAGCGTTCTCAGCACTGCACTGTGGTTTCCTCTTGGCCGTGGGTGCTTTGTGACCCTTGGGCGCGCGCTGCGGATGCCTTTTCTGGCCAAGAGCTCCCAAGGGAACCCTCCTCCCCTCTCCGGGCCTTTAGAGAGGCTGATGGCCAGTGAGGGCACCCCAGGGCTGCTGAAGCTGAGTTCTCCAGGGTGCTGTGGGGCCCAGCCCAGTCTGCAGGCCTCTTTTCTGGGAGCAGGTGGTGGAGAAGACAGGGAGGGGGGTGGGGTGGGGGGCTTCTGCTGGGAGCTCCAGGGACCACGCTTCGGCCTTGAGGCAGGTGACAGCTTCCCCTCCAGCCATGAGGAAGGAGGGGGTGAGCTGGGTCCTGCCAGTACTAGCAGAGGAGATGCTGGCCGTAGGGGCTGGAGTTTGAGTCTGGCTAAGTTCGAGCCCTGCCTGATAACACAGACCTTCCTTCTCTGCCCTCCAAGCCCAGACAGAGCTGGCTTCATGCAGGCCTGCGAGAGCGCCTATTCCAGCTGGAAGTTCTCCGGGGGCTTCCGCACCTGGGTCAAGATGTCCCTGGTGGAGACCAAGGAGGAGGACGGGCGGGAGGCGGTGGAGTTCCGGCAGGAGGTAGGTGGCGCTGGGCTCGCCTCGCACCTTCCCTGGGTCCACCCTTGAGTCCAGGTGCAGGGAGCCTCTCGGAGGGGTCGGCTTCGCCCCGGGCTCTTAAGGGTGAGTGGATGTCCGACAGGAAGCGAGTGGGCCCGCCGCTGGGGGGTTCGCCGCGCGTTTCTTCTGCAGGCCCGGCCCAGATCCTTTGCTTTTGTCCCAGCGGCTCCCAGAGCGCACACGGCGGAGCATTTCACAGAGCGGTGCCTGGTCCAGCTGGATCTGAGCTGGTTTGTAGCTCTGCTCCACTCCCTCCCACGCAGCTGGCAGCTGCATTTGAAAAAGAAGACTATTCACAGGGCAGAGGTTAGATGCAGGGATGGCCTCTGAAGTGTTAGGTGCATGATGACCAACTGGGACACAGGAGGAAAATATCTTTTTATATTTTTAAAATCTCATTCTAATCTGGTTTTCAAAAAAAAAAATCTCATTCTTCTTGTCTTTTTGAGTGTTTTAAAACGCAGGTACCGTCAGGATAGTAATAGTAAATAATGTCACTTGTAAGAGAGTGATCAATGTGTTGGGTACATGCTCAGAACGTTTGCTAATGGGAAGTGTGATACGAAAGCTTTCAGCCCTCTGACCTGAGGCCAGGAAGTATGCCGTGACCCAGGCAGGAGAGTGAGAGGCTCCTGGAAACAGGCGTGGAGCCAGGGTGGAGGGAGGGGACCCTGGGGTTGCCTCGGTTCAGCGCCTGCGGGGCTCAGTCCTCCCGCCGGCATGCACGCCCAGGCCCCGACCACCCATGTGCTGTGTGTCAGTGGCTGGGGGCCTGCAGGGCCATGCAGGAGGCGGCTCTGTTCTCGCATCCTCTGCTCCCCCGTGGAGGGAGTTCCATTTGGGCTGGGCTTTAAGGGCAGCATTAGGAAGGGGCCGGGTTGAAGTAGGAGGACCCACTCCAGCTGACAGACGGGCCGACGGAAGCCAGGCACTCAGGGTCTCCTCTGGGTCTGCCCCTGCCTGAACCATGCTCCTAGGACTTCTCCAGGTGGGAGGCCTTTGGGAAAGGCGTGAAGCCAGTTTTCTTTAAGAGAGAGGCTTTTTTTTTTTCCCTGTCATAGGTGGTGACGACCCCCTGGCAGTAGGTCCTTAAAATATTTCTCTTTTGCAAGATAGTTGTCATCGCCTGGGTTTTTACACCATGCTTTTCTGCCAAGAACTCCACAAGTTCTTTTTTATCTGGCCCCCAAATCAGCTGAGAAAGGAGACTCGGCGTGTCCACCTTACAGTTAGATCTTCACAGGCCTCCCTGGCTCCCCTGGGAGCTCCAGCAGTGATCTGAAACCAGGGGGCCAGCCCCCTCACCCACGAGCCTGTGCGCTGTGGAAGGCGCGCGTGCCTTTCAGCATTGTCTGCTGAATGTCAGACAATGGGAAGTCTTTGGCAGGGAATGTGAACACTCTTTTGAACAAAAATGTTTTAAAAATTATTTTCTTAATGTTTTTATATCATGTTGTAAAGTTCAAAATGCTTCTCCTTTGTGTTGTTTTACGAGAGCCTCGCTACAGCTCAGTGAGATGGGCGTTTTGTCCTGTTTATGAGTGCAGAGGAGAGCTGACTCATTTGAAAAGATCCTGATGCTGGAAAAGATTGAAGGCGGGAGGAGAAGGGGATGGCAGAGGATGAGATGGTTGGGTAGCATCACCAACTCAGTGGACATGAGTTTGAGTAAACTCCGGGAGTTGGTGATGGACAGGGAAGCCTGGCGTGCTGCAGTCTATGGGGTCGCAGAGAGTCAGACACGACTGAGCAACTGAACTGAACTGAACTGATGAGTGCAAAGGAGAGGCTCAGAGCAGATGATGGCACAGCCAGGCTTCTGCTCCTGGGACCTGTCTGCTCTCCATCTCACCTCCCAGCCTCTGCAGTAGCTGTAACCAGGCCTCTCCAAGCACGCCTGCTAACTGTTTACAGGGAGTGCTCAGCTGGGCCAGTCTGTGAGGCTGCACTTTGTCCTGGAAGACTGGAAGGGTTGTAAGAATCAGCTCTTCAGGTCAAGTATTTTGAAATGTGAGATTTTTATGTTGTGAGTTGAGTCTTACACATTACTTTGAAAATGATTTAATCAGGAGTACAGATATCTGGCTTCCCAAGAGGCGCCAGTGCCAGAGACATAAGAGACACAGGTTCAATCCCTGGGTTGGGAAGATCCCCTAGAGGAGGGCATGGCAACCCACTCCAGTGTTCTTACCTGGAGAATCCCATGGACAGAGGAGGCTGGGTGGGCTATGGTCCATGGGGTCGCACAGAGTCGGACACAATGGAAGTGACTTAGCATGCACAGGTACCTAGTGACAGGTTTTGGTGACAGTCCAAAACACCCACTGTGTGCTCCAGGTCCTATGGGAACCAGGCTGAAGCCTGGGCTCTGGGACCAATCTCAGGACGTCGTGTAGAGGAGGTTTTTGTCTCTCTGCCTCCAAAAGATGGAGCGAGGGGAGCCGGGGTGTCAGATCCCCTAAAATGCCCTTTCCTCCCCTGCAGCCCTGGCCAGGGCGGCACACAGGCAGTAACACTGCTCTCTCTCCTCTGTACCTAGACCAGTGTGGTTAACTACATTGACCAGAGACCTGCTGCCGAGAAAAGTGCTCAGTTGTTTTTTGTGGTCTTTGAATGGAAAGATCCTTTCATCCAGAAAGTCCAGGATGTGAGTATCACCTAAGGTCTTGACCATGAGCTTCCTACCTGAGCCGTTTAGGCTTTAATCCTCGCGGGCCGCCCTCATCTCCTTCCGTAGCGCTGATCTGCCGCTTGTATTTATGACATGCTTGTTCTCTCTCATTTGTGTTTAATCTCGTCTTCAGCGCTAGACTGTCTTCCCTGTGAACATGGGGGCTTCGTCTTTGTTTACCGTTTAAGTGGTGTCCAGCACGGTGCTTAGTCCAGAGTAGCCACTCAGCAGTGGTAGTGAGTGAGTGGAGTAGAAAGCACAAAGTTAATCATCTAGTTACTGCTGCTGAAAGCCGTTGTTTTTTTGTTTTTAATTGCTTCTCTGTAGAATAAGAATCTTTAATTTGTCATAAGTCGAAGTAGAAAGGTACTTTTCAGGGGACTTCCCTGGCAGTCCAGTGTAGTTAAGACTCCATGCTTCCAATGTAAGGGGCGCCGGTTTGATCCCTGGTCGGGGAACTACAATCCCACCTGCCCTGTGCTGTGGGGCCAAAGAGAAAAAAGAAAGGTACTAATCAGAAATTAAAGAGAGCATCAATTAATGTCAGATTCTATACTCACCATCTCAGAAGGGGAGGAATAATGGGACAGCTTTGCCAGAACATTCCTGAGACGCCATCCACCAGAGCTAGTCCCGTATCTGATAAGCAATTTTTGTTTTAAGATCGTCATAAAGTATCTTGATGCGGTTGTGGGCTGGGGGAAGACATCGCAGAGCTGAGGCTCAAACCCGGAGGGTCTCTGTGATGTGGTGCGTGATCCCACCACGCTGTTAGCTGTGGGCCTGGCTGGGCCGTGCACACATTAAGTGTGTGCAGACCCCCTGAATAAAAGACGCCACGTAGAAGAATGAACGCCTTTAGTTCCACAGGGCAAGTGTGTGATCAGGCATTTTCTAACCTGCTGTGCTCAGTGTTTTAAGTCCTATCCCGGGCCACGTAAAGCCCTGAGCTCAAGGTCCCTTGACTTAAGCCATCCATCACGTTCACAGCCATCCTGAATGGTGGTGGTAGAGAAACCCCTTTCATGGATGAGCCCGAGGTCCCTCTGCTGAACCGGGAACTTAGAAGTGCTATGTGTTGACCAAGCAGGGAACTCAGACGTACAGGCTGTGACCTCGGCCTTGAAGGAGTTTCAGTGGGTCAGAGGACCGCCTAAGCCATAAAGGAAGTAATTGCAGACCGTGAGGAACTGCCAGGGGAGGTTGTGGAAGAAATCTCTCTGCTCACATTGAGAGGGTTTGGCTTAGTGGTCAGCGGGAGCTGTGAAGGGCCTGGAAGGATCAGTGACTCGGGGAAGCGGTGAGGGCAGGTGAGTCGGGGGGCCTGGCCTGCAGGCCATCAGTGTTGTTTGGAAGCAAGGTCGCATTGTGAATTAGGCCAGAAATTTAAAACTCAGCACTGATTATCTTATTTGTGCAGAGCTTTTTTGAAAAATTCTTTTTTCTTCTTCTTTCAGGATCGCTTTATTATCAAGAGGGACTAATATTTTTCTCCTCAAACTGGAGCTATGAACCAAGTATAGAGTTATGGCAATTTAATAATTTTTTGGCTGCACCAGGTGGCATGCCGAATCTTAGTTTCCTGACCAGAGACCGAACCCGCGCACCCTGCTGGGGAAGCACGGAGTCCTAACCACTGGACAGCCAGAAAGCCCCAAGTTATGGCGGTCTTAAAATCCAGTTGTTTTTCTTGTTGTGCCAGTAATCTAGGGGGCTCTTTGACAATAACCCTGAGAATCAAAAATGGAAGCCAACTGAGAAACTTATGTTTGTTTCCATTTCACAGATAATCACCGCCAATCCTTGGAACACAATTGCTCTTCTCTGTGGGGCCTTCTTGGCATTATTTAAAGCTGCAGAATTTGCCAAACTAAGTGTAAAATGGATGATCAAAATTCGGAGACGATACCTTAAGAAAAGAGGTCAGGCAACAAACCACATAAGCTGAAGTTGCCAGTGTTCTTCGTAGAAACTGCCCGAGTTGATGGAAGTTCTCATCTTCCACTTTGGTAAACCAAGGTGCCAACGATCCAGTCCTCACTTGAAGAAAATGGGCTTTGCCGGGGGCCTAGCCTGTCACACTGCAGCTTCTAACCTGGTCCCCCAACGAGACTGTCTTAGAGCCCGGTGGAACAGATCCAGTGGATGACCTAAACGTTATTTAAGTATTTAAATTATTAATGAACATTTTTGACATATGACATGAATATGTCAAATGGAAGATGGACTCAGATAGAATCCAGTTTTCTGAAGGTTTGTGGAAGCCGTCTTCCTTTCTCCTTGGTTTGGTGTAAGTTAAGGTCTAACAGGATGATTAAGGTTCTGATCGTAGGTTTTCTCCTTGAGATTTTTTTTAAATTAACAAAAGTGTGTGTGACTTTCTTCTCCCCCACTGGTGACTCTCCAGTGGTGGAGGTCACAGTGTGGAACCAGTGTGTTATTCATGAGAAACAAAACCCATCACATCTCTGGTGCCATGTGCGAGTCTCTGATGCACTCACTCATGTGTTAAATATTAAATGAGACTGTTTTTTAAAACTACTGTGGAAACTATAGTAATTAGATCGCTTGTGGACTGAGCAGCCACCTACCTACCTGTCTGGCTAGAATATTGACTGATGGATGTTATGAGTTTGGTGTGATTAACATGCAGAAGCACTAGGATATGTGTGCAGAGTAGGTCCCTCCTCAGTGTGTTCTGATTTCATTAACAGGTGAATAAAAGTTAGGTTAATATAGAAACAATCAGTGAGCCGGTGTGCGCATCTGCTACATCAGTAGGCACTGGTATGCTTTTATCCCGTGACCTCCAAATAAAAGGGGGTGTGAGCCTGGACTCCCAAGGTATGTCACAAGCACGTGCAGGGAAGGGCAGGGTGGGCAGGAAGTGGCGGTGAAGCTCCGTGAATAAGCTGTGTTAACTCTTCCGTCCTGCAGCCCGCCCATCTGAGAAAGGCACCCTCTGCATGGACCCTCAGAGCTTTCAGCCTAGCCTGAAAGGAGTACCGTCTGGGCATTTTTCACATGGTAGCCAAGGTTTTGGAAATTATTTTGGGGAGTTCTAAACTGTTTACATGACCTTTGCATCCAGAGAGGACTTGGGTAGCATTTCTTCAATTTTGTGGGTAGCACTTCAATTTCATAATTTAGATTTAGGTAATTCAAAGAGAAAAACTCCAATGTATGAGGGGGCCAATTTTAATCTCATGTCTAACTTAGCAAGAAACTGTGGTTTTTGGTTGAATTATTAAAAGTGAACTTGTGTAAGGAAATATTCTGTGCTGTTTTTCTGTGGCACTGAAGCAGGCATACAAACTTTAACTGAGGTCTTGTAGCACCTTTCTGGAAGGCAAATGCAGAGTCTGGTACAGAAGCTTACATTAACAGTACTAAAAAACAAGTGTGTGTGTTTTTAAAGGATTTCTAAAGTTGACACACCATTTTCGTACTAAGTATCTCACAAAATTGGCTCCAATGAACATACTGCAACTGCACTTCCTGTTATTTTAGGAAGTTGAGAGGCCTCTTGAATATGCTTTAGAGTGAGTACCTAGGTCGGAAGTGAGCGTTTCTAGCTATTAACTGCAGCCTGTCAAAACCTGCTCTAGCTGCTCTTAGTAAAGGATATATGTTTACACTGACAAGATAAGGCATTTAGACCCAGCCTTCCCTCTAGGGGGCTGGGTTTGCCTTTTGCGGTGTTCAGCAGTAGGATCCCTTTTCTTCTGCGTTTGCTGCCCCCAGCTGTCAGTAATCCCAGCTGGCCTCAGGTTAGCGTGGAGCATTGGGCAAGAACACTGGGTCTGGACAGTTGTGGTAAGGCTGCCACTTGGAAACTACTGTAAAGTATGAGCCGTATTCCGAAAGGAGGTTTCTCCTGGGGCCACAGTGAGTGGAATGAGCTGCTTTCGTAGTGACCTAGGAATAGTGTGCTAGAATTTTTGCTAGAGTTTTTTATGGTTGTGAAAGAGCAGAAGCAGGTATCAGTAGTTGAAAGCCTGGTAACAATTTCTGATTCTGCCACAATCTCCCTGCCTGCCCCCATAAAAAACAGTGCCATTACTTACAGATTTTGAGATTTTGCTCCTGGGTCTGTTTTAATTAACACTGTGTATTTGTACACATTTAAGCTAAGTTAAACCCATCCTGTGAACATAAAGGGACATGAAGGAAGATGGAGAGGTACCCTCAAATTTGGAATTTTATGTACAAATTCTATAAAATAGAACACTGGTAAATGGCTGGAACACTCGACTCTGGCACACAGTCTTCCTATTTAACTGGCGCACAACCTGCAGTTTGCCTTACAGGTTTTCTCTGTATACACGTATGTACATATATATGAATGAACAGAGGGGGCGGGCTTCTGGACGTCTCAACTCAGTGCTGAAAAAAGCAAAGGTGACATAAGGCAAAATACAAACATAGACTTTATTAAATGCTGCTCAATCCCCCAATAAAGATCTTTCATTACAAAACAGTTTTCCACACAACTGCAAGTTAAGAGACTGGAATGGTACTCTGATAATAAAATGTGAGAAATAACTTGACCAAGTAAAAACATACATGACTTCTTACAGGCCGCCTTTTCAGAACCCTACAGAGGAAGCCTACTGCATTTCCTTTACGTAAAGCCAGGCAGTGACAACGCGCGCTCTGCACCACCACACCGTGGGAATCAAAGCCTCCATCCCTGTCGGGAGGGGCCGGAGAAGGGCAGGCTGTGAGGACTGGGAAGGCCCTGCCTTCAGCCTTTGGGAGGAAGAGGAGGAATGAACTGAGAGGCAGGCTGTGTTTTCCGTGCTGCCTCCACCCGTCTGTGCTCATCACCCTGGGGAGTTGCAGATGAAGGAGGAGGTGCATAAGGACTGATCTGAAATCTGGTTTACTTTCCCAGCATTTATAATTTGTGCTTTTAAAAGCCTGGAAATTAAGTTTTTGCTCAAATTCCAGAGTACAGTAATATATCAAAAGGAAGGCTTAGGGCAAGTAGTTCCCTCCATCATACTTCTGGAAGAGATGAAGGAAAGCATAAGAATTACACCTTAGTTTTAGTTTAGGAAATAGTCTTTTTCCTAGGATGTAACTAAGGTCTGCAGCGATGTGAAAAGCACGTTATCAAAGGGAAAAATACACAGAGCAGACGGCTACACCTGTGTGCAACACAACCCAAACCAGGATTCCAGCCACGATTCCTACCACTCCCGTAATTATCTCACTCATCACATCGATGAGAAAGTTCGTTCATTTCTGTGAAACTTCAGAAGTGACACAAATCAATGATTAGACAAGGGTTACAATATACTGTGGCCATGATACAGCACAGGGCTATGTTTAGTCCATATATTTTTTCATTTACAGTTGCCAGGAAAAAAATTGGCCTTTTAATTATATTATACTGATGAGGTTTGTTTCATAATTTTTACATATTTCAAAAAAGTGTACAAAACTGCCTAGCCAACAGAGGTGGCAGGTTTTTTTTTTTTATCCATCATTTGTATTGCTGAGAATACTGTGCATGTTGTAAGCACTGTTCTGCTTTTCTAGAGCTTTCTTCAGCTTTAGCTCCTCCAATTTTTTCCATAATTCTTCTCGCTCCAATTCCTTCTTTTTCTCCCTGTAAACAGAGCAGGAATTTTGTAGTTAGAAACTTGTTTCATAGCTTGAAGAAACATGCTGTTTGGCAGTTTCCTGGAAAATAGACTTATTGACTCACATTTCACTTAAACCCCTCCACCTAAAGCATTTGACAGTCAGGTTTACCTAGGGTACTGCATTATTTGCCATTACCGTCCTCAGTGTAATTAACCAAGTCCGTCCATCTCCTGCACCAACTGAAATGTATCAGCATCGCCACGGCCACTGTGTTAGTGCTTCATGGTTGACAAACCACTCAACGTGGACTCAGTCACGTAAACCCCGTGCAGTGGTTGTATCGTCACAATTGCTCTTTTGCCAACAGACTGACAGGCTGGCCGCGAGTCGGTCTGGGGCCGTTTCCTGGTGGACCCGCATCCTTCCGCATCCCATCTCTAAGTTACCGACCAGTCTGTGTCTTACAATCTCTTGTCTCTTGCATGTCAGATGGAAACTTTAAACTCTGAATAATCTCTTAAACCCACAAAACTCAAAACATGTTGCTTCAACTATTAATACTTAATTTCAGTTCTAAAGAGAACATTTTTGAATAATGTGGATCAAACTATTCTGAAGGGCTATATAAATGTGTGAAAAACCCACAGGCTTACAGTTCCACAGTTACA
Source organism: Bos indicus (assembly GCF_029378745.1). Classification (NCBI taxonomy): domain Eukaryota; kingdom Metazoa; phylum Chordata; class Mammalia; order Artiodactyla; family Bovidae; genus Bos; species Bos indicus. Next base: position 71,979,966 of record NC_091775.1, read on the forward strand.
TATGCTTTAAGGGGACAAAAGTGCTGATTTATGCAGATAGTGAGATACAAGGATCAGTCTTATGTGAAATACGCATTTTTCAATGTAAGTTTCATATGATCCCAGTCATCTCTTCCTTCTTCCTATTGCTTCCGGGGCTCCTAATTTGTATTCCTGCCTGAAAGGTGCTATTTAAAAGAAATAACGCATTGAGTTAGTTATTGATGGACTAGGATGACCTTGAAGGAGAGAGATCCTTTCTCTACTTGACACCAGAAAACCAGGACTAGGAACTTACAGTCAAAGCAGATCGGTTTTTCCAAACATAATAGGTGATACAATTATTACAAATATATGGGCTCAGGTACCTCAGTTATTGTCCACCTTAAGTTTAAATATTGTGCAAGGAGCAGCTTGAAGAATAAGCTCACTATGGACGCCCAAGAGGACAAAGCAATTCTCATAAATGTAAAACAAACTGAGTAAGACAGTATTTAAAATTTAATATAAAATGTATTTCACAATGTAGATGTTACCAAGACTGATGAAGTCTAAGGCTCACAATGAGATCAGAATTTATGATCCACATTAAAACCATCTTACCATTAGGAGTTTACCTGCATATGACTTTAAAGTATTTATTATTATTGTTGTTGTTGTTTAATCTCTAAGTCCAACTCTGCAACCCCCTGGACTGCCAGGCTCCTCTGTTCATACGCATTGGCAGGTGGAATCTTTACCCTGAGCCACCGGGGAAGCCCATAAAGTGTTTATTATGCTAAGCCGCTTCAGTCATGTCCGACTCTTTGTGACCCTACGGACTGTAGTGCACCAGGCTCCTCTGTCCATGGGATTCTCTCCAGGCAAGAATACTGGAGTGGGTTCCCATTTCCTCCTCCAGGGGATCTTCCTGACCCAGGGCTTGAACCCGTGTCTCTTGCGTCTCCTGCATTGGTGGGCAGGTTCTAAACCATAACACCACCTGAGATGTTCAAATTGTAATGGCTGATGTAATTGGCTTTTTAAACATAATTTTAACCTAGAATACCTTACTGGACTGAATCACATTCAAGTAATCTAAAATGTACAGTTAACTTTGTAATTAAAGATGTCAAATACCTTTGTCTTTCAGCTTTGTATGAGCTAGTAAGGTCATCGAAAAGCTTGCCGTTCATCTCCATGAGGGTTTTCAGCACATTGTACACCAGTGCTACAATGGTCCTAAAAGGAAAACAAGCCAGTGCTGGGTTACTGATGCTACTACCAGATGGGAAATGTATCACTATCATCTCTGAAATGGCTTTGACACTGACTCAGTCAATCCACTAGTGAGGATAAACTGAAGCTCAAGAAGTTCAGTAATTTGTTCAAGGTCACCAAGCCAGTGGTAGCAGAGATGGTCTATCTGGTTCCAAAATTCACATTTTTCTCACTGTGTCATGCTTGGGTTAAACCCTAAAAATGTTATGGCCAGCTTCCTGTCTGCTCTAGAGTCTGATTTGATGATTTAGTCACCAAGTCGTGTCCGACTCTTGCGACCCCATGGACTATAGCCTGCCAGGCTCCTCTCTCCATGGGATTCTCCAGGCAAGAGTACTGGAGTGGGTTGCCATTTCCTTCTCCAAGGTATCTTCCCAACCCAGGAATCGAACACAGGTCTGCACTGCAGGCAGATTCTTTACCAACTGAGCTATGAGGGAACACAGGGACTACTCTAGAGTCTACTATCACAACTCCTGAATAATAGTATTAAAAGCAGCTGAAAAAGATGCAATTACTATGACTTGTTAGAAGAAAGAAAAGTAGACAACAGGATAAGGATGTTACAGAATTTAGAACATAAGCAATCTAAACATCACTGACGTGACCCTGAGCACTGACGCTTCTCCCTGGGCTAAGCCAGCTGAGATGTGAGCCTGGATACTGGCAGAATGTCATACCAAACAGTCCCTAGATTTGCAATTCTAAACTGAAATTAAGAACATGCAGGAGTTCAGAGTTTTTAAGGATAAGCCACCCCATTCTTTTCATTTGGCCCTGCAATAAACCTTTCTCTGCTACAAACAAACAAACATACAGACCCACATATATGTACAACTTCATAAAACTCACTGCAGAATAGAACCATGTGATGTTAACCTTGGGAGTTCCAAATCTGTATAGGTTTCCTATGTATGAGTTATGAGATCAAATGACAAAGATGTTAGAAAAACAAAAATGACACAATCAACATTAAAGACACTTACGGATTCCAGTGTTCTTTGGAGATTTTGTACAAACTGCCAAACATAATTGGCAGAATTTTATCAATATTCTCCTCAATCAAACTAAGAATATATTCATTGTTCCAGAAGTACAGTGCCCTTTCTGCAACCTAAAAAAGACATTCAGAAACATCAAAACTAAGAAAAGTAATAGTGTAAAATAAAAATGGCTTCACTGAAAACACCATACCTGAAAATGAGAACTGGATACACACTTGGATATCTGCTTAAAAAGAGGCTCTTCAATTTTTTTGAATTGTGTAGGTTCAATGACATCTAAGATTTCTTCAATTTCTCCTAAAAACATCACCTAGGTTAAAAAAATTTTCTTTTAAGAAACATAATATGACAAATTATATGATGTTAATACAGAAAACACAAATGAGAAGGTTAACAGTGGACGAAAAATACCTTGACAGTACATGCCACTTACCATAATGGACAGCTCTTCCACCAAGTTTCTCTAAACCCCACAGAACAGTGTCCACTTGGTAGGTAGTGGTGGTGATACCCGCAACCCAAGGAAGCACGGTTTATAGCCCTGAGATTGAAAAGTTCTAATAAAATGCACTGTTTTTGTTAAAACTCACCTCTTTCTGACTGCATGTTTTTGGCCAAAATTTCAGCAATCCTCTGATCACCTGCAAAAAAGGGAAAAATTTGGCATGAATTAAGCAATGAAGCTGGCTAACCTCAGGAAATTTTAAATAACCGTGATAATATCAATATTCATTCTGAAGTAGAAGAAAGTATTATTCAATACCTCTGCATCTCCCCTTACTCTGCTCAGCTTTATTTAGGCTTTTACCCATTCAACAGATACTTGTTGAGTGCCTTTGTACCAGATACTGCTCTAGATCAGGGACACACTGATGAACAAGACGAAGACGGTCCCTGATTTTCATGAAGCAGGAAGACTGACATAGTTAGCAATTAAACTTATAAATAAAGTAATTTTAATAGTAGTAAGGGCTACTTCCTACTAAGTATGAGATAATGACTTGGTGGGGTGAGGAAGGGAGGTTATTTTATGGAAAAACTAAGGAACAGATAATTCCTGTTTTTTAAACCATCATGAAGCACCCCCCAAAAGCCAGAAAGCTTCCAAATTTATTTCATGGCTAGCACAGTTCTGATAAGCCAAATACAGTGAGACAAGAGGTCATGAATTCAAGTAAACACAGTTGTAAAAATCTGTATTAAACTGAATATAACAGTATATAGGAAAAAGAGTATTGTCACCTTGCTTATTTAACTATATGCAGAGTACATTATTAGAAATGCTGGGCTGGAAGAAGCACAAGCTGGAATCAAGATTGCCAGGAGAAATATCAATAACCTCAGATATGCAGATGACACCACCCTTAAGGCAGAAAGTGAAGAAGAACTAAAGAGCCTCTTGAAAGTGAAAGAGGAGAGTGAAAAAGTTGGCTTAAAGCACAACATTCAGAAAACGAAGATCATGGCATCCAGTCCCATCACTTCATGGCAAATAGATGGGGAAACAGTGGCTGACTTTATTTTTTGGGGCTCCAAAATCACTGCAGATGGTGATTTGCAGCTATTAAATTAATAGATGCTTACTCCTTGGAAGGAAAGTTATGACCAACCTAGACAGCGTATTAAAAAGCAGAGACATTAATTTGTCAACAAAGGTCCGTCTAGTCAAGGCTATGGTTTTTCAGTAGTCGTGTATGGATGTGAGAGTTGGTCTATAAAGAATTGATACTTTTGAACTGTGGTGTTAGAGAAGACTCTTGAGAGTCCCTTGGACTGCAAGGAGATCCAACCCGTCCATCCTAAAGGAAATCAGTCCTGGGTGTTCATTGGAAGGACTGATATTGAAGGTGAAACTCCAATATTTTGGCCACCTGATATGAAGAGCTGACTCATTTGAAAAGACCCTGATGCTGGGAAAGATTGAGGGCAGGAGGAGAAGGGGACAACAGAGGATGAGCTGGTTGGTTGGCATCACTGACTCAATGGTCATGAGTTTGGGTAGACTCCGGGAGTTGGTGATGGACAGGGAGGTCTGGCGTGCTGCGGTTCATGGGGTCCCAAAGAGTCAGACACGACTGAGTGACTGAACAGTATATTAACAGAATAATACTATCTACCCCATAAGTTATTCCAGAAATTCCAGAATGATTCAACTCATTATAGGTTAAAAGGGATGAAAAAAACCCCCAAGACTATACGATCATCTCAAAAGATTTTGAACAGTTGTTTGATTGACTATATATTTTGATAACAATTTTGTAAGCTTAAACTAAGAATTTATCAGAAACCATCAGCAATCAACTTATGATTCCTGGAAATAGGCAGTAAACCATTTGGGTGCTTTGGTATAGGTAAATCTTTGACAGCCTTTTAAGTAAGTTTATAGTTATTGGTCTCGTCCAGTAATGAACACTCATTCAAATTAAAACTGAGGAAGAACACTGTTCTGGAGCCGATCCAGTAAGAAGAATTTGATAAATAATGTTGGAAAGGAATACCAGAATTATACTTACTTGCCTAAGTGTATAAATATTAAAAGAACTGAAAAAGTACTAAAATGAATAGGAAAATTCAGTATGTGGTTAGATAAAAAATAAATATATAAAAATCAATACCTTTAAAACAAAATATCAGTTATAATAATCAGATAATTAAAACAGTAAGGTATTAGCATGGAAACTGACAGAAAAGATATGACATAGAGGAGTGTCTAGACAGACTTAAGTATAAACAAGGCTTAATATATGACAAAGGTGGCATTTCAGTTCTGGAAAACAGCTAAATTAGTCAATCAATTGAACTGGTGGGTCACCAATTAGAAAAAAAATGTAGCTCCTGTGGGAGGCAGATGCCTGAAAGAATCTTCTATGGTCCTGATTTCCTGAACTCACCCTCTTGTGTAGTCGAGCCCTTCCCTTAAGTGTGCACTGGCCTGGGGACTTGCTTCTAACCAACAGAATGTGGCAAAAGGGACAGAATGTCATTTCCATGGGAAAGTTACAAAAGACTGTGACTTCCATTTTACGAACAGATTCTCCTGGGCCTTCTTGTCTTGCAGCTTTGATAGAGCAAGTTTGCTATGCTGGAGAGGCCCATCATGCTAAGTTGCTTCAGTCATGTCCGACTCTGTGCGACCCCACGGACTGTAGCCAGCCAGGCTCCTCTGTCCACGGGATTCTCCAGGCAAGGATACTGGAGTGGGTTGTGCTGACCTTCTCCAGGGGATCTTCCCAACCCAGAGATCAAACCCATGTCTCTTACATCGGCTGCACTGGCAGGCATGTTCTTTACCACTAATGCCACCTGGGAAGCCAGACAGGCCCAAGTACCAAGGAACGGAGGGTGGCTGCTCGCCAACTTCCAGTTAGGAACAGCAGTCCAACAGCATGTGAAGAACTGGATGCTACCACCAACCATCATGTGAACTCAGAAGCAGCTCCTCCCTCATCTGAGATTTTACCCGGCCAACACCTTGACTGCAGTCTTATGAGAGACCCTGAGGCAGAGGATCCAGCTAAGTCGTGCCTGGATTCCTGACTCACAGATACTATCCAATAATAAATGCTTGTTGTTTCAAGCCACTAACTTTGTGACAATTTGTTATGCAGTAATAGAAGACAAATACAATTTCTTACCCTTGTCACATGAAAATTTCAGTTTCCAACAGTGTGGTGGGTTGAATGGTGGCCTGCAATCAGATATGTTCATGTCCTAATTTCTATGAAATCTATGAATGTGACTTATTTGGAAAATGGATCTTTACAGATATAATTAAGGATCTCAAGGTGAAATCATTCTGGGTTATCTGGATGGGCCCTAAATCCAAAATGACAAGTATTCTTATAAGAGATAACATTGGAGGAGAGACAGAAGAAGGGGCAGCAATGTGATACTGGAGAGATGCAGCCACAAACCAGGAATGCCTGGAGACACCAGAAACTGGAAGAGGCAAGGAACCGAATCACCCCTAGAGCACCTGGAGGGAGCGCAGCCCTGATGACACCTTGATTTTGGACTCTGGCCTTCAGAACTGTGAGAGAACACATTTCTGTCATTTTAAACCACCAAGATAGTGGTAATTTGTCATGGCAGCTCTAGAAAAACATTATAGATGGAATAAAGTTTTTACATGTAAAAACTAAATCCGTTAAATAACTAGAACATGATACTAGAGAGTGTTTTTATAATCTCAAAAGGTAGAAGGATTTTACTTAGCATGACACCAAAGCCAGAAGCTATAATGATGAATAGATTTCCCAACATTAAAATTTTTTTTTAGTTCTTTAAAAAGGCAAATATTAAAAACAGTATATTCAAAGTTAAAAGGAAAACTCCAAATGGTTAAAAAAAATACTTGCAAAACACAATAGGCAAAGTCTGAAAAGTAGGGAAAGGACACAGAAATATAAATGACCAATAACTTTATAAGAGAATGGCTGTGATAATTTTAAAAATCCAATTAAAATATTTCATACCTATCGGACTAGCAAAATTTTAAAATATTCAGTACCGGCTGATGTGGGGAAACAGGCACCATGACACATTGTACTCTGACCCAGAAACAGGTTTTAATTTCAGTAACTTGGCTTATTAAAAATGTTACATACAGTAAACCTTATCTTTTTTTGGTGTGCAGTTCTGAGGCTAATTTAATACATACATTAAGATATATTTGGTAAGCAACACTATAGACAGGACAAAGAATAATTCCAACACACTAAAACATCCCCATAACCCGGCAACATGTTAATAACAACAAAAACTCCAATAACTCAAGTGTCCATGAATTAAGGATGAGTTAAATATGTTATGTCAATCCATACAATGGAATTTGATGCTACCAATGAAAATATGAAGCAGAGTAATATGGCAAGATATCCATGTTATACTGAGGTGAAAAAACCCAGTCAGCATTTCCCACTGTTTAACTTTACACAAAAATATACATGCCAAATTTATAGAAATGTATTCACCAATTTGTATGTTTTATGGTTATCTTTAGGGGAATTTCAAGGAATTCCTTCACATTACGCTTTATGGTTTTGTCTTATGTGAATCAAATTAATACACTCCTTTGATAAATGGATATAACAATAAAGTCATTTCCATTTTGGAAAATAAAATAATTTCAATACAAGATCTAAGAACATGAAGAATGTAACAAACCAGCCAAACCTCTGACTTATTTACAATCTGTAGGAAGCTTTGATATGAATGCCAGGCTTCTAGAAAATGATTATTAGGGCTCAAACCCAAGTACTATGGCCATAATTTTGGTGCTAGGATGGCCTAGAATAGTAATTCCAAGATCTCTATTATCTGCAGATCTTAATGAATTGAAAAATATTCTCCTTTGTTAACTTGGACATTTTACCTCCTCATGCAGCTCCTATTGCTATTAACTCAACTCACCTAACTCAAATGCCTGGCCCTCATCCCTCTCCCTAACCTTTCACTCTTTAAAAAGAAATCAGCTATCTCCCAAATCCACTCCATATTAACTTAACCATATTTAATGCATATCTGTTTATTAGCCACCATGCATAAACCATATTATGGGCTTTCTTTCTCTAAATTCTAATATGTTATCATGGATTTCTATTAAGTTTTAATCCACTTTAGAGGTTAATGTGGTTTCATGTAAGTACTGGGCTTCTAATTCTATTTGTCTTTAAAAACTGTTTTTAGCTATTTCAGAAAGAACAGCAAATCTAAAAAGTCTAAAGCTCTAAATATCAGCGAGTGGAAAAATACCTTTTGTTCCTTTACACACACAAAACTCAAGTCAAAGGAAGACCAAGTATGTAATTTTTGCAAGTGCCCCTAGCCTCAGAAAGTTCTAATATGAAGAAAATCATATAATTTAAATCCTTCAAACCCTGTGCTATTTGTCAAGAACTCTTTAACTATTTAGATTTAGAATACCTAGAAAACACTCTCTCAGAATACTTATTTCACCAAGGTTAAAACATTGTTTTCTAAGTGTTTATCCTTTTCTGTTTCTCCCTAAACTTATCCTTTGTTTTTCTTCAATCTTCAGTCAATTTTCATGGTAATATTTTTATTCTCTCGAATCTTTGTATTAATAGATAATTAGTAAGCAGGAGAATTCTAAGACTGAATTGCTATGCTGATTCATAAAGTAAATTATCTTTACTCCAAGATTATAGCTCAGTCACCAAAGACAAGGAAATGTTTTCAATCCCTATCACATGGTTTATCATAAATAAGAGGGAAAATCCTATTCCTAAAGATAAAACAAAATTCAAGGAAATAGTTTTGGAATCCTTACAGTATGTTTTAATGTTTTAATTTTAAAAGGTGAATGAAGATGAAAAAGACTACCATTGAAGATAATAAATGTATAAATGATTTCACTGTAGTCATTTGAGCCTGTCACCACACATCTTAACTACTATATATTAATTTTAACCTATATTTAAGTTATTTAAGATACACAATTCATGAGAATTTGCCATCCCATTCTTATTCTTTAAATACAGATTAACCTCACTTTTCTTCTTCCAAATGATTTTAATTTAAAATATATTACTACGACTGTTTGGTAGAGCTCTAAGAGTATAAAGGAAGCTAAAATAAAATGCTATGATGTAGACCAAAAACATAAAAATAAGTAAAACACTTACAGGTTCTGTTAGTGTTGTATCTTTCTCCAGGAACTGTACAACACAGTAGGCTAGCTAAAATGCAAGGGACAGTTTATAAATATTACTGAATGAAATAACATTTAGTAATGCAGGATTTTTATATTTAGCTAACAAAACGACTTCATTTTAATAAACTTCAGTTTATGGCAATATATTAAAAATAAATATACCCATAATTATGTAAATAACTTCTACTTAAAAAAGATGTCCTTTTTTCAGTATTAACTTCTGAATATTAAGTTAACTGAAATATTAAATAAAATGTAGTTGGGCATATCAATCTTTCGATATCATTGAGGCGGTAGACCAGTTCTTTGGGGAATTAAAATTAACTATCTTTGTCTTATAAATCAGAAATGTAACCACAGCCCACTAAATAAACAGATAGATAAATAAATCTGAGTGAAATAAGACTAGCGCTAACATTTTAGTTTTTTAGCGTGTTTCTAACATGTATGCCTGTGCTGATATGATATTCTCTGAGTGTTAATAGAAGAAACCAAAATCATTGTCTAACTAGGTCATGCAGGCTAGACAGAACATTCTGAAAATATGTGGGATGTATTCAAAGTCACACAGTTAATTAGGTCAAGGCCTGGACTAGAAAAGAACCTGATTTTTCCTATATCTATACTTAAAGTGCATTAAGCTTATTTACGAGTACTAAATATCATCACGCTTTAAAAATTATGATATAATTAAAAATTTGCTTTGGGCAACTTACAAAGCAAATTGCTTAAGTATACTTAAAATTGCCACCTCAGTATTTCTCAGTTTCTCTGCCTTTATATTGGTTTTTGAAACAATGTTCATTTCACCTGAAATCTGCTACTTACCTGAGCATGAAACAAAGCTAATCCTTTTGCAGTATGCATAGGAATAAGAACCTTCATTAGAAATTGTTTATGTTCTGCTTTCAGTGGCAATGCAAAGCCATTGATAATACTGGAGGGGGAAAAAAAGGCAGGGGAAGGGTTACGTAGTTACTACTTTATTTCTAAGTTATTACATCCCCAAGTACATAGGAACTGCTCTGCTTCAGGCCTGGTGTTGAATGACTTACTTATCTGCAACCTAAATTACACAGACTGTCACTAGGAAGCCTGTTCCTCTAAGTCATGCAATGGTCCCAAAGAAAATAAGAACTGCCAATTCAATGTCCCACTAAGAAATTTTACGTTTTCTATAAAGCCTATCACTTATTGATGCCTTTATTTTTCTTCTCTAAAGTACAGGAGAGTCAGTATCACAATATTGTTAGAATTTTCAATATATCCTGAAGTAAATGGGTAGTTTCTCTTACTTTGAAAGTTCTGAAATTAAGAACAGTTCTCTCTATAATCATGCCCTAAATATTAACAGAGGAGACTAAAACCATTCTTTAAATACAGGGTCTAAACTCTCAGGTTAATACTGCTATGTGATGAACAAGAAGGCAACAAAGATCACAGAACTAAAATCGAAGGTTATAGACTCTTCTAAAAAGAACAGATGTACGGGAACGGTCCATCAACATTGGAACAAGAACTCCTGTAACTTCATCAAAGATTCACTACAGCTTATTTCATCCCTTCCCAGTCAGATCCTGTAAATTTCCGAGGCGGTCTAGCAAGATTAGGCATAAAATATGCCACAGTTTCAAAAGCAGGAAGTCCACTCTGAAACAGATGCTCTGTGTGGCACTACTTTAATATGCTGACCCCCTAAAAAGCTACAGTAAGAACTCAGTTGAGAAACTATGCCTTATACTGTATATTCAAATTCTAAAATGTGAAATAATTTCTCTAATCCCAGCTAATATTTTAATACATAAAACATTCAAAGTTACTTAATTCTTAAAAAGAACAAAAAACTGACTTACCTTCCTAAAATTTCAAGGAGTTCAGCAACACCATTGAAATGTTCTGTTTCATATATAAACCTGAATTTAAAACAAAGATGGAAAAACATCAGAAAACTAAACTGAATGAAAGATGCAGGAAGGTACAAAGATTAAAGCAAAACCCTCTAATGTGAAACCTACTTAATGATTTCATTTATAAAGTAGTCAAGATAGGGCCCACATACATTTAATTAGCTTTGTCAGAACATCAACTGAAAATACTTTAAGAGCTATTGATTTAAACAGTATTTATACAGGATTTTTTAAAACAAGTGCTCAAACAGACAAATTCTTCTCTCAATAAAATTTAACTATAAATAACATGTGTATTATCTATTAAAAACTGTCATTAGTACTATCCACTTAGATGAGAAGTTACAAGAAAAAGTTAGATGCAATCAAATGATATCCACAAAATTGGCTAGAAATGACTCAACCTCTATCCCCTGGAGAAGGAAATGGCAACCCAGTCCAGGACTCCAAGACTCTTGCCTGGAAAAGTCCATAGACTGAAGAGCCTGGTAGGCTACAGTCCATGGGGTCGCAAAGAGTCGGACATGACTGAGCAACTTCCACTTCACTTCACTTCACTATCAGTTAAGTTCATAAGTTTCAGACATTAAAAACTAAAGAAATTGGAATAAAAAAAATATGGAAGGGAAAAAAAGTGCTATAATGAATATACAAATAATTTACCTGAGGAAAATGTTGTTAATTTGTTTTCTGATGAATGCTCTTAATCCAAGAAATTTCCCATAAATTCGATGTAGAACAGTCTTCAGGAAGTCACGTTCTCTGGGATCTTCACTATCAAAAAGCTCCAGGAGCTTTAAAAAAAATCTGAGAAATTACTTTTTAAAAATAATCGAGCTAACACTTCACTCTAATTTTGATTTTAAGATAACCCACAAAATCTTTAAATTTTTAAAAAAGACTCTGCGCCTTATCAGATTGACTTTATTATTGCTAAATAATGGCACTAAAGAAGTGGCACTAAAGAGTGGCGCTAAAGCTTAAGGAGTATTTCTTTTATTTCATTTTGAAAAAGAATGCACAATAAATCAAATAAACTCTTCAAAAAAAAAAGTGTGTTTTTTTTTTTTTTGCCTTCCCATTCATTTTAAAATTCTGTCCTACTCTTGACTACTAAACATAGCTTATAATTTTAAACTGTTGAAATCTGAGATTTTTTTTAATGCTTTTAGAATCTTAAGCTTGTAGATTGCAAATTGTTAAATAAATAAGTTTATATTACTGTGTTTTAAATAAAAAGTTGGATTTTCTTAGGAGAAAATATAAATCTATTTATAAAATACAATTACCTATGATGTCATCAAGGAATTTCACGTTCTGTACTTTGGGATTGTTATTAGATTGGTGCAAAAGTAATTGTTGTTTTGCACTATTGAAACCTGCTGTTTGATATTGGAATACATTTTTAAGTAAATGTGGTTATGCTATACATCATTTTAATGTGTGTTTCTCGCTTTACGTTTTTTGCTAATAAAAGCCCAATGACTTATTACTTGCTGTTTATTTCATATTTATTTCAGACTATGTAAATGACGTTAGACAAAAAGCAAACTCGAGCGATTTTTCTACTTGAGTTCAAAATGGGTCGTAAAGCAGCAGAGACAACTCACAACACCAACAATGCATTTGGCCCAGGAACTGCTAACAAATGTACAGGCCATGGTGGTTCAAGAAGTTTCGCAAAGGAGGTGATAGCCTTGAAGATGACAAAGACAGTGGCTGGCCACTGGAAACTGACAATGACCAGTTGAGAGCAATATTGAAATGGATCCTTTTACAATCACATGAGAAACTGCTGAAGAACTCAACATTGACCATCATACAGTTATTTGGCATTTGAAGGAAATTGGAAAGGTGAAAAAGCTCGGTAAGTGGGTGCCTCATAAGCCGACCACAATCAAAAAGATCATCATTTTGAAATGTTGTCTTCCCTTATTCTATAATACGTCAACGAACCATTTCTCGATTGGATTGTTGACGTGTGACGAAAAGTGGATTTAAACGACAACCACTGGTGACCAGCTCAGTGGGTGGACCAAAAAAAAGCTCCAAAGCATTTCCCAAAGCCAAAATTGCACCATAAAAAGGTCATGGTCACTGTTTGGTCTGACCCACCACAGCTTTCTGATTCCCAGTGAAACCATTACACTGAAAAGTATGCTCAGCAAATCAATGAGATCACCAAAAACTGCAGTATCTGCAGTCAGCATTGGAACAGAAACGGCCCAATTCTCCACAACAACGCCTGACTGCAAGTCCCAAAATCAATGCTTCAAAAGTTTAATGAACTGGGTTACAAAGTTTTGCCGCATCCTCCATATTCACCTGACCCCCTGCCAACACACTACCATTTCTTCAAGCATCTCGACACTTTCTTTCAAGGAAAATGCTTCCACAACTAGCAGGAGGCAGAAAATGCTTTTCAAGACTTGGTTGAACCTGAAGCATGGATTTTTACAGGAATAAACAAACTTGTATCTCAGCAAAAATGTGTTGATTGTAATGGTTCCTATTTTATTAATAAATATGTGTTTAAGCATAGTTGTAATGATTTAAAATTCATGGTCCAAAACTGCAATTACTTTTTCATCAATCTAATAATTACTGTCACGATAGCAAGCTCTGAACCTTAAAGTTTTTTTTCCATTCTGTCTTGAATTATATGTAATTGCTAATTTGTGTATCTCTTCTACAAGAGTGGGTATTCTTTGAGAATAGTGATGACTTCAGTTATAATCCTAAAGTATCTTGCTTATTGTCTGCATTTGGTATTTGCCAGATTATTAAGTACTGCATGAGGCTCCAGCTAAAAATATCCATAAAGCATGAGAATTTGTATTATTATACCTAATTAAGTCACTTCAAATTATTCTAATTAAAATAGCTAAACTATTCACTTAAGACACTCAAATACAAGTTTCTGATGTTGAGTTTACTTGGAAGATATGCTTTGAAATTAATAAAAGCAATCCTTAATTGTTCAGGTCACTATGTCTAATTCAAGAACAAATATAATGTAATACAAGTTGATCCTCGGGGTCAATGTGAAATATTAAACAGTTGTTAGCTAAGTAGAAAATCTATTTAAGTAAATATTTTGAAATATTATAATCTAAATAAAATAATTTGTTTTATATAATCACATTTATAATCTATTTTTATATAATTAAATCCTGACTGTGCCATCTTCTAGCTCTGTAAATTTGGACATGATCTAGCTCTTTATGTAACAGCAGATAAGGACAGTGCCTGGCACATAAAAAGCACTAAATAATTCTTAGCTTCCTCCTTCAGGAAATGATTTGAGCACAACCTGTAATTATATACTTGTTTTCTTCTCTTGCAGTAACAAACGTCCAAATTTATACTTCAGATTATTCTCCTGTACTTCTACGTCTTAAACTTACCACCTAATTAAATAATTTCAAAATACAAAAGCTGAGAAATGTCAGCTTTTCAATGGTATTTATTGAAGCAACACACTAAGAATACCTCAGAGTAGTGATCTGTGAAAGCACAGTGATGTAAACTGCTAGAAACAAATTATGGGGCCTTGGCTTCTCGGACAGTTCAGGCATTTAGAGTAGACGGCAGAAAATGGGTCCTATCCTACCAGTATTCTTCCTGCTCCCCCCAAACCCAATGAATAATCCAGCAGCCAAAATACCTCAGACTCCAGGGTGAAGAAGCCCTACAGTAACTGTTCCACTCAACCTGCTATTATCTTAAATACAATTTAACACAGCATTACTAAAGTTCCTTAATACACTGTATTTCTTCTATAGCACACGAGAGCTACAGAAGGAAACATGCATTCATCTCTAATACCAAAATAATACAGCTCCATTTAATGACTGCTTCTAACTTGGTATTAAAATGAAATTAACATTTTACAGTTAACACACACCTAGTATTTCGTCATAGTTTATGAAGAACTACTTGAAAGGTTAAAGGACAATGACAATGTTCTTATCAATACTTCACAGCACTAGTGAAAATACTTTACGTGGTAGCTACAGCAGATGACCAGAAATTAACTCCAATATGTGGAGCTCATGAGCTTTATCCTAGGGGCACATAATGGTGGGAAGAAGGCAGCAAAGGTCCTTGTAATGATCTTTAATCCTGGCCTCAGCACTTCATTACAACCCTTCCACTCATCCTCTGCCTTTCTTTAAAATGCTAATTACTTTAGAAAAGGAGAGTATCAAATTCCTAATGAGACCTAACTCACAGCCAAGTACTTCAAAAGAGAAAATGGACCCAGAGGTTTGGTCTACTTCACAATCTTGTCTAGGGCCAGTAAAGTCCTCTGTATTTGAAAGATGCCTTTAACTTATTGAAAAGATTTTGAAAAAAAATGAACACATTCTAAGAAACTAATTTTAAGTATTAGATTCCAAAATAAAAAATCCCCAGCTAACAATCAACTTATAAAAATAAAGAAGGTATCACATATATTTAGCTCCTTTCCTTCTTCAATATTTTATCTGTGGTTTAGGAACTGGGTGGCTAGAATTCATAAGGTGGGAAGGAGTAGGGGAGAAAAGGTAGTGACATAAAGCCCAAACTTCTAAAAATAATTCCTTATTTATTTCCCCCTCTCTGTCACAGTGCTTAGAACTATATGTCAAGTTCAAGCTCAAAGACCTAAAAATTTTTAAAATGGTCTCTCCTTAGTTATACCAAATTTTCTAAGTTAGATATTCCAACAAGGCTTGCTTTTCTGGTCTTTATAAAACAACTATGAAAACTTAGGATTTAGACAAGATAATTTAATTGATATAACAGAAGGCAAACTTTGATTAAAAATACTCCTGTATTCTCAAAGCTACTTTACTTTTAGTTCTCATCATCTGGCAAGAATATCAGGTACTGTTAAAAAGAAATCCTTAAACTTTTGAAAGACTATTTTAATCACAAGTTAATAAATCATTGCTGAAACGAATATAAGGAAATTTAAGACAGAAAAATTCCTTACCTGTTGTACAAATTTCTGATCAATGTATCGCTTTGCAATGCTAGGCTGGAAATCAGGGCTCTCCAAAAATCTCAAGAAGAATTCATACACCAACTGTAAGACAAAATGAAATAACAGCCAAGATGAAGCCTATAAAATTTTACCCTATGTGAAATTCATATCAAAAACATACCTCCCTTAACAACTTAGTAATGAGATTTCAGATCTCATTATAAAATGTGAATTGGTAACATTTTTTTCAGAACTAAATATATACGCACAATTTGGTCTCCCAAGTTGGTACATTTTGGATTTACTGCTTTGCATCATTCATTGAAAATATTACCTTACAGGAGCCAGAAAACAAAGACAATGCCTATAAAATATTTAAGTTACAAGACTTTGCATTCCATACTCACTGGGAACCTTTCTTCAGTGGTCTGCTAAACTACCTCATCTTAATTTCCAGAGTTCCCTAAATGCAGGATCAGAAACCTCCAGATAAGAATAAACTGAATTGTAAGGGACAGTATATCAGTATCAGTTTTAAAAAAGAGAAAAACTTCAAGTCCTTCTATAAAACTACAGTGGAAAAAAAGTAACTAAATTGAAATCAGGATATCTTATCCACACTTTAGAAATAATTAACCAAATCGTACAAGTGCAGGGCTCAGAAATAAATGTCTGTGCACCACAGTGAATAAACTAAAAGCCCTAATAAACCTCTACTTAAAAAGTGCTAAGCATCTTACAAATACAGTACTGCCCTTCTTACCCTCGAGTGCTAAGTTCTAAGCACCACCTCCCCATGACTGAATGGCACTGGACCCTTTTCTGTTCATGGTTTCCATCCACAAATTTAATGCCTTTTCCAGCTTAACCGAGCACTTACCACGCACTGTGGCCATAGCTTTTGTAGTCTGAGGTGTAACAGCAAAACCAGCATGATTTTTTTTTCCTTCCTCAGAATTTCACAGATAGAAGATTTATTACCACAGATCGCAACGTCAGCATATGCTTTTTTTCTTTCCTTATCCAGTTGAGAACTTTTACCTTTTCCTTAAAGCACTTCACAGCTTCTCTCTGGCATCCCTTAAGGTTGTTGCTGTTTAGTCGCTAAGTTGTGTCCAGCTCTTTTGCGACCCATGGACTGTAGCCTGCCAGGCTCCTCTGTCCATGGGATTTCCCAGGCAAGAATATTAGAGTGGGTTGCCGCTTCCTTCTCCAGGGGATCCTTCCAAGCCTGGGATCAAACTCCTGCATTGGCAGGTGCATTCTTTAGCCCCAAATCAGGGTTACTTGAAGACCAGTACTGCAATGCCGTGACAGTCAACTTGGTAACAGAGGTAGAGTGGGACACAACTTAGCGACTGAACAACAATCACCACCACCTGATGGGACCGTTAGAAACCCTAAGCAAAGGGGTTTGAAGAACTTCTGGGCTGGTGAACACATCAAAGTGCTAAGAGGGTGGCACACAAAACCCGAGCCCTTTGCTGCACCTTACCGCATGCCTGTCTTCTATTTGGCTGTTTCTGAGTTTTATCCTTTATAATCAACTGGTAACAGTAAGTAAAGTGATTCCTTGAGTTCTGTGAGCTCTTATAACAAATTACTGAACTGGAAAAGTTTGTCATGGTAACCCCATATTTATGACTATCATCTGCAGTGAGGAACAGTCTTGATGGACTGAGCCCTTCACCCTAGAGGTCCTTGCTAACTGTGGGTAGTTAGTTAGTGTCAGAACAAATAAACTGTAGGACACACAGAATTGGAGAATTTCTTGGTGTAGAAAATCTATGTATTTGGCATCAGAAATGTTGGGGGTATGGAGAAGGCAATGGCACCCCACTCCAATACTCCTGCCTGGAAAATCCCATGGATGGAGGAGCCTGGTGGGCTGCAGTCCATGGGGTCGCTAAGAGTCGGACACGACTGAGAGACTTCACTTTCACTTTCCACTTTCATGCACTGGAGAAGGAAATGGCAACCCACTCCAGTGTTCTCGCCTGGAGAATCCCTTGGACGGAGAAGCCTGGTAGGCTGCAGTCCATGTGGTCACAAAGAGTCGGACACGACTGAAGCGACTTAGCTTACCAATGTTGAGGGTAGAAAAAACAAGTCTTCCTTTAGCTACGTTTAGTATGAACAGATAGTAGGCACTGTAAAGCGCATTCACTTATTGGGGAAGACAAAAATAAAAACATGTAAAATGGTATATACACAAGAACCATATGACAAAACTATGAGTGCAGGAGACATTTAGAAAAGGGCTGTATCACTGTGGGACAAGGTCAACAGGGCAAGTTTTAAGGAGGACACACAATTTGAGCCCTGCATTAGATTTAATTTTGGACAAGAAGAAAGAGGAGGGCTTTTATAAGATAAGTAGAACTGTCTCAAGAAGACGACCGCGTAGGGTAGAAGCTGGTGGGTATGGAATCAGAAACGCAGAATCCTTATGCAGATTCCGAGTTAAAAGCTGTGGTAAGGTGGGACCAAGTCAACCCTGAGTCAAGTATGGCATGCATTAACCTATACACTTTACCTCTTGAGATGTGCATCAGAAATGGAGGGCTTAAGGCTTATTACTTTTAACAGCAATAGCATGTCTTCTGGGAAACTTACATGACATCAATTCCAGATCAAAATGCACCCTCTAAATCACATAGCCAGATGACACCTGCACCTATCACAGATATGACATGTTATTTCTTACAGAGCTTTCATCAGCACTGTTTACCTGACACAGTGAACATTAATTAAGTGACCAGTCAGGATTAGCAGCGAATTGCTTTTATGCTACCAACTTAGCACCACTGAAGAGATGATGACAAAAAGTTAAACACATGTTGAATAACCCCAAATAGGGGCAGAATAAACACGAGTGATCTACAGAGCTAAAAATCTTCAATGTGGCACAACTAAGACTGCATTTCTATAAAATTGCGTCCTGTCTCCAGTCACTCTCTCTACACCCTTTATCCTGTGCTATTGTTTTTTTTATTGTATCTATCACACCCTATTATTGTGTGTTATTCTTTCCCCCAAGAATGTAAGACAGTTTGCTTATTAGTTCAATACTTAACCCCCAATATTTAGAATAATGCCTAAAGACAACAGATGCCCAATAAATATTTGCTGAATGAAATATCATAGTTGTTGAGAAATTGTATTTCTGTATTAAAGTTTCTCTATCTTCTTCCACATGAAAAATTGATTTGCCCCAAGAACCTCAGAAACCATGCTGCAAAGAACAACAGATACTTTCAGCAGTGAGTTTAATTCTCTAATAAAATGGCAAACTTAATGCACGAGTGGTGTTATGGCTGGTCTTCCTATTCCTATAAGCCAAAAAGCACCCTAAAAATGATAACTAAGATAACTAAAAACTATAAGGAATGAAGGATAATCTTTCCTTTCTACTCAGTACTGACTGTGTCTTTCCTATGGTAGGTAAAATACATAAAATTCTGGTCTTTATCAATAAAAGATTTTAGAAGGTACAATATAAAACAGCAAAGATTATTAATGTATTTGTAATGTATTACTGTATTTCAAAATAAGACCTATACCAAAAGCTAAAGGAACTAGAAATGTTAGACCTAGAAAGGTAAAGATTTAAAAGCAACTTTAATGATTTACAAATACACAAAAGGCTCTTTTTCAAGGAATATGTTGACTGAATGTTTTCCAACCTCTATTAAGAGGAAGCTAACTTAAATGGAGTTTTAAAAATTCATCTAATCTTTGAAAGAATTTATATAAGAATTAACATATACTAAGCTAAATGAGAGATAGTAAGGGCCTAGAACATTGCCTGCATGCATGCTAAGTCGCTTCAGTCATGTCCAATTCTGTGCGACTCTATGGACTGTAGCCCACCAGGCTTCTCTGTCCATGGGATTCTCCAGGCAAGAATACTGGAGTGGGCTGCCATACAACCCAGGGGATCTTCCTGACCCAGGGATCAAACCCACATCTCTTACGTCTCCTGCACTGGCAGGCAGGTTCCTTACCACTAGTGCCACCTACTGCCTGGGACATAGCAAACACTAACAAAATCTTAGTTGTGTAAGAATCTTTTTCTCCCCTCTGTAATCCTTTTAAAAATAAGACATATTCTGCGTGAACCCTGAATAGCTTATATAGGATCAACCTGTTTTCCCTCCTGCTCTTTTTTAACTATAATAATTAAAAAGATAATTAATAACAACTATGATAAAAAGGTTAAAGTAATAAAAATGTTTATCAATCTTAAATAAGGATAAAAGATGTTTCTTTTCTATTTCTGTGTATAAGTGTTAGTGCATTAAGCTATGGTCCCTTTAATTTTAGATTCTTAGAACATGCAAATATTTAAAATACAGTATCTGGTCAAGAAGTATTTGAACACGAAGGTGTACATTATAAAATATATATGTCCCCAGTTTAAATTTCTACTTATACAGATCATAAAGAAGAGCCTCTAGTCCCTAAAGCCAAGTTATCTTAAAAAGGTCTATGTTCTATTCAGTATCCTACATAACTGCATCTTAATTATCTGTGCCAAAAAGAAAATTGATAAAAGAAAACAAAAATACTACATAATCTGCCTGTATTCCAGGCTAGTAGAGCAGTCATGCCTCTCTAATTATCTAAAACTAGGTACATAGAAAATTACTATCTTTTTGGTCTTCAATAAATATAAAGCAATAATATTTAGGACAAAAAATTTTTAAATAACATAACTGTTTTATATTAATAATTATCATATAATATTTAGTAAATTAAAAGACATGACCAATCCACCAATCCCCTAGTACTGAAATGGCCTTTCTTTTGTTCTTTTCTTCTGTGTTTCTTTATTCCATTGTTCATTAGTATTTCCATTACAGTGTGAAAAAAAAGTAAAAAGAAATTGTAAATTAGCACACTTTAAGAAAACTCATGAAAAGGTTGAAGAAACAAAATTTTGAAAGGTTTTGAAATTATTTGAGATTATTCCCCTCACTGACTAAATTTAATCTTTATTTTTCACCCTAACAAGTTAATTTCTAGCAGCAAAGATCCAATAAGCTAAATGTATTAATAAAATGCAAACTTAGTACCAAACAAAAAATTTCAGGTGAATTGATTCAAATAATATTAACAAACAGGACAGAAATTTTAATTGAGCAAATTTCCTCAGTGCTACACTATAATTTCATTCATCAGAACAGCTTTAACATTTTACTGTAGAGAAAATATGATGACTAAATAGTAACAAATCCTACCAATCAGTTCACTTCAATTTACCAGGCCATCGACTGCCAGATTTAAAAACGGTATACCAAATTTAATTACTAGAAATATTTTAAACTATAAACACATATATACAGACCAGAGCCTTTTAATCAGAAGACTATGGATGTATAATATTTCTTGTGTGTCTCTGTGAATTTGTCTCAGAGAACACCCATTTTTAAAAATCATATTTTGAAAGTAACTCACCATCCCCTAAAATTTAAGAACCACTAGTTTCAGCAAATTTAAGTGAAATCTCAAATCATACCAGTGAAAAACAGAAAGCACACTGTATGTATGGCTGAAATTTTACAGTTAATTCTCAAGGGCATATAAAAATATCTTAATGGAAAAACCATTTTTCAAAATTAAAAGACTGAAGAGATTCTTTTGAGATTATCCAACTACATGTGATTAAAAATATGTACAACTTAACAGCTAACGAGAATTTCATGCTTTTAAAACCTCTGTATTATTAAACCCAGTATTGCTAGTTTTACAAAAACCATGGCATAAATTTCAGATGAACTGTGTGCAGTGCTACTAAAAAGTAGTTTACCACTTCAGATTTTCTATTCTATAAGCTCTAATGTGCTGATAAATCTTAAAAGTTTTATCAATTTACACTAATCCTAGGATTCCTCTTTCATTCTATTTGGATGTTTAGGTGCTATTGCTATTGCTATTGCTAAGTCACTTCAGTTGTGTCCGACTCTGTGTGACCCCATAGACGGCAGCCCACCAGCCTTCCCCGTCCCTGGGATTCTCCAGGTAAGAACACCGGGGTGGGTTGCCATTTCACTCCCCAATGCATGAAAGTGAAAAGTGAAAGTGAAGTCACTCAGTCGTGTCCAACCCTCAGCGACCCCATGGACTGCAGCCTTCCAGGCTCCTCCATCCATGGGATTTTCCAGGCAAGAGTACTGGAGTGGGGTGCCACTGCCTTCTCCAGTATAGGTGCTAGACAGACGAAATAAATAATGAAGCAGACTATTGCTTTAAAATGTCCCACGTAGTTAAGAATATAAATTTCTTTCTCTTGTCTTTTATAATAAAATATAAAATGAAATGTCACTAAAAAAATTCAAGTCCTTGCAAAATAAAAATCAACAATATAATCTGGGGGAATTCCCTGGCAGTCCAGTGGTTAGGACTTTGCACTTTCACGACAAGGGCCTAGGAGGAACTAAGAGCCACATGCAAGCCACATGATGCCGCCAGAAAAAACCCAACCTTCCCCAAACCAAACAATATAATCTGAAGCAACACCGTGCACCCATATATAAAGCATGGTTCTTCTCTATCTCCCAGGGACTATGTAGAAAATGCTGATATTATCTATCCTATTGTCATTAACAAAGCTATCATTTTTCATTTTATTCAGGATAGACTCTTGTCTCCAATGGTTCAAGCCTGTGGCAGGCATTACAGATAAGCCAATATAACACCCATTCCCTTCCCCCAATATGTCTCTACTACTGAAGCAGGAAAAACTAAATATTCATTCTGTCAGTCTGCCTTTCAACTACAGTAATGGAAACATGAAAGAGTAAAGGAAAAAGAGAAATTAAAAACAATTCAACAAAATAAAGAAAGAGATGAGAAAAACAAAAAGATTTCAAGGGAAAAGATACAGAGAGAGAACAGAATCAACATGAACAGCAGAAAGAAGAAGAAAAACAACGTGACAGAATGAAATAAATACTAAAAAGTATTACTGAAGAAAATGTTTCAGAAATAAAAGTGGGCTTTTTACAGTGAAAGAACACCATTCAACTGGGAAAATTGATGTAGAAAAGTCAAGACTTACAGATAGCTCAATAAAAGATATTTTAAAGGAAAAATATCTTTTGGGCATCCAAGCAAAACCACTAAGAATATGAAAGGAAAAAAAAATCAGACTGAAGACAATGGAATATTCAAGGTACTTAAGGAAATTAAGGAAAGAAGCTGAACCAAGGATTTTATATTAATTCAAGCTGATCTTTAAACATGAAGGCTACAAACTGCTATGAAACATGCAAGAACTCAGGAAACAATGTTCACATGAGACCTTCTACTGAAGAATGAGCTTCAAATTACCAAGAAATGATCAGAAAAATTTTTCATAAGGACTGACAGTAAATATTAAATATATTTCCTGTAGAACTAATGACAAGTGATGGGCATATAGGTATTTACTGTGAGAGTAAAACTGTATTACTTTACACTAGATGCTAGAGAGGCAGGAAGTGGAGGAAGAAAAGACTACTTATTAATTTCAATACTGTTCACTCTAGAGAATCAATAAACTAGCTACAAAAGAAAGCACCAAGGGTATTTCTTAAAGTTATCAGCATAAAGGCAACCATTATATATATATATATATATATATATATATATATATATATATATTATATATGTGTGTATATATACACCTCTTTCTAAATATCAAAAGTATATCTTTTTAAAAAAGGGGGAATGCAAAGAAAACAGGTACTATAGTTTTAAAAAAAAATTGTGCCATGTTTTGTGCATGTGTTATCCCATTCAATTTTTATACAACCCTGTTTAATGCCAGCTTTGTAAAGGAGGATGCAGAGAAATTTAGCAGCTTAATTAAGGTCATTTCCATAGGTAAGTTAACAAAACTGAGATTGAGTAGAGGTCTGTCACCAGGATCATTTCCACTTCACCATACTTTGTAATAATATTTTTCTTGTATCTTGTTAGAATATGTATATATAAACTTCTGTACCATTTAACCAAGGCACATCTGTACCTGTATAATTATACCTTTAAAAAGTCACTTATGAGGGGCTTAAAAAAAAAAAGTGATAGCTAGTGGGAGACCTTATTTAATGGTGTTAAATGAAGCTAAAAAGGTATGAATTAAAACTTCATAAGAATTTGTATATATCTGTCTTGGACCATAGATGGTATCTAGGGGAAGCAGTAAAGCTTTTAGTAATGCAGAACAAGGACACTGGAGCAATATTTTGCTATAAACCTTATCCTACCACTTACTTTTTGTATAATCTTGGGCAGGATTCTTGATCTATTTTAGCTTAATCTTAATCTTATCCTTAAAAAATGAACAGTATCTACTTTTTATAGTATTATTACACAACCTGCTCCAGTATTCTTTTCTGAAAAATCCCATGGACAGAGGAGACTGGCAGGTTACAGTCCATGGGGTTGCAAAGAGTTGGACACGATTGAGCACACACACAGAGACATACATAATTACCTAAACACAATCAGCAAGCCATCTGATAAACTAATATTATTGGTTATATGTAGGCAAATACATTCAATTCTCTAGAAAAACACTTCATTGTGCTTGCCTGCAGATTTTAGGTCACTAACACTATCTTAGCTGGTTTCAGAAAAGGCAGAGGAACCGGAGATCAAATTGCCAACATCCGCTGGATCATCGAAAAAGCAAGAGAGTTCCAGAAAAACATCTATATCTGCTTTATTGACTATGCCAAAGCCTTTGACTGTGTGGATCACAATAAACTGTGGAAAATTCTGAAAGAGATGGGAATACCAGACCACCTGACCTGCCTCTTGAGAAACCCATATGCAGGTCAGGAAGCAACAGTTAGAACTGGACATGGAACAACAGACTGGTTCCAAATACGAAAAGGAGTACGTCAAGGCTGTATACTGTCACCCTGCTTATTTAACTTCTATGCAGAGTACATCATGAGAAATGCTGGGCTGGAAGAAATACAAGCTGGAATCAAGACTGCCGGGAGAAAAATCAATAACCTCAGATATGCAGATGACACCACCCTTATGGCAGAAAGTGAAGAGGAACTCAAAAGCCTCTTGATGAAAGTGAAAGTGGAGAGTGAAAAAGTTGGCTTAAAGCTCAACATTCAGAAAACAAAGATCATGCCATCTGGTCCCATCCTTTCATGTGAAATAGATGGGGAAACAGTGGAAACAGTGTCAGACTTTATTTTTGGGGGCTCCAAAATCACTGCAGATGGTGACTGCAGCCATCCAATTAAAAGACGCTTACTCCTTTGAAGGAAAGTTATGACCAACCTAGATACAATATTCAAAAGCAGAGACATTACTTTGCCAACAAAGGTCCGTCTATAGTCAAGGCTATGGTTTTTCCAGTGGTCATGTATGGATGTGAGAGTTGGACTGTGAAGAAAGCTGAGCGCTGAAGAATTGATGCTTTTGAACTGTGGTGTTGGAGAAGACTCTTGAGAGTCCCTTGGACTGCAAGGAGATCCAACCAGTCCATTCTGAAGGAGATCAGCCCTGGGGTTTCTTTGGAAGGACTGATGCTAAAGCTGAAACTCCAGTACTTTGGCCACCTCCTGTGAAGAGTCGACTCATTGGAAAAGACTCTGATGCTGGGAGGGATTGGGGGCAAGAGGAGAAGGGGACGACAGAGGATAAGATGGCTGGATGACATCACCAACTCGATGGACATGAGTTTGAGTGAACTCTAGGAGTTGGTGATGGACAGGGAGGCCTGGCGTGCTGTGATTCATGGGGTCGCAAAGAGTCAGACACGACTGAGCGACTGAACTGAACTGACTGAACACTATCTTAAAAATATACAAATCATCCTTTCAGAATGGCTATCATCAAAAAGACCACAAACAACAAATATTGGTGAGGATATGGGCAAAAAAGGAAGACTTGTGCACTACTGGTGGAAATGTAAACTGATAAAGTCACTGTGCAGAATAATATGGAGGTTCTGAAAAAAACTAAAAACAGAATTACCATACGACCCAGCAATTTCACTCCTAGGTGTATATCCAAGAAAACAGAAACACTAATTTGAAAAGATACATGCATCCCAATGTTCACAGCAGCAGTATTTACAATATACAAGATAGAATGGAAGCAACTTAAGTATCCATCAACAGATGAACAGATAAAAAAGATACAAGGGAATACTACTCAGTTATAAAAAGAATGAAATTTTGCCATTTGCAAAAACATGGATGAAACTGGAGAGTATTGCGCTAAGCGAAATAAATGAGAAAGACAAATATATGATATCACTTAAGCATGAAATCTAAAAAATAAAGCAGACTAGTGAATATAACAAAAAAGAAGCAGACTCACAGACATAAAGAACAAACGGGTGGTTACCACTGGGGAAAGGAACGAAGGAAGAGAAAAGAAAGGGGTAGGGGACTACAAGGTACAAACAACTATTTATAATATAAATAAGCTACAAGAATATATTACATAGCACAGGAAATATAGCCAATATGTTATAACTACAAATGGAGTACAATTTATAAAAAATACTGAATCACTATTTATACACCTGGAACTAATACAATATTGTAAATCAACTATACCCCAATAAAAAATATTAAAGTCACTATAGTTGGAAGTATTAGGCAAGAGTACCTTTTACTTTCTCCCTCACAGCTTTGCTTATTTTACAAGTAAGAAAATATCTGTAAACTGAAGGCATCATATGGGTCTTCTCAGAGCATTTTAATTAGACATTCTGGAGAGCAAAAATAAAACCTAATGTATACAATAAAAAAACCAACAATCATAAAGACTAGCCATATAAAAACATGCGCAAAGAAACCCTGTAAGGGCTTCCCAGTTTGATCCCTGGGTTGGGAAGATCCCCTAGAGAAGGAAATGGCAACCCACTCCAGTGTTCTTACCTGAAAAATTCCACGGACAAAGAAGCCTGGGGGGCTACAGTCCATGGGATTGCAGAGTTGGACATGACTGAGCAACTGAGCACACACACACACCCCCATGCATGCATGCAGACGAAACCCTAAACACACGTAAGTATATTTCATAGCTATAATGGAACCTTTGTAACAGTTTTTAAATACAGCATAATAATTACAATATGTTCTGCTCTGAATCTTTATCTAAAGAGCCCTAGTTATTTAAGTATTGGTAGCACCAATGTGATTCAGTTAACTGGGTGAACCTCAGATGACCTTATACTAAAGCCATGTATTTGAGGGGAATGTTTGAATAAAGAAGTTAGGGCTAGAAAGAATTGGCTGGAGAAGGTTTAATGGAAGAATTGGTCCTTCTCATAAAGTAAGTTTTTATTACCAGTTTTCCAATAATTATGAGGAGTGAGTTGTCACACAGTGGCATTAGGGCAGGAAGACTATTCCTCCCTCAGTCTCAACTAAAAAGATGTGCTTCAGAGAGGACTTCTGCAATGGCAGAGTGAGGACTTCAGTAAATTTGCTTTCCCACAAAAAAACCATGAAAAACACTTTGAGTTGGCAGAGAGACAGGTCAGTGGAGATTATCTACTTTGAGGTGCAAAAGAAAGACTGAACACAAAATGAACAGAGTTTCAAAGACTTGTGGGATACCATCAATCATACCGACATACTACACACAATGGGAGTCTCAGAAGGAGAGGAGAAAGAGGAAGAAATAACAGTTGAAGAAATGGCTAAAAACAATTCAAATTTGATGAAAAGTATTAATTTATACAAGGAACTCAACTGGAGCTCAGTGGAGCTCCAACTAGAATAAAGTCAAAGAGATCCATATCTAGAGACAACATAATCAAACTGACAAAAGTTAAAGACGAACAGAAAATTTTCCAAGCGGAAAGAGATAATGTATCACCTACATCAGATCCTAGTAAGATTAATAACTGACTTGGATAGAAAACCATGGACACCAGAGGATCAGTGGGAGGAGACCTTCAAAGTGTTGAGGGGAAAAGGCAGTTAACCAAGAATTCTATATTCAGCCAAACTGTCCTTCAAAAATGAAGGGAAAATTAAGATATTCCCAGATTAATCGACTTGCCTTACAAGAAATATTAAAGGGAATCCTTCAGGCTGAGACAAAATGACACTGTATGTAACTTGAGTTCATAGGAAGAAAGGAAGAGCATGGGTAAAGGTAACTACATAGGTAAATATGAAAGAGTGTAAATGTATTTTTATTTATAACTAATTAATTAATAAAATAATGAAAGAATGAATGCATGCTACTGGTACTGCTAAGTCGCTTCAGTCGTGTCCGACTCTGTGCGACCCCATAGACAGCAACCCATCAGGCTCCGCTGTCCCTGGGATTCTCCAGGCAAGAATATTGGAATGGGCTGCCATTTCCTTCTCCAATGCATGAAAGTGAAAAGTCAAAGTGAAGTTGCTCAGTCATGCCCGACTCTTAGCGACCCCATGGACTGCAGCCTACCAGGCCCCTCCGTCCATGGATTTTCCAGGCAAGAGTACTGGAGTGGGGTGCCATTGCCTTCTCGAGTTATGTTTACATTATAGTCTATTAAATATGCAATCACATTATGTTTTATAAAAACAATGTACATACCTTAATTTAAAAATACTTTATTGCTAAAAATGCTAACCATCATCTGAGTCTTCAGCAGGCTGTAATCTTTTTGCAATAATAACATCAAAGATCACTGATCACAGATCATCATAAAAATATAACAATGTAAAAGTTGAAAATATTACAAGAATTATCAAAATGTGACACTGAGACATGAAGTAAGAAAATGGTGCTGATAGACTTGCTTCACACAAGGTGGCCACAAACCTTCAATTTGTAAAAAAAAAAATGCAATATCTGCAAAGTGCAATGAAGTAAAGTGCAATAAAATGCCTGCATAAAGATCCAATCTGTATGACAATAACAGCACAGAAGAAGGGGGAGGGAATGGAGGTATACTGGACCAAAGTTTTGTATACTACTAAAATTATTAATACTACTAAAATTGAATACTACTACTATTCAACCAAACTAGTTCATTTTAAAATGTAATCCCTAGGGTAAGTACTAAGAAAATACCTCAAAAAAGTATAGTTAAAGAAACAAGAGAATTAAAATGGTACTCCAGAAAATCCGTATTTAATACAAAACACAATAACGGAGGGGTAGAGGAATGAGAAAGACATAAGACATAGAACAGCAAAATGTTGCTTAGTTTAGATTGTGTTCGATTCTGTGACCCCATGGAGCCTGCCAGGCTCCTCTGTCCATGGGATTTCCCAGGCAAGAATAATGGAATGGGTTGCCATTTTCTTCTCCAGGGGTTCTTCCCAACCCAAGGATAGAACCCACATCTCCTGCATTGCAGGCTGATTCTTTACCACTGAGCTACCAGGGAAGGCCAAAACAGCAAACGTAAATTCTACCTTACCAGCAATTACATTCAATATAAATGGATTAAACATTAGTCAAAAGCAGAGACTGTCAAAACTGATTAAAAAAAAAAAACAGGTTTCAACTACATGCTGTTTACAAGAGACACTATTTAGCCACACTGTGTGGCTTGCAGGATCTTTGTTCCCTGACCATGGATTGAACTTAGGCCCTCAGCAGTGAAACTGAAAAGTCCTAACCACTGGACCACCAAGGAATTCCCAAGAGATAAAATTTAGATTCAAAGAAACAAATAGATAAGAAGTCAATGTACAGAAAAGATATATCATGCAAACAGTAACCAAAAGAGAGTTAGAGAGTAGCTGTAAAATACTATATATAGTATTTATATAGTGGTTATAAATTTATGTAATATTTATATATGTAAATTTATTAGTATTTATATATAGTATTCAAATAGTGGTTATAGAATACTATATCAGACAAAATGTATTTTAACACAAAAACTGTAAAATGATTATAAACATGATTTATAAGACCCCAAAATACATGAATCAAAAACTGACATAACAGAAAAGAGAAACAGACAATTCAACTGTAACAGCAGGAAATTTCAATATTTCATTTTCAATAGTGGAGAGAACTAGACAGAAGGTCAACAAGGAAACTGAAAACTTAAAACAACCAACTAGATCTAAGAGATTTCAGCACAACACTCCATCCAGCAACAACAGTATTCACATTCTTCTCAAGCACACATGAAACATTCTCCATGATAAACTATATGCTAGGCCTAATACATTTAAAAGGATTGAAAACTTCAAAGTATATTCACCAACCACAATGAAATAAAATTATAAATCAGTAACAGAAAGAAATATGGGAGCCAGAAATTCAGGTGGAAGTTGCTCAGTCTTGTCCTACTCTTTGTGACCCCATGGACTATATAGTCCATGGAATTCTCCAGGCCAGAATACTGGAGTGGGTAGCCTATCCCCCCTTCTCCAAAGGATCTTCCCAACACAGGGATTGAACCCAGGTCTCTGGCATTGCAGGTGGACTCTTTACCAGCTGAGCCATCAAGGAAGCCCAAGAATACTGGAATGGGTAGCCTATCCCTTCTCCAGTGGATCTTCCTGACCCAGGAATTGAACCAGGGTCTCCTGCATTGCAGGCAGATTCTTTACCAGCTGAGCTACTAGGGAAGCCCAGTCCCTCAGTTGTACCCAACTCTTTGTGACCCCATGGACGATAGTCCATGGCATTCTCCAGGCCAGAATACTGGAGTGGGTAGCCTTCCCTTCTCCAGGAGATCTTCCCAATCAAGGGATCAAACCCAGGTCTCCTGCCTTGCAGGCAGACTCTTTACAAGCGGAGCCACAAGGGAAGCCCAGAAATTAAACACATTCTTAAATAACTAATGGGCCAAATAAGTCACAGAGGAAGTTAGAAAACACTCTGAAATCAATAAAAATAAAAACACAACATGTCAAAACTTATGGGAAACACGTTAAACAAAAACTTACACATTCATACCACTTCTAGTCACAAAGGCCAAAAAATAGAAACCACCTAACTGTCCATCTACTGATTAATGGATAAACAAAATGTGGTATGTCCATATAATGGAATATTATTCAGCCATTAAAAGGAATGACATATTGATACATGTTACAATATTGATGAACCCTGAAAATATTATGGTAAGCATATAAGGCAAATCCACAGACACAGAGAGCAGATTAATAGCTGCCAGTGGCTGGGAGGTAGGGGGCAGGTAAAGAATGGGAACTGACTGTTAATGACAAGGGTGTTTCCATCTGGGGTGATGAAAAGACTGTGGATGATGAAAAGGTAATGAAAAGGTGCCTATTACACTAGGTAACAGTGATGGCTGCTTAGCATTACGAATGTACTTAACACTAAGGAATATACTTTGAAACAGTTTAAAAGGTAAATGTTAAGTGTAATTTACTATTAAAAAAATGAAAAGCAATATTTTGGGAAAAGGAAATGTTAAGAAAATGTATTAAAAATCTAGTACTTTAAATAGACACTCAAATCTAAAACAGAGTTCCACGATTTCAGCAGAACAGCATAAATAAAATTATGTTCCATACTTGTATGTGAGGCCAAGAGGCCTCAAGTGTGGGTTCATCCTCTTCTGGATCAAAATCTGGATTATCACTTGGAGGAAGAGTTCGGAAGATGTTAGCACTGATCTGTAAAGAAAAATAAATTTAGACTTCTCTGTTGTTCAGTTAAATTTAAAAATGCAAAATGAAATATTTTAAAGATAACTTTAAGAAAAAAGCTGTGACTATAAGTTTAGCTCAAAACCTATAAACCTCTTCAAGATATGAAGGCAGCCATTTATTTCTTTATTTTCTCTATCCCATAACTCTGACCTCTACAGACATCAAATTTCATATAGACTACCTCCAGATTCCTCTTCTTTAAATCACAAATTTTTTTTTTTTCAAAGTTTTGCTTAAAAAAAAAAAAAGTGGAGGGGAGGAAATTGGGGGAGGGGAGCATAAAGTTCCTAACTCTCCCTATCCCTAACTTCCTCTTTTCATCTTTCCACAACTTCTCCCATACTTTAACCCAGACTTTTACTTACCTTATAACCCAAAAGAGTTTGGTAAAATATCTCTAGTCTTATACACACACCACATTTTATAAAGCGGAGGAGGATGGGGGTATATGGCCATTACAGACATAGTTTATAATACACCATGATGGCATCACTGACTCAATGGATATGGGTTTGGGTGGACTCCAGGAGTTGGTGATGGACAGGGATGACTGGCATGCTGCGGTTCATGGGGTCGCAAAGAGTTGGACACAACTGAGCTACTGAACTGAACTGATGATGATTTGATTTAGATAATTTGGTTTCATTTACCCTGAGCCTTTTAAAAAATACTAATCTCTCTGAAATAAAGGTATGCTTTGAGACTCTTCATTTTAGATTCTAACTCATCTTTCATACTGTCTTAGTACCAAAGTACACTACAGTCCTTCTTTAGCAAAGAATAGATTATAAGCCCAACTCAAAAGTGTTTGAAGAATGATCAACAGACTGACAGACCAAATGGTTCAGTAACGTAAGGCCCTAACACTTGAGGCACTGGTCATTTAAGATAAATTACTTGGTGAATAGAGGATGAGACAAATGTTGTTTGGTTCAGTTCAGTTCAGTTTAGTGGTTCAGTCATGTCCGACTCTTTGCAATCCCATGAACCGCAGCACGCCAGGCCTCCCTGTCCATCACCAACTCCCAGACTTCACTCAAACTCATGTCCATCGAGTCGGTGGTGCTATCCAGCCATCTCATCCTCTGTCGTACCCTTCTCCTCCTGCCCCCAATCCCTCCCAGCATCAGGGTCTTTTCCTATGAGTCAACTCTTCGCATGAGGTGGCCAAAGTATTGGAGCTTTAGCATCAGTCCTTCCAGTGAACACCCAGGACTGATCTCCTTTAAGATGGACTGGTTGGATCTCCTTGCAGTCCAAGGGACTCTCAAGAATCTTCTCCAGCACCATAGTTCAAAAGCATCACTTCTTCAGCGCTCAGCTTTCTTCGCAGTCCAACTCTCACATCCATACATGACCACTGGAAAAACCATATGACTTTGCCTTTGTTGGCAAAGTAATGTCTCTGCTTTTCAATATGCTATCTAGGTCGGTCATAACTTTCCTTCCAAGGAGTAAGTGTCTTTTAATTTCATGGCTACAATCACCATCTGCAGTGATTTTGGAGCCCCCAAAAATAAAGTCTGACACTGTTTCCACTGTTTCCCCATCTATTTCCCATGAAGGGATGGGACCAGATGCCATGATCTTTGTTTTCTGAATGTTGAGCTTTAAGCCAACTTTTTCACTCTCCTCTTTCACTTTCATCAAGAGGCTTTTGAGTTCCTCTTCACTTTCTGCCATAAGGGTGGTGTCATCTGCGTATCTGAGGTTATTGATATTTCTCCTGGCAATCTTGATTCCAGCTTGTGCTTCTTCCAGTCCAGCGTTTCTCATGATGTACTCTGCATATAAGTTAAATAAGCAGAGTGACAATATACAGCCTTGATGTACTCCTTTTCCTATCTGGAACCAGTCTGTTGTCCCATGACCAGTTCTAACTGTTGCTTCCTGACCTGCATATGGGTTTCTCAAGAGGCAGGTCAGGTGGTCTGGTATTCCCATCTCTTTCAGAATTTTCCACAGTTTACTGTTATCCACAGAGTCAAAGGCTTTGGCATAGTCAATAAAGCAGATATAGATGTTTTTCTGGAACTCTCTTGCTTTTTCCATGATCCAGCGGATGTTGGGAATTTGATCTCTGGTTCCTCTGCCTTTTCTAAAACCAGCTTGAACATCAGAAGTTCACAGTTCACGTATTGCTGAAGCCTGGCTTGGAGAATTTTGAACATTACTTTACTCACGTGTGAGATGAGTACAACTGTGTGGTAGTTTGAGCATTCTTTGGCATTGACTTTCTTTGGGATTGGAATGAAAACTGACCTTTTCCAGTCCTGTGGCCACTGCTGAGTTTTCCAAATTTGCTGGCATATTGAGTGCAGCACTTTCACACCATCATCTTTCAGGATTTGAAATAGCTCAACTGGAATTCCATCACCTCCACTAGCTTTGTTTGTCGTGATGCTTTCTCAGGCCCACTTGACTTCACATTCCAGGATGTCTGGCTCTAGGTGAGTGATCACACCATCGTGATTATCTGGGTCATGAAGACCTTTTTTGTACAGTTCTTCTGTGTATTCTTGCCACCTCTTCTTAATATCTTCTGCTGCTGTTAGGTCCATACCATTTCTGTCGTCATCGTGCCCATCTTTGCATGAAATGTTCCCTTGGTATCTCTAATTTTCTTGAAGAGATCTTTAGTCTTTCCCATTCTGTTGTTTTCCTCTATTTCTTTGCATTGATCGCTGAGGAAGGCTTTCTTATCTCTCTTTGCTATTCTTTGGAACTCTGCATTCAGATGCTTTTATCTTTCCTTTTCTCCTTTGCTTTTCGCTTCTCTTCTTTTCACAGCTATTTGTAAGGCCTCCTCAGACAGCCATTTTGCTTTTTTGCATTTCTTTTCCATGGGGATTGTCTTGATTTAAGGAACTCGATCTGATGAACTATGGTTGTTTGGTGGTATAAGCAAATTCGCAACCATTCTTATGAAGTGGCATTTATGGTATGCCAAATAACTGTTAACTGTCAATTACTATAAGGGGCTTCCCCAGTAGCTCGGCAGCAAAGAATATGCCTGCAATGCAGTAGACACAGGGGATGTGGGTTCTATCTCTGGGTTGGGAAGATACCCTGGAGGGGGCATGGAAACCATTCCAGTATTCTTGCCTGGAGAATCCCTTGGATAGAGGAGCTTGGCAGGCTACAGTCCACAAGGTTGCAAAGAGTTGGACACAACTAAACTGACTTAGCATGCACACACGCACAACCCATAAGACTTAGAAAGTAAAAATCTAAAATTTGATTTGCTAAAACTCAAAACCTATATATGGGGAAGAGCCAATAGATAGTTTAATAGATATCAATTTCACAACAAGTGGCCGAAAGTCATAGCTAGAACTCAAAAAGGGAATATATCCCATAGAAGGGCATAATTTGCCTTTGAAATCATACTTATTATTGTTGGTAGTAAAAGAAAAAGTATACTTGTAGCCACCAGTAAAATTAACTGTGTATCCCAAATACACCAAAAAGCTTTAAAGAACTAAGTGAGTAGGCTTCTTAACTAGAAATGAAGTACCCAGAAGTTAAAAAAAAAAGTTTTTTTAAGACAAAAAACATACCTTTTGCTTGGGAAAATGAATTAAATCCCAGAATTTATTAACATATGGCAAATTACAGAATAATTTGACTCAAATATATACATATAGCTTATTTTGTTGTTGCCCAGTAGCTAAGTCATGTCTGACTCTTTGCAACCCCATAGACTGCAGCACACCAGGCTTCTCTGTCCTTCAGCATCTCCTGGAGCTTGCTCAAACTCATGGCTATTAGTGATGCATTCTAACCATCTCATCCTCTGTCACCCCCTTCTTCTCTTGTCCTTAATCTTTCCCAGGATCAGGGTCCTTTCCAACGAGTCAGCTCTTCGCATCAGGTGGCTAAAGTATTGGAACTTCAGCATCAGTCCTTCCAATGAAGATTCAGGGCTGATTTCCTATAGCATTGACTGGTTTGATCCTCCAACACCATAGTTCAAAACTGTCAATTCTTCGACACTCAGCCTTCTTTATGGTCCAACTCTCACCTCGGTACATGACTACTGGAAAAACCATAGCTTTGACTAGATGGACCTTTGTTGGCAAAGTAATGTCTCTGCTTTTCAATATGCTGTCTAGGTTGGTCATAGTTTTTCTTCTAAGGAGCAAGCATCCTTTAATTTCAGGCTGCAGTCACCATCTGCAGTGATTTTGGAACCCAAGAAAATAAAGTCTGTCACTGTTTGCATTGTTTCCCCATCTATTTGCCATGAAGTGATAGGAGCAGATGCCATAATCTTAGTTTTCAGAATGTTGAGTTTTAAGCCAGCCTTTTCACTTTCCTCTTTCACCTTCATCAGGAGGCTCATTAGTTGCTCTTCACTTTCTGCCATTAAAGTGGTATTATCTGCATATCTGAAGCTGTTGATATATTTATCTCTGCAATCTTGATTCCAGCTTGTGATTCATCCAGCCCAGCATTTCACATGAAATACTTTGCATGTAAGTTAAATAAGCAGGGTGACAACATACAGCCTTTCCCGATTTTGAACCAGTTCGTTGTTCCATGTCCAGTTCTAACTGCTGCTTCTTGACCTGCATACAGGTTTCTCTGGAAGCAGGTAATATGGTCTGGGATTCCCATGTCATTAAGAATATTCCACAGTTTGTTGTGATCCACATAGTCAAAGGCTTCAGCATAGTCAATGAAGCAGAAGTAGACTTTTCTTTGGAATTCCCTTACTTTTTCTATGACCCAGCATATGTTGGCAAAACACCCTCTTGCAACAACATAAGAGATGACTCTACACATGGACATCACCAGATAGCCAGTATCGAAATCAGACTGATTATATTCTTTGCAGACAAAGACAGAAAAGTTCTATATGGTCAGCAAAAACAAGACTTGGAGCTGACTGTGGCTCAGATCTTCAGCTCCTTATTGCAAAATTTAGGCTTAAATTGAAGAAAGTAAGGAAAACCACTAGGCCATTCAGGTATGACCTAAATCAAATCCCTTGTGATTATACAGTGGAGGTAACGAATAGATGCAAGGGACTAGATCTGGTAGACAGACTGCACAAAGAACTATGGATGAAAGTTCATAACACTGTACAGGAGGTGATGACCAAAACCATCCCCAAGAAAAAGAAATGCCAGAAGACAAAGTGGCTGTCTGAGGAGGCCTAATAAATAGCTGAGAAAAGAGAAGCAAAAGGCAAAGGAGAAAGGGAAAGATATACCCAACTGAATGCAGAGTTCCAGAGAATAGCAAGGCGAGATAAGAAAGCCTTAAGTGACCAATGCAAAGAGTATGACTTAGTTTAGATCATACTTGCTATAACTTTCTGTGTGTTAGTAGCTCAGTCATGTCTGACTCTGTGGAACCTTCCACAACCAACACAAGTTTAAACTGTGTGCCTGGTGACTCTAATTATTCCAAATGAATTTTTCTATATTTTGTTATGCACTAAAATACAAAAATCATACGTCCTAAACAAATTTCTACAGTTTGAAGAATATGGTTAAATAATTAATAAACAGTACCCTGAACAATCTTTCTTCAATAGTTTTTTTTTTTTTTCGCATCAGATATTTCAAATGTTTGTTTATATCATTTAAAGGTCCTGAGTTTTGATTAAAATTCAGTGCTATAGAAGCTACATATATGATATCAAAATGTCCTAAATAAGAATGGTCTATATTTGACTCCCTGATCCATTTCTGAGATGTGGAGAGCCCCGTATTTTTTCATTAGTCTTTTCTTCGCCCTTTAGCTATTCTTTCTCTATTCAGCTGCATGACATTAATTACCTACCAACCCATATAATCTTGAGCTTACATCTTTCTCCTAAGTTCTAGATCCACACACTCCAATGTGGTAGCCACCAGTCATTGTGGCTACTGAATTCCCAAACTATCATAAAGCAATGACAGCATCACTGGAATGGATAATCTTTCAAACGGACTATTTTAAAAAACATTCTTTTGAGTACATCAACTACTGTACATTTACTAAAAATCAATCTCATTAAATTGTAATTACACCTCAGATCTTACTTGAATTTATATAAATCTGAGGAACTTAAGTCTAGAAGCTTACCATTTTTACTATATCAGAATACGCTGATTCAACAATTACACCACGATTAGTTGAAACATACTCAACCAGTTCATTCAATGTTGCTCTTTTAATTTCTTTGCTCTTCAAGTCTGAAACAGAGTCCATGAAATCAAACAGTATGCAACACTGCTGCAACTTCTGACAGAAAAGCTCTTGCTGTTCATTTGAGGTGGCATCTATAAATAAAAATAGAGAGAAACTTAGAAATGACCTACTCAGAAGTTACCTTCATATGTTTACTATTTTGCAGAAGCTATTCACATACATAAAGTAAAATTTCTCTCAAAAGCCTAGTGAGAAATTTACCATATAATCCCATTATTCATGCCAGGAATGAAATTTTACCTTCCTCCTATCTCACTACCATAATCAATCATTAAGTATTATTGATTCCATTTTTTATCTGGAATCTATCCTCTTCTTGTCACTCCCTCTGCCACTTTAATGACTCACACATTGATCATTTAGACTACAGCCGTGACATCCTAGGGCTCCCCACATGATGTGGTGGTAAAGAATCCGCCAGCTAACACAGGAGACTCAAGAGACATGGGTTCAATTCCTGGTTGGGAAGATTTCCTGGAGTAGGAAATGGCAACCCACTCCAGTATTCTTGCCTGGAAAATTTCATGGACAGAAGAGCCTGGCGGGCTACAGTCCATGGGGTCGCAAGAGAGTCAGACATGACTTAGAGACTAAACAACCACCACCACCTACCAGTGCCCTCCTCCAAGGGATCTTCCCAACTCAGAGACGGTTCCTCAAGGGCAAGGATCATTCACTGAGCAGGCTTTCCTTTTCATCTCTTTTACTACTAACATGGGATATATAGGGGGTTTCCCAGGTTTTTTCCCCCAGTGCTAAAGAATCCACTGGCCAATGCAGGAGTCGCGAGTTGAATCCCTGGGTCAGGAAGATCCCCTGTAGAAGGAAATGGCAACACACTCCAGTATTCCTGCCTGGGAAATTCCATGGACAGAGGAGCCTAGTGGGCTAAAGTCCATGGGGTTCTCTTACACGACAGGCTAGTAGCCTACAGCTAACACGTTCAAAGACACAATATGATCTTCAAGACTAGCAAATAGTAGATTCAGGAACATGTTACATATAAAAAGTAAGTTTCTTTTTCTGGGCACCTATCTCTTCAGCCTCCTCTGAGAATAAATTAATGTTTTTCATAGCTTCTCAATTCCGTAATGTGCTACTTAGCCTAAAGACTTCTTTCAAGTTGCTTTCTCCTCCAGAATTATGTCCCAGCATTACCTAATATTTGGATGGAAGAGGTCACCTTTGGATTTTACCAAACATTAGATATATTTAGAAAGCAGTTAACATTTCAACTCATTTGGCACTGAGTTAAAACACAAATGTCCAGTCCTCAAATTTTTGTTAAGTATTGAGGAACAGAAAAATCTTTTCTTACCTAAATACCTCCTATAAGTACATGTTCTATAAAGTAGTCTGAACATAATAAAACATAATGCTGCTAACATTAGCATTTCCTTCATGCCAAATACAATTCTAAGTGTTTCCTATGTCTATTTATTTAACTTCAAAACAGTCCATTGAAGCTACTTTTGAAAGTTAGAGATGATTTCCTGTCTTCAAGAGCTTAGAAGCAAGTTGAAAAGGCAAGATCAGATCAGATCAGATCAGTCGCTCAGTCATGTCCGACTCTTTGCGACCCCATGAATCGAGCACGCCAGGCCTCCCTGTCCATCACCAACTCCTAGAGTTCACTGAGACTCACATCCGTCGAGTCAGTGATCCCATCCAACCATCTCATCCTCTGTCATCCCCTTCTCCTCCTGCCCTCAATCTTTCCCAGCATCAGGGTCTTTTCCAATGAGTCAACTCTTCGCATGAGGTGGCCAAAGTACTGGAGTTTCAGCTTTAGCATCATTCCTTCCAAAGAAATCCTAGGGCTGATCTCCTTTAGGATGGACTGGTTGGATCTCCTTGCAGTCCAAGGGACTCTCAAGAGTCTTCTCCAACACCACAGTTCAAAAGCATCAATTCTTTGGCCCTCAGCCTTCTTCACAGTCCAACTCTCACATCCATACATGACCACTGGAAAAACCATAGCCTTGACTAGACGAACCTTTGCTGGCAAAGTAATGTCTCTGCTTTTCAATATGCTATCTAGGTCGGTCATAACTTTCCTTCCAAGGAGTAAGCGTCTTTTAATTTCATGGCTGCAATCACCATCTGCAGTGATTTTGGAGCCCCCAAAAATAAAGTCTGACACTGTTTCCACTGTTTCCCCATCTATTTCCCATGAAGGGATGGGACCAGATGCCATGATCTTTGTTTTCTGAATGTTGAGCTTTAAGCCAACTTTTTCACTCTCCTCTTTCACTTTCATCAAGAGGCTTTTGAGTTCCTCTTCACTTTCTGCCATAAGGGTGGCATCATCTGCATATCTGAGGTTGTTGATTTTTCTCCCGGCAGTCTTGATTCCAGCTTGTGCTTCTTCCAGCCCAGCGTTTCTCATGATGTACTCTGCATATAAGTTAAATAAGCAGGGTTACAATATACAGCCTTGACGTACTCCTTTTCCTATTTGGAACCAGTCTGTTGTCCCATGTCCAGTTCTAACTGTTGCTTCCTGACCTGCATACAAATTTCTCAAGAGGCAGATCAGGTGGTCTGGTATTCCCATCTCTTTCAGAATTTTCCACAGTTTACTGTGATCCACACAGTCAAAGGCTTTGGCATAGTCAATAAAGCAGAAATAGATGTTTTTCTGGAACTCTCTTGCTTTTTCCATGATCCAGCAGATGTTGGGAATTTGATCTCTGGTTCCTCTGCCTTTTCTAAAACCAGCTTGAATGTCAGGAAGTTCACGGTTAGCATATTGCTGAAGCCTGACTTGGAGAATTTTGAGCATTACTTTACTAGCGTGTGAGATGACTGCAATTGTACGGTAGTTTGAGCATTCTTTGGCATTGCCTTTCTTTGGGATTGGAATGAAAACTGACCTTTTCCAGTCCTGTGGCCACTGCTGAGTTTTCCAAATTTGCTGGCATATTGAGCACAGCACTGTCACACCATCGTCTTTCAGGATTTGGAATAGCTCAACTGGAATTCTATCACCTCCACTAGCTTTGTTTGTCGTGATGCTTTCTAAGGCCCACTTGACTTCACATTCCAGGATGTCTGGCTCTAGGTGAGTGATCACACCATCGTGATTATCTGGGTCATGACGATCTTTTTTGTACAGTTCTTCTGTGTAGTCTTGCCATCTCTTCTTAATATCTTCTGCTTCTGTTAGGTCCATACCATTTCTGTCCTTTATCGAGCCCATCTTTGCATGAAATGTTCCTTTGGTATCTCTGATTTTCTTGAAGAGATCTCTAGTCTTTCCCATTCTGTTGTTTTCCTCTATTTCTTTGCATTGATCGCTGAAGAAGGCAAGATACAAAACCTTAAAAAATATAACCTGGAGTCAAAAAGAATTTGAGAGTGCTTACAAGATTAAATATGAACAGAACAATTAAAAATAAAATCAGGATTAATTAAAAGCAGGAAAGCTATACAAGTTATCTGACTGTTGTATTTAAGCACTCTGCGTT
The DNA here is from genome assembly GCF_029378745.1 of Bos indicus. Classification (NCBI taxonomy): domain Eukaryota; kingdom Metazoa; phylum Chordata; class Mammalia; order Artiodactyla; family Bovidae; genus Bos; species Bos indicus. Next base: position 72,021,052 of record NC_091775.1, read on the forward strand.
GAGTCTCTTAGAAGCTAAGGTAAAACAATGGTGGAGGAGTTGATCAGATTGTAAAAGGTTAAGTGAGAGAAGAGAGGATGCTCCTGTCATCTACTATTGGTTGGCCTACTTCTAGGTTCAAGACACATAACATTTTTATATCAGTCAAGTTTTTATAATGGTTATCCTAGTAAGAAAAGATCAATGGTTTCATCATTAAAAAATTATAAAATAGATGTTTAATATAGCCTAACTCTTAGGGATCTTTCTGAAACATCAATTTTCAGAATATTCTCATAAGAAAAGGAGACAAAAAATGTATTTCAATAAGCTGAAAAATAAGACTATAGCTTGGCTGTATTTCATAAATATGAATAAAAAGTAATTTGTGAGAAAAAGAATGTATAATAATTTTGTTCACTAAATGTAAAAAGTACTGACAGTGTCTACACTGACGACTTTATACTTCAGTTTCCCCATTACAAGCATGCTTGCAAATGAAGCATACTCAGTGGTGTTTCAATATGGCAATGTAGTACTTTCAGGTGGTAAGGTCACATATTGTTTTTCCTTGGCTATTTTTACTAGGCCAATGTAACAGACTTGAAATACCAATATATTCATACTTATCATCATCGCTTCAAAATACCTCTGATATTGATAACAAGGTTCAGTCAGTTCAGTCTCTCAGTCGTGTCCGTCTCTTTGTGACCCCACGAATTGCAGCACACCAGGCCTCTCTGTCCATCACCAACTCCTGGACTTCACTCAAACTCATGTCCATCAAGTCAGTGATGCCATCCAACCATCTCATCCTCTGTCATCTCCTTCTCCTCCTGCCCCCAATCCCTCCCAGCATCAGGGTCTTTTCCTATGAGTCAACTCTTCGCATGAGGTGGCCAAAGTACTGGAGTTTCAGCTTCAGCATCAGTCCTTCCAATGAATACCCAGGACCAATCTCCTTTAGGATGGACTGGTTGGATCTTGCAGTCCAAGGGACTCTCAAGGGTCTTCTCCAACACCACAGTTCAAAAGCATCAATTCTTCGGCGCTCAGCTTTCTTCACAGTCCAACTCTCACATCCATACATGACCACTGGAAAAACCATATGACTAGACGGACCTTTGTTGGCAAAGTAATGTCTCTGCTTTTCAATATGCTATCTAGGTTGGTCATAACTTTCCTTCCAAGGAGTAAGCGTCTTTTAATTCCATGGATGCAATCACTGCTCCAAAATGTGCAGTGATTTGGAGCCCCCAAAAATAAAGTCTGACACTGTTTCCCCATCTATTTCCCATGAAGGGATGGGACCAGATGCCATGATCTTCGTTTTCTGAATGTTGAGCTTGAGGCTAACTTTTTCACTCTCCTCTTTCACTTTCATCAAGAGGCTTTTTAGTTCTTCTTCACTTTCTGCCATAAGGGTGGTGTCGTCTGCATATCTGAGGTTATTGATATTTCTGCCGGCAGTCTTGATTCTAGCTTGTGCTTCTTCCAGCCCAGTGTTTCTCATGATGTACTCTGCACATAAGTTAAATAAGCAGGGTGACAATACACAGTCTTGACGTACTCCTTTTCCTATTTGGAACCAGTCTGTTGTCCCATGACCAGTTCTAACTGTTGCTTCCTGACCTGCATATGGGTTTCTCAAGAGGCAGATCAGGTGGTCTGGTATTCCCATCTCTTTCAGAATTTTCCAGTTTATTGTGATCCACACAGTCAAAGGCTTTAGCATAGTCAACAAAGCAGAAATAGGATACAGGTTCAAAAACGGTGCTTTCAGACACGCAACTACTTGGAAAACTTAGCACCCTCAAACAACCTTTTATAGGAAATTCTGAGGACATGACGGAGCAATAGGGAGAAAGGGAAAGGAATGGAATCCAGGAATTATGGAAATTCAAGAAAAGCAGACCTAGAGAAAAACTGGATCAGTTTAGAGCAGGAGGAAAGAAGGCCCTAAGAAACTGGTCTCTAAAGCAGAATAATTAGGGTATCTTATCACATGGAGATTTGGAGGAAAAAACTGAGAGTATGTTAAAGGTGGGAAAAAAATAGACAATTAGAAATTCCAGGAAATACTTAAAAAAACTAAACAAGAAAGGAAATATATTATGCAGCTCTGGAGCCTATGCAGTCACACGTAAACCCTGCCCACTGGCTTTCAACTTTTATAATTAACAATTCACATAAAACTTAATTATGGCCATCAGATCAGATCAGATCAGTCGCTCAGTCATGTCCGACTCTTTGAGACCCCATGAATCGCAGCACGCCGGCCTCCCTGTCCATCGGTGAGGAGATACCCTTCGTCCAAGATAAGGAGCAATGGCTGCACTTTGCTGGACCAGCCGTGAAGAGATACCCCACGCCCAGGGTAAGAGAAACCCAAGAAAGATGGTAGGTGTTGCAAGAGGGCATCAGAGGGCACACACACTGAAACCATACTCACAGAAAACTAGTCAATCTAATCACACTAGGACCACAGCCTTGTCTAACTCAGTGAAATTAAGCCATGCCCGTGGGGCAACCCAAGACGGGCGGGTCATGGTGGAGAGATCTGACAGAATGTGGTCCACTGGAGAAGGGAATGGCAAACCACTTCAGTATTCTTGCCTTGAGAACCCCATGAACAGTATGAAAAGGCAAAATGATAAGATACTGAAAGAGAAACTCCCCAGGTCAGTAGGTGCCCAATATGCTACTGGAGATCAGTGGAGAAATAACTCCAGAAAGAATGAAGGGATGGAGCCAAAGCAAAAACAATACCCAGTTGTGGATGTGACTGGTGATAGAAGCAAGGTCCGATGCTGTAAAGAGCAATATTGCATAGGAACCTGGAATGTCAGGTCAATGAATCAAGGCAAATTGGAAGCGGTCAAACAAGAGATGGCAAGAGTGAATGTCGACATTCTAGGAATCAGCGAACTAAAATGGACTGGAATGGGTGAATTTAACTCAGATGACCATTATATCTACTACTGCGGGCAGGAATCCCTCAGAAGAAATGGAGTAGCCATCATGGTCAACAAAAGAGTCCGAAATGCAGTACTTGGATGCAATCTCAAAGACAGAATGATCTCTGTTCGTTTCCAAGGCAAACCATTCAATATCACAGTAATCCAAGTCTATGCCCCAACCACTAACGCTGAAGAAGCTGAAGTTGAACGGTTCTATGAAGACCTACAAGACCTTTTAGAACTAACACCCAAAAAAGATGTCCTTTTCATTATAGGGGACTGGAATGCAAAAGTAGGAAGTCAAGAAACACCTGGAGTAACAGGTAAATTTGGCCTTGGAATACGGAATCAAGCAGGGCAAAGACTAATAAGAGTTTTGCCAGGAAAATGCACTGGTCATAACAAACACCCTCTTCCAACAACACAAGAGAAGACTCTATACATGGACATCACCAGATGGTCAACACCGAAATCAGATTGATTATATTCTTTGCAGCCAAAGATGGAGAAGCTCTATACAGTCAGCAAAAACAAGACCAGGAGCTGACTGTGGCTCAGACCATGAACTCCTTATTGCCAAATTCAGACTTAAATTGAAGAAAGTAGGGAAAACCAGTAGACCATTCAGGTTATGACCTAAATCAAATCCCTTATGATTATACAGTGGAAGTGAGAAATAGATTTAAGGGCCTAGATCTGATAGATAAGAGTGCCTGATGAGCTATGGAATGAGGTTCATGACACTGTACAGGAGACAGGGATCAAGACCATCCCCACGGAAAAGAAATGCAAAAGAAATTATGGCCATAGAAAATATTAACCTTAAAAATGTAAAGATGACAAAAGCTGAGGGTGAAAGGAGAGAAGGAGAAACTGAGGGGCACTACCTTTCCAACTTCACTTACCAACATTCCCCCTTTACATCCTAAGTTCCATTCATGCTGACAGTTCCAAGTTCCCCAGGTGGCCCGTCTGCACATGTACTGGCTGGAATGCACTTTCCCATCATTATTTCTTCATTTTCTTTAGAAGCAAGTAAAGACAGTGCCCATGCAAACACTACTCAATGAGTAAAAAACTTTATTTGTAAAATTTTTAATTGGGAGGATAACTGCTTTACAAGGCTGTGTTAGTTTCTGCTGTACAAACAGCATGAATCATCTCCAAGTATACATATATCCCCTTCCTCTTGAGCCTCTCTCCCACCCCTCTAGGTCATCAAAAAGCACTGAGCTGAGCTCCCTGTGCTATACAGTAGCTTCCTACTATTTACCTATTTTAAACATGTTACTGTATATATGTCCATGCTGCTTTCTCAATTCATCCTACTCTCTCCTCTTGCAGTAAAAAACTTTAGTCAAAGGATTTTAAGTCTACCAGGACCATTAAACACAACTATACCCTGTACTGTGAGACAGAGAATCAGGATACGTTAAGCGTAATATCATTAATTTATAAAACTTCCTTTGTACTAATTTCAAGCTTATCAAGTGGACTGTTAAGCGTTAAGTCTCTCAGTTGTGTTGGACTCTTACAACCCCACAGACTATAGCCCACCAGGCTTCTCTGTCTATGGGATTCTCCAGGCAAGAATACTGGAGTGGGATGCCATTTCCTTCTCCAGGGGATCTTCCTGACCCAGGATAGAATTCAAGTCTCCTGCAATGCAGGCAGATTCTTTACCGTCTGAGCCACCAGGGAAGCCTAGAACTACTGCAAACTATCAAGCGCAGTAGTTCTAAAATTTGTCCACAAACTATTTGATACTCCTTTCTTCAGAAGGTGGAGTCTACTTCTCTTGCCGTCAATGTGGGCTGGACTAAAGAGACTTGCTTCCAGGGAACAGAGTGAATACTGCGGAAGTGATGCAACATGACTTCCAAGGTGGATTCTTGCTGGAGTCACAAGATATCTCAAGGTTCACAGAATAAACTATTTGAGAAAAAAGTAACACCTATGTAGTTAAGTACAGAACCTAGCTGATCACCTGACTCATTTGATATTAGTGAACTTTTAAGGAGTTTTTGAAGTAAATTACAGTCTTTAGAAAAATGTAAGGAAGTTTTACACTGTATTCTTTGGTGTCAGTTTATGAAACCTATAAAGACCGTACCACCAAATTTACAGGTATTTAAGACAAGTTCAGGTTTTTTAACATAGTACAAGTTGTATCTGACTATATAAGTATCATGGAATACATGAAAACTTCCAATCTCAACCACATTGGTATGTTAATTCATTCTCAAGAGAAGAAGGTCAGTTTCTCAAGAAACATGGTGTTCATGATGAATTTTCAATGAGTTTATTCCTCGGCCTTATACATGCAGATACATGGTTTCTTATCACATAAAATACAAATGAGCCAAGCTCATGACATAGTAACAAATGCTAATTTATTAACTTAGGATGAGAAATTATTCCAAGTACTGTATCTGTCCATGGGATTTCCCAGCCAAGAATACTGGAGTGGGTGGCAGTTTCTTCCTCCAGGGGATCTTCCCAATTCAGGGATTGAACTCACGTCTCCTGCATTGGCAGGCAGATTCTTTACCACTGAGGCACCAGGGAAGCCCAGTTAAACCTTAAGCAGACCTATCAGGTTCAGTTCAGTTCAGTTATTCAGTCATGTCTGACTCTTTGCGAACCCATGGACTGCAGCACGCCAGGCTTCCCTGTCTATCACCAACTCCTGGAGCTTGCTCAAACTCATGTCCATAGAGTCGGGGATGCCATACAACCATCTCATCCTCTGTCACCCCCTTCTCCTCCTGCCTTCAATCTTTCCCAGCATCAGGGTTTTTCCTAATGAGTCAGTTCTTCACATCAAGTGGCTAAAGTACTGCAGTTTCAGCTTCAGCATCAGTCCTTCCAATGAATATTCAGGACTGATTTCCTTTAGAATTGACTGGTTGGATCTCCTTGCAGTCCAAGGGACTCTCAAGAGTCTTCTTCAAGACCACACTTCAAAAGCATCAATTCTTCAGTGCTCAGCTTTCTTTACGGTCCAACTCTCACATCCATACATGACTACTGGAAAAACAATAGCTTTGACTATGCAGACCTTTGTTGACAAAGTAATGTCTCTTCTTTTGAATATGCTGTCTAGGTTAGTCATAACTTTTCTTCTGAGAAGCAAGCATCTTTTAATTTCATGGCTGCAGTCATCGTCTGCAGTGATTTTGGAGCCCCAAAAAATAAAGTCTGTCACTGTTTCCATTGTTTCCCCATCTATTTGCCATGAAGTGATGGGACTGGATGCCATAATCTTAGTTTTTTGAATGAGTTTTAAGCCAGCTTTTTCACTTTCCTCTTTCACTTTCATCAAGAGGCTCTTTAGTTCCTCTTCGCTTTCTGCCATAAGGGTGGTGTCATCTGCATATCTGAGGTTATTGATATTTCTCCTGGCCATCTTGATTCCAGCCTGTGCTTCATCCAGCCCAGCATTTCACATGATGTACTCTGCATGTAAGTTAAATAAGCAGGGTGACAATATACAGCTTTGACGGACTTCTTTCCCAATTTTGAACCAGTCTGTTGTTCTATGTCCAGTTCTAACTGTTGCTTCTTGACCTGCACATAGATTTCTCAGGAGGTGGGTCAGGTGGTCTGGTATTCCCATCTCTTGAAGAATTTTCCAGTGTTGTCAGCCACACAGTCAAAGGCTTTGGCATAGTCAACAAAGCAGAAGTAGATGTTTTTCTGGAACTCTCTTGCTTATAGGAGAAGCCAAATCATAACCAGAATGGTATCCAGTGTATTAATTTTCTACTGAAAGTGAAAGAAGTGAAGTCGCTTAGTCGTGTCTGACTCTTTGCAACCCCAGGGACTGTAGCCCACCAGGCTCCTCCATCCATGGGATTCTCCAGGCAAGAATACTGGAGTGGACTGTCATTTCCTTCTTCAGGGGATCTTCCCGACCAGGGATTGAACCCAGGTCTCCCGCATTGCAGGCAGACGTTTTACCTCTAAGCCACCAGGGAAGCCCAATTTTCTACTGCTTAATAAACAAATTATCCCAAACTTTAGAGGCTTAAAACAATAATAATTATTATCTCTCACAATTTCACTGGGTCAGAGATTCAGACAACTTATCTTTGGTTCATGATATCTAAGACCTCAAGCTAAAAAAACTAGAAAACTAGGGACTGCGATCATATGAAGGCTCAATCACTCATATGTCTTATAGTTGATTCTGGCCTCTGGCTGAACGACTAGTTAGGGCTAGTGCCAGAACTCCCATACGTGACCTCTCCATACGGCTTAAACTTCCTCATCATATGGTGACTTGGTTCCAGGGGCAAGTGATTTGAGAGATCTAACAAAGAACAAAACATGACTTTTATGAGAAAAATTATAAAACTCTGAAGAAATATATCAAAGACATAAATAACAGAGATACATTTTGGATTACAACAGGGTGTTTTGCTAGAACTTGAAGAGTTGCTCTCACAATTCATCTGGAAAAATAAACAACCAAGAATAGCCAAGATGATTTTCAAGACAAAGAAAGGAACAGTGATCTTATCACACAAGGTAATTAAAACTAAATGGTACTGTGCAGGAATAGACAAAAAGACCACTGGCCAGGGAAATAAGGCACCTACAAACATGTGCACATACACAGAAGATTAATCTACAATAAAATTGGTGTTGTTTTTTTTTTTTTAAAAAGTCAGTGGGGAATTTCAAAATTATGCAAGGACAACTTGCTATTCATATTAAAAAGTTAGATTCCCTCACTTATTTATACATTTAATTCCAAGAGAACTAAAAAACTAAATGTGAATAGGAAAATTATAAAGTATTTAGAGTTTTCTAACCAACTCTGAATGGCATTCAGCACACACAAACACAAAAAATCTATAAATCAGTAAGATAAAGAAAATAAACCTATAGAAAGGCATGTGAAACACAAAGCACCAATAAAGAAGAAAAGATTTTTAACCACACTAGCTAAGGAGAAAAATGTAAATATATATAAACTATATATATGAGTTTATGTATGAAATGCCATATATCATTTCATACTTATTGCATAAGGTTGACAAAAAGTGTGGGCAAGACTTGTGTTTCTGGCAGACCAATCTTCCTATAGTAAACTACTAAAAACTGGACAAAATACATGAGGTAACTGTCTTCAGATGCTGGAAAACAGGTAGTACAGGACTGCTATTCCTGAGAGAAGGAAAAGAGAGTGAGTTCCACAACTGTAACAGCTCTATCTGTAACTGCAGTATAGGAAGAAACAATACAGGTTCAAAAGAGCAAAAGCCAAATAGACTGAGCTAAATAGACACTGCAGATCAAGCCTCTTGAATGGCTGGAATTTGCATGGAAAAGTACTAGAGAGAAGCTAACTATACAGAAAAGGAATTTTCTACTTTTCTATTTGTACTGAAGTAATAATAGGACATTTTTATTCTATCAATATTTATTCAGCAAATCATTTTGAATGTAAACCAACCTTAGCTTCCTGGCATAAATCCCACATAATCATGATGTATTATCTATATGCTGCTAAATTCAATTTACTTATCTTCTGTATAAGATTTTTCCATCTATGTTCATAAGGGATATTGGTCTGTAATCACCTTTTCTTGAACTGTCCTTGCCAGGGTTTTTAATTAGAACTCAGTTAAATAGATGTAAGACTTACTCAGACTTTTGTTTCTTCTTGTGTCAGTTTGAGAAAGCTGTTTGTTTATTTCAAGGGGTTTTCCCAACTCCTCTCCTCTAAGTTTTCAAATTTATTGGCATTATTATATACCTGCAAGCTATGAATTTCTAGATAATTGTAAGGTACAAATTATTACTATAAAAGAAGCTAAATCTTTTAGTCCACAGGGAGATCAACTTTTAGCAAGACAAGCTTAAAAGCTCCACAGACCTGCTCTCCAGTGAAACTGATGAAAATCATTTTAAAAATAACTTTTTAAAGCCTCTGGAAATGATCCTAAGGCGAAAAGTAAATAAGGAATCATCTATCCAAGAGCATCTATGAATATCTGAAGTGAAAAGCCAGTCTTAGTATCTGAACCAAGACAGCTTTCTCCCTTTCTCCTATCAGCTCAGCTAGGCAGAAATTCCACTCCAGGGAGGTACACCCAAGGATCCCTCTACCTCCAGCTCCCAGTCAGACAGCTTTCTTCAGGTGTGGAGCAGAATGCTGGCAGTTCTCATTCTGCCCACAGCTACCTGTTGCTGAGGTCAACTCCCAGGCCAGTGTTGTCAAGAAGGGTAGAAGTCCTTCTCCTACCTGAGTAGAAGTCCGATCTTCTACCCAACCTCGATCCATGGGACAAAGACTCTACTCTTGGTGCAGAACCACTGAAAACACTGGGGCTCCAATTACCTTAGTCCTGGACTGTAAGGTTGTGGTTCCATACTGGAAGATGAAAGCCAAGAAAATCTCAGACGCCTGCCCCCTCTCCACCTCATATTCAGCTCCTAAAATGGGTTGTTCCTCAGAGAGAAGCATGCCATTTTCCCCACTCCCAGCTCCAGAGCTCTGGCTCACAAGATTTTGCCTGGGGAAGGGGGAGAAACAAGCCATAAATCGGCTGTTTTGTCTCTTCCCAAAGGAACTGGCTTCATTTTCAACAGAGCATGAAAAGTTCAAGCTAAAATTTAAGCTGAATCTCTCAAGACAGTGGCAGTTGTGGTAAAAGGTAATAGAGAGATCTGTAGATTCAATGAGGATATAAGGCTAAACTCTATGCTGGAGAGTTTCCAAGACAATACCAGATAAAGGAGCAGCTTAGAGGAGCCCTCCTGGTGTCAGAACAAATACCCAACATTAACATCAAGAACTATTCCTTCAAAGGAGCCTGAATTTGATTGGATTGCTGAACAATGATGCTCCACTGCATTGTTGAAAACAAGACAGCAGTTAGCTGAAAGTCACTGGAATTTAAAGTTAGGCTGTGGTCAGGAAAAGACAAAAAGTCCTCGCTCAGTTGGTCAAGAATCCACCTGCAATGCAGGAAGATCTGCTGGGGGATAGACTACCTACTCCAGTATTATTGGGCTTCCCTTGTGGCTCAGCTGGCAAAGAATCTGCCTGCAATGTGGGAGACCTGGGTTGGATCCCTGGGTTGGGAAGATCACCTGGAGAAAGGAAAGGTTCCCTACTCCAGTATTCTGGCCTGGAGAATTCGTGTATAGTCCGGAGTTGCAAACAGTCCAACAGACTGAGCAACTTTCACTTTCACTTTCTTTTCCTGTCACAACTACTGCCATTTCCCTGGAGAAGGAAATGGCAACCCACTCCAGTATTCTTGCTTGGGAAATTTCATGAACAGAGGAGCCTGGCAGACTACGGTCCATGGGGTCACAAAGAGTCGGACACGACTGAGCATGCCAAAAAAAAGGGGGGGCCATAATTGTATGCTTCCATTCATGCAAAATGTTTAGAATAGGGAAATCTGTAGAAACAGAACATAGATAAGTGATTGCTTAGTGTAGGGATGGCAGGGATGAAGGGATAATGGAGGTAATAAAGAGTATAACATTTCTTCTTGAGATAATGAAAACGTTCTAAATTGACTATAGTGATAGTAGCACTTATCTGTGAATATACCAAAAGCCGCTGAATTATATACTTTAAAAGATTAACTTTATGGTACATAAATCATATCTAAATAAAGATGTTTAAAAAATTTAATCCAGTCCTGATCTCTAAAATACTTTTATGTCAAATACCTAAGATATTATTCAAAGATAGTAAAAGTTTAAAGATAAATTACAGTTTAAAGATCATATACACATAATAATCACATAAACTTCATTCCACCATAAATGTATATGTTTACAACAGATGCTTAGAATATTCCTGTTTTGTCTTTATGTTGCCTATACTAATCTAGCATACTAAATTAGAAATTTTCATGGAACATGTAAATGAAAATTAAAAACCATCATGTAACAGTTAATAATAAGAACACAGGCAAAACATTCTCTGACATAGATAAAGAGAAATACTGTATGACATTCCTTATACGTAGAATCTAAAAAGAAATGATACAGTTGAACTTATAGAACAGAGAGAGACTATAGACTTGGAGAATGAACTTATGGTTGCTGGAGGGATGGGATAGTAAGGGAGTTTGGGAAGGACAAGTACACACTGCTACATTTAAAATGTATAATCAGCAAAGACCTACATTATGTATAGTACATGGAACTCTGCTCAACATTATGCGGCAGCCTGGATGGGAGGGGAGTTTGGGGGAAAATGGATACATACTAAGTATGGCTGAGTTCCTTCCTTGTTCACTTGCAACTACCACAGCACTCTTTGTTAACCAGCTACATACCACAATACAAAATAAAAAGTTTTAAAAAAATTCTCTGACAGAAATTTTACTGGGGCTTCCCTGGTGGCTCAAACTGTAAAGAATCTACCTGTAATGCAGGAGACTGGGGTTTGATCCCTGGGTTGGGAAGATCCCCTGGAGAAAGAAATGGCAATCCACTCCAGTATTCTTGCCTGGAGAATTCCATGGACAAAGGAGCCTAGCAGGCTACAGTCTACAGGATCGCAAAGAGTCAGACACAACTGAGCGACTAATTTTCTTTTCTTTTCTGACAGAAAAAATATCAGCGATTGGTCAGTCTCCCAAAGCAACCGAAATAAAAGCAAAAACAAACAGGACCTAATCAAGCTTATAAGCTTTTGCACAGCAAAGGAAACCATAAACAAAATGAAAAGACTGCCCATGGAGTGGGAGAAAATATTTGCAAATGATGCAACCAACAAAGGCTTAATTTCCAAAATAAACAAATATTAAACCAACAGCTTCTACAATTCAGTAACAAACAAACAACCCAATTGGAAAATGGGCAGAAGACCTAAACAGACTTTTCCCCAAAGACATACGGATGGCCTAAAGGCGCATGAAAAGAAGCTCCTCATCACTAGTTATTAGAGAAATGCAAATCAAAACTACAATGAGGTACCACCTCACACAGGCCAGAATGGCCATTATCAAAAAGTCTACAAGTACTTCCCTGGTGGCTCAGATGGTAAAGCATCTGTCTACAATACGAGAGACCCGGGTTCGAGCCCTGGGTTGGGACGATCCCCTGGAGAAGGAAATGGTAATACACTCCAGTACTAGTGCCTGGAAAATCCCATGGACAGAGGAGCCTGGTAGGCTACAGTCTATGGGGTCGCAAAGAGTCGGACACGACTAAGCGACTTCACTTTTCACTTTTACATTGTTGATGGGAATGTAAGTTGTGCAGCTGCTATGGAAAACAGTATGGAGTTTCCTCAAAAAACTAGAACTGCCATATGATCCAGCAATCTCCCTGTTGGGTACATACCCAGACAAAACTATAATTTGAAAACATACGTGCACACCTATGTTCATAGCAGCATTATTTACAATAGCCAAGACATAGAAACAATCAAAATGCCCATCAACAGATGAATGGGTAAAGAAACTGTAGTATTTTATATATACACACACATGCACGCACACACCAACACACAAACAATGGACTATTATTCAGCCATAAAAAAGAATGAAATAATGTCATTTGAAGCAACATGCACCTAGAGATTATTATAATAAATGAAATACATTAGAAAGAGAAAGACAAGTATCATATGATACCACTCACATGTGGAATCTAGAATATGACACAAATGACATATTAAATGCAACAGGCTACAGATATAGAGAACAGACTTGCAGTTGCCAAGGGGAAGAGGAGAGTGTGGAGGGGAAGGATTGGGAGTTTGATATTAGCAGATGCAAACTATTATATATAGGATGGATAAACTACAAGGTCATATTTTATAGCACAGAGAACTATAATCAATATTCTGATAAACCATAATCAGTTTCAGTTCAGCCGCTCAGCTGAGTCTGACTCTTTGCGACCCCATGGAATGCAGCACGCCAGGCTTCCCTGTCCTTCACCAACTCCCGGAGTTTACTCAAACTCATGTCCATCGAGTCAGTGATGCCATCCAACCATCTCATCCTCAGTCATTCCCTTCTTCTCCCGTCTTCAATCTTTCCCAGCATCAGGGTCTTTCCTAGTGAGTCAGTTCTTTGCATCAGGTGGCCAAAGTATTGCAGTTTCAGCTTCAGCATCAGTCCTTCCAATGAATATTCAGGATTGATTTCCTTTAGGATAGACTGGTTGGATCTCCTTGCAGTCCAAGGGATTCTCAAGAGTCTTCTCCAACACCACAGTTCAAAAGCATCAATTCTTCAACACTCAGCTTTCTTTATAGTCCAACTCTCACATCTATACATGACTACTGGAAAAACCATAGCCTTGACTAGACGGACCTCTTTTGGCAAAGCAATATCTCTGCTTTTTAATATGCTGTCTAGGTTGACCACAGCCCATAATATTAATGATAATATATAATATTATCCATAATATTAAACCATAATATTAAAGTTAATATATACATATACATAACTAAATCACTTTGCCACGCAGCAGAAATTAACACATTACAAATAAACTATACTTCAGTAACATTTTTTAAAAAGAAATGATAATAATAGTTTATTAATATGGCCATGTTTTAATAAGGCTGGTTTTAAGAACAGTACACTGAATAAAATAATTACATTCAGAACAGTAATATAACTTGGAGTTTTCCCTTGTCATATGGTTTTATTGGTACTATCTTAAATGAATATTATCAGAAAATCTAGTCTACATTCATTTCTTTCAAGACCTCAAATACTGAGAACATTGAAATCTTAAAATATTCATTATCATAAAATCTTCCTCTTCTTGTTCATTTTCATAAAAGTTAATGTGATAAACTTCATAGCGATAACTAAATTATTTCAAGTTGTTCATTATTTTACATCTAAGAACAGTTTGAAGGTCTAGGTATCAGAAGTCATAATAGAAGTAACAGTTTTATAGGTATAATTTTTCTTAAAAGAAAAAAGGTAACATATTCCCAATTACTGCTGCTCACATATTTGAAATCTAAAGTAGGCGCTCATATAAGCTTCATGCTACAAATTATAGAACAAGCACCGTATCATAGCAACCCAGCAATACCACTACAGTGACACGCTGAGGATGCAATCCAAGATTCTAATTTAAGAAACTGGCACAGAATATAGGACATGTAGCTTTTTTTGGCAATACCCCTAGAACATTAATAACTAGGAGTCTAAAATCAGCTTTTATTTGAAACTTTAGAGGATCAAGCTATTACAAAGTAACAACGGAAATGTTTATTAACAAATGATTCATAGCACTGTAACTAAATATGACTTAAGGATCTATGATTTCCTTAAAATTGAAAATGCTGGGAAAACTGTAGATATCACATTTTAGGAATCTGAATATATGCACCCTACCAGTCTGATAATGCATTCTAATATACAACTGTATATACCATTTTAAGAAAACCCCTAGAACACTATCTTAAACTTTAAAGAACATAAATATTAACATGTCTTACTCAACTACTGTTCAAATATGAGTATGTCCAGAACTACTAAAGAAGGGTTAAAGTAACTGCTCAATCTTTATCTCAAAAAATTCACTATGTTTTGTTTTTTTTTAATTAAAAAACCACTTTAAAGTAGATAAGAACAAGAAATGAAGATAAGCTAGTGGGGCATGTTACGTGGATTTCTTGGAATGTAGAACCTTGAGAAGCATAATACTGAAAAACAGGCTCCCAGGAGAATAAATGGAATATCTCTATCAATCTGCTTAATTTGATTATAAAGCCTACTGTTCATTAAATACAGTAAAGGTTTTTAGAAGCACTCTTGTTGATGAAAGTGAAAGAGGAGAGTGAAAAAGTTGGCTTAAAGCTCAACATTCAGAAAACTAAGATTATGGTATCCAGTCCCATCACTTCATGGCAAATAGATGGGGTAACAGTGGCAACAGTGGCTGACTTTATTTTTGGGGGCTCCAAAATCACTGCAGATGGTGACTGCAGCTGTGAAATTAAAAGACGCTTACTCCTTGGAAGGAAAGTTATGACCAACCTAGACATCGTATTAAAAAGCAGAGACATTACTTTGTCAACAAAGGTCCATCTGGTCAAGACTATGGTTTTTCCAATGGTCATGTATGGATGTGAGAGTTGGACTATAAAGAAATAAAGAAAGCTGAGCACCGAAGAATTGAAGTTGAAGAGTACCTTGGACTGCAAGGAGATTCAACCAGTCCATCCTAAAGGAGATCAGTCCTGGATGTTCATTGGAAGGACTGATATTGAAGCTGAAACTCCAATACTTTGGCCACCTGATGCAAAGAGCTGACTCATTGGAAAAGACCCTGATGCTGGGAAAGATTGAGGGCAGGAGGAAAAGGGGACGACAGAGGATGAGATGGTTAGATGGCATCACCAACTCAATTGGCATGGGTTTGGGTGGACTCCAGGAGTTGGTGATGGACCGGGAGGCCTGGCATGCTGTGGTTCATGGGGTGGCAAAGAGTCGGACACGACTGAGTGACTGAACTGAACTGTTTCATTTGGGGCCTTTGGGGAACAAGAAGTATTAAGCGTTTTTATAGATGGTTCTGATAGCTGTGATGAGTTTTGTCTTTTAGCTAACCCTACCTGCACCCCCTAAGAAACACCTGCTATTGTGTTAAGAAAAAGGATTACCTACTTTAACAAGGTTGTTGAGATTTCTAGAGCAAGGCCTATGATAGTCCACAAAATACCCTACCCACTCCTCTCCTCTATCTGACCAGAGATGGGCTTCAGGGTGGTGGTGGTGCAATTCAAGGACCTTGAAATTATATATAAAATACTGTATGTATTTTCTGAGATGATGATGGATTCCTTTAGATTTTCTAAGAGATCCATGTATAATCTCCCTAAAATAAAGTACCACTACTCTTAGAAATTATTTTCTCTCCTTTTATGGATAACATAATGAACTTTCAAAATCAAGGTTTAAAATTATTTGACTCAGCATTTCCAAAAATAATATAGTCAGAAACAATTCTAAATTGATTTCATTTTTTGTTTAAGAAATGCGCTATTTATAATATTTTATTAAAGTCAAAGTAATGAATTATAGAACAGCATACATTATTACATGATCTCACTAATGGGAAAATCTAAGAAGATGCTCAAAATTTTAGAAGTTTCTTCTGGCTGGGGATTTTTACTTTCTATCTTTTAAGATTCTCTTTTGGCTTGTTTTTTAAGAGTGAGTCTGTAAGTTTATACAAAAATAATAAAGCCATTATACAAGAAATAGGGAAGTTAAGAATATGACATTTCTTACTGCATGGTCTTTAAATGAGTTTATTTTAGAAAACCATGAAAACTGAGATTACTTATGACTCATTGCAAGTATTGTATCCTAAAATAGTCATTCTTATTCCACAGAAGAAACTACTTTTCTAGATTTTTTTTTAAAGCAGTTCTCAAAATATTAAAATACGTCATGTGTAAGCTTACCCAGGTGGTACAAATTAAAAACAGAATTATCAAACTATATGAAGTACCAAAATCAGTGCCTAGGTATCTGGTAGGTATGTAAAAGCTGGGTTATTTTTTTAACCTCTCTTACATGAATCATAGAAATTTCCTATGAAGAAAATACAACTGTGAAAATTAAATGCACCTTAAAAATATTTCATTGTTACATTTGCTACTTTATTTCCACTTCTGATTCAAATTTAGTCTGGGAGCACAAATGTATGTAGATAACTACTTAAGGAGATGACATATTGTCTAATTTCAGTTTTGGGGGGGAATTTAGCAGGAGAATAGTAACAGTCAAGTCATAAGATGAATTGGCCCAGTTGACTTTTACTATACTTAAGCCTCAGTTATCTGGCTCCAATTTATTTTCCTTCCTTGAATTGGGAAATAATGATTAGAAAGTACAATGTAACGTGGCCACAGTTAAAAAATTTTTTTTCAAAAACTATTTGTACATAGCACGTGTAGCGGGGAACAGAGAGGAAAAAATAAGTGGACCGAATTTAATCAGTTTGTGATATCCCATAACAATTCCATAATTCCTCAAAGCTGCTAATTACAGATTATAACTTTTAACTGAGTAGAGATACCAAATTATAAATCTAGCTGACACAAATGTGCTAACTGATTTAAAAGTTCACTGCATCTTGCTTCTCAGTACTCATTCATAAAACAGATACTCTTCTTCAATTTCTTCTACAGGGAAATTTTATGTTACTTAAAAAATGGAAGAACTGTGCCAAAAGGAAGACCTGCAAAGAAGATCAACAAAGCATTTTTATACCAGGAGAATTTAAGACATAAAGATCTTTTTTTTTTTTTTTGGTCATTAAAATATTTCTTTTCTTCTTCTTTTTTTTTAAATTTTATTTTATTTTTAAACTTTACATAATTGTATTAGTTTTAAGACATAAAGATCTTTTGCTTTACAGGGTCTTGGAAAAACCTATGTTCAATACTGGCCTACCTGCCCAGGTCCTATAACAAATCAGTATCTTTCTTGTAAGGCTCTCAACTATTTCTCCTTTGCACTGTTAGAACACAAAGTGCTAAAAATAAAAAATAAAGTGCTAATTTTGCTTTACTGCAGATAATACATATCTTCAGTTTCATATTAAAGAGGAGGAATTAACTGAGAAGATGAAGTTATAAATGACTTGCACAAGAATATAACCTATATGTTTTGGTTTCTTCATCAACAAAATGCTCAATTTGGAGCTGTATGTAAACTATCACTCAATTATAAATCATTATAAAATTGTAAATTATTGCATGGCACAAAATGGTGTTTTTCTTTAAATCAATTTAATAGCATTTGCTTCATTACTTTACTTAATAAATATTAAAACCAAGCACTGAATGCCTGAATACTGGGAAGGAAGTTATGGATCTTAAGTCCTAAAGTATTTAACTTCTAGTCTAAAGGCAGAAAACAGTCAATTAAGTGGCTTACCCTATTCATGCACCTGTCCCAACATATTTTGTGATCACCTCACACATATATCAAGGATATCTTACCACTATATGATGTCTTATACAGACACTGCACTCAATGGGGCTAGATAATCCCATTTTGGCCAAAAGATATAGTGGTCAGCATCTCAAACTACCAACATTTTCTAATAAACAATCTCAACATCTTTTAATTCATGTTTAGAAGTTACAGAAATTACCAATGGGCACTCTGTGATTCACACATCCAAAAGTCTATTTGATATTTATACCCAGGTTTCCGAAAGACATCTCAAACTTAGAATGTCTCAATTATAACCCTGAATTTTCCCTCTTTATTGGTTCTTTTTCTAACGTATTCCTTCTCAGTGGTGGTAGACCTATGCACTCAGCTAGCGATCCAAGCTAAAACACCTGGGAAATATCTCTGACTCCTACACCTTTGTCTGTCCATCTCCTCCATACAATTCATCAACAGGTCCCAGCTTAGCTGTACTTTGAACACATCTCTTTTTCTCCATCTTTATTGCTACCATCCAGACCTAGCCATATCATTTCCCATCTAGCCTTTTAAAACAAACTCTTGACTGGTCCTCCTCCTAAAAATCTAGTTCTGCTACAATCCATTCTCCACCCAGCAGCTCGAGTGATACTTTTTTTAATTGTCAAGCTTCTTGAAAGAGATGTCCATACTTACTGACTTGGCTCTCCATTTCCATTCACTCCCCACCTTAGAGAACTCTGGTTTCAAGATCATCAACCCTCTGAAATACATCTCGAAGTCACCAGTGTTGCCTGAAGACTACCAAAACTGAAGCTTCTCAGTTCTTAAATATTGGACCTGTCAGCAGCTCTTCTGACTGCTACTAGCCCCACCTCACCCCTACTTAAAAACACATTTTCTTCCTTTGACCACCTTGTCCCTACTCTCTCCTGTCCCTACTCTCTCCTATCTTCCACTCAAGCTGTTGCTCCTTTTCCTCTGATCATCATCTAAATGATGATATTCTTTGCCCTTTTCTTGTTCTATACATTTCCAGTAGGCAGTTGCTTCTATTTGCATCTCTTCAAGAATCATCTTTAAAGTTTCTAAATGCTGATTCCTAGCGCAGCTCTTTCTACTTAGCTCCAGACCCAAATATCTAATGTCCTACTTGACTCTTCACTTCTATTTCCACAGGTAGTTCAACCCATCCCACGTGTAGAACCACTATCTTCTCCCACATCTGATCTACTCTTTTTCCCTTTCAGTAAACTGCTATCATACATCTAGTTGCCCAAGTCAGCAATGTATCATCATTGATTTTTCCTTCTTTCCAAGTCCCTGCTGTGATATCACTCACTCCCACTTAGACAAGGAGACCATTACCTCTTGTTTGTATTACTGTGCCAGCATTAACCAGGATTTTTCATTCTCATCTCCCAAAACATTCTTCACACTACTGTCAGGAATAACTGCAGGACATAGCATCAAAGCTGTTACCTAGACCCTAAATGTTGCTCCAATCTCTTCTCTAGCCAGTTCCCTATTGTAATATTCTTTATCACAGTCACAGGCTTCCCTGGTGGCTCAGGTGGTAAAGAACCCACCTGCAATGCAGGAGACCAGGGTTCAATCCCTGGGTGGGGAAGATCCCCTGGAGGAGGGCATGGCAACCCCCTTCAGTATTCTTGCCTGGAGAATCCCATGGCTACAGCCCATGGGCATGCAAAGAGATGAAGCAAATGACAGCCACTTATTTACCCTAACGATGGCCACGTTGTCCTTGGCAGGCCTCTTAGAACTCACCTGTCTTGGTCTAACATGTCTAGCCTTGCAGGTCTCAGCTTACCTGTCACTTTCTCCAGGGAGATTTCCCTGATCTTTCTCCTCACACACAAAGTTGAGTTGGGTCCCTCACACACTCCCCTAGGCTTTTACTGCTTACTCTTATCACAACACTTGTCGCTAATTGAAACCACCAGTTTACATGTCTAGATGTACCCCACCAGACCACAAGCTCCTAAAGACATTTCAAAAGAAAAAGCATTTATCATTTTATTACCTTTACTGAGTAAAATTTTAACCTCTACAATGGTTCACCTAAAATTTAAGCACTATGAACATCAAAGACAAAAATATTTCTGTACTAGATTTTGAAAGCAAAGCATATTTCCAGTTTCACAGCAGGCAAACAAAATATTTTTCCTC
The DNA here is from genome assembly GCF_029378745.1 of Bos indicus. Lineage (NCBI taxonomy): Eukaryota > Metazoa > Chordata > Mammalia > Artiodactyla > Bovidae > Bos > Bos indicus. The sequence goes on from NC_091775.1 coordinate 72,041,090, forward strand.
TGGCTAATTAAAAGAATGGTACTACAAGTGAAAAAAAAAAGCATATATTCCTATAGAAGTTATATTTTATTTTACTCATGACTTCAACCAGAGAAGGCAATGGCACCCCACTCCAGTACTTTGCCTGGAAAATCCCACGGACGGAGGGGCCTGGTTGGCTGCAGTCCACGGGGTCTTGAAGAGACACGACTGAGCGACTTCACTTTCACTTTTCACTTTCATGCATTGGAGAAGGAAATGGCAACCCACTCCAGTGTTTTTGCCTGGAGAATCCTAGGGATGGGGTAGCCTGGTGGCTGCCATCTATGGGGTCACACAGAGTCGGACACGACTGAAGTGACTTAGCAACAGCAGCAGCATGACTTCAACAAATGTTTATCTTTAGAAAAGTCTGTTTGGAAAATTGTTTTCAAGACACCCCTCTTTGCTAAATCAAAATTCAGAGCTTATGACAAAAACTGTCTCATCATTTTTACTTTATAAATGTAAAGGCACTGGATTAACCATGAGTTCAAACAATCATCTCCTGATAATAATTATAATTCTAGAACATCCTTTATCAGTGAGTGTGAATCAAAGGCAAAGACCAATCAAACAGAGAAAATGTATCATTTCTGAAGCTAGAGTTAATATTTTATACTCCTTTACTACAAGTTAAGTCCAGTCTTTAAAAAATTCTGGTTTCATACAGCTAACATTTTTTTAGTTATTGTCTGTGCAGTTTACTCACTAACTAAGCAGATTCTGAGGGAGCATCTAAGAGCTTAAAAACCCTATACTTTTTCTCCCTACCTTAAAGAAGGCTTTTCTGGTGAGAAAATAAGATATTTATTTTGTGTGTGTGCGTGTGTTTTTAGTCACTCAGTCGTGTCCAAGTCTTGTGACCCCCATGCACTGTCGCTCGCCAGGCTCCTCTGTCCATGGGGAATTCTCCAGGCAAGAATATTGGAGGGGGTTGACATGCCCTCCTCCAGGAGATCTTCCCAACCCAGGGATCGAACCCAGGTCTCCTGCATAGGTTTTGGTTTTTTTTTTTTAAGAACAGTGAAACTCTTTCCCAATGAAAGGTAAACCAGAATGACTCCTGAGGTCCCATTCAGCACTGGAAGGCTCAACTAGATACAACAGCGCAGTAAGGGAACTATAAATGCAATTAGCATCAGCATTCCAGTAGGAGGAGTGAGTTCCCAAGGAATCCCTTGCCTTCAGTATCCAAGTTAGAAATAGGTTCTTTGGATTTTATAATGTGAACCTATGATACGCAGCAAACTACCAGAAAATCCTAATAGGTTTCTTTAAGAAATATGGATCAAAACTGCAGGATTTCTAAAATCCACGATTACTCACACAAAAACCCACATGAATAAATTTCTTCAGGGAAGAGTTGAAAAACATATACATAAAAAGTGGTCTGAAACTGCTTATTAGTGAATATCCTGCTCAGACAAGTACAGCTTATTTCACGTAAACGTAGCCTGTCGTGTAAAATTCTTTTGGTACATCACGTGGGTTACCTGTTACATAATAATGCACTACAAGTAATTATATATTTAAAATCTGTTCCTTTCATCTCCTTCAAGGTCCTTATAAATAAAGACTGAACCTTAAATTTAGAAATTACTGGAAATTAGTTATTTCAGTTTATCTGAAATACAGCTGTCCACATCTGGACGTCAACACAGTATTACTTTTCCACACAGATCTTACACAATACCTTCCCTAGCAATAATGTTACATGTCACACCAGTCACTGGCAAAGCCCCAAATACAGGAGCAAGCAATCATCTGTCTCAAAACTATATCTCCTATTTACCATGGTATTAAAAACCCAAAATTAATTTACTTTAAAAAACCCTGAATAAAGGTGTAAAGGGAGGGCTAACAGGTAATTTCTTAATCAAAACAGTGACTGTCTACATGATCACACTTGTTATGCACATAACACTGTATTTTGGTCCTATAACAGGATATGAAAACACAGGTGACTTCTGCTTTCACAAAAATCTTACCATCTCATTCTGCAAAGAGGAGTACATAACGACTGAAACTGACTCAAAACAACAAATCAACAAATACGGGTGTTGTTCAAACTGGCTGGCAGAAAGGCCAACGACAAGAGACGGTTATAAAATGTAAATGGCCCCAGGTCATTGCTGCCCTACCTTCAGTTAAAGACTATGGTCAAGATTTAGAGGATAGATGTGAAAACCCTCTGAAGAAAAAATTTCTTTCTCTCTCCCCCAGCCCCAAATGCTCTGTTTATTCTGCAAAATTCTGAAATGCTTCACAAATATGTGTCATCCTTGTGCAGAAGCCATGCTAATCTTCTATAGTTCCAATTTTAGTATATGTGCTGCCAAGGCAACCACAAGAAAAACATTACTTGATGCTAAATAAATATAAGGCGTTACCAAAAACACAGTTATGATCAACAATATCTCATTTGTTCAACACCTAATAGTCAATTTATACAGTAGTTATATTAGTTCTAAGTCTTCAAGAGGTGGAACAATGCTGTGAACATACAGCAAATAGTTTTACATTCCAGATTGGTTGGGATTATGTTACCCTGGATAATGGGATTAAAACTAGGCAAACTGCTTTCTTATGTTCTCACTTCTGCTTGACAGCTCAGCCACAGCTCCAAAAATTACAGAAAAAAAAACAAACCTGATCACCTTGTATCAAAGGATAACAGTGGAGTTTTAATTACGCGAACTACAACAAAATACAAAAGATCACGTCTAAAACTCCAGAATCCAACAGCATTCTCGCTCTTCAGGAAAGTACCTGATTAGCCATAGGGGGCAGCAAAGTTAAGAGTGAAAAGTAAATAGCAGCAGGTGAAGTAAGGGCAGGAAATGTTAACAGGCTGGGTAATGAGCCATGAGAATCTAGAGAAAAGGACAAAGTCTCAATTAATGAATTAAATCAATAGATAATGTCAAACCAGTGATTCTCAACCCTGGCTGCACATTAGAATCATTCTGGGAGCTTTCAAAAATACAAATGCCTGCAACCTACATTAGACCAATTTATTTAGAGTCACTTGAGGGTAAGACCCAGGCACTGATGTTTTTTAAAACTAAGGGCACAGCCAGGGTTGACAACCCTGCTAAACACATACAAATAAAAATAAGCTAGTCTCCATCCCCGACTTTTTACAATTTTTAAAAAGTTAAAATTCAAAGAATATTCAAAAATCTATTATTTTCCAAATGTATCATTTTTGTTGATAAACCTGTCTTTGTCATCCAAAGTCTTTAACTCACTAAAGACTAATTCATCTTTAAGACTGTATCAAGGGAAAATACTATTCTTACAAGTAAAAATGATTAACTGAAGTTTAGAAGGGTTAACCAACTAGCCCAAAGTGATTGTGACTCATCAATAATGCAGGAAGACAATTTCAGTCTATTTACAGGATAGTACTCTGTCCCAGTGATCATACTATTTTACTGAAACACATTTAACTTGAGTCTTACTTTACAGGCACTTCATAAAAGGATCCAAAGTTCAATTAAGAATCAGAGGAGGTAATAAAACTGGGGGAAAAAGAAGTCTGACCCTAAACAGGAATTCTGAAAATGTTAAATTAAGACTTAAATGGAAAAGTTTTTCCTTCATGTGAAGGCCAACAATGACACTATATTAATTTCTCTAGAGGTATATCCTGAAAGTTTTTAAAAATTAAAATATAAGTTGACTAGAAGAAATATGGTATTATTAATACTGCCAGAAGATAGCTGTAAAATGACTAAAACGTTATATATTCCTTTGTAAACACACTTTTAACATATTCAGGGGAATTTCAACTCTCCTTTAATGCTATCCCAATTACTAAAATGGGTTTTGGGTTTAGATGAATGAAATTAACTTTGGGGGAAAAAATCTATAAACCTTAAAAGTTGAGTGAGTAGTGTTCCTCACCAGCACAAAAAAAGTCACTGGTTAAGGAAATTTCAAATCACGTCAGTATTCTTGTACCAGATACCCAAAAGACCACATCAGTTCAGTTGCTCAGTCATGTCCGACTCTTTGTGACTACATATATCACGAAAAACAAACAAAAAAAAAGTGTTCCCTAAAGACAAGGGAACACTTCAAATGAACACCACTATTACAAGCCTCAATACCTCCAGGAGGACCCAACTTCTAAGAATATAACAACCAAGAAACTGAGGAAATTTGGGAAATTCTTTACCTCATCTTAAGGGGACTTTAATCTCAACGCCAGTTTCATTCTGTTCTTTGCCATTTACGGTCTGTCTCCTATGAGAGACGCACACCTATATAATTCTACTAGTTAATTCAATTTCTTTGCTTGATTAAAAAAAACTTCTAACTATAGCATTCAACATTTAAAAAGTCACTCTACCCTATTTCCATATCCACACTTATGCTGATGTTTCACCTCAGTGCACATAGATCATATCTGAGATCTGATTATAAATAATTTATACTTTACACTAGCAAAGTTTTACTATTTATGTGAACCCTTCATTTAAAAAATACTTTTAATTTGGATTTTCAAATATCAAAGAGAATGGGAACTAATATTCTTTGTCTATTTTTAGGCACCAATTACATTATTTCACATAAGCCCCACAATCCTAGGGAGATAGAAGGTTTTATCCCCATTTTACAGATAAGGATAGTAACTCAGAAAGATTAAACTTTTACCTTTGACCCAGGGCTGACCCCAATGACCCAACTCGATTATCATCCTGCTCAAATGTTCATAAAGCAAGTTAACAGCAAATATACTCTAATCATTTAACCTGGGTACCAGTGTCAACTGCCACCCAGAGAAATAATCACAGGCCTGAAACTAAGCTCTCTAAGTCTCAACGTCACATCTGGGAATAATATTGGTCTTGCACAGAGTTGCTGGGATGACACAATGATATGCAATTTTTGTAAAAATACAGGGTAGTGGATTCTCACACAACATTACCTCAGTAGGTGCGAAAAAGAAACAGATACCCGGGATTAGGTATTACACAACTTTCTGGGCTGTTTCACTTATTTCAATTATGATCGATATTGTTCTTATAATTTTAAAATGTAAAGAAAAGTATAAAATAATTTATAAATGCCGTTATATAACTGTATAACATCTATTATTCTACCAAACCAATTCTTTCAGAGACACAAAACAGGTCAAACAGACAGAAAAACTTCCCATTAACAGGTTATTTTTTTTTTTAAGTTATAAGTTTCCTAACTGTTGGTTACTAGAAGAAAAGTTTAAAGTAGAAAAATTAAGTACAATACTAATGTAAATATAAATACAGAGAAATGATTGATAGACTGTCCCTACTTTTATTTTCTCATACTTAGTCAGAAGACCGTACAGAACTAACGTAACAAATTTCAAGCGTTTTGGAAAAAAAATTGTTTTTAAGCTATACAAGGCAGATTGAGGGCCTATATAACAGTTTCTCATTTTTAAAAACTCATTTTAACAAGGCTTGTTTTTAAAATACTTTCTCCAATAAAACATTATTTTCTCTGAACATTTTTACCATTAAAATTCTGCAACCCACTTACTTATTCTGCACAAATAAACTTCTTTAGATGAAAAAGTGGGATTATTTTGTTAATCTTTACCCACAGTATGCTTTGAGGAAAACAGCTGGCACCTTTCCAGCTCAGATCCATGTGGACAAAGTGTAACATAAGCAGGTTGGTATAAACACTGAAAAGATCTTGGATGCCCACAGATATCTGAATCACTCCACTGTAAGATGGCATTTCAGAGCAGGAAGAAAAATTCTCTTTCATACACATATTACAGGGCTTTCCACTGGTTTTTGTTAAGGCCACAAATGGAAAAAACTACTACTGACAGAAAAAGCACACAACATGTGGTATCAAGGACACTGCCAAAGTTCTAAGTGAAGCAACTGAATTTTTAAAAAGCCACTTTTCAAGCATTTTGGCATCGGGAGTAAAAGTCATTTTTCCTAATAGTGGGTAATCTAAGTAAGAATCTTATTCCTCAATTAAATTTACATAAATTTATCCTGAATACATAAACTTCCTTATAAAGAGTACTATATTTTCATGTGAAAAACATAGATTAAATCTAAAATTTAGATTTTTTTTCTCTACTAGTGAGCAAAATATTATAAATAAAACATTTAATGGCACCTTCAACTTGTCGAACTATATACACCATACAACTTAGATGATTACTGACTGTATATTTTTGCTAGGCTTTTAAAAGCAAAATATATTAAAGTTGCATCTCCTGGCTTGAAGTAACTATCAATGTATGTTTAATATTCAATTACTTTTATTAAATATAAATAAATATTATATATAAAAGGACAATATAAGATAAACTTATGTGCAAAGCAGAAATAGAGATACAGATGTAGAGAACAAACGTATGGACACCAAGCAGGGAAGAGGGTGGTGGGATGAACTGGGAGATTGGGAATGACATATGTGCACTACTATGTATAAAATAAATAGATAATGAGAACCCACAGGGAATTCTACTTAGTACTTTGTGGTGATCTAAATGGGAAGGAAATCTAAAAAACAGATGATATATGTAGAACTGATTCACTTTATTGTACAGTAGAAACTAACACAATATTGTAAAGCAACTATACTCTAATAAAAATTGATAAAAAATGAAAAAGACAATATAAAGAACCACAATATCTCATTGAAAAGCAAAGACATATGAAAGAAAGACACTAACACTAGCACCAAACCTTCAAACTGCAAAAATAATTTGCCAATTTAATGGGGAAAAAACCCAATAATGTAAAAATAACTACAATGTTTTAGTTAAGTTTAAAATTTTAAATTCATGAATAGCAGTTCAATGTCCTAACAAGTAAGATAATATTGTTTTATAGCTATGACATCACTCAAGAATTAAAGTCTTGGCAACATCTACCATTCGTGGTCTACTGTAGGCTATGATGCCTATGTCTGAACAATTTTTGTATACTAAAGAGCAAATGAAAAACGCAGTACTACAGGCTACTCATCTTAAATAAAACTTTCTTTCAAAAGCCAGTGTGATTCTGGTGGTGGGATGCTTAGAAGAACCCCAAGAAGCAGGATAGTAGTGTAGGATGTGAATGGGGCTCCAAAGTTACTGCAGGTCAACTGTGATTTGATCTGGGGTTTTCTTTAGACTCCTGGCCAAACTAAGACTGGATTCCTAGGCCTAAAGACAAATCAGAACCAGGCTGGCCTTGAACCGGATGCTGGAGCTCTTTGAAATTGATCGAAAAACCTCCTGAACATTATCTATTTCGGTACAGAAACTTTCATTTCCTGATCTTGCAAAACAGATGATCTAGATTTCTATCAGGTTTCTTTTGTAGAAAAAAAAAAAAAAATCAAATGTTTAGGACCATTATCATCTTGTTCCATGACAATGCTTATCTCATAAAAAGCAAAGACGTTAAAATTATAAAATTAAAAGGTAGTAATCCACACACAAAAAATAAACTAGAACGTCAGGAACCAATTTTTTTTTTTTTTTCAATCCTCTAAACCTAGTGGGAAAAGTAAGTGAGCCAGAAAGGAGTGCCAAGTTCTCTTGTAAGGCGTTAGGCACGGACACCAATTTGAATTACTGTACAAACCTACAGAGTCCCTGGAATCACTGCTTGGCGAACTAAGTTCCCGTTTCATTGCAAATATTCAGACAATATTTTAAATCTTTCCATTCTTTGGGCTAAAGAGTAACATTTAAATCTAATGACCCAGTAAGTAAGACACTACCCTGGTCAGATTTTTAGGCTTTTTCTTTATAAATCAATCTAAAGGCAGGTAACTCTTAACCGGTGTACGCATTAGGATTTCTGGCCCTAAGACTCTTTGGAAAGATCAAAGGGAAGTAAAAGTTATAATGTGCGCAAAGACGCTTTATAATTGGAAAAGCAAAAGATTAACTAAGAGAGGCCGAAAAGAGGAGGCAGGTCTCAGAAAAGTGAAGGTCGGAACGTAAGACAGGTTGTTACAACAAGATGGGGAAGGGCAAGACTCGAAGAAGAAGACTGAAATAAGAAAAAGTCTACCCCTCCAGACTCAGGAGGAGAGTTGCAATCCCAAGGGCAGGAACCCGAGCGCGCAGGTGGGGAGGGAGGGGTGCTGGCCTCCTCCAAGAAGGGAAGAGTTAAAGTGAACCCAGATAAGTGAAGGGGGAGAAAAAGCAAGACTCTTTTAACATCAAACCTGTCTGAATCATAAAGACGGTGGGAGGACGCCAAGGAAAGTTGGGGAACGCGAGCCCCAGGTGGGCAGAAGGAACCCCCCACCCCCGCGCCCGAGAAAGCAAAGGCTCCGGCGACGCCGAGGAGAACCCGCGCGTTCTTCCCCGGGCTGCGCCCTCGGAGGTTACCTACCTTTGAGTTGGGGCAAGGGGTGCAGCTCTGGCTGGCTGCACTGGCTGCGGAACTGCGACGAGCCCTGCGAGCGCTTCTGCCTCTGCGCCTTGCGCACCGATTTCCGGGTGAAGCCGTCCACTTTCTCGGCGGCCGAGATGGCGGCGCTGGCAGCCCCCGCCGGCGGCGGCGGCGGCGACGACGACGACATCTCCGCGGCCCTGGCGCTTGGCAGCTCCCGCTGCGGCTTGCACGGAACGGGCAGCGCCAGGAGGAGGAGGCGGGGGAGAGGCGCCGAGGAGCTCGCGCCCCTCCGCCCCGTGCCCCCAGCCGCACCGCCCTCCTGCTCCCGGGCGCCCGCCGAGCTCTCTTCTCGCCGCCCGCCGACGCCTCACGGCCACATCTCAGGGCCGGAGGTTCCCGGTCCCCGCCGCTCGGCGAGCTCCCCGGGGCTGGCGGGGGCGGAGAGGGGGTGGTGTGTGAAGAAGTTGTTGACTCCCGAGTTCCGAGGGCGGGTGGACAGGAGCCCGAAGTTCAGACAACTGAGGCGAGGGCGCGATGGTGCGGACGTCGAACGCGCCTCTCGTCCCTGACGGCCCGGGTCCCCGGGCGGCCGGCCCGCCAGCACCTCAGTGGCCACTGCCAGGGCAGCCCGCCCTGTCTCGAGCCTCCTCCCGAGGCGCTGCCATCGCTGGGACCCTCCGAGCCGCTGTCTCCACCGCCGGCACTCTTCCCTGTCAGCGCCGACCCCTCATCTCCCGGGGCGGTGACCCGCCGCCCCGGCCCTGGGCACGCGCGCGCGCGCGCGCATACACACACACACACAAACTCGCTCCTCGAAGCGCCCAGCGGTCCGGACCCCCTCCCCCACGCGCCCTTCCGCCGCCCACAGAGAACCCCTGGCGAGCGGCCGCTACAACTTGAGAAGGTGCTGGGAGAGGCGAGGGGCGGGCAGCGGGAGGGGGAGTCCAAGTGCGTGTGCGCGCGCGCGTTGGGGGCGCGCGGCCCGGGGGCGGGGCCTCGCGGGGGATGGGGAGGGAGGAGATTGACTGACAACTTCCGCGGGGTCCGGCCAGCCTCTCGGAAGCTCGGTAAGGAGTTGCGGGGTGGGGGGTGGGAAAGCATGCCAGCTCCCTCAGCCAATCGCAGGGCGAAGCGGTCCAACGGGCTGAGGCGTGGCCTCCTGCAAGGTCTTATCAAATTGGGAGGTTGGGCGGAGGGAGGGGGCGTGGTTACGTGACGGACCTCGGCCACAGCCAATCGTAAGTCTTTAACGGAGTGCCCCTCTCACGTCACAACCGCGTAACTCGAAGGCTTGAGGGGCAGTGAGCGTATGTGCACGCCTGCGCGACAGCTCAAGACTATGGGTTCGTGGACAGCCTATGAGGAGACCGGGAAACTAGACGAGGGAGTTTAGAGAGCAAAAGAGAAGACCCGTACCCTTTCCTCCTCTCTCAGCTAGCCAATAAGGAGCTGAAGCGACTGGTGGGGAGTCGCTTCAGCAACTGGAGGGCTGGAGCGAGAAGGCGTGCCAAGTGTTACGTCACTGGGAAGGGGTGGAGCAACAAGCCGTGTGATTGATGGCTGAAGTCGCCCCGCGGAGGAAGGCGAGGAAATGAGCTTGTCCAATGGGAGCGAGATGCTGGACTCTTGGGCGGGCTTTGGAGCCTCTCTGGCCCTAAGCCGCGCACTTGGAAGTTACTCCGGGAGTTGGTGATGGACAGGGAGGCCTGGCGTGCTGCGATTTATGGGGTCGCAAGGACTTGGACACGACTGAGCGACTGAACTGAACTGAACTGGAAGTTACCGGATAAATTTACAGTTCTCTGAAGGTTCTGGCAACGCGTTCCTGAGAGCTGTTTTACCGCGAGTTCGGACTGTCTGGTGCCTTCTACTTGAAAGCCTTTCCCAAATCCACATCCTCCAAGAAGAGGTTTCTCATTCCCAATTTAACATCCTATTAATTTTCCCTTTTTCAGCTGGAGACCTTGAACTGCTTCCACAGGACGAGTATGAATTCGCTGATCAGAAGTTTGTAGATTTGAGGACTGGCCGTTTACTCTTACTAGAATCTCTTACAGGTTCCATTCAGATTTTAAACTTCTTAAAGACCGGAAATGCTGGTCATCTTAGTTTTTTGTCTGGTGCTTTCTGTATAATGATGCCTAATAAAAATAAGTAAACTGCACAGCTTGTCTTGTCTTTGGCTTCAGTCAGTCAGTCAGTTCGGTCGCTCAGTCGTGTCCGACTCTTTGCGACCCCATGAATCGCAGCATGCCAGGCCTCCCTGTTCATCACCAACTCCCAGAGTTCACTCAAACTCACGTCCATCCAGTCAGTGATGCCATCCAGCCATCTCATCCTCTGTCGTCCCCTTCTCTTCCTGCCCCCAATCCCTCCCAGCATCAGAGTCTTTTCCAATGAGTCAGCTCTTCGCATGAGGTGGCCAAAGTACTGGAGTTTCAGCTTTAGCATCATTCCTTCCAAAGAAATCCCAGGACTGATCTCCTTCAGAATGGACTAGTTGGATCTCCTTGCAGTCCAAGGGATTCTCAAGAGTCTTCTCCAACACCACAGTTCAAAAGCATCAATTCTTCAGCGCTCAGCTTTCTTCACAGTCCAACTCTCACATCCATACGTCACTGGAAAAACCATAGCCTTGACTAGGCGGACCTTTGTTGGCAAAGAAATGTCTCTGCTTTTCAATATACTATCTAGGTTGGTCATAACTTTTCTTCCAAAGAGTAACCGTCTTTGGCCTAGTGGACCCCAATCTCTATTTCTCTTCGACGAGCCCCAGATCTTTTCTTTTTGACATGCTAAAAATAGCTGCCATATATTTAAGCAACATTACCTGATCCACAGGTAAAGAAGGTGGTAGGAAGTTGAATTCTAGATCTAGAATCAAATGCTACCTTAAAATATTTCCCTCCTTATATTCACTGAGTAGTGAAATTGTACACAAGCGTCCTAGTCAAGGAGGTTCAAACTTCAGCAGTATCTTAGACTTTCTCTTTCTCATCCAATCAATCTCCAGACTGTGTTGAATCTACATTAACAAACGTTCAAACCAAGCTTTCCTTACAATTTGCTTAACTGATCCCCAAATGTAGTTCAGGGCTTTCAAACTCACTGCCAGATAAGTCTTTTTAAATGCCGCATTTAATTTATTGGCATGTGTGAAGAAGCATTCAGTACCTATGGAATAAAGTCCCAATTCTAGGTTCTCATTCTAACTCGTGGATGTCTTTCCAGGCATAAATTGTGCCATGTCTCTACACAAATTCTTTTTTCAATTTAGACGCCTCATTCCACATACTGATATCCTAGAAGCAGCTTCCTTGACCATCACTAGCTCTAACATCTTGAAATAATCCCCTCCCCACCTCCCATATTTTTTAGGCCCATCTTTTCTTCAAATCAGCTCAACCCCTATCTTTCCTGAAGCCTTTCATGATAATCTGGCTCAAAGTGATGCCTTTCTTCTTTGAATTCGTAAAGCATTTATTGGGGCTTCCCTGGTGACTCAGATGGTAAAGAACAGCCTTCGATGGACCTGGGTTCGATCCCTGGGTTAGGAAGATGCCCTGGAGGAGAACATGGCCACCCACTCCAGTAGTCATGCTTGGAGAATCCCCATGAACAGAGGAGCCTGGTGGGCTACAGTCCATGGGGTCGCAAAGAGTCGGACGTGACTGAGCAACTAAGCACAGAGCATTTATCACCTACACCACTCACAGAGTCTGCCCTCATATAAGGTCAGAGATTGCAGGTGCTATGCTCTTTCTTCTCCGGCTGTTTGTAAACATCGAAAGAGTAAGGGACCTCCTGGTGGTCCACTGGTAAACAATCTGCCTGCCAGTGCAGGGGACATAGGTTCGACCCCTGGTCCAGGAAGATCCTACAGCAACTAAGCCTGGATACCACTATAACTGAGCCCACGAGCCTAGAGCCTATGCTCTGCCACAAGAGAAGCCACCTCAGTAAGAAGCCCAAGCACTGCAACTAGAGAGTAGCCCCACCTTCTGCAGCTAGCGGAAGCCTGCGTGCAGAAATGAAGACCCAGCACAGCCAAAAAGAAATTAATAAAAAAAGAGTAAGGACTCAGTTATACCTTTGTATCTCTTACTGAACAAAGTATAAATATGCAGTATGTACCAATCTAATTTTTAATTCTCAAGAACAGGCTTTCTAAAAGTATAGTCATTGGATTACCTGCGTAAGAATCCTCTGGGGTGTTTGTGTAAAATGCAGATTGCTGGGCCTGACACACAGAATTCTCCCAGACACACAGAATCAGAACCAATGGCAAAAGCACTAAAATATCTTTTTTTGCCACATGGCATAGCATGTGGGATCTTAGTTCCCCAAGCAGAGATTGAACCTGCGCGCCCTGCATTGGAAGCACAGAGTCTTAACTACTGGACTGCCAAGGAAGTCCCCTGAGAAATATATTTTTTAATAAGTTCCCTAGGTCATTCTTATGCACATTAATATTTGAAACTTTATTCTCCAGTCACCTGGATGTTATTTAAAATAGATCTTAAATGTCCAGAGTTTGTAATAAAGAGAATTTGCATAGGCTAAGAAGGGGAAATAAATAGCAGAAAGCACACCAACAAAGGTAAAATTCATACTGGAATATGACGTAATAAATAATGGAAAATAGAGGCTGAATAGAACAGATAGAAAATAGATACTGGAAACAAATTCTTGGGAGGCTTGGAACCAGCAAAACTGTCTGGGTTTTCTGAAACAGCCTCTTGGAGAAGAATTTTGAGAAATATTTTAAAGAAAGTGTGAGTCAAAATCGAAGAAGAGAGCAAGATGGCATTCTAGATTCAAGTTACCAAACATTTTGGGGGGATGGAAAGGGCTATAGCCAAAGACTCAAAAGGCCTGACTTTATTAATTATAGTAGGTCCCATCAAGTCACTTACCCTCTCAGAGGCTTGGTTTCCACATTTGTATATCAGAAAAAAAAAAAAAGTAACCAGACTTCTTTACAATATTGGCATGAGTTTTAAATATGATACATAAAACAAACACTTGGAAAAGTGAATATCATGCACTTGATAATTTTATGAATATATGTATGTCCAAAAAATTATCACGTGCATGATATTAATCATTTCTTTTCCATGCACTGTTTTAAGTGAATAAGGTATCTGAGTCATAAACAGATTTGATCACTAAGAATCATCTAACAGAAAACCACAATCTCAGTGCTGAACTGTTTGTACCCCTGAGAAGGATGAGTGTCAGTGATGATTCCATGCTGTAGAACTCCTGTTTTTTCCCAGATGTGAAGACCCATATAAAAGTCAGAGGCCAAGACTTCATCCCTGTCAAATTCTTCGCTTTACTTTATCCTCACATGACTTGATTTCTTTACTGATTTCATTATTTTATTCACAATGACTAGCTTGCTGGGGAAAATTAGCAAGGAGATCAAACCAGTCAATCGTAAAGGAAATCAGTCCTGAATATTCATTGGAAGGACTGAGGCTGAAGCTGAAGCTCCAATACTTTGGTTACCTGATGCAAAGAACTGACTCACTGGAAAAGACCTTGATGATGGAAGATTGAAGGCAGGAGGAGAAGGGGATGACAGAGGATGAGATGGTTGGATGGCAGCACTGACTCGATGGACATGAGTTTGAGCAAGCTCTGGGAGTTGGTGATGGACAGGAAAACTTGCTGTGCTGCAGTCCATGGGGTTGCAAACAGTCGGACATGACTGAGCGACTGAACTGAGTAAGATGACAATACCTACAATAGCAAAATCATGGTCTTTTAATGGTTTAAAGTGTGCATCAGAGGAAAAAACATTCCAGCAACTCTGATGGCTAAGCATATTATTTATGCTTTAAATTTCAACAATACTAGAAGAAATTTTTTTAAAGAGTGCATCAGAGACAGTATTATGTTCACATCACTGTGAAATTCTCTACAGCATGTCCAAGCAAAGTTTTGGCTGCCAACATTTCTCTTTCCTTAAGAACCATGATTCCCAAATGGTACTCCTATAGAACACCAAACAAATATGCTTTATCTGAAAATCAAATAGTAGTGATCTTTTCCCAATTTACAGAAACAAAATAAATTAAGATTTTTCCCTTGTATCTTTCTTAGAATTTTGATTCTTACAACTGCACTACTGTACTTGAATCTAAGTCAAGATAGCATCATAAACCATTAATTTTAATATGCCATTCCTTCTTATTTAAGTACATTTAAATTATGTAAAATTCTCTTCCTGGGAGGCGATCAATGCTATCAGATTCTTTTATGTGCTTCTAGAGATAGAATCAGTTTACTCTCTTAAGATTTAATAAATTAACATTTTTAGAGGCTCTACCAAAAGCTACATGAGTTATAGGTATTTCAACACTGAAGATGGAGTAGGAAATGGCAATCTGCTCCAATATTCTTGCCAGGAAAATTCCATGGACAGCGGAGCCTGGCGGGCTACAGTTCATGGAATTGCAGAGTTGGACACGACTGAGCAACTGAGCACACATCACTGAAGAAGTTTGAAAACCACTGCTCTATACATCAGTGAAGCTTCCAAAGTTCATACAGATTTATTCATATCTATGCATTCATTCGGAGAAGGCAATGGCAACCCACTCCAGTACTCTTGCCTGGAAAATCCCATGGACAGAGGAGCCTGGTAGGCTGCAGTCCATGGGGTCGCTAAGAGTCAGACACGACTGAGCGACTTCACTTTCACTTTTCCCTTTCATGCATTGGAGAAGGAAATGGCAACCTACTCCAGTGTTCTTGCCTGGAGAGTCCCAGGGACCGCAGAGCCTGGTGGGCTGCCGTCTATGGGGTCGCACAGAGTCGGACACGACTGAAGCGACTTAGCAGTACCAGTAGCATGCATTCATTCTTTCATTATTTTATTAATTCACTCATGTTACAGATATTATATATGCATGCTATGAATCAATCAAATATGAAATTTGAAGGGCCCTTAGATGCTAATCAAATCAAGTTGTTATCTGACCCCAGGTAGACCAAGAAGGTCCTCTTCACAGACCTCAAACTGATCCAAACTGGAAAGTCCTTTTTTTTTTTTTTTCAGGACTTACAGGAGACTTTTGTTCTGTATACAATGAGATCTTCTGACTAATAACTTACTCTCCAAGTGGTCAAAGATTTTTGGCACTTGGTTTTCATAAACTAAATTCAGCACTTTTTAGGCTTTTTCCAAGAACTCTGATTTTGTGTTGTCTTTCTGGCTACTGTTCAAACACAAGTGCACATTGAGACAATTGGAATTTCGGCAATTTTCAGGAAGGATCCCTTGTCAACAGGGCAAGATCGGTGGTCATGGTTTTCAGTTGATGCCATTTTTGCTTTCAATTATAAATTGCTTTCAGTTAAGCTTGTCATTATTAAATAAGTTTGTTGTGGGCTATTGTACAGGCTGATGTGTTGGTCAACCAAGAACTCAGACAAGGTCAGTGGCTGTAGAGATGGTTAGATTGGAGATTTATCTTAGCGGAGGATTACATAGGACTTGCAGAAGGAGTGAATGTGAACTGTTGGTACAGCAGAAGTATTACTAATTCCCCCAAAACATTTGCTGGTACACTTAGACTTTATGATGATCTCTGAATCCTTTTCCCATAGCTGTGAGGTCTTTTGCCCCATCTAAATGGGCTGAGTCGAAAATATTGGATAACCCCTGATGTGGGCAATGCTTTACCTGTATACTAGATGAGGAACTAGAATAGTTTGAAGGAACTCAGCTCATGCCATATCCTTTCGTCCTTGCAGAGTGGGGTTTAAAAGACTTATTTTGGTGAACTCTCCACTCTTTAAATCAACCCTGCAAGTATTTTTCAAGTGCCATCCATGTGGCAGGCAATATGCCAGATGCTAGGAATGAAAGATAAATGAAGCATGGACCTTTCAATTTAGTGAGGAGGGATAGCACAAACAAATGATCAAAGAGTATAACTTAAGTGTTCCTTACAGCACTGTGTAAACACAGTGGAAAGAAGAGCAAATTTGGTTTGCAAAGAGGGTCAGAGAAAATGTAATAGAAAGAGTAATGTTTGAAGTGATTCTTGAAACAAAACAGAAATTTTATGTGGATAAGGACAAAAACAACAGAGAAGAATACTTGCCATTAAAGAAACTAATTTACCCACCTTTCTTCATTACTAAAAAGATTTCCAGGGAGTTCCCTGGTGGCTTAGTTGTTAGGATTCTGGGTTTTCACTGCCACGGGCCTGGGTTCAATTCCTGGTGAGGGAACTGAGAAAAAAGATTTCAATATCTCAGTCAATGAATTTACTTATTTCATACAACATGTTACCAAAAAAAAAAAAAAAAAAATCCATTTCAGCAGAAGAATATATTATACCACACCTTGAATCAGAATTTGACCTGGAGATGAATGGGCAAAAAGAAAAAAAAAAAAAAAAGCAGATTAAATTCAAAACAGGACTGCTCTCTGGCTGTATTTCGCAGCACAGTAATTATAAAAATACTGTTGTTATTCTTGCTCAGTCCTGTCCGACTCTTTGTGACCCCATGGACTGTAGCCCTCCAGGCTCCTCTGTCCATGGAATTTTCCAGGCAAGGATACTGGAGTGGGTAGCAACTTCCTTCTCTAGGGGATCTTCCTGACCCAGGGATGAAACTCATGTCTCTATCTCCAGCATCTCCTGCGTTGGCAGGTGGATTTTTTTTTTTTTTTTTACCACTGCACTATCTGGGAAGCCCATAAACAAACACTATATGCTACTTACTGTTCCACTTACACGTGGATTTTATACAAACCTGTAACTGGTCTTCTTCCATCTGCCTGGAGGAAGCATAGAGTAAGTTTTGAAGCAGTGCCTGTCTTAAAATACCTTAGTGGCTGCATGCCGGCAATGTGTTCTCTCTACTGGCTTGCTACTTTGGCTCAAACTTCCAAAAAATAGTCAGTCTGAAAGTCTAAGAAATTAACCTTATATCCTCAGTATCAGGTGATGTCTATGCTTTGAAGAAGCAGTACTAGTAATATTACAGGATTTTCAGGAATTATTGAACCGGAAATTCTCCAGTGTTTCCAGATCCTAAGATTTGACGTCTGTGCCAAAGGACACAGTTGTTTTTTTTCTTTTTAAACTGTGTGTGTCTCTGGGTAGGTATATATAATCACCTTTATAAATTTAACACCTACCGTATACCAGGCATTATTCATACAATGAATCTGGCAGAAAGAGATCAAACAAGATTATTAAGGTCTCTCTCATCTGTGTGATACTCATCTCTATTGTCCTAGGATTCCCCTATTCTCCTTGTTTCCAGTGACTTCTGTCATGTCCAGGAACAATTTTTTTATATATAGCATCTCTGGGGTTCTGTTTTCTTCTCTTGTAGAAATCAGTGGAGCCTGGAGAAGGGAATGGCAAACCCACTCCAGTATTCTTGTCTAGAGAGCCTGGCAGGCTACAGTCCGTGGGGTCACACAAAGTCAGACAAAACGGAGTGACTAACACTTACCTACTTGCGCTTGTAAGATGATCTAAAGAATTTCAAGCTTCAAAACTTGTACACAGTGACATCCAAAAGTTAAAAAAAAAAAAAAAGAAATCAGTGGAAATTCAAGTTCTGTTTATTCAGTCTGTATAGAGACATTCACAAAGAAATTTAATTGACTGGATTGAAATCTCACTGCTATAAGATGCCCAGCACTGTAAAAAATTTGTAAATTTGGCGCTCTGAAGTACTGTTACCTAGAGGGAAAATGAGCTTATCAAGAGATATAATGGTGTCCAATGTCTCCTACTCATTCACTCAAAAAATATCCATTAATCTATAACGTCCCTGGTTTATTCCAGGTGCTCAGAGGGTAGCTATGAGTGACACAAGACTGACTTCATGGAGTTCACCATCAGTGGGGAGAGCTCACATCAATTATGAGGACTTCCCTGGTAGTCCAGTGGCTGATTCCAAGTTCGCATTGCAGGGAGCCGGGGTTCGATCTCTGGTCAAGGAGCTAGATCCCACACACTCCAACAAAGATGGAAGGTCCTGCATGCTGCAACTAAGACTTAGCACAGCCAAATAAATAAATAAATGAATAAATATTAAAAAAAATTCAACTAAGAGAACAAAGCAGGGATTATGCAGCAAAGGAAATATGGTATAATTGCACACACAGATGGGCAAACCAGGAGGGCTGGTCATCCTATGGACCACACAAGCACCATCACCGATTTATGAGGCCTGTTATGAACACAGCCTATGGGTAAATATTGTGGTCCCAACCCTAAGGGAGCACCAACTCGAGGGGAAGAGATGAGGCATAAGCCCAGGAAAAGATATTAATGACTTCTCTCTCAGGACAGTATTTGATGAGAGCCAATGCTTTTGAACTGTGGTGTTGGAGAAGACTCTTGAGAATCCCTTGGACTGCAAGGAGATCCAACCAGTCCATTCTGAAGGAGATCAGTCCTGGGTATTCATTGGAAGGACTGATGCTAAAGCTGAAACTCCAATACTTTGGCCACCTCATGCGAAGAGCTGACTCATTGGAAAATACCCTGAAGCTGGGAGAGATTGAAGGCAGGAGGAAAAGGGAACGACAGAGGATGAGATGGTTGGATGGCATCACCGACTCGATGGACGTGAGTCTGAGTAAACTCCGGGAGTTGGTGATGGACAGGGAGGCCTGGCATGCTGAGATTCATGGGGTTGCAAAGAGTCGGACACAACTGAGCAACTGAACTGAACTGAATTGAACTGAAGGTGTTTTAAGAGCAGTGGGTGGGAAAAGTGGAAGCCAACGAGATTAGGTGAAAGTGAGGATAGGTGTCCAGGATAAGGACTTGACTGAGTGGTGCTAAGCAGAGTGTATCAGCCCCCAGTGGAGATTTTTTAACCTCTACAGTATTTTGAAAAAATTCCCAAATGACAATCCTGACTCACCGCACCCCGCCTGGCCTCATTCCCCCTTCCTTGATGACCACAGGCTTTAACTAAAAATGGCCCTGAGAACAGGTATGAAAGACATTACAAGGAAATACCAGAGACTGGATGGATGTGAGGGTGGCAACTGAAAGGGAAGAATTACAAATGGTGCCAAGAATTTGAATTGGTGGGCCATGTGAACTGGAGGCCTTTAGTTTTCTCTTGTGGCAGGGGAACGAAAGGAGTGTCAGAGGAAGGAAGGAAAGGGGACACAAAGATGAATCTGAGGCTAGGCACGTCGAGCTAACAGAGTTTCTTAAGGTCATTGAGGTGGAGAGCTGGATCTTTATTTTTAAAAAGAGGTGATGACATGCTAGATATTAACAGAGGGAAAGATGAAGACTAGACTGGGCTGGCCGCCTGGAGTAGGCCAGAGCAAAGAGGGAAATTACACAAACAACACAAACCTCTCTTTCTTCTTCAAGGAAAAAAAAAAGAACGACAGAAACAAATGGGCAAAAGATGTGCAGCCTGCCGTGTGCCTCGGGGATCTCCAAGGCTAAACGTGAAGAAGGGCTGCAGGAGGAGAAGCAGGGCTCAGCCGCTGTGGGGTGAGGGATGAAGAACAAAGCGGCCCTCGCTGCTCTCGCAAATAGGGCTCAGCGGGGACTTTCCAGGTGGTCCAGTGGTTAAGACTCTGCGCTTCCAATGCAGGGTGGCACCAGCTAACTCCCTGGTCGGGGTCACTGTATTTTAAAAATGGTAAAATTGAGCTGATCAGTTTAGTCCAGCCGCTCAGTCATGTCCGACTCTGTAACCCCATGGACTGCAGCACGCCAGGCTTCCCTGTCCATCACCAACTCCCGGAGTTTGCTCAAACTCATGTCCATCGAGTCGGCAATGCCATCCAACCATCCCATCCTCTGTCGTCCCCTTCTCCTCCTGCTGATACTTGGGCATTTATGAAAGGGGAAACCCAGACACGGAGAGAATTCTCTGCAATGTGTGTTAGATCCAGCCAGCAGACAGACTGCCAACTTTCAGGTAGCAGAGTAAGGATTCCCTAAAGTGAGCTAGATAAAGGAAGAAAGAGAGGCTTGAGCACCACTTCAGAGAATGTCCACCCACAGGAAAAGTGACACTGAAGTAGCACCAGCAGAGTAAAAGCCAGAACAGATGGGTTGCAAAAACAAAAACAAAGGAAATGCATTGATTTAGATTCCTGGGGAGAAAGGAAGTAATAGCCTGTCAGTGACATCAAGGAGGAAAGTTAGAAGACCGTTTGACGTGTACAGAAAAATATTTTTATTGACTTAAGCAAGAGCTATTTTAGTAGTGCAAAAAGAAATCACGATGAAAAAACTTGCACTTCCAGACATGAATATTAACAGAAACTGGATTAACCCTCTCACAGGACACAAGAAATTGGGGCAAAAATGCATGAAATAATTGTTTTCATCGTACAACAGACAGTGCAGGACTGTGATTCCTGGGAGGAGAGAAACAAAGGAAGTAGGTATCTGGACAATATGCCTAGCTTTCTGCCTGGAGGCACTTTCCAGGTCACAAGAAGAGGGATCCAAGCAGACAAAACAGTCTTGCTAAAACGAGGGCAAAAAGATCAGAGTTTGGGCAGGATGAGGTAGCTGTATTTTTTGAGGCAGAATAGCAGAGAACAGGGAGGTATATGGAGAAAGAAATCCTGAGTCCCCCTGAATCTTAAGCTGAATGCTAAACTCATAACGTACAACTAACTCTATGGGACTCAGGAAAGAGAACTCAGATTGCTAAAAGTGAACTGAGCTCCTTAGCAGAGCTGGGAAACACTCAAGTTCCAACCAGGCAGAATGGAGAGACCTTGTTGAACTCCTGTGGCTTTTAGAAGAGACTCTACAGCAGGGATCCCCAACAGGCACCAGTACTATCAAGAAGGTATAAGAATTTATACTGAAATTGAAATTTTTCACAATAATAACATTAACAATAATTTATTTTCATATTTTCAAACATGAATTAATATACAGAAGATTTTCATTGTAACCAAGAGCATTATGTAAGTCAGCTGCAAAAACTGAAATAAAAATATGAATATTTTATATGAATATGAGTATCGATGAATTCATAGTTGCTTTTCAATTTGGGCAATACTTCTTTGAATTGAACGTTAATAATACTGGGTTTACAGAAAAGTTAGTGAATTACTTAACTTAGATAGAATTGAAACTGATTTCAATTTGCTTCAAAGTCAGGTCACTTCTTCTAAAATAAGAAAACCAAGTTTGACAATACAGATGCCCACATTGAAAGAGTGATATTTAGAACTCAACTCAGTCATTGGAAAACTTTTCAGTATGCTTGAAATAATTTGAAAAAACTTTACTCTTTTAAACTATAAATTGTATGAAATAGAAGATAAATATTTCTGATGAAAATTTTAGCATTTGCATTGAAATGTGGTCTAAGTTTAAAAGTACACATTGGACTTAGAATAAAAATGTGACATCCAAAACTTTGGCCACCTGATGTGAAGAACTGACTCACTGGAAAAGAGGCTGATGCTGGGAAAGATTGAAGGCAGGAAAAGGGGACAACAGAGGATGAGATTGTTGGATGGCATCACTGACTCAAAGAACATGAGTTTGAGTAAACTCTGGGAGACAGTGGAGGACAGGGAAGCCTGGCATGCTGCAGTGCATTGGGTCACAAAGAGTTGGACACAACTGAGCGACTGAACTGAACTGAATATACAAAAATATAAATAATATAAAATATAATAATTACATATTGAAATGATAACATTTTAAAGATATTTGGTATTAAATATGTTATTAAAATTAATTTTACCTTTTTTACTTTTTATTTATTAAAAAAATTTTTTTGCTTGTACCACATGGGTTCCAGGAAGTTTCCTGGCCAGGGTTTGAGCCTGTGTCCCCTTCAGTGGAAGGATGGAATTTTAACCACTGGACCACCAGGGAATTCCCCTCTTTTTATTTTCCCTGATAGCTCAGTTGGTAAAGAATCTATCTTTAATGCAGGAGACCCTGGTTCAATTCCTGGGTTGGGAAGATCCACTGGAGAAAGGATAGGCTACCCACTCCAGGATTCTTGGGCTTCCCTTGTGGCTCAGCTGGTAAAGAATCTCCCTGCAATGTGGGAGACCTGGGTTTGATCCCTGGGTTGGGAAGATCCCTTGGAGAAGGGAAAGGTTACCCACTCCAGAATTCTGGTCTGGAGAATTCCATGGACTGTATAGTCAGTGGGGTCCCAAAGACTTGGACACAACTGAGCAACTTTCACTTTCACCAGAACATTTAAACTTACATATGTGACTCACATCTGTATCTTGCACTGTATTTCTATTGGCCACTCCAGGGTAGAGACTTCAAATAGCGTAAATTCAAGTCTAGACTCTGATACTTCTTAATTGTATATCTTGGGCAAGTTGCTAAACATCTCCATGCTTCAGTTTTCCCCATCTAAAACATGGGGAATAACAATAGTTCCTACCTCACTGTAAGAGTTGTTATAAGAATTCTTAAATAGTATCTAACACATTGGAATTACTATGTGTAATAGCCATTGCTGTTGTTTTATTATTATTATTAACTAGGTGTCCTTGAGAAATTTCTTAACCGTTAATTTACTCATTTGTAAAATAGCGATAACAACATGTTTCTCACAAGTTTAGTTATTGAATTAAATGAGCTAAGGGATGCAGAATTGTTTGATAGGAGGTAGGTGCCCACCACAAACTTGCTGAATCTTCCATGTATTAGCTGGTGTTCAGAAGTGTCTGTAATCTGGCTCAGCTCATGACTCTTTGTTTTGTTTGTTTGTTTAAGGGAATATAGTTGGTTTACAATGTTGCATTAGTTTCAGGTATACAGCAAAGTGAATTGGTTACACATATACAACATACATACATATCCACTCTTTAAGATTCTTTTTTTAACACATATATGGGAGAAGGCAATGGCACCCCACTCCAGTACTCTTGCCTGGAAAGTCCCATGGACAGAGGAGCCTGGTAGGCTGCAGTCCATGGGGTCGCTAAGAGTCGGACACGACTGAGCAACTTCACTTTGACTTTTCACTTTCATGCACTGGAGGAGGAAATGGCAACCCACTCCAGTGTTCTTGCCTGGAGAATCCCATGGACGGAGGAGCCTGGTGGGCTGCCGTCTATGGGGTCGCATAGAGTCGGACACGACTGAAGCGACTTAGCAGCAGCAGTAGCATACATTCTTTTTTTTTTTTTTTTAATTCCTTTCCATTATGGTTTATCCTAAGGAGATTGGATATTGTTCCCCCTCTATACAGCAGGACCTTGTTTCAGCTCACTGCTCTTAAATTCAATAGTGTAGGGATAGTAGAGGTGGGGGAAGTACTTCTCTGACAGTCCAGTGGTTAGAACTTAGCTCTTTCACTGCCCAGGTTTGAACCCCGGTCAGGGAACTGAGATCCCACAAGCTGCATGGTGAGGTACCCCTCAAATAGTGTGTGTGTATGTGTGAAAGCAGTTGCAAACCATAAGATCCTCTTTAGTTGTTAAACATTATTTTTATTATTCTCTACCATGAAATTCCTCCTGCAAGTATTTGTTTGCTAAGCTTGGCTTTATTTCAAATCTCCCCAGTTCCACCTTTTTACCATCTAGTCTGAAGGTTTGCTTTTCTGTGGAGCCTTCAGTATGGACTCCAGCTCCAACATGATCTCTCTGTCTCTTCTAAATTCCTTAAACACCTCCTACCCATTACGTATGTTGTTGTTGTCATCCCTAAGTCGTGTCCAACTCCTTGGTGACCCCATGGACTGTAGCCCACCAGGCTCCTCTGTTCATGGGATTTTCCAGGCAAGGATACTGGAATGGGTTGCCATTTCCTTGACATTTAACCATATATTACTTCATATTGTTTTAAAGTAATCATGTAGGGTGAATGTTTTATAAATTGTGAATTTTCCAACAGTACATGATAATTGCTCAAAAAATATTTGGTCCACAAGTGGGGAACATTTGAAAACATTAGAGGGAAGGTCTTTTTTTGAGTTTGGACTCGGGAGAATCAAGTATCCTCTACAAAGAACAAAGAGCATCACTGGAAAGAGGAAGTTTTTAGCAGAAGTTTGAGATAAGCATGAACAGGCAGAACAGAGCTGATGTGGGAAGTGAGAGGGGCAGAGGTGGTATCGAAGGACAGAGCAGAGGTCAGGAAGCAAAGTGGACACCCACCCTGCAGGACATTCCTAGAACTCAAGGCAAAGCTCCTTCTTTCCCAAGTCCCTCCAATAGCTATTTTCAGCCACATCCAATTTTAGAAAGCGACACAAGGTCTCATTCCAATCAGTTCTTTTGCTGATTTCAGACAGCTTATTCCCAAAAATTCCTTCCTCTTGCCCTGGGAGCCTTCCCTGCCCTCAGGTATTTCAGATGTTTGGAAATCCTCCTCTCCACCAGAGGCTTTGCTGACCATCTGAAAGTGAACGAGGTCAGGTGCTGTCTACACTCAGAAATCCCCCTGCTCACTCCATCAGGATAAGACAACTTACCACCCGGATTCTGCAGGATCCAAACAGTGCCTGTTCCACGACAGGAGCCCCTGACTGCCACTCCGTTGCCACTGAGTGAACCAACGTCGTTTTAATGACGTTCACGGTAGCATGGTTGATTCTTGTTTGGACTGCAGTGGAGGAAACACAGCTAATGTGGAGAGAAAGAAGCTGTTGTTCAACCATGACTCATAGGCTTAGGTCTCAACACAAAGTTCAAGTTTGTTTTGCATTTTTGTGGCTTTAAGATGATGGTGAATTGGCAAGGAGAAAGGGAGGCAACATGGTAGGGATAAGAGAGACAGGATTCAGGCTTTATCACTAGTTTCAGTGTGAGTTTGGGTAGTGACTCATGTGGGTTTGAGGAGGTGCCTTCCCTCCTCAAAGTTCTATGATTCTGTATAATGATATAATGCTATGAAATCTGAAAAATATAGCGAAGATGTTTTCTAAAAGGCTGACTGCTACGTTGAGACAGAGAGGTAGATCAACCTACAAAGGCGGTCCAAAGGAGTACAAAGCAAGGGCAGGGAAAAGGCAGGTTTAACCCCTGGAACATTTTCCCAGTTAAATGTACATCTACATCTTTAAAAACATTCTGCTATTCTAAAGTTAGACTGTGTCATTAGGCACCATGCACCGATGACAATCATTCCCAGAAGGGGGTGGATCCTCCCCAGGGAAAAGGGTCCCTAATCACTGGACTTGGAGAAGTAGGACATCTCAGGTCTGGGGCTTTGGCCCCCAGGCTCAAAGACGTGGGCCACCAGAGGCCAGCATGCGTGGAGAGGGACCCAGTTGGCTCAGTCCCTTGCTCTCTTTTCACCCAGCCAGGTACAACCAGTCTCTTTCTCTTTCTTTCTAACTTTGTACCCAGCCCCCAAGCCAAAATCTGATTACATAATTAAGTACTTAGTAAGTATTCTCTGATGCTGATTTTTAATGAACTTGGCTGGTACTGCTTCCTGTTTTGAAAGAAACCAGCCCATTTAAAAAGGTAGTCCGTGCCCCCAATACCCACTGTGTCTTAGAAATCAAATGGGCATTTTAAACCATTTTAGAGGGAAAATAATTATATGTAAATAGGTTAAAGTTCTTACAATAGAGAAGGTAGCTATCGAAAAGAGAAACTTGAGTAGCAGAATATGATTGTGATACCAATACCAGTATTTGCCCATCTGTGTATCTATCTATCTATTCATCTATCTACCCTATCTATTCTCAGATTGTTCTGAACTAACATCAGAAATATCATGAACATGTGTTCATGTTCACATCTGCCTTTACCCTGGGATTTTGGAGCAGAGGTAGGAGATATCTGCTAGACTTTGCAAGGCATCTTCCTACCAAACTACTTTTCAGTCTCCTGGGCACTTTCGAAGGGTACCTTGGAATGAAATCTAGAAATTCACATGGAGGCCTCTGAACTTAACCCCAGGCCTGCTCATGTTCTTTAGTGGAGTAGAATCAAGATATCCTCACAACGTTCTTGGTGTGGGCACTGAATAGTACAGGGCGAAAAAAGAAAACAGAAGTGTTAAGGGAGAGATGATGGGCATTCAGGAGAGGCGCTGTGGTTATTCTCCATAAAACTATTCTCTCTTCTCACTCCAGACCCATGACTATCAACCGCTGAAGGATTAAATCTAACACCATTATTTCCCTCCTTAAGATCTTTAGGACTTCCCTGGTGGCTCAGAGGGTAAAGCGTCTGTCTACAACGTGGGAGACCTGGGTTCGATCCCTGGGTCGGGAAGACTCCCTGGAGAAGGAAATGGCAACCCACTCCAGTACTCTTGCCTAGAAAATCCCGTGGACGGAGGAGCCTGGTGCAGGCTACTGCCCATGGGGTCGCAAAGAGTCAGACACGACTGAGCGACTTCATGTTCACGTTCACTTAAGATCTTTAATCCCAAGATGCTTGCCATTGCAACCTTGGTTTGCCATTTAGTCCTGCCTGTCTCTTCTTCCTTAACACACCCTGCCACACCTAAATACTTCTAATTCCCCATATGCTCTCTCCTTTCAATAGCATTGCCCATGTTGAACTCTGAGAATGCATTTTCGCACCTAAACCACTTCCATTTTCTATTTGTTCTTTAAGATGCCTCGGGTGCCACCATCCCTGACACCCCCTGCCGGAGCTTGGTCTCCCCCCTAGGTTATCTCTGAGCTCCTGATAGCGTGTCTCTATCATTGTCTCTATTACCATATGCTGTGATCATCTTTTTGCTTTAATATTTCCCTAACTAGACTTATGGACCATAAGCTCTTGGAAGGTAAGACCATCTTTTAACCATAATCATATTTCTGCTGTCTTGCACAATGCTAGTCACTTTACTGAAGCTCAATAAATGTTGATGAATTAATCAGTTAGGCTATAGATTGGGGGTAAAACCATCCAAACCATCTGGCATGGGCATGGTGCCACAGAAAACAGCTGATTTCATCTCCAGTGTTCTCCTGGGCATAAGCCTTGAGCTCCACAAGCCCTCTCTGACCTGGGCCCCATGTCCACACACAGGGACACATTATTCTCCCCATCTAGGCTTAAACTGTTCACCTCTGAGCTCCATGCTCTCCCTCTTTTGGACATCTATTCCCTTTCTAAACCCACGGGGTTCTTTTCCCTTCGTGTCTCTGCCCCCTCATCGCTGTGTGTACTGTCCTTGTGGGTGCATGTCTCCACGCCTATTTTCACCTGCATGAGTGTGTTCCCTGCCACCTCCACTCAGGTCGAAGTTCTGCACATGGCCCTGGCTCTCCACCAGGCCCTCTGCAGTGCTGTATACACAGAGGAGCTCGCCTCCCTCATTGGCCTTGAGCCTGTTTTGTACAATTCGCAATCCCCACAGTCTTCAGCCATGGTTGCAAGAGGCCAACCTGTATGGTTTTCTCTGGAGCTGTTCATTTCTGCCGTACACCTGGCCCAAGACCAGATCTGTGCCAATTACTGAACACTAGATTCTTCACTGCTGTCTCAGGGATGTCAGGAGGTGGTATGTCATGACCTCAACAAGCTCAGAACAATTAAAATTTGATGCCTCGCCTCTGTTAGAACACCTCTACAATTTCTCAGTATACTTTTAAGGAAAAAGGAGTAAATTTGGGAGCTTGGCCTTTCCTAATCCCAGGGATTAGGATTCAGTGAGATGCCAGGTCTCTACTGCAAATAGATAACTATCTTTATATAAAGTTGTAACTTTTGACAATTGATCTAGTTTCATAGTTTATTGTCTATTTTTTAAAAATAGAGGATCATATTAAGCCACTTTCATTGCCATCCAGGGGTCTACACTTGAGAAATGCTGGCCCAAGTTAGGAGTACCATCTGTGACCACAGGTTAGATGGATGTGAGCAGAACCACGAAAGGAATCAGATTTGTGACCTTGGCCCTATTACCACTTGCCCAAGTAGGATGTGGTCCGAGAGGCTTGGCAAAGCGGGAGCTTGGTGACTGCAAGCTTGAGAAAGAGCAGGGTTCCCTGCAGATGACCAGTTACAGGTCCCTGTGGATTCTGAGGCTAAGTATAACCCCAGACGTCTGGTGACCAGCTTCATTTTCCAAAGAGCTTCTTGTTTGAAATGGTCTTCCCTACTTCAGTGGGTGGGAATAAGTTGAACTAAATGCCTTTTAAGCAGTGTAACATGGTGGTTAAGAGCAGGGGATCAGGAATGAGGCATATTTGAGTCTGTACCCCAGCATGGCCACTTGCTGCTGTCTGCTCTTGGGCAGGTTGCTTGACCTCTCTGACCCTTATCTCCTTATGTTTTAGAAGGGGATGGTATTAGAGATAGCATATGATCCAGTAATCCCACTTCTGGGCATATATCCAGAAAAGACAAAAACTCTCATTCGAAAAGATATTGGGTTGGCCAAAATGTCTGTTTGGGTTTTTCCATAAGATGTTATGGAAAAACTGGAACAAACTCTTTGGTCAACCAATACATGCACCTCTGTGTTCACAGCAGCACTGTTTACCAAAGTCAAGACATGGAAGAGACCTAGTGAAAGTGAAGTCATTCAGTCATGTCCAACTCTTTGTGACCCCATGGACTGTATGTAGCCTACCAGGCTCCTCCATCCATGGGATTTTCTAGGCAAGAATACTGGACCTAAGTGTCCATTAATGGATGAATGGATACAAAGGGGACAGTGACAGCACCTACTTTATGTGTTTCCAGGAAGATTAAATGAGAAGTCTTGCAAGGCGCTTGGCATGTAATCAGGTACTCACTCAATGGTAGCTTCTCTTCATATATTAAGAATATTACGAGTGGTAATAATAGGAAGTCATATTTAAAATGACTCCAGCAAGACAGGGCCCAGATGGGCTGTGCTCTCAAGTCACCACCCCAGTCACCGCTTCCTGCCTTCTCCCAAGGTGACCCTGCTTGGCCATGCCAGCTCTGTCCAGGCTGCTGAGTGAGGGTGGAATCTCGGCCAGGATCGAGCTGCCTGGGTGTGAGCACTGGGCTGGCAGCTGTGAAAGGAGGAGTGTGGAGCAGAGGAGAAATGGGGTGTCAGTGGAGAGGCAAGACTCTGGGGAGGAAGTGGCTTTGCCGTGGGGTGAGGGTGGGGTAAAGAAGAGGGGATGGGCAGAGCTAGAGAGGTTTTCCACAGGAAGGAAAGCAGTTGAGAAAAAAAATAACCCATCTTGTGTCTTATTGGCTTCTTGATGTCCTTTTCCGGAAACAAAGAATCAGAGAACCCAACACAAAGCTTCTAGAGTGTTACTAAGTATCATGCCTTTCTCTCTTTTATTTATTTTTTTTTATTTTGTGGAGGGTGGGCAACTCACCACTGTCCTGTCTGCAGCTCCAAAAAAGGGAAAATGGGCTGTGCTTTACAAATGGTCAGACTGTCCGACCAAGATCGAATGTGTGCTTTTCACCCCAAAAGCCTTGTTGCACAACTTGGTGTTATTTCCACAGGCAGCTGAAGTAATTCTGCTCTTGAAATCTTGCCCCGTGTGACATTTTTTTTCCCTTGTTTGTTAGCCCAGTAATTATTGACAAACAGTCCCCTAGTTCAGCTCAGTTCAGTCGCTCAGTCATGTCCGACTCTTTGGAACCCCATGGACTGCAGCACGCCAGGCCTCCCTGTCCATCCGAACTGCCGGAGTCTACTCAAACTCATGTCCATCGAGTTGGTGATGCCATCCAACCATCTCATCCTCTGTCATCCCCTTCTCCTCCTGTCTTCAATCTTTCCCAGCATCAGGGTCTTTTCCAGTGAGTCAGCTCTTCGCATCAGGAGGCCAAAGTATTGGAGTTTCAGCTTCAGCATCAGTCCTTCCAATGAATATTCAGGACTGATTTCCTTTAGGGTGGACTGGTTGGATCTCCTTGCAGTCCAAGGGACTCTCAAGAGTTTTCTCCAACACCACAGTTCAAAAGCATCAATTCTTCGGTGCTCAGCTTTCTTCACAGTCCAACTCTCACATTCATACATGACCACTGGAAAAACCATAGCTTTGACTAGACGGGCCTTTGTTGGTAAAGTAATGTCTCTGTTTTTTAATATGCTGTCTAGGTTGGTCATAACTTTACTTCCAAGGAGCAAGTGTCTTTTAATTTCATGGCTGCAGTCACCATCTGCAGTGATTTTGGAGCCAAAAAAAATAAAGTCTGTCACTGTTTCCATTGCTTCCCCATCTATTTGCCATGACGTGATGGGACCAGATGCCATGATGTTAGTTTTCTGAATGTTGAGGTCTAAGCCAACTTTTCCACTCTCCTCTTTCACTTTCATCAAGAGGCTGTTTAGTTCTTCTTCCCTTTCTGCCATAAGGGTGGTGTCATCTGCATATCTAAGGTTATTGATATTTCTCCCAGCAATCTTGATTCCAGCTTGTGCTTCATCCAGTCCAGCATTTCTCATGATGACTCTGCATATAAGTTAAATAAGCAGGGTGACAATATACATCCTTGATGTACTCCTCTCCTTATTTGGAACCAGTCTGTTGATCCATGTCCAGTTCTAACTGTTGCTTCCTAACCTGCATACAGGTTTCTCAGGAGGCAGGTCAGGTGGTCTGGTATTCCCATCTCGTTCAGAATTTTCCAGTTTGTTGTGATCCACACAGTAAGAGGCTTTGGTATAGTCAGTAAAGCAGAAGTAGATGTTTTTCTGAAATTCTCTTGCTTTTTCGATGATCTGACGGATGATGGAAATTTGATCTTTGGTTCCTCTGCCTTTCTAAACCCAGCTTGAACATCTGGAAGTTCACAGTTCACGTACTGTTGAAGCCTGGCTTGGAGAATTTTGAGCATTATTTTGCTACTGTGTGAGATGAGTGCAACTGTGTGGTAGTTTGAGCATTCTTTGGCATTGACTTTTTTTGGGAGTGGAATGAAAACTGATCTTTTCCAGTCCTGTGGCCACTGCTGAGTTTTCCAAATTTGCTGGCATATTGAGTGTAGCACTTTCACAGCATCATCTTTCAGGATTTGAAATAGCTCAACTGGAATTCCCTCACCTCCACTAGCTTTGTTTGTAGTGATGCTTCCTAAGGCCCACTTGACTTTGAATTCCAGGATGTCTGGCTCTAGGTGAGTGATCACACCATCGTGATTATCTGGGTCGTGAAGATCTTTTTTGTATCGTTCTTCTGTGTATTTTTGCCACCTCTTAATATCTTCTGCTTCTGTTAGGTCCATACCATATCTGTCCTTTATTGTGCCCATTTTGCATGAAGTGTTCCCTTGGTATCTCTTATTTTCTTGAAGAGATCTCTAGTCTTTCCCATTCTATTGTTTTCCTCTATTTCCCTGCATTGATCATGGAGGAAGGCTTTCTTATCTTAACTCTCCTTGCTATTCTTTGGAACTCTGCATTCAAATGGGTATATCTTTCCTTTTCTCCTGTGCCTTTTGCTTCTCTTCTTTTCACAGCTATTTGTATGGCCTCCTCAGACAACCATTTTGCCTTTTTGCATTTCTTTTCCTTGGTCTTTGCTGCCTCCAGTACAATGTCATGAACCTCCATCTGTAGTTCTTCAGGCACTCTGTCTATCAGACCTAATCCCTTGAATCTATTTGTCACTTCCACTGTATAATCATAAAGTGAAAGTGAAGTTGTTCAGTCGTGTCCGACTCTTTGCGACCCCGTGGACTGTAGCCTACCAGGCTCCTCTGTCCATGGGATTTTTTAGGCAATAGTACTGGAGTGGATTGCCATTTCCTTCTCCAGGGGATCTTCCCAACCCAGGGATCGAACCCAGGTCTCCCGCCTTGTAGACAGATGCTTTACCGTCTGAGCCACCAGGGAAGTCCACGTATAATCATAAGGGATTTGATTTAGGTCATACCTGAATGGTCTAATAGTTTTCCCTTCTTTCTTCAATTTAAGTCTGAATTTAGCAATAAGGAGTTCATGATCTGAGCCACAGTCAGCTCCTGGTCTTGTTTTTGCTGACTGTATAGAACTTATCCATCTTTTTCTGCAAAGATTATAATCAATCTGATTTTGGTATTGACCATCTGGTGATGTCCATGTGTAGAGTCTTCTCTTGTGTTGTTGGAAGAGGGTGTTTGCTATGACCAGTGTGTTCTCTTGGGAAAACTCTGTTAGCTTTTGCCCTGCCTCACTCTGTACTCCAAGGCCAAATTTGCCTGCTACTCCAGGTATTTCTTGTTTGCATTCCAGTCCCCTATAATGAAAAAGACATCTTTTTTGGGTGTTAGTTCTAGATGGTCTTGTAGGTCTTCACAGAACCATTCAGCTTCACCTTCTTAAGCATTCCTGGTCAGGGCATAGACTTGGATTACTGTGATATTGAATGGTTTGCTTTGGAAACAAACAGAAATCATTCTGTTGTTTTTGAGATTGCATCCAAGTACTGCATTTTGGACTCTTGTTGACTATGATGGCTACTCCATTTCTTCTATTTCTTCTAAGGGATTCTTGCCCACAGTAGTAGATATAATGGTCATCTGACTTAAATTCACCCGTTCCAGTCCATTTTAGTTTGCTGATTCCTAGAATGTCGACGTTCACTCTTGCCATCTCCTGTTTGACCACTTCCAATTTGCCTTGATTCATGGACCTAACATTCCAGATTCCTATTCAGTATCGCTCTTTACAGCATCGGACTTAGCTTCCATCACCAGTCACATCCACAACTGGGTATTGTTTTTGCTTTGGCTCCGTCTCTTCATTCTTTCTGGAGTTATTTCTCCACTGATCTCCAGTAGCATATTGGGCCCCTACCAACCTGGGGAGTTCATCTTTCAGTGTCCTATCTTTCTGCCTTTTCATATAGTTCATGGGGTTCTCAGGGCAAGAACTAGTCCCCTAGTTCTGCGAGGCTCAAAGCTGGGAGCTCAGCAGCAGCTACCAGGGCATCTCCAGAAAGCACGTTGCATTCTGGAGTAATGAGTGATCCCCACCCTCTGGAGCTTCTAGCCTGGTGCCGCGTGTCCTTCAGCTATCAGTATCCAACTGAGATGCAGCGTGGTGCACACTGATGCCCCCTAGAGTGAGTGAGTGAGTGAAGTCCCTCAGTCGTGTCCGACTCTTTGCGACCCCGTGGAATGTAGCCTACCAGGCTCCTCCGTCTATGGGCTTCCCCAGGCAAGAATAGTGGAGTGGGTTGCCATTTCCTTCTCCAAGGGATCTTCCTGACCCAGGGGTTGAACCCAAGTCTCCCGCATTGCAGGCAGACGCTTTACCCTCTGAGCCACCAAGCCATGCCCAATGGATGGAAGCTTAGGAAGTTTCTCCTATCTCAAACGGGAAGCAAACACCACAAGAGAGCAGGGTTTCAAAAGCAGGGTTTCTTCACCATCTTAGAAACACCCACTTGCCTCCCCCACTGTCCCCAGAGTTTCACTTCTTATCTCTGCTGAGCCACTCGCTTTTCCATATTCTTTTTCAGACTCTAGTCTCCAACTTTCATCAGGCTTTATTTATGTAACCAGTCGATTTATTTGACTCTGAGTTTCCTCACTTCCCCTCAAATCAGCCTATTATTTGGAACAGTCTATTCCCCGATGGCTCAGCGGGTAAATCTGCCTGCAACGCAGGAGACACAGGAGATGCGGATTCGATCCCTAGATTGGGAAGATACCCCAAAGAAGGAAATGCAACCCACTCCAGTATTCTTGCCTGAAAAATCCTGTGGACAGAGGAGCCTGGAGGGCTACAGTCTGTGGAGTCCCAGAGTTGGGCACGACTGAGCGACTAAGCATTGTTTGATATAACTCAGCTCAGTTCTATTCTCACCTTAGATTTTGCACCTTCGAAATCAACTCTTCATCCTTATCTCCCAAATCAGCCCAGTTTCGTCATTTCTATTAAGCAGTACATCCATGTACCCAGTCCTTCAAGTGAATCTTTGACTCTCACCTGCCACCTTCCTAAATCGTCACCGGCAGCTCTGGCTGCTTCTTGGTTCATCTTAAAATGTCACCCGACTGGCCCTTCGTCATTGCCACTCTGTAAAGCCCAAGCCCTTATCACGTTTTCAAGCCTGTACCTTGGTAACAGCCCCCTTCCAGATCTCTCCATCCTGCCTAGTATGTCAAAATGAATCCACTCAGAACACAGATCTCATCACTGCATTTTCTGCACAGAAGCCTCATCACTGCCTACAACACAAAGTCCAGCCAGACAGGCAGCCTGGCGTTTCCCACACTCCTCTGCAGTCTGGCAGCTGACTTCTGCAACCACCTCCCCTCTCCGCAGAGGACACCCACTGCTCCCATTGGGCTGCTTTTACTATACTGTACCCCACTTGGTATGTGGGAGGTGCTAACTCCTAGGGAGGGAGAGAGGCAGGCAAGGAGGAAGAAAGTACTTGGCAACATCCCCTTCACAAATCTTTCTCTGAGGGCTCCAGTCCTTCCTCTAGCACCCAGCTCGGAACTGCTCCACCATTCAGGTCTACATCACTTACCAACATACAAGCAAAAACTTGGAGTATGAAGATTTCCAAACTGATATAAAACCCTCATGAGCTCACCAGCCACCTTTAACAGCCATCAAATTTTGCCGTATTTATTTCATCTATCCTGTCTCCACATTTTTTGGGGGTGTGTTAGGGGGAAGGTAGAACACTTTAAATCAAATTGTAGACAATGTAGACAAATTTATACACAAACACCTCAGCATGTGTCCCCCCAAAGGACGTTGTTATACATAGCCACAAAGCCATGATCCCACCTAATAAAACTGATCATAATTTCTTCTTAACACCTATTATTCAGTCTATATTCAAGTTTCCAAAGTTGTTCTTAAAAAAATCATTTTTAGAGTTGGCTGTTTTTTTTAATCAGGATCCAAACAATGTCACGCTTATTTATCATAATTGGTTTTGTCTGTGAGATCTCTTTTAACTCCTTTTAAAGCAGAATATCTTTCCCTGGTGGCTCAGATGGTAAAGAATCTGCCTGCAATGCAGGAGACCTGGGTTTGATCCCTGGGTTGGGAAGATCCCCTGGAGGAGGGCATGGCAACTCACTCCAGTATTCTTGCCTGGATAATCCCATGGACAGAGGAGCCTGGTGGGCTACACAGTCCATGGGGTCACCAAGAGTCAGATATGACTAAACTAGAGTAGTCCAATTTTCCTCCCCTCCCCATGCCATCACCTCAGTAAATAAATCAAACAAGGTCCTGTAGTGTCCTGCATTCTGGATTTGGCCAACGTTTCCTTGTAGTAGTGTCTAAATCCACTCATTTCAACAATTACACCTTGCGTTACCCAGTCTTCAACCTAATTTTTGCATGTGCCGTGAGCTCTCAAAGATAAAGTCTGTGTGTGAATGTGTGTGTGTTTACTTCAGTGTTGTGAAGAATTTTTCACATACCAGGTCCCCAGTAAATACTTGCTGATTAGGATCTATTATGCTCTTCTGTCTGCAGAATTGTGTACTAGGGTGAGAGAGACAGAAAAGATTCTCAACCTTGGTGTTTCCAGTTCTGTTAAAGATGCAGGACAGCAGCTCTGGAACTTGAACATGGGTCAGAACCACCCAGAGGGGCTTGCAGGATTCCACGTCCAGAGCTCCTGAAGCTGTAGGTCTGGGACCCGCCTCGAGAATCTGCAGTTTTAACAAACCCCTAGGTGATGCTGCTGGTCCAAACTTTGAGAACCACTACAATCAAACATGAGCTTCAGAAAGTTTTCCACCAGTCCTCAGCAGCCAGGCTCTTTGCACAGACCCGGTTCCCAACACTGCCCACTTCTGAGGTCTCTCTCTGGGCTCAGTGAGCGAGCTGGTTCCTCTAAATCTTTCCTGGGAAGGAGCTACTTTGAAAACACTCCCCCAGATGGAGAATGGGGAGGCGAGGATGCCTGACTGGAGGGTAGAGATGAGGAGGAAGGGGTCAGGTAGGTTCTGTGAATCACACAGAGCTGGAGAGGAATGCTGGGCGGCAGGGACTTCCCCAGGCTGGTTCCTGCGAGCTTCAGGCAAGTTTCTCCGCATACACGGCTGCCCGCAGTGATGCCCTGTACCATGATTCACGGCAGCTGGGCTGGGTGTGGCTGAGGCTTTGTGCCACGGCTCCTGCCCCCAGGTCTGCCATCCAGATTTGGAAGGAAAAGATGCCCTTTGAAAGGAGTGGGCAAAATGAGGGAACTGGAAAATCTTTTAAGAGCACTCTTGAATCAAAGGGACCAAATTTAAAAAATCTGTTATTTTGCTCAACACTCTTAACCAGACCGCTTTCCATCTTGGGCTTGTTTCTTTCCCTGCAGCCAGTTATTTCTGAGTGTTTTCCTTATGTTAATTCCTGTTACTTTATTCTTTCTACTCTGTACCTCATTCTTGGAGGATAGACTCCCTACCCCCTGCCCCTCACCTGTGGGCATTTGAATTTCTAGATTTGGCTTCTCATCACTTCTCACTATGTATACTTGCCCCGAGAGATCCATCTACTTATTTAGTTTCAACTTTCCACCTATATGTTCATGGCTCCCCAAAAAACCTAGCCTAGACCTCTCTTTTGACTCCAGACCATAACTCCACTTCCTGCTAGATGCCTTTACTGCGTGGTCCTCAAGTACCCTGCTCAATATCTCTAGTCCGACTGTTTCCTCCATCCCAACACTTCTCTTCTCTTTTCTCTTGCCTTGTACCCTATTCCTCCTGCATTGCCAGACTCAGTGATAGCATCAGCTCCACTCGAGTTGTTCAAGCTTGAAATCAGGGCATTCTCTTCACCTCTCTTTTCCTCACCCATCGTCCATCTAACTGCTCATTGAGCCCCATCTTTCCACCCCTGAAATGTCTTTATAATTCGTATTCTTCTTGCTATCTTCCCTGCCTTTGATTTAGTTTCAATCCTCTTGTAATTGTAAGAATCACAGAAATATAAAAATAATGACTAGGTATTGAATGCTTACTATGTGCCAGGAACAGTGCTCAAATTCCTAGATACCTTACCTGATTCAATTTTAAGCTAATGAGGTAGCTATTACCATCTCCATTTTACAGATGAGAAGACTTCTGAAAGCTTAAAGATATTAAGTAATTTGTGCAAGGTCCCCTGCTTGCTGGTAAGCCTTGGAGCTAAGAGCCTGTAGCCATAACCAGTACCCTGTGCTAACATACTTCCAACCTTGTTGGCATAGTAGAATCATTTGGGAAGTTTTTAAAGCCAATACCACCTTTCAGTACCACCCTAGGCGAATTGTATCAAAACATTGTCTACTTCCCTGGTGGCTCAGAGGTAAAGAATCCACCTGCAACACAGGAGACCTGGGTTCGATTCCTAGGTCGGGAAGATCCCCTGGAGAAGGGAATCACAACCCACTCCAGTATTCTTGCCTGGAGAATTCCATGGATAGAGGAGCCTGGCGGGCTACAGTCTGTGGGATTGCAAACAGTCAGACACCACTGAACAACTTCACTCACCTGAGTTCACCTCATTATCTATTTCTACAACTTCCAACTTTCCACCCATATGTTCATAGCTCCCTAAAATCTTTCCAGCCCAGATCTTTCTTTTGAGTTTTAGGCTCCTTCCTCAGGTGTGTTCCTGGACAGTCAGGACTGAGAACCATTGTTTTTCTGCCTCACACGTAACTATTAATACCATCTCGGCTCGCTATCCCGCTCCACCCTGAACCTTCATGCAGGACGCTGTCTAAGTATTAGTCACTCAGTCGTGTCCAGCTTTTTGCGACCCCACGGACTGTAACCCACCAGGCTCCTCCGTCCATGGGATTCTCCAGGCAAAAATACTGGAGTGGGTTGCCATTTCCTTCTCCAGGGGATCTTCCTGACCCAGGGATTGAACCCACAACTACTGCAAGTATTGTGCATTGCAGGCAGACACTTTACCATCTGAGCCACCGCCTAGCTGTTCTTTTAAAGCATCACCATGATCAAACACCCTTGTAGCTCCCCCCTGCCTATATAATGAAGGCCAAACTCCTCAGTGGAGCATCCAGACCCTCAACAGTCTTGTATTCCCATCTGTAAGCTGCCCCCTACACACACACCTGCTCTGGCTTGCCTACTCTCCCTGCAGTCACACCACGGACTTGAGATTTCAGTACCTTTGCACATGCTATTTGCCCAGCCTGAAATGGCCTTATCCTTTAAGGTCCCCCACCCTAACTCTGTTGTAAATAGTTTCTCTTTGTTCTTTCTTTTGAGACACAATTAAAATGTCACCTCCATAAATTCTCCAGCTAGTATTAATAGCTTCCCCTTTGTTCTCTCTGTAATTTGCCTTATTACTCTGAGTTGCAATGATTTATTTACATATCTTCCTCCCTCAAAAGACTTTGAGTCTCAAAAAGATCTGGGTCTTGTTCATATTTTTACCTTCATGACATAGCCCATGTTAGGCACTCAGTAAATGTTGAATGAATGAATGAACTCCCTTTCTGGGCCCTATGGTGAAGAACAGAGTTCCTGAATCAGTTGAGTCCAAATCTAGGTTCTGCACCCTTACTGGCTGTGAGGCCATTGACTGGAGGCTAACATTGCTGATCTCTATGACTTAGTCTCCTCATCTGTAGAAGAGGGGTACTGATAGTACCTACCTCAGAGAATGGTTTTATATATATATACCAAAGAATTGATGCTTTCAAACTGTGGTGCTGGAGAAGACTCTTGAGAGTCCTTTGGACTGCAAGGAGATCCAACTAGTCCATCCTAAAGGAAATCAACCCTGAATATTCATTGGAAGGACTGATGTTGAAGCTGAAGCTCCAATACTTTGGCTGCTGCTGCTGCTGCTGCTGCTGCTAAGTCACTTCAGTCGTGTCTGACTCTGTGCGACCCCAGAGATGACAGCCCACCAGGTTCCCCCATCCCTGGGATTCTCCAGGCAAGAACACTGGAGTGGGTTGCCACCTGATGCCAAAAATGACTCATTTGAAAAGACCCTGATGCTGGGAAAGATTGAAGGCAGGAGGAGAAGGGGACGACAGAGGATGAAATGGTTGGATGGCATCACCAACTCAATGGACATGAGTCTGAACAAACTCCAGGAGATTGTGAAGGATAGGGAAGCCTGGTGTGCTGTAGTCCATGGGGTCACAAAGGGTTGAACACAATGGAGCAACTGAACAACATATATATATATATAGATAGAGAGAGAGAGAGAGAGAGAGAGAGAAGGGAGAATGTTCACTAAGGTGATAATGAGTAGTTTTTCACTTATATTTTTCTTTATTATTAGACTGTTCTGCAATAAATACTGAGTTTTACATATATGTAGAACTTCACCTCCCAAAATATACACACCCATACATGCACACAAACTCTCCAGCCCATAATATATACAAACTCCACAAACATCCACATAACACTCACAAGCACGCGTATCCCCTTGGGAGGCAGAAATGCTGAGTCCAGACGTGCCCCAGCCACAGGGAGGCTGAGAATGTGGCTGCAGAGAGGACGTGTAGACCTCGGGCCATCTCTGGCTCTCAGCCAGCAGGAACGGAGGGCAGTCTGCCAGCTCTGCAACAAGGAAGTGACATTACTATTCATCTAAGCCTTCCAGTCAACATCCAACCTGCGTGTCTGGAGACTCTGAAGTGCAGGCCCTGAAGGGGAGGCCCGGCTGTGCTAGTCTGTTTCTCTGCTGGAGGGGTGAGAGGCAGGGGGCTGCACAGCACTCAAAGGACGGCTGGGACGTGATGACCTTCCCGACTGGGCTTCCCGGAGCAGAGAGGGACTCACCACTGTCAGAAATGATTTGTTTTTATTCCTGAAAGTTTAGGAAACGTAGGAGGAACTGGATAGAGGGAGATAAACACTAACATGTTAATTGGAAGTTCCTTTTTCTTCCACTGGAAGAGAAAACTTGATGGAGTGGGAAAGGGGCATGCACAGATGTATGCTTTTATATGTAGAATGGATAAACAAAAAGGCCGTACTGTATAGCACAGAGAACTGTATCCAATAGCCTATGATAAACCATAATGGAAAATAATATTAAACAAAGAATATATGTATATATAACTGAATCACTTTGCTGCACAGCAGAAATTAGCACAACATTTTATGATCCACTATATTTCAGTGAAAAA
Organism: Bos indicus; assembly: GCF_029378745.1. NCBI lineage: Eukaryota > Metazoa > Chordata > Mammalia > Artiodactyla > Bovidae > Bos > Bos indicus. The sequence continues at coordinate 72,081,427 of NC_091775.1, forward strand.
ATACCGATAATAAAAAAGAGAAAACTTGTAGTGACTTTTGAACTGGCTTTGTTGGTTAGGCCTCAGTTTTGATGGAGTTTATTAATAATATCAAATCTATTATTATAATCAGCCTTCTCCATGTTGGAGTATATTGTGACCCAGAAGAAGCAGGTGACACATGACCTGCAGAGGTCATTCTAGCTTTCCTGTTGAAGGGAACAAAGGATGCCAAGCATTAGGACAGAAATGAGGAAAAATCTCTGGTTCCATGAACCATCCCCGACCTTCAGAGAAGAATCTTAAGAGATTAGCAGCAAATAGAATATAGCCCTGTCCAGAGTCGAAGGCTCACACAGCGTAGGTCCTGCTGCCAGACTCCAGATCTAGATCCAGTTTAGAGTCAGCATGAGAAGGTCACATGATCGAGGACCACCTTTGGGTGCTCGCTTAAGGCAGAGAAGAAGAGAGAATTCCTAATTTTCTAAAAAGACACAGTTTCTACCCTCAAAAAGTTTACATTGCAGCTAAGAAAATAAAATGGACACTCAGGAAACAATTAGAAAAAAATCTCCATCCCTCCGTCGTGGGCAGTGGAGATCATAAGTGTTGAAGAGGTTCACAGAGATATGGGGTCACCATGGACAACCAGAGAGGTCATAACCTCTGTACAGTTTGCAAGACCACACCTCCTTCAATACTTATGGAAAGCCATGATCCCAATCATCACCAGCCTAATGAGGAACAATTCCGATAACAGAAGAAGGTGCATTAACGTAAATAACCAAAATTTTATTAGTTTGTAACTCTGGTGGATTAGGATCTTGGGCCATCCATCATCACCCCCAAAGTTTCCCAATTGTTTCCTTCTGTTTTAAAAAATTGAGATATAATTTACATACCACAAAAATCTGCCACTTTAAAGTACACAATTCAGTGGTTTTTAATACACTCACAAGGTTTTGCAAGCATCAGTTCAGTTCAGTTCAGTTCAGTCGCTTAGTCGTGTCCGACTCTTTGCAAAACCCTATACCCAGTAAGCACATGTTGAGCCATGGCCGTCATGTCTGACTCTTTGCGACCCTGAGGACTGTAGCCTGACCTCTGCCCTCTGTGTGGATGCTGTTTTCCATGCCTCAGTTCTGTCTTCCAGTTCTTTGAACTGGAAACCCCTAAAGCATCAAATAGCATTCAGTTCCCGTCAGTCCTGCCTTCTTAGAACTGGAGCCATATCCCATTCAGACGTGGGGAAATGGAACACTGTATACACGTCTCTGGCTCTTTCCCTCTTACTGTATGTACAAAAGAAAATGAAGGCGGTACCTGCTGGATTGTTGGTGTGAAGGAAAGAAATGTATACACTTAGGGAAACTGATTTCATTAAGTTCCAGGTGACAAAGTTGAGGATCAACACAGTGTCCAAGTTTGATAAGCCAGGGATTCAGGCTAATGTATTTCTCACCCTGGATTCTGGAAGAGCCTCTCTCTGGCATCTGCAATGGGTCTCCTTTTGTCTTTTTTGAAGCACAGAAGCCAAAGAAACAGGGACTGAGGAGCTGTAAAGACAATTAGTTTTAGGACTCTAGTGAAGTCTGTCTGTTGATCGATTAATCAGTCAATATGTGATTTCTCTATCAACAAATACTGGGTCTTAGCACCATGCTACATGATAATATGTACTAGGTTCTGATACATCTGTGAAAGAGCTTTCCCGGTAGCTCAGTGATAAAGAATCCACTTGCAATGCAAGAGACACAGGTTCAATCTTTGGGTCAGGAAGATCCCCTGGAGGAGGGCATGGCAACCCATTCCAATATTCTTGCCTGGAGAATCCCATTGACAAAGTAGCCTGGTGGGCTACAGTTCATGGGGTTGCAAAGAGTCAGATACAACTGAAGCGACTGAGCATGAACGCACATTTGTTTGTGGAAAAAGAGGATAAAAAAGAAGAGAAGATAGCAGAACCTGTGTGTTTTTTCACTCCCAGGAGTCAGCATCTGCGTTGCTATGTCAAAGGGCTGCTCTCAGGCCTCAGGGTGGCCTTGGCCTGGGGTCTCTGCAGGCTGAAGGGCCTGCAGTCTACACACCTGGGGGGTGGTCCTCAACCAGGGACTGACAGGGCCGGGCCACAGAGACTGAGTTCTCTGACTGACTTGGGTATGTCAAGTCCAGACATCTTTATTTTTCCATTTTCTAAGCTACTTTGCTCACATCCCGAGGATCCCCTGGAGGAAGGAATGGCAACCCCCTCCAGTATTCTTGTCTGGAGAATCCCATGGATAGAGGAGCCTGGAGGGCTATAGGTCATGGGGCTGCAGAGAGTCAGACACAACTGAGCAGCTAACACTTACCTTTTTTCCAAGGTATAAAGACTAAATCAATGGATGTAGAAGGTTTTGAAGAAACATATTCACAAATATAAAAAATTATTTTAAAAAATAGCTTTTGATTTTTTTTAAAAAGGGAATCTTGGGCAACTAAGGGGGGATGTCTCAAAGAATGAGGCCAAGAATGTCCCCTTGAGTCCTCAGTGGGGTCTGAGTCTTACCATGACCCCAGACCTGGCATGTGACCATGCATTCATTAACCCACCACCAGAAGCCTGTTTATACCTTCCAGCAGGGCTAATCCATAAATGTCCATGAGAAATTAACATGTGTCACAGTATTATTAACTAAAGTATAGACTTTGTTCAAATTTCACAAAATTTTATGCTAATGTCCATTATTTGTTTTCATTCCTTACATGATTCCCCTTTGCATTTAGTTGTATTGAGCAGCTTCAGCTAACTGCAACAATTCTGGTAAATTCTCTTTTAATTTTTATTCTTACAAATATTTTCTAATTTTCCTTATTATGGTTTCTTAGATATACCCGTCATTTAAAAGTTGACATTTAATTTTCAAATACATAGGGTTTTTAAAGTACCTTTTGTATTAATTTATCATATTGATATTAATTTCTCATTTAAATGCTTTCTTCTCTACAATCAGTCTTTTAACTTTATTGAGGCTTTCAATGGCCATGTCAAAGATCTCTCTTAATAAATGTCCAATTATACTTGGAAATATGTGGGTTATTTTCAAATATCTTTTGATATTGATTTCTAACATAATTCCACAGTGGTAAGAGAACAGATTGTGTGATTTCAATACATTTAGACCATGACACTTTTGCACCTTGTTTTATGTCCCTGGATATGTTCTAGTGTCTCCTGGTTTATAGTCCATGGGAACTTGAGTAGAATTTATATCCTGCCACTGGGTAAAAATTGTATAAATCTTAATTATGTTGACTTGGTTCATAGTGTTTTTCACGTCTACTATAGCCTTCTACTTTTCTGTCTATTCATTCTATTAGTTTTTGAGAGTTTGATATTGAAACTCCAACTAAAAATCTTAGTTTATCTACTTCAAAAATAATTTGTAATATGTAGTGGAACTATATGTAACTTTGTTCTGTAGTTCCCAAGGCTCCTGTAAATGTGCTATCATTCTTTAATAATTTAAAAAAATAAAAAAGAAAGAAAAAATATAACGGTCCATGAGGAGCCCCAGCAGAATTAAGAATAGGGAGAGAAGGCAAAAGAGGAATAGAAAAAAGAGCGAGGGGAAAATGGGGGAAAGTGGATGGGAGGACAGGTGGGTAGGGAACAGATGAAGAAGTAGGGATAAAGGAAAGAGAGGGAACAGAGCGGATCGTGCAGGAGGGTGACGGGCCCCATTGGCAGCTGCTCCTGTTACTAGCGCATCCCACGTCATGGGCTCCCCAGGCACTGGGGCTGCGGTGGAGGCCCCATTTGCCACGCCCAACCCTTCTCTCAACTCTCTGGCTACCTTTCCAAATTTTTTGAGGAGGAAAAAATGTCTGGGAGGGTCTCCAAGGCAATCTGACCTTGACCCCCACAGACCTGCTGCAGACCTTGGGCAGAAGGTAACCAGGAGAGTCAGGAAGCAAAGGCCCAGATCCGCCGGCAAACAGAGGGCCCTCAGTGAGCATGCCAGCCTGTAAATTGTCCTTTTGTTTTGCAGGCATTACAGAACACGGTTTTATTTCATGTGACTGTGCTATTTCAGGAGGAGTAAATATTGCCGGCGGTCTGTTTAAAAAGGCCAATGACCTGAAATGGTGGTTTTTTGGTTGTTTTTCTTCCCCCCTTTTCTTTTCCATTTGAATTATCTCCAAGAGACAGGTCTGCCCCAACATCATGCAGTTTTAATTCCTTGACTTTCAGTTCTAACTTTCTCTTTTTGTCTCGTGACACGCTGGACTGGCAAACAAAAGGGAGAAAGATATGACATAAAGCCGTGAGGAGCTGACCGAGGCCCAAGGAAAAGAGGGGGGAGACGTCCAGGCTGCAACCCGGAAGAGGGCACGGAGCCACCGGCTCTCTGTTGCCTTCGCTGCTTCCGGAGCTCTTGTTGGACCTGTAATTACAGCCTCTTTCCTCTGATTTCCTCTGTGAAAATAGCAACATTCAGACTAAGCACCGAGTAGAAAAAGGCACTGCACAAAGGATCAGGGATTTATAAATACAGTTAAAATTACAGGATTGTTACCCCCACGGTTTAGGTCTCTGAAAGGCAGGTTGGGAAGAGTGAGAGGGCACATCTCTTGAAACTTAAGTCCTACAATACCCAGGTGTGTCTCTTTGGGGGCCTTGTCAAGGAAGATTCACCATGGTCTTTTTTTCCACTGGATGTCAGTCATTATAAAAAGGAATGTCCCTGGTGAGGCACATCCCATTTTCCAGATTTTTATATTTATGTTTTTAAGATTCTCACTCACCTTCTAGTTTTTCAGTCTCTTTTCAAACTCATTATCTCAAAGGAGAGGGTGGAGGTTATCCTTGTCTCATTAAATGCCTCCCAGTCTTCTGGGACCTGCTTTTCCTTTTATTTTTTTTGTTTTTACTTTTTGGCCCCATCATGCAGCAAGTAGGATTTTAGTTCCCTGACCAGGAATCGAACCCGTGCCCTCTTGCAATGGAAGAGGGGAGTCTTAACTATTGGACCACCAGGGAAGTCTGCTTTTCCTTCTAGACAAACAATGTGTTCCTGCCGACACTATCACGTTCTTACATGACCCAGCACCTGGTCATGGCTCACCCACACGGGCCCTCCTACGGGATTTCTTAACCTGGGACAAGGAAAAATTATCAGGAAAGTTCATCTCTGGTGAAAAAGGCTATCACAAGGAAATATGGACATGGAAAGTGGAGCCAGCCTGTGCCATGAAAGAGAATGAAGCAACCATGAGAGAGAACCAGAGACAAGAGGCAGAGACAAAGGCCTGGCCCTGAAGTCCTTAGTTCCAGTGGTTCTTGAATCCATGTATCCCTAAGCTTTGACGAGAATGAGATGGTTGGATGGCATCACCGTCTTGACAGACATGAGTTTGAGCAAGCTCCAGGAGTTGGTGATGGACAGGGAAGCCTGGTGTGCTGCAAAGAGTTGGACACAACTGAGCAACTGAACTGACTGAAGCTTTGCTTAGTTTAGATACTCAACTTCCCTTGAATCCCATGAACTAATATATTCCCTTTTTTGTCTAAACTTGTTCCTGTGGGGTTTCTGGTGTGTGCAACTGAAAAGCCTTGACTAATATGGCTAGATGCCAAGAATTCTCTAGGGAAGTTGACAAAGAAAAGTTATCAGTGCAGCTTCTCAAAGTTAGCTTCACAAAGGGTTAAGAGCAATATTTAGAGTATGCTGACTGAATTGCTGTCACTACCCTACTTCCCAGAAAGATAAATGGTGGGAAGACAACTGAAAATACCCCAAGCAGCAGATATGACTCAACTACTGTAGAAGACGAAAGAATACGGGGAGAAGACCTGTGGTCTGGCCCCTGCCTTCACATGGAATCACGTAGCAGTTTTCCAGATAGGAGATTCCCATTAAGATATCAACTCTCACTATCAGATCTACAGTAAATGAAACCCAATTTCCATGTCTGCTTCTCAGTAGACCTGAAAAGTGCAACAGACCATCATCAGAAGAAAGCCTGTCCTCTGCTTAGAGTTGTCACCTCCGCACTAGATGACTCCAGTCCTCTTTGTGTGTCAGTGGGGCAAGTGGACTGGCATGGCATGATGGTGCAGAAAATGCCCTGGACGGGGATTTCAGTCAAGGTTTTGCTACCAAGCACTTAGAAGACCAGTGTCCTCATCTGCTGAACAAGGAATTGGGCTAGTTGTTGTTGTTCAGTCGCTAAGTCATGTCTGACTCTGTGACCCCACGGACTGCACGCCAGGCTCCTCTGTTTGGGCTAGACAACCTCTAAGATCCCTTCTAGCTCTTATATTCTGTAATTCAAAGGTAAGTTACTGGCCTAGTATCATTCTCCACAGTGAATACTATTTGCTTTCCACCAAAAATGGAAGAGAGAAGACGTTTAAACATTTTGCTGTCTCATATTTAAGGTGAGATGATTCTTTTTATAAAATTAGGGTTATTTGTAATATACTATTAGATTTAAAAAATAAGTTTACTGCATAAAAATAAATGTCTGGGGGCTTTCCTGGTGGTCCTGTGGCTCAGGCAGTGCACTCCCAATGCAGGGGCCCCGGGATTGATCCCTGGTCGGGGAACGAGATTTTACAAACCACGACTAAGAGTTTGTATGTTGCAACTAAAGAGACCCCATGCGCTGCAACAGAGATGAACGATCCCGCGTGCCTCAGCTAAGACCTGGGTAGCCTAAATAAATCAAGATATATTTTAAAATGTCTACTATCTGCTCAGAAAGGAGTAATATAAATACATATAAGAATCTATTATACTAATACCATAAAAGTTATGTTTCAAATCAGTGGGACAGATTAGTCAATAAATTGTGATACATACATGTTGGGGTATAAATGTTTCTCTGGAGGGATCCGCAGCATGGCGAAAGTGGATGTCTCTGATGAGGGAAATGTGAGGTTAGGGAACTTGGGCAAAAGGGTGGATTTCCATTGAATACCCTTGTGTACCTTTTCTAGTGGTCTGTCATGTGAATCTATTAGCTCCGAAGTCTGCCTGAGTTCAAACCCCAGCTCCCCACGTTGCTAGCTCTTAATCTTGGACAAATTCTTCCCAGTCTCCCAGGCTATCTCTTTATCTGTGAAATAGGGTCAATAACTGAGCTTGGTGCTGCCTGGCACAGAATAAATTCTCAGAAATGGAAATTATTAGTGAAAAAAATAAATTTCCACTATAAAAACATAAATATAAATAAGCAAACAAGAAAGAAATGAAACAATCTGTCATCCTTCCTATCAAAGATAGCATCTATTAATATTTTGTGTACACAAATGAGATATTTTTGTATACACATATGTACTTTTTTTTCCTATGAAAACTGGATCAGAATATCCATTTTGTTTCTCAGGTGGGTTGTCACATTTAGCAGCATGCTAAAACCATCTATGTTAATGAATATGTTTGTATAGCATTGATTTTAACAGCTACATGTTAATCTCTTGTTTCTCTCTCCTTAGTCACTCAGTCATGTCCGACTCTTTGCATCACTATGGACTGTAACCTGCCAGGCTCCTCTGTCCATGGGGATTCTCCAGGCAAGAAGCAGTTGTTTGTGTGCACCTTAATTTGTTTAATCAATCTCCAATGGCTGGATAGCTGGATAGTATTATTTTTCAATATTATAAACAATCTTGTAAATATACTTCCTGGGTCAGGAAGATCCTCTGGACTCCACTCCAGTATTCTTGCCTGGAGAATTCCATGACAGTGGGGACTGGTGGGCTACAGTCCATGGGGTTGCAAAGAGTCGGACACAACTGAGCGACTAAGCCCACACACAGAGCATAAATATATATATATATACACACACATATATATATATATTCTATATGTATATATAGTAGCCTGCCATGCTCCTCTGTCCATCAGATTCTCCAGGCAAGAATTCTGGAGTATGTTGTCATGCATTCCTGCAGGCTATCTTCCTGACCCAGGGATCGAACCAGTCTCCCACATTGCAGGCAGATTCTTTACCGTCTGAGCCACCAGGGAAGCCCATACATACATATATTTTAAGACTTGTAAGTGAGCTGCTGTTGCTGCTGCCAAGTCGCTTCAATCATGTCCGACTCTGTGCTACCCCACCAGGCTCTCCCGTCCCTGGGATTCTCCAGGCAAGACTACTGGAGTGGGTTGCCATTTCCTTCTCCAATGCATGAAAGTGAAAAGTGAAAGTGAAGTTGCTCAGTTGTGTCCGACTCTTATCGACCCCATGGACTGCAGTGCACCGGGCTCCTCTGTCCATGGGATTTTCCAGGCGAGGGTACTGGAGTGGGGTGCCATTGCCGAGCAGCCAGTAACAATTCAGTGAGGTTAGGGATGCAGCCCATCCACACGTGTGAGTCAGGCTCTTTGAGGCTGCAGGGAACCATCTGATTCCTCTGTATCACATGACCTCCCACCATCCTGGTCACAGCTGGTTGGACTGGTATCCTTTCCCCCACAAAGGCAGTCATCTGGAGGCTGGCCAAAGGGCTGTGTGGGGCCTGCAGGAGACCTCTGCCCTTAGAGGGATTCCTTTCCTGGATGGTGACTGAATTAGTGACCTCTGTTGCCAGGTGGCACAGTGGTAAAGAACCCACCTGCCAAGGCAGGAGACTCAAGTTTGATCTCTGGGTCAGGAAGATCCCCTGGAGAAGGAAATGGCAACTGCTCTAGTATTCTTGCCTGGAGAATCCCATGGACAAAGAAGCCTGGCGGGCTACAGACCACGGGGTTACAAAGAGCTGGACACGACTGAGGGACTTAGTGAGAAAGCAGCTTCTGTACAAGGGGCAGGCAGGGTGTTAACTCCGAGTTAAACCCCATTAACTGTAACCAGAGGGTTCCCTACGACCTGACAGAGAAAAGGATCCCTTCCTGTGTGAGGCCCTGGGTTCACCCTGCCTAGCTCCAGGTAGTTTAACTGGGAGGGTGAAAGTGTGTTTTCTGGAGCCAGAGAGCCTGGGTTTGGATCCTGGCTCCTTCCTGTATGACTTTAGGCTGGTCTTTTAGCCTCCCTGTTCCTGAGTTTCCTCGTGTGAATATAAGGACAACAAGGCCTCCAACAAAAGGCTACTGTGAAAACTAAAAGAAGTAACACAGAAAAGCCTTTGGAAGAGTAGCCAGTATCTAGCAGATATTATTATTCTGTCTGCGCTAGTAGGGTTTGCACTACCTAGAATCTCAGGAATTTAAAGAGCCCTACAGGTCACTGATATCTGCAAGGACAAGCAGATGACTTCAGACATCTTGTTATTACTCGTTTACTTTTTAAGTCCTTCTGTTTCTTCCACGGGATTTGTGACCTCCTTGAGGGCATGGGTTAGGCCTGCCAGGTAAGTGTCTGATTTCACGACTGAGTCTGCTCTCCGGTGAGAGAGTACTTTCTGCGCAGCCTCAGCACAGCCAGTTTGGACCAGTGCAGTGGACGGCGGTCTGCTCCCCTCCCCCACCACAGCCTTCCTGAAGCTGTTCTCCCTGGATGGCCCAGCGCCAGGAACCTTCCCCGGCGTGTGGAAGCCTAGTGCTGCGTGCAGAGCCGAAATTTTGGGACTAGAATCTTGTATCCTAGTCTGCAGGCTTAGGAAAACATCCCCACCAAGGCTCACCAAGATCCTCCTTTGGCTTGTGCCAAGGGCCATCAAATTGTAGGGGTACAATCTGTTTTGGGGACTCCTCCCCCCAGGAAGACAGTACATCTGCCTGCTTCCTGAAAGATGCTCCAAGTCACACACTCTGGTTTCCCTTTCTGGGGAAAACCTCAGTCCCTGAGGTTAGAGTGCGTGCTAAGTTGCTTCAGTCATGTCCGACTCTTTGTGACCCCGTGAACTGTAGCCTGCCAGGCTCCTCTGTCCATGGGATTCTCCAGTCAAGAATACTGGAATGAGTTGCCATGCCCTCCTCCAGGGGATCTTCCCAACCTAAGGATCGAACCCCACTGAGGCTAGAGCCTCAGACAAATAATGGAATAAAGACAGTGAAATTTGTTGGCCCTTCTCACCCCTTGCTGGGAAAGATTGAGGGCAGGAGGAGAAGGGGATGAGAGAGGATGAGATGGTTGGATGGCATCATTGACTTGATGGACATGAGTTTGAGTAAGTCTGGGAGTTGATGATGGATAGGGAAGCCTGGCGTGCTGCAGCCCGTGGAGGTTGCAAAGCGTCAGACACGACTGAGCAACTGAACAACACCACCCCTTTGGTCTCATCTGGACACACCTGCTGACTTATCTGCGCAACCAAACACATGCCTCAAATGCCTGATTGCTAAGCGGCTCCTGAGCCCCAGCTTCCTGTTAGCTGGAGAGAAGCTTGGCTGAGCAGGGCAACCAGAGAGGAAGGTATCCCAGAGGCCTGGCAGCAGGTTTAGTACTAAAGCTACTGGGGAACAGGGAATTACTTTTTTAGTGTTACCCTGTGCCAGATATTATGCTGGGTATGCTGCATAATAATAGCAATAATATTAACATCACATAGCACTTGCCATGCAAATGACTATTCAAGGCATTTTATACATATCAATTCACTTAATCACTACCCCAAACCGATGGAGTAGGTACTCTTATTATATCCATCTTACAAATGAGGAAACCGAGCCACAGAGACATTGAGCAACTCACTTAAGGTCCCACAGCTACTAAATGGCACACTTGGACATATATCAAAAGCTTTCCCTTTTTTGATTGCACTGGGTCTTCGTTGTAGAGTGCGAGCTTTTTGTGGGCTCTCTGATTGCAGCATGCAGGCTTAGTTGCCCGCCCCCTACCCTGGCACTTGGAATCTTAGTTCCCGGACCAGGGATTGAATCCACCCCTACACTGGAAGGCAGATACTTAACTTGGTGGCAGTGACCCACCAGGGAAGTCTCCAAAGCTTTTCAGTTAATGTCTAAGTATGATCATGTATGAATGTCCACTTTTGATTCTCATCGTGACTCTATAATAGCTTATAGGTTAGTGTGATCCCATCTTATGGGTAAGAAAACTGAAGCTTAGAGAGCTTAAATATGTTCAAGTTGCATAGCCATCAGTGGGATTCATGCCAGGCCTATCTGACTCCATGACATCTTGATACAGAGAGAAGACCTTGTAAGTGGAAGGAGGCCACTGCAGGACCACAAGGATCGGGGATGTGCAAACTGGGTGTGCTGGAGGTTGCACAAGCACAGCAAAGGAGCCAGACCTTGAATTACCTGCTCTTTTGCTACTTTCAAGCTGCACCAATTAGCAACACGGGTGAGCTGATTTAAATCTCAGAGAGGCAAGCCTTTTAGAAAGGTGAACCCAGTAGAGCTGAAAAAATGACTCTAAATGCAGCCAGGTCACCAAATGGAAAAATCGCAAAGCATTTCTCACTCTCTTTCTAAACCATCTTGGAGTTTTTCTTCTCTCTTCTTTCCACTGGGATTTTTCCAGCCCAGCTTCAAACTATCTTCAGCTCAAGATTGTTCCGGTTCTAGAATCCCAGAACTGGAATGAACCTTAGACATGATCTAATATCCCTTTTCAAGGCTAATTAAAGCAACTTCTACCTCTCATTGTATGTTTAAACCTTTTCCCCTTGACCTGAGGAAGAAGACTTGCCCCTTATTAATGGGGCTCAGTGACTGACTAGTGGTGGAGCTATTTCAGGGACTTACTTGGAATCATACAATGGAGGCTGATGCTGGCACTGTCTTTTCAAAATGGCTTTGCCTGCCAATGTCCTAATACCACCAGCAGCCAGGCCCTCACTGGGGAAGGCAGGGGGCCTACTCTGCCTTTTTCTAAACAGAAGGACCCCTTAGAAGGGTCACTAGGAATATAGAAAGAAATAGGATCCACTGAGAAACTCACCTACATATAATGATAACACTGTGAGAGTGTCTTAACAGATGTCTGTAAGGAGTTTTATGTGAGCTCTCCAACCATAAACTACCAGTACCTGCAGGTGTCCACGAGCTTCACTAAGGAAGAGACCCACAGAAGAATCTGAGGCCCAGGGAAACTGCAGGCCTAGAGGCAGCAGAGTTTATCAACTGAAGGCAGGCATCACTGACTTTCCAATTTGACTTTCCCCTTTCCAGCATGGGACTATGACAAATGACATACCTTGGCATTCCCAGGCTTTATTTCATTGTGCAGCTGTCTGACTGTGTGACTCCCCATACTAAAGTGGGAATGAATGATGACTATAAAATTGAGTTCATAAAATGAATGGCTATATATCTAAGTTATACTTTACACAGATTCTTTATCATCATCATTGTTATCTTGACCATCAAGCGCTAACTGATTACCTAGCTCCATTTAGATCAAATGAGTGAGGATGAGGTTTGTCCAGTGGGGTGGAGGCTTATGCCGAGCTCAGCATCTGTGGCTCCCATCCCCGCTGGGGCCAAGTTCCCAGCTGTGGCATTGCTGAGGTCCTAACACCCCCAGGGACAGGGGAAGATTTGACTGTGGCAACAACAGGCATATCAACATATCAGTAATCTTAGTCCCACACCAGTTGTTTCTTGGCAGAAGCTAACAGTTTACATTAGTTAAATGCCTGTTAAGTGTCAGGCACTCTTTAGAGTGCTGTATATAACTTGGGCTTCCCTGTTGGTTCAAACAGTAAAGAATCTGCCTGCAAAGTGGGAGACCAGGGTTTAGATCCCTGGTCGGGAAGATTCCCTGGAGAAGGGAATGGCTACCCACTCCAGGATTCTTGCCTGTAGAATTCCATAGACAGAGGAGCCTGGTGGGGTACAGTCCTTGGGGTTCCAAAGAGTCAGACACGACTGAGGGACTAACACACAAAGGTGCAAAAAGTAGATGCCAGACTTTCTGGGGTGGAAAGAAAACACAGTTTACAGCAGAGATGAAAGTGACGAGGCACCTGTCACAGATGATTGGGTACTTAAAATACAATTTACTGACTTTGGTTCATGTTGTGGGTAATTCACATTCCTTTGCTCAGCCAGGGTAGATGACCGAATCCTTGTTTCCAAGTCTCTCAACTGGGAGAAATATACAGTCAGGGAGAAAAGATAAAACCTAAAGTAGGTCCTTGTCACCTGAGATCAATGCTATGATCAGGTTCTGATAAGTACAGTGATGATGCTGAAGGTTCAGTGGAGATTTTCCTTCTCCCTTCAGGTTTTGACTTTTATAACATCTGCCACCCCGTTTATTAGAGAAAACAGAGTGGATAGTGTGTGAGGATGTTCCAGTTGGATGAGCCGCTACATGAATGTTCCAAATGCTAATTCCTCCACCAAAAGCATCCCGATAATTTCATTCCTCCTGACCAAACTGGATAATGCAGGGGTAAGAACATAAAGAGAAGCGGTGCCTTTAAACATAGGTCTGGGCCCTGCTGGTCCAGTGGCTAAAACTCCACACTCCCAAGGCAGGGGGGTGAGGTTCAATCCCTGATCAGGGAACATTAATAGATCCTGCATGTCATAACTAAAGATCCTGAGCGCTGCAATGAAGATCCCGATGCAGCCAAATAAATAAATATTAAAAAAATAAAATAAAATAGGTCAGGCTTCTCTGGTAGCTCAGTGGTAAAGAATCTGCCTGCCAACGCAGGAGACTCAGGTTTGATTTCTGGTCCAGGAAGATCCCACGTGCCGAGGGGCAACTAAGCCCGTGAACTACAACTATTAACCTAGATCCTGGGACCCACAACTACTGAGTGCATGCACCCTAGAGACTGTATCCGAACCAGAGAAGCTGCCACGAGAAGCCCGTGCACCGCATCTAGAGAGTAGCCCCTGCTTGCTGCAACTAGAGAAAGCCTGCACAGGAATGAGGACCCAGTACTACCAAATAAATAAATAAAATTATATTAAAAAATAGATCTGACTTAGTAGCCTTTAATAATCAAGTATTATGATATGAGAGAGGGCTACTTTAGAGTTCCATCTCCACTGAGAGGAAAACTTGGCCAAAGGGCCTCAGTGGACTTGACTAAAGGGATTTGGTCTTCCAAGGGCCTCAGTGGACTTGACTAAAGGGATTTGGTCTTCCTAAGCAGAACTCCCAGAAGGTAATAAAACTGAACAAGAGAACTTCCTTCTTTACAGCAGGACGGATTCTTATTGGACTGAGATGGTGGCTGAAGTTCAGCCTACATTGACATAGAGGAAAAGAGTAGATTCTCCTTATTCCATGGGTGGTCCACAAACCAGCAGCGTCAGCCTCACCTGGGAAATTGTTAAGGATACAGGACACCGAGGCCCCACTTGCCACCTACTGAGTAAGGATCTCCCCTTTGACAAAATTCCCAGATGAAACTCTCGTACCTAAGAGACTGAGAAGCACTGGACTGAATGACCTTTGCAGGTTCCTCCTAGTCAGGGAGTTGATGGGCCGCCCATGTTGAAAAGCAATGTGGTCCCTCTGCGAGGGGTACCAGGCTGCTAAGGAAGCCTGAGGCATGCTGTTGTCCCTGTCCCAAGCCACAGCTCTCTGCTCATCTGCTTTTAGAGGACACGTTTCTCCTCACGGGGACCGCAGCTGCAGTCCCTCTGAACACACACCAGACTCCCTGTGGCAAATTCCTGGGAGACCACATAGCTTGGGAGTCCAGTGGGTGTTCAAGAGGACTGCAGCTGCGATACACTTGACGTGTGCCTCCCTCAGGCTCGCGGACACCCAGAGCGAGGAGCCAGGCAGGCAGTCCAGCGATTTGTGCAGACCCTGGCTCTCCCCTCAGTGGTGAGAACTGCTGCGCGAACTACCATTCATTCATTGGGCCCCACAGATGGCGGGCAGCGGTCAACATCTCATCTGCTGAAGACTCACAAGGCAGCTCACATACTTTCCCTAGAAAGCTTTGTAAAAGTCATTGTTGCACGAAAGTGAAAGTCGATCAGTCGTGTCCGATTCTTTGCGACCCCATGAACTATATAGTCCATGGAATTCTCCAGGCCAGAATACTGGAATGGGTAATCTTTCCTTTCTCCAGGGGATCTTCCCAACCCAGGGATCAAACCCAGGTCTCCCACATTGCAGGAAGATTCTCTACTAAGTGAGCTATCAGGGAAGCCAAACAAGCTGCCCTTTCTGAGGCCCGAACTCAGGACCTTCAGATTATGAGACTGACACACTGCCTGTTGCGCTAAGAATTATTCATAAATATCAATGAGACAAGAACATCCAAAAGTCACGTGGAGAGTGAGAGAGTCTCAAGATACGGGCAACAACCCTCTGACCAAGGGGGTCTAGTTCACAGACACACACACATGTGTCTACCCAGCTGCTGGTGTCAACTACTAATTTGGTCTTTAGGGGCTGCTCTAGCAAAATACTATAGATTGGATGATTTAAGAGAGGTTTATTCTCTCAAAGTTCTGGAGGGAGTAAAGTTCAAGATCAAGGTGTAGGTATATTCCATTCTCGGTGAGTCTTCCTAGCTTATATATAGCCGGCCGCCTTCTCACTGTGTCTGCACATGGTGTGCAGAGGTAGGGGGTAGGAAAGAGAGAAGGCAAAGAAAGCACTCTGGCATCTCTTTACTCTTAAGGGTGATAATCCCATTATGGAAGCCCCGCCCTCATGACCTCCTCTAAATCTAATTATCTCCCCAAGGGCCCGCCTTCAAATACAATCACACCGGGATCGGACCTCAAGAGATGAATTCTGTGGGGACACAATATAACTATCAAGGTAATCGACTTCAGAGAGCCCATTCTCTGATCCATATTTTTCTCAATAAATCATATATTTGTGGCTAATGCTAATATTTTTATTGTACTAAGGCTATAGTAGTTAAAGCAATGGAAATTTAAAAATTATACATCTTCATAACAGCCAGTTGTGCTACAGAAAAGCAGTTCACCCGTGTCTAGGGGCTCTCCACTCCTCCACTTCTGTTGGACTGTTGTCCTCAAAGATGGGTGGCACTGAGTATTCACAGTAAGGAGATCAGAGGCTTAAGAATTAGAATGTTCTGGGTTAATAAGTGATTCTATGATTCCACACCTATGACCCATCTAAACGTTAATTTCCCCACCTATGAAATGAGTGAGTCATAATGACTTCTACCATTATATATCATTCTATTGTTGTGTGAAGGTTAAATGAAATATACATGAAACACTCTACCACAGAGGAGACATTGACTACAGTGGTATTAATATTGCTGCAGTTGATATTACTGGACATGATACTTTTATCTTTCGGGCTCATATGCATTTTCTACTCAGACTGAGACCTCCAAGAAGCAGAAATCAAATTTCCCTTAATTGACTCCTTCTCATGTTCCTGAGATTATCTGAGCTCTCCTGCTTCCTGTAGCTCATGAAGCAGCTCATGGAGGGCTCTGTTCTTGGGGAACAGAACTACTGTGGCCACTTGCCTGACTACTGACCAAAGAACTCCTGAGTTCTTGAGGTCCCAATAAAACTTGCAGCGCAAGTTAGACCTTGTTTGGTAGGAGGCCAGGAGTTCTCTGACTCTCCAACCCACATTGCCCCACCCTGGTACGCACTGATCTTTATCCATACCTCATTACCTTGCCTGCTTACCCTTAACATAACTCTTCAGCCCTGAGCACTGGTTTTCAATGGTGAGCTTCCCCTCACTTTCTCTCCCATGTCTGCCAGGATTCCCTGGGGTCAGCTATCTGAGCAGGCACCTTGGATCATTTTCAGTACTTCCTGGGTAGGTCACCTGTACTTTCCCAGAGTAGAAGGAGGCCTCATTTCTACCTGTCCATGTGGTCCTAACTACACCAAGTGACATCAAAGTCTGTGGTCATTCATCCATGGAAAACCCACAGCCCCAGAGTTCATCCCAATTCCTTTGTCCAGCCCTCCTGAACCACATGAATGACTTGGTTTCCCAGGTAAAGGCTCTGGGCCCTACTTGTCCCCCAATGCCCACTCCTAATCAATCATCCAGTTATCTCTTCTAGGAAGCTTTCTGCCTCTCTCTCAAGCCAAGCTGGATTTAGGGCCTCTCCACCAAGCTTACCTCCACCCTTTCCCACTGTGTTGGAATGAACTGTGTCTCCGCCTCCCCACTAAATCACGTTCCAGGAGGGCTGGGGCCATGTATTGTTCATCTCTGTATACCCAGCACTTATCACTGTGTGTAATACGTTGTAAGCATGCAGTAAATATTGAAGAAAGAAAGAAAGAGGAAAAGAAAGAAGGGAAGGAGAAAGGAAGAAAGAAAAATAAAGAAGAACAGCCATAGGAAGAAGGAAATAATGAGAATCAGATCAGATCAGATCAGATCAGTAGCTCAGTCATGTCCGACCACATGAATCGCAGCATGCCAGGCCTCCCTGTCCATCACCAACTCCCAGAGTTCACTTAGACTCACGTCCATCGAGTCAGTGATGCCATCCAGCCATCTCATCCTCTGTCGTCCCTTCTCCTCCTGCCCCCAGTCCCTCCCAGCATGAGTCTTTTGCAATGAGTCAACGCTTCGCATGAGGTGGCCAAAGTACTGGAGTTTCAGCTTTAGCATCATTCCTTCCAAAGAAATCCCAGGGCTGACCTCCTTCAGAATGGACTGGTTGGATCTCCTTGCAGTCCAAGGGACTCTCAAGAGTCTTCTCCAACACCACAGTTCAAAAGCATCAATTCTTCAGCACTCAGCCTTCTTCACAGTCCAACTCTCACATCCATATATGACCACAGGAAAAACCATAGCCTTGGCAACCCACTCCAGTACTCTTGCCTGGAAAATCCCATGGACGGAGGAGCCTGGTAGGCTGCAGTCCATGGGGTCGCTAAGAGTCAGGCACAACTGAGTGACTTCACTTTCACTTTTCACTTTCGTGCATTGGAGAAGGAAATGGCAACCCACTCCAGCATTCTTGCCTGGAGAATCCCAGGGACAGAGGAGCCTAGTGGGCTGCTGTCTATGGGGTCGCACAGAGTTGGACACAACTGAAGCAACTTAGCAGCAGCAGCAACAGCAATTCTGTAAAAGTCTTCCCAGTAGCCCTGAGCAGTGAAGCTAAAACCCATCCTCCCCTCTGTTTAATCTTCCAACTTCTCCCTCCCTGTTAGTAATGTAAAAATAGAATGAGTTTATATAGACTCATTAAAATCATTGGCTAAATAATGATGATAGTTCCTGGAGCCCTGGGCCATCAGCAAGCTCTATAAAATACTTTCTACTGACAGGAGGGCATAAAACCATCATCAAACATGAACACTGAACTTTTTCCTGGTCACAGATACACTGTCCAATCGAAGGTCAAGGTCAGCCACTTTTGGTGTACTGAGCCCTCTACAGCTGACAAACTTTTCCACACACATCCAAGGAGCCGGGGACCGAACAGCTCATAGGGATTCACTGTTGGTCATGATCACCTTATAGGCGTCTCCACCAATGGTGAGGAGCAGGGGCCCAGAAAAGTAAACAGAAAAAACAAAACAGCCAGATAACCCAGAAAGCATCCGCGTGTGTACACACAGACACACACACTCAACAGTTTAACTTTCCTAACAATGTTTTGCTCAGATTAATAATTAAATGGCCTATGTACTTTGACTGGAAGCCAACTTCTCAGCAAGGAGAGGTGATGGAGAACCATATCCATGAGGTGAGCCTGGAATGGAAATTAGCCAACCCACCATGCAGATAATCTAGTTTCCAACCTTCATCCCCTGTATCTTCTCTGCCTTTGTTCAGCTCAGCATTTTACAGAGGGATTAGGTATAAAGATCCCCTGGAGGAGGGCATGGCGACCCACTCTAGTATTCTTGCCTGCAGAAGCCCATGGACAGAGGAACCTGGTGGGCTACAGTCCATGGGGTCGCACAGAGTCGGACACTACTGAAGAGACTTAGCATGCATGCATGCATGAGAAAGTTCGGTCTACAAACTTTGGTCTGTTCCCAGCCAATTCAGTCTTTGTTCTCTCTACACTGAATAGGACTAACACTTTGACCCTGAAGCCTGAGCCCAGCTGTGTCCGTTGGGTTTGGAGACAGCTCCTCTTGGCCTCAGGGGCTCATCCACCCTGACGTGTCCTTTCCCTTCAGCAGATCCTGCTCTCAGAGGTATCCTGACACCTTCCTGACAAAGAGTGCATGCACGCCAGGATTCCCTTTGTGTCAGGAATTTCCTTCCTGAAGGTGGAAATCACGTGGCAGTTACCCCCCAGGGTACTGGATAAATGAATGTGGTGGTAGGGAGAGATAATCTATGATAGACTACTTTCTAAAAATACTGTCAAATGTTTATTGCGTCTCCTGAGAGGAAGAGATGAAAGTTAACAAAGGGTCCAAGGGGAGCCCAGCTAGTGCTCAGGCAAGGGAGGCGGAAGTGGGGAAAGGAGCCTGAGAAGGAAGAAGGCGCAGGCCACAGAGGGGAGTTGTCCTCCCCAAATCCAAGGAGCGCAGCGCCTCCAGGACAGCAGAAGGTCCCCCGTCCCCCAAGGCACCTACCGCCTGAGAAGCAGGTTCAGGGCCAGGCCGGCCTCCTTCCCAGTCCCCTCCTCTGCTTCCCCCTTCCCTCCCCGTTGCTTTTCCTTGCATTGGTTTCTGTTGACCATTTGTGTGTCGGTCCCGTGTGGGTGGTGGGAATATGAAGACAATAAGAGTTCCTAACCTCACGTTATCAAGCAGTAAAACCAGGAGTGAACGTGTTCCACAAAGCAAACAACGCAGGTACATCGCAGGGCCCGTGTGAGGAAAGGTGCCAGCCCCAGGGGACCTCAGTGGGAACCATGGCCGTTTTTACCTGCAGCCTTTCAGGAGCAAGGTCGGTCTCGGTGTTTCTCCATTGCTCCAAATATAAAAGAACAAAGAGACTAGACAAAAAATTCAATGTCAGACTCCTGATTGGATTTTGTTTGGAAAAAATAAAAAATCTATTAGAACTTTGGCAATGCCAAAGAATGCTCAAACTACCGTACAATTGCACTCATCTCACACACTAGTAAAGTAATGCTTAAAATTCTCCAAGCCAGGCTTCAGCAATACGTGAACCGCGAACTTTCAGATGTGCAAGATGGTTTTAGAAAAGGCAGAGGAACCAGAGATAAAATTGCCAATATCCACTGGATCACAGAAAAAGCAAGAGAGTTCCAGAAAAACATCTATTTCTGCTTTATTGACTATGCCAAAGCCTTCGACTGTGTGGATCACAACAAACCGTGGAAAATTCTGAAAGAGATGGGAATACCAGACCACCTGACCTGCCTCTTGAGAAACCTATATGCAGGTCAGGAAGCAACAGTTAGAACTGGACATGGAACAACAAACTGGTTCCAAATACGAAAAGGAGTACATCAAGGCTGTATACTGTCACCCCGCTTATTTAACACCTATGCAGAGTACATCATGAGAAATGCTGGGCTGGAAGAAGCACAAGCTGGAATCAAGATTGCTGAGAGAAATATCAATAACCTCAGATATGCAGATGACACCACCCTTATGGCAGAAATTGAAGAGGTACTCAAAAGCCTCTTGATGAAAGTGAAAGAGGAGAGTGAAAAAGTTGGCTTAAAGCTCAACATTCAGAAAAGATCATGGCATCTGGTCCCATGACTTAGTGGGAAATAGGTGGGGAAACTGTGGAAGCAGTGTCAGACTTAATTTTTGGGGGGCTCAAAAATCACTGCAGATGGTGATTGCAGCCATGAAATTAAAAGATGCTTACTCCTTGGAAGGAAAGTTATGACCAACCTAGACAGGATATTCAAAAGCAGAGACATTACTTTGCCAACAAAGGTCCGTCTAGTCAAGGCTATGGTTTTTCCAGTGGTCATGTATGGATGTGAGAGTTGGACTGTGAAGAAAGCTGAGCGCCGAAGAATTGATGCTTTTGAACTGTGGTGTTGGAGAAGACTTTTGAGAGTCCCTTGGACTGCAAGGAGATCCAACCAGTCCATTCTAAAGGAGATCAGTCCTGGCTGTTCATTAGAAGGACTGATGCTGAAGCTGAAACTCCAATAATTTGGCCATCTCATGCGCAGAGTTGACTCATAGGAAAAGACCCTGATGCTGGGAGGGATTGGGGGTAGGAGGAGAAGGGGACAACAAAGGATGAGATGGCTGGATGGCATCACTGACTCGATGGACTTGAGTTTGGGTAAACTCCGGGAATTGGTGATGGACAGGAAGGCTTGGCGTGCTGCAACTCATGGGGTCTCAAAGAGCTGGACACGACTGAGCGACTCAAATGATTAGAACTTTCCTAGAGGTCCATTGTTTAAGATTCAGAGCTTCCACTGAAGGGAGAATGGATCTGATCCCTGGTCAGGGCACTAAAGATCCTGCATACCACATAGCCATTAATAAATAATAAAGGTTAAACTCTGCAAGGCCTTGAGAAAAAATTTTTTAATCTGTTAGAAGGCTTAATGGGGGACATTTTGAAACTCTTTATATAGATTGAAAGTGAAAGTAGCTCAGTCATGTCTGACTCTTTGTGACCCCATGGACTATACAATCCATGGAATCTCCAGGCCAGAATACTGGAGTGGGTAGCCTTTCCCTTCTCCAGGGGACCTTCCCAATCCAGGGGTTGAACCCAGGTCTCCCACATTGCAGGCGGATTCTTTATCAGCTGAGCCACAAGGGAAGCCCCCTTTATATAGATTAGGAATTAAGTAATTCGGGTAATCATTATTAATGTTCTTAAATGTAATAAAGATTATTGTGAACATGTAGGAAAATGCCCTTATTGCTCAAGAGGTGTGTGTTTAAGTGTTTAGGGTCACGTCTATATTTTACTTTGAAATGGTTCAGAAAAAAAAATGTGTATATACAGCAAAATGTAAGCGATTGTAGAATCAAGGAGAGGGGCTCCAGTGTCAATTGTACTATTCCTTCACCTTTTCCACCCATTTGAAACTTTTCCTAATACAATCAGTTGAAAACATTCTCTCCCCTTGCTAGCTGTTACACTAAGTTCCCAGTAGAAAAAGGCCATTTACGGAGCAGTTCACCAACTAGTAATCATAGCTGAGACTTGCCAGGTGCCGGGAAATTCTGAGAGCCAGCATGCGTTCTATCCTTCAGTCCTCAAAACAGCCCTGCATCAGTGTGGGCTTTCCTTCACAGAGAGGGGAAACTGAGGCTCGGCCAGGAGAAGCCCTCAGCCCACCTCCCACCAATGGTAACCCTCAGGACCAGATCCCAGCCTGGCTTTGATCTGGTTCTAGGCCATGAGCTCTTAGCCACAATCCCCAGGAAACACTTTGAAATGCAACATTTAGTTGAAGAGAGGGTGACAGAAATCATTTCCAAGAAGGCCAATCTGTCAGCCTGCGAACCCAAACAAGAGCCTGTTCTGCTTTAATAAGGAGAAGAAAGGCCTTCAGGGGCTGCAGGGGAGGAGAGGCCACCAGTGAGCGGGGAAGGACGGAGAAGGAAGAAGCTGGGAAGGAAACGTGGCCTTACCTTGTGTACGACAACGATTTGGGGACAAATTGATGCTCTAAGGCAGGTATTTCTCTTTGGAGCAGCAAGGTATTTTCTGTTTAGTAGAGAATTTGCTACAATCAACACTGCTTCACATCACTAATGAAAGCTGGGGGGGAACAAATCACAGCTGAGACCTATCATGGTGTCTTCTTCCCACAGGCCTTCTTAATCAAGGTCTCATTATGCCTGAAATTCCTAGGCACTGACCCACCATTCAGGACATGCAATACGATTTATGAGAGCGGGGCTGGGCTGCCATTCCCTACCCTGTTACCCTTGGTGACCCGGGCCAGAGCGTGCTAAGGGCAGGGTGTGCCCGGCCAATGGCCTCTATAGGAATTTCAACCCCGACCTCAACTTACTCGCCCTCTGCTCCTATCTCCTGACTAACCAGCCCATGCACATGGCAAAGCCACTGTTCCGGAGCCATCTGGCAGACCTACCGTGTAATAAACCAGGGTCAAGTTCTATTTTGCTCTTGATGTATGAAATGTAAGAGTTGGGGAAATCATGTAAAAAGTCAGGAGGATGTAAACACTCCAAATACCAGTCTCCCAGGGATTTGGCATTAGAACAAAAGACGCTTCCTTCAGTGCTCTTTTCTTCTAGCCCAGCTTTTCCTGTGAGGGCAGAACTACTTTATAAAACCTCCATCTAGTGGGGTGTGCTGAGTAACGGGATTAACCACTTGTGCCGGGAGGCAAAGGGTTGCCTTTTGCAGAATCTAGGGACCACCCTGGCAAGTTTGTTTGTTTTTTAAAGAAACACAATCATGCCAGCTGATTGCAGTAGATATTTCTAGAAAATTTACACCATTGTGATAGTTACAGACCCTTCTTCAGCCAAAGACCAGGGGCAACAGACTGTCAAGCAGCCCTCAGAAATCAAAATGTTGAAGTCAACTCTCATGATTCCTGAGAAGCAGAAAATTCAACTCAGTGGGAAAGGAAACCATCACCCAAACTTCAGAAAGCTACAGAAATGACAGCTCTTTTAACAATCCCCAGATGAAACGTGCACCAGGGCAGGGACGCGGCAATGGGAGAACATTTGTCAAAATAAACAGCTTTCACAGGGCATTTCCCCCTCAAATAGTACTCCTGTCCTTAATCCATCCTCAACACCCCATGGCTGTAAGCATCTGATTAGCTGCTGCACAAACCTCACCTGCTCATCGCCAGAACTGGTCCCCTTCCTCTGGCTTCTCTGAGCCCCAGGACTCTCCCCTCCCAATAACCTTTGCAAAGGTCAGCATGAAGCCACTCTCTCCTGCTTAAAAGTTGTGGCTGGCTCCCGATGCCTTACATGATAAACAGGCACATTATTTATCTGACACCTAGGACTTCAAGACTCTTTCAGCCTCCTTTCCCCTGATATGATGGGAATAGGGGTGTGCCCACAAGCAACCTTTGTCCCGGTCACACAGATTTCTCTAAATTCTCGCCCTGTCTCCAATTTGTGGCTCCTCACAATACTTTCTCACTAGCTGTTCCTCTCCTAGGATGCTCTTCTTCCTTCCTCTGGGTCTACAGACGAAACTGAGGCTTTAAGACTCAGCTCATATCCTCAGTGGAGCTCATCCAGAAAACTCTCTCTCCTTCTACATACCAGAGACCACACACACACACACACACCCCGTGCTCCTAGCTTACCTCCCTGGCCGTTCAACCATCACACCTCTTCCCAGGGCCCTGCCCTGCCCTCTGTTCGCATACCTGCTGCCTACGTAGGCTGGGAGCACTAACGTCAGGACAGAGCCCACCCAGCGCTCATCTTCACGCTCCTGGCTTTTATCACAGTGCCTGGCACCCAGTAGGTCTTTCATAATGTGGAAGGAATCTAGATTCTCCCCAGCCAGCAAGTGTGCTAAGTGTGTTAGTCACTCAGTCGTGTCCGACTCTGTGACCCCATAGACTGTAGCCCACCAGGTTCCTCTGTCCGTGGGATTCTCCAGGCAAGAATACTGGAGTGGGTTGCCATGCCCTTCTCCAGGGGATCTTCCCGACCCAGGATCGCACCCGGGTCTCCTGCATTGCAAGCAGATTCTTGCCAGCGAGGCCAGGGCTCGAATTCTACCCTGTCCATGTCTTCCCAGACACCGGACAGGCGAGATTTCTGCCGCCGCAGAACTCTGTATCCTATATGGTCTGTAAATTGTTACTTCTCTCTTCCTGGATATTTTGCTACTATTTTCTAGAATTTAAAAAGTTTCTTCTGCTCAACTAGGCTTTAGGGAAGTCGCACTGTTTACTCCTTCCCTTCCCCAACCAGCCTCCGGTTTTGTTTAGGAGATACTGTTGATTGCTTTGTTGGCTTGTCCTTTAAGACATCAACATCAATTGTTTTCAAATCTTTTAGTTTACAAAGTTTAGCCTCAAGACTGACTCTGTTCTCCATTCAGAATCCGAGGGTTTCTGCAGGATGATGATTGGAAGCTGCAGGAAAGCGAAGGGCTAGTAGAAGGGGAAAGGCCCTGGCCCTGTCCCCTCTGTCTGTCCTGCCGCCTGGCCTCCTGAAGGCTGGGCGCTGTGCTCCCTTCCCAGGGCCAAAGTGTTCTGAGGCGACCCTAGATTTATACACTGAAGTCCCCCTCCGACTTTCTTTGGGTTACCCTTGTGGGACGTGGTTCTCTGCTGTTCTGATAATACTTAACGGACAGACCCTGCAATTCTCTAACTTACTTAGTTTCTGTGGCCCTAAGGGAGGAAATTCGGAGCCACTGCTTCTTTGTGACCTTGGAGAAACTTTTTTCCGCCTCACCATTTCAGAAATTCTAAAATGCAGATCTGGGGGAGGAGGAAGATATGCAGAAAAACTCACCCTTGGCTCCCACCTGCCACTTTTTATCACCAGCTACTGAAGAGTCCAGCTGCCCCGAGGCCTTGAGCCAGGATGGTGGTGAACTAAATAGTGTCGCTAGGATGCTCTAGAACAGCCTCAAAATGGTCCCAAGGAAATCAGCTGGCATCTCGACGCACCACTCACCCCCTACCGCTATGACCTGATCTTACCCTCCCACGTCATCCTGCCACAAACTCCCCTCAAAGGCAGGGGGCCAAGAATTTGTTAGTTGAAGGAGAGGAGACTTTCCCCAGTGGGCTCCCACAGCCCCTCCTGCCTGTATCCTTCGGATGCTGGGCTTGACTGTTGGTAGGATAGAGATTCAGATCTACACAGCTGCTCACAGGCAGGGATGGCCAGGAGTTAAGGCCAGGAGGGCAAGGGTGGGGACTAATTAATGGAGAGGTGGACACACATGCATTCAGGTCACCCTGGAAAGGCTAGTGTGACATAGTTGTTCATCAAGGTGGACTCCATCTAGCCCAGGTTCCTTGGAGCCTCTCCAAGGGGGTCAGCCAGGCAGCTGATAGCACCTCGGGGTTTCAACAGCAGTTACTGGGGTGTCTAGGTTCCAGGGCAGGAAGTAATGTTGCATCTTAGAGGGGGGAATGATGAAATATCAGGCAGGGGCTGGGTCAAAATAGAACTTTACAAAGAGGATTGATAACAGGGAATCAGGATACTGAAATCAAACCAAGTTACTAGCTGCAGAGCTTGGTGGGAAACAGGCCAGGGTGTCTCCTCTTCCTCCTACCAGGCATAGGGCCTGGTCCCATACCGGGCAGGGCTGACTTTGCAGCAAAGTTCTCCCTTTGCTAGACAATCATCCCCAGAAAGACAAGGACCGTGCCTGGCTCACTCTCTACTCAGTAAGTGTCTGCCACGTAGCAGATACCCAATAAATACTTGCAGAGTGAATGACCATTGTGTAAGTTTCTGGGGAGCAGAATAAACATGCCAGGCACAGCCTCCTTCCACTAGAAGAGCAGAGATGGTCTTGGTCCTGTTAACCACGTTACCAGAGATCTGTGCGGGCCCTTCCAATTCTAGCCTCTGGATTTAACAAACACACATAGTGCTTACCATGTGCCAGCAAATTCTAACGAATTTAATCTTTAAACAACCCTATGAGGCAGGTACTTTTATTAGCTCCATATTATAGATGAGGAAATAAGCACAGACAGACAGTTCAAGTAACTTGACCCAGGAAGTGATAGAGGTTGCACGCAGAGCCAGGAATTCTGGCTGTAGGGCCCGTGTGCTCACACAGACTAGTGTAAAGGCTACGGGAGCCAGAACCAGCACTGTTTGTGACCTGAGAACCATGTCGTGCCCAACACTGTGATGCTCCTAAAGCCGTTCACCACCCTGAGGTGCTGGTAGTGACCACCCAACATGGAACCAGTTTCCGCTATGTTTTCATGTCTCTGAAATGCAAGAGAGAGACAG
Source organism: Bos indicus (assembly GCF_029378745.1). Classification (NCBI taxonomy): domain Eukaryota; kingdom Metazoa; phylum Chordata; class Mammalia; order Artiodactyla; family Bovidae; genus Bos; species Bos indicus. Next base: position 72,108,072 of record NC_091775.1, read on the forward strand.
ACTGAGAAAGCTTTGTCTTGTAGAACAGCTCCTTGGGGCCTCTTAACTCTGCCACTGGTGCAAGGATCAGCTTCATGGGTGGGCGTGCACATTGTGCTGGCAATTAGGTCCCTGTGCTCACAAGGGCCCTGCATTTTGTTCTAATGCTCTTCTGTTGTCATCTTTTAAAAATTAATTTTTTTGGAGTACCATTCCTTTATAATGTGTTGCTGCTGCTGCTGCTAAGTCACTTCGGTCGTGTCCGACTCTGTGCGACCCTATGGACTGCAGCCCACCAGGCTCCTCTACCCATAGGCAAGAATACTGGAGTGGGTTGCCATTTCCTTCTTCATTATAATGTGCTAGTTTCTACTATACAGCAAAACGAATCAGCCATACATGTACATGTACACATGCATCCCTCGCTTTTGGGCTTCCTTCCATTCAGGTCACCACAGTGCATTAAGCAGAGTTCTCTGTGCTCTACAGTATGTTCTCATTAGTTATCTATCTGTATAGTATCTTGAAATTCCTAATAATTTTTTAACCAGGGCTCTGGGATTTTTTTTTTTTTTCCTGCATTCAGTTCAGTTCAGTTCAGTCGCTCAGTCGTGTCCAACTCTTCGAGACCCCATGAATCACAGCACGCCAGGCCTCCCTGTCCATCACCAACTCCTGGAGTTCACCCAGACTCATGTCCATCGAGTCAGTGATGCCATCCAGCCATCTCATCCTCTGTCGTCCCCTTCTCCTCCTGCCCCCAATCCCTTCCAGCATCAGAGTCTTTTGCAATGAGTCAACGCTTCGCATGAGGTGGCCAAAGTACTGGAGTTTCAGCTTTAGCATCATTCCTTCCAAAGAAATCCCAGGGCCGATCTCCTTCAGAATGGACTGGTTGGATCTCCTTGCAGTCCAAGGGACTCTCAAGAGTCTTCTCCAACACCACAGTTCAAAAGCATCAATTCTTTGGCGCTCAGCCTTCTTCACAGTCCAACTCTCACATCCATACATGACCACAGGAAAAACCATAGCCTTGACTAGACGGACCTTTGTTGGCAAAGTAATGTCTCTGCTTTTGAATATACTATCTAGGTTGGTCATAACTTTCCTTCCAAGGAGTAAGCGTCTTTTAATTTCATGGCTGCAGTCACCATCTGCAGTGATTTTGGAGCCCAGAAAAATAAAGTCTGACACTGTTTCCACTGTTTCCCCATCTATTTCCCATGAAGTGATGGGACCGGATGCCATGATCTTCGTTTTCTGCATTGGGCGTCTGCAAATTGTGTAACTGGTCCTGCCTGAGCTTGTCCATTGTCTATCAGTTCATCCAGATTTCCTTTCTCTCACCGTCCCTCTCATTTGTAGGAATCAGACTCTTACAATTCGGTAAATTCTTGTCATTCTCAAGTGCTAGGAAGTTATGTAGGTCAATTCTAGTTTTAAGAGTCTCTTATTAAACATTTGCCCTGAAGCCCGTTGGAATTTTTTTTTTTCTGTAAGATCTGAGGACTCTGATACTCACTCCATCTACCTGTCCTCTTCCCATATTGAAATCTTCTAACCTCTCAACTCCCTGCTCATTCAGGGGACAGATCAAGGCTGTGAGGCTGAGGTGGTTGGCAGCCAAGAGAAGCCCCAATTAGAAGAGAACATCCACAGTGTTAAAAGATAAACTGAGACATAGTAAACATTTAAAAAGTTTATTTGAGCAAAAATCAATTCCCAACTGGGTGGCACCAAATGAAGTGATTAGGAGCACTCTGCAAGAGGAGTCAGGAGAAGGACTTACATAGAGAAAATGAGGAAGTAGAGAAAGGAAATTATTTGATTGGCTTTGGCTTAAAGCCTCGTTGGCTGCTCGTCATTGGTTCTCCTCAGTGTTTTTATTTCATAATCGTGAGGCATTTACAGGCTTAGATTTTGGTTTGCTTTTATAGTCTGCCACAGAATTAGAGCCACCTCTGCCTAATGACTTCCCTGTTTAATTAATTTAACAGTTGTCTAGCTAGATTTAAAGAGGTACAAGAAATGTGTCAACTCTATCCGTGAATCTTGTTTAGGTCCTGATTCAAATAAACCCACTGCAAAAAGATGTTTTAAATATTCAGAAAATGTTAAATATGGACTGGATATTAAGTGACATTGAGGAATAATGCTTCATTTTGTTGGGTGTGAAAAAAGGTATTGTGGTTATGTAAGAAAATGATTTTATTTCCTTTAGAGATGCATACTGACGTGGTTCGGAATGTTAGGACATGGTATGTAGGATTTGCTTTAAAATGCTTTGCAGGGGATTTCCTCGGTGGCTCAGTAGTAAAGAATCCACCTTGCAATGCAGGAGGCACCGGTTTGATCCCTGATCCAGGAAGATCCCACACGCTGCTGGGCAATTAAGCCCATGCACTGCAGATACTGAAGCTGATGCGCGCAAGAGCTGTGCTCGGCAACAAGAAAAGCCACCGCAAGGAGAAGCCCACACACCTCAACCAAGAGTAGCCCTCGCTCGGTGCCACAAGAGAGAAGCCTGCACAGCAACGAAGACCCAGAACAGCCAGAAGTAAAGTAAAATAAAAAATTTAAATGTTTTTGGGGGAAAATAGGGAGAGAGATGAAATAAGTATGGCAAAATATTGATGCTTGTTGAACTTAATGTGGGGTTTCTTATACTCTTTTCTTTGTGTATGTTTGGAAGTTTTCATAATAGATAAACACAAAAGAGGGGACAAACAAGAGTGGGAGACACAGAGCATTAGAACAAGGTTTCCTGCAGTAGAAGCGGACGTTTATGTTGTTCTCTTTTAACGGGGCAGAGGAGTCTGGTCTCTGAGTGAACTGTTATTTATTTATGTGGATGACACTGGACTTGGCAGTATCCTCTGAAGCAATCTTGAGCTGCTTCAGTGGTCTCGGGAATGGCTCCACTTACTCTCCTGCCTGGTTCCTCATGTGATCAGCCGCTTATGAGGACACCAGTGTAATAAGTGTTATAGCGGATCAAACTCATAATCTCAACTTATTAGCTTCCTTCCCTGATTTCATCGCATCGAAATCCTGTTTTCTCTCTGGACCTAGTTCAAGTGCTACCTCCTAGGTGATGCCTTCGGTAATCACTAGGCATATCCAGATTTCTTCTCCCTAATCTCCCACGGCAATTACAGTCCAGCATCTGGTGTTTCATACTCTTCATGGGTTTCTCAGTATGAAACATCAGATGCTGGACTGTAATTGCTGGGAAAGATTGAAGGCAGGAGAAGAAGGGGATGACAGAGGATGACTTGATGGACATGAGTTTGAGCAAGCTCCGGGAGTTGGTGATGGACAGGGAAGCCAGGTGTGCTGCAGTCCATGGGGTCCCAGAGTCAGACAGGACTGAGTGACTGAACTGAACTAATCTGATGTTTAGTTTCTATTTGCTCCTAAGTTATTGAATAATTTTGTACAACCCATTCTTATGTCCCCAACAGACTGCAGTTTTCCATGGCCTTCTACCCCCACAGAGTCAGAGTACTCTTAACAGTCTTATTCCATTCTGAGCACAGAATGGCTGAGCATGTCAGCCATTCATTCATATGTTTATTCATTTATTCTTCCAAATCTGAGCACCTACAATGTGCCGGACATGAGGCTAGATGCTGAGGAGTCAGCATCAAACAAGACAGACCCAATCTCTGTCCCGGAGCTCTTTCTGCTGAGAGGGAGAGATGACGCTAAACACAAAAAGCACACAACATTAGAACACTGACGAATTTTTGCCTAACTGAAAAATGAATGACATTTCCATTCCACTCTTTTGACTTAGTGTGAACAGAATGCTAGATTTCTAATTTAAAAAAATAGATATGCAACAAGCAACAAAGGTTTACTATCTAGCACAAGTAAATACAGTCAGTATCTTGTGATAACCTATAACGGAAAATAATCTCAAAAATAATACACGTGTATATGTATAACTGAATCGCCTTGCTGTGCACCTGAAACGCTGTAAATCAACTATACTTCAATTAAAAATATATATATTAAGAAAAAAAACTACACAGCAAAGAAATTCATAACAATGGTTGCGAGTCCTGTAAAAGCAGCGTCCATGGTCCTCTGAGTGTGCAGAGCAGGAGACTTGATGTGGTCTGCAGAGTAAGGAAAGGCTTCCCACATGAAGTCACTTCAGAAAAGGACTTGAAGGAAATGCAACAATTATCCTGCCAAGGAGGTGGGGAAGAACATTCCAGGCAGAGCAGACAGTAAGGGAAAGATCCCTGGGGAAAGGAATAAGGCATATCACAAGAAGTCCAGTTTAACTGATATGTAGAGACCAAGATTGAAGCATATCTGTTTAACTGAGATGAAAGCTGGGTTCTTGTTATCATCTCAGGTAGACTTTTGCAGTAATTGTCTCCAGGTTATTCTTGTGTGATTTTGTCCCTCTCCCCCTAAAGCAGCGGTCTATTTCTCTATTTGATGAATCTGGGCTTCTGTGGAATCTGTACAACCTTCTCTTGTGAGTGTGTGTGTGTCAGTAGCTTAGTCGTGTCTGACTCTTTGCAACCCCATGGACTGTAGTCTGCCAGGTTCCTCTGTTCATGGAGTTCTCCAGGCAAGAATATCCTGGAGTGAGTTGTCATGTCCTCCTCCAGGGGATCCTCCCAACCCAGGGATCAAGCCTGGGTCGCCTGCCCTGCAGGTGGATTCTTCACTGTCTGAGCCACCAGGGAAGCCTTTGGCAAGTGGATGATAGCAAATTTGACACAGTGGAGGCTCTCTCTGGTGGGAAATGTTTGCCACCGTGTGAACACGTCCCCTCGGGGATGACAGGTACCAAACAAAGAGGCTCTGACCATACCCATTGTTCTCCTGCAAGTCACCTGAGGCTCCGGATCTACAAGTGAGGCCATCCCAGACCATCCAGTCCCAAACAAACCAGCCCAGATCAGAGGAACCACTCAACCAACCCACAGAATCATGAGCTACAATAAATACTTGTTATTTTAAGTCATGAAGTTTGGGGGTAGTTTGTTACGAAAAGCTAATTGATACATCATCCTTACGTCTTACATGTATGTACTCATGCCAACTCCCCCCTATTTTCAAGGATTTGTTAGGCCCTGGGGATACAATAATGAGTAAAAACTCAAAGGTTATCATCTAGTTGGAGAACTGTTCTACCTAGAAAAAATAAGTATCACTGCAGTTCAAAATGATAAATGCTGAGGGAGTTCTATCAATACTGCTACAAGCATTGACAGAAAGAAGTGATCCCCAAGGCAGAGAATATTTCTGCAGGGGTGGAAACATCCACTTGGTCTAGAAGGCTGTTCATTTAATCTTATATGACTGCAGAGGAACAGAAGTAGAATCTCCAAGACAGGAGAAGATTGCAAATAACATGTTCAGGAAACTGGTGAGCAGTCTGGTGTGGCCATAAGTTAAAACCTGTAAAGGAGATTGCTGCTGCTGCTAAGTTGCTTTAGTCATGTTCGACTCTGTGCGACCCCATAGACGGGAGCCCACCAGGCTCCCCTGTTCCTGGGATTCTCCAGGCAAGAGCACTGGAGTGGGTTGCCATTTCCTTCTCCAATGTATGAAAGTGAAAACTGAAAGTGAAGTCACTCAGTCATGTCCAACTCCTAGCGACCCTATGGACTGCAGCCTACCAGGCTCCTCCGCCCATGGGATTTTCCAGACAACAGTACTGGAGTGGGTTGCCATTGCCTTCTCTGGTAAAGGAGATTAATGAGAGATAAAGTTGGAATCAAGAGGCCAGGTTATGGAGTGCTAGGGATCCGGGGTTAGAGCTGATAGATTTAACAAATAAAAATTCAAGATGTCCAGCATTATTTGGGACAAATACTAAAATCTTATTTGTTGATTGTCTGAAGTTCAAATTTAACTTAAGTTCTGTTTTTCTGTCTGGCAACTGTAGCTGGGGTGGCAAGTTCAAATGCCTACAGAAAGCTAGAATATAAAATGAATGAGGAATATGAGCAGGGTGTCAGGCAACAGAGTGAGATGGGGACTGTGGCAAAACAAGAGAACACTTGCTCCACTTAGGGGAGCAGCCCAACTTTGTTCTTGCCAATTATTGCCAGTGTTTCCAACTCTTCTAACATTTCGAGGGAAGTTGGAACTTTGGATTTTATGTGAAATCTCCTATTTAATATAAATGAACATTTCTATATTTTTAATTGAAGCATAGTTGATTCATAATGTTGTACTAGTTTCTGGTATATAGCAAAGTGATTGATATATAAATATATGTATATTCTTTCTCAGGCTTATTATAAGAGATTGAATACAGTTCCCTGTGCTATACAGTAAGTGCTTGTTGTTTATCTACTTTATATGCAGTACCTTACATCTGCCAATCCCAAACTCCTAATTTATCCCTCCCCTGCTTCCCTGATAGCTCAGTTGGTAAAGAATCTGCCTGCAATGCAGGAGACCTAGGTTTGATTCCTGGGTTGGGAAGATCGGCTGGAGAAGGGATAGGCTACCCACTCCAGCATTCTTGGGCTTCCCTTGTGGCTTAGCTGGTAAAGAATCTGCCTGCAATGAGGGAGACCTGGGTTCAATCCCTGGGTTGGGAAGAGTCCCTGGATAAGGGAAAGGCTACCCACTCCAGTATTCTGGTCTAGAGAATTCCATGGACCCTATAGTCCATGGGTCGAAAAGAGTCAGACACGACTGAGCAACCTTCACTTAACCCTTTCCATTTTTTGTGTTGTGTGTGCTTAGTCGCTCAGTTGTATCTGACTCTTTGCGACCCCAGAGACTGTAGCCCGCTGGGTTCCTCTGTCCATGGGATTTTTCAGTCAAGAATACTGGAGTGGGTCATCATTTCCTCCTCCAGGGGATTTTTCCAACCCAGGGATTGAACCAGTGTCTCCTGGGTCTCCTGCAGATTCTTTACCCGCTGAGCCATCAGAGAAGTCCCTTTTCCCTTTGGTAACCATAAAGTTGTTTTCTGTGTCTGTGAGTCTCTGTTTTGTAAGTAAGTTAATTTGTATTATATTTTATTATAAATAGTGCTGCCATGAACACTGGGGAGCATGCATCTTTTAGAATTAGAGTTTTCTCCAAATAAATGCCCAGGAGTGGGATTACTGGATCACATGGCAGCTCTTAGTATTTTAAGTAACTTCCATACTGTTCTCCATAGTGGCTGCACCAATTTACTTTCCCATCGACAGAGTAGGAGGGTTCCCCTTTCTCTACACCCTCTCCAGCTTTTATTATGTGTAGACTTTTTTATGATGGTCATTCTGACCAGTGTGAGGTGCTACCTCATTGTAGTTTATGTTTTAATATGTTTTAAATCCTCTGCAAGCCAAACAAAACTTGTCTGCAGCCAGCCTGAGGCTCTCCATTTTATGTCCTAAACATCTGAATAACGTTTGTTTTTACTGCAGTAATACATAGCCATAAAAAATACAAACATCAAAGAATTAAGGTGAATGAGAATGTTATTCTCCCAGTCCTTTCCTCCAAATCCTATTCTCTTTCTCAGAGGCAGCCTCTGGTTCAGCAGGCTGGAGCTACGTGTAATCTGGACACTGGGGAAAAGCTAGAATCAGCAAATTCTAGATATATACCCTAGTAAACTTCCATGTATATGTATAGGACATCTGTGTGTGAGGAAATATGAACAAGGATATTTATTGCTGTGAAAAAATTTTAACATCCTAATCCCCATGTTAGAGAACGAAATAAACTATGATATATTCATATGACAAAATGCTATATAGCAGTTAAACCAGATGAACCTAGATATTCATGTATCAAATGGATAGATTCTCAAAAACATGAAGTAAGGATAGAAAATAAATAAAACAAAAGTATCTTCTCTATTTATTTCTATCTATATACTTAGTTCAAGTATAACAACATGGACCAGGTGGAAACATGTTTAACTCATTGTACTAGTATCCTATTGCTGCTATAACAAACTAGCACCAACTCAGTAATTTTGAAGAACACAACTTTATAATCTTACAGTTTTCAAGGTAGAAGTCTGCAGCAAGTCAGCAGGGCTGAGTTCCTTCTGGAGGTTCTAGGAGAGAATCCTTGCCTTTTCCAGCTTCTAGACGCTGCCCGCATCCCTTGGCTCTTGGCCCCACCACACCAACTTCTGCTTTTATCACTACATGTCTTCTGACTCTGACCCTCCCTCTAGTAAAGACACTTATGGTTACACTGGGCCTAGCAGGATAATCCAGAATAATCTCCCCATCTCAACTTCTTTAATTAAATTACATCTGTAAGTTCCCTTTAGCCATGTAAAGCAATGTATCCACAGCTTCTACGGGACTAGGACCTAAACATTTTTAGGAGGCCAGTATTCCTGGTGGTTCAGTGGTACAGAATTCATTGGCCAAGCAGGAGCCGTGGGTTTGATTCCTGGGTCTGGAAGATCCGCTAGAGAAGGAAATGGCAACCCATTCCAGTATCCTTGCCTGGGAAATCCCATGGACAGAAGAGTCTGGCAGGCTGCAGTCTATGGGGTTGCAAATAAGTCAGACACAACTGAGCGACTAAGAGACAACAAAATTGTCTTGATAGCCATTGTCTGATGAGAGAAGGAAGAAAATAGAATGGGGGAGATGAATTAAGAGAATTTACCTTTATGTGCCAAGTTTTATTTCTTTGCTTTAAAAAAGTTATCTGAGAGACATCTCTGGTTATCAAATGGCCCTGAGAAGACCCAGCTTGGGGCAATACTTTGAGAGCTTCTGGGGCCAAGAATGGGGCCTTTAAAGACACCACTTCTTCACTTATCTCACCCTTCCACTCCCACTCTCCCTTCAACCAAAACATATCTGCTTTTATCTGGTTTTCACGTTGGGGTTCCACATAAAATAGCATAATTCAAAAAGATGTTCTTCTGTTTAAATACAGACACATTCGTGCACGCATGCATGCACACACACATACATAGTTTGAAAACCACTGATTCATTTCAACCTTCATCACTGTGTGATTAAGGAGTCAATACGGGAAAGAAAAAGTAATTTGTAATTACACAAAGGGTGTTACCATCTCTTAGTAAATCTCTTTTATTTGTGAGTCAGAGGCCAAGCCACTGCAGCAGACCCACAGAGGAAAACCTTAAGATTTTCCAGTAACTGGAATTGTTTTATTTGAAAACGTTTCCTGGAGTCAGGGATTCCTAGGACAGGGGTGTGGAGGCAAGGAAGAAGAGGGTGTTTCTCGAGGAGGAAAAATCCTTTGTTCATCCTCCTGCCTCCAGATGAATAATGAAACTGCTGAAAAGAGGCTATTAGGAAGGGAAGATAGAAAAAAAAAAAAAAAAAGGAAGGGAAGATAGTAATAAATCTTTACATCTCAAAAGTAGTTTAAAAAAAAATGATATCAGATTTCCCAGCCCTCCAGTAGGCTCAGAGATCGTTCCTCTGCCTCCTTTTATCCTCATTTGCTTTTGTGAAGATACGTGTGTTTTCCTTATTCTGTCTTTCTAAGTCTGCTTTTTGCCTGTCTGGTTTTTTACTTCCATATTTATTGTATTTTACTTGAAGTAGAAGGACAGGGCTGGCTGTCATGCCTCCCAGGCAGGGTATTTGTGTGGGAGACAGGGAGGACGGAGGTGCTATCCAAATGAGGCTTTCTTTACCAGTTGTGGAATTAAAGCTATAAGGAAGCTTAGCTACAACATGGAGGAGAGCAGAAGGAACACCTGGTCAACCCAAGAACACTGGCTTGGCCATGTGCTGTGCTGTGCAGCAGGCAACAAGGCGTGCAGAGTCAGCATCCACGTCTGAAGACTGTATAATCTCAAGCTTTTGAAAATTTTTCACTGGCACTGACAAATGACTTGATTTCCAAGTGGAGAGGTGCATTAAGAGGTTGCCCTCAGTCCAGCTTGTATAAATTAGGTTTGGCTGTAGTTGAGAGCAGTGGCGACTAACATTTCTGGGACGGGCACCTGCCAAGTGGTCGTCGTTATCCCGGGCATTTGCAGACTGCCGCAGAAACTGTTGGTGCCCTACTCAAACTTGCAGTTCTCCCTTTCTTTCATGTTGACAGGGCCCCAGTCTTGTTCATCTCTTCTTTCATTTTGAGGCTTGGAGAAAGGTGATCTATCCCCCAATTCCAAAGATAAATATTAATCCATCTAAACCAATCACAATATTTCCATTTTCCTTGATATTAACTAACTGGCATAGGAAGGGTCATGTGATATAATTCTGGCCAATAAAACATAAAGGGAACTCTTTTTGGAGGGGAGAGGGAGGGTTCTTGGAAGAGACACAGAAAGAGATAGCTTTTCTCTCTGGGTATTGTGTTTGGATGACATTCCTGAAATTGTTTGCATTCATCCTGTATCAGCCTCAGGATAAATGTCAGCACAGACAGGAGGACAGAGCCAAGAGTCCTGATATTCTCCCCTGAAGCCTGGGATAACTCTGGACTTCCTAGCTCATGATGTGATAACGTTTTTATTGCTTGAACTTCCCTGGTGGCTCATATGGTAAAGCGTCTGCCTATCATGCAGGAGACCTGGGTTCAATTCCTGGGTCAGGAAGATCTCCTAACCCATATTAAATTGGAGGTTTTGGTACTTGCATCAGAAATTGTTCTGATATCCATAGGTTAGTCCACTTAATCTTCACCATTGTCTGTGAAAAATATAGCTCCTTTTTACAGTTTAAGAAATGTATTTAAGTTAATACACCTGGTAAATAGCGCAAATTCAATGCAGTTCTAACTTTATGAAAGAGATGGAACCAGGCATCAACCTGAGGCCAAGGGCAGAATTTTGTCCGCAATGTCTAGTACAGTGCCAGACATGCAGTAGCCATTCTAAATGAACTAGCCCAAATCCCAGGTTTATATTATTACCGTATGCTACTACTTTCAGTTCAGTTCAGTTTAGTCGCTCAGTCATGTACGACTCTTTGCGACCCCATGGACTGCAGCACTCCAGACTTTCCTGCCCATCATCACTTGCTCAAACTCATGTCCATTGAGTTGGTGAGGCCATCCAACCGTCTCATCCTCTATCATCCCCTTCTCCTCCTGCCTTTAATCTTTCCCAGCATTAGGGTCTTTTCCAGTGAGCTATCTTTTCTCATCAGGTGCCAAAGTATTGGAGTTTCAGCTTCAGCATTAATCCTTTCAATGAATATTCAGGACTGATTTCCTTTAGGATAGACTGGTTGGATCTCCTTGCAGTCCAAGGGACTCTCAAGAGTTCTCCAACACCACACTTCAAAAGCATCAGATCTTTGGTGCTCAGCTTTCTTTGTAGTCCAGCTCTCACATCCATACATGACTACTGGAAAAAACATAGCTTTGACTATATGAACCTTTGTCGGCAGAGTAAAGTTTCTGCTTTTTAATATGCTGTCTAGGCTGGTCACAGCTTTTCTCCCAAGGAGCAAGCATCTTTTAATTTCATGGCTGCAGTCACCATCTGCAGTGATTTTGGAGCCCAAGAAAATAAAGTCTGTCACTGTTTCCATCGTTTCCCCATCTATTCGCCGTGAAGTGTTGGGACTGGATGCCATGTCATTAGTTTTTTGAATACCGAGTTTTAAGCTAGCTTTCTCACTCTCCTCTTTCATTTTCATCTTGAGGCTCTTCAGTTCCTCTTCACTTTCTGCCATAAAGGTGGTGTCATCTGCATATCTGAGGTTATTGATATTTCTCCTGGCAATCTTGATTCCAGCTTGTGTTTCTTCCAGCCCAGCGTTTCTCATGATGTACTCTGCATAGAAGTTAAAGAAGCAGGGTGAGAATATATAGCTTTGCCATACTCCTTTCCCAATTTGGAACCAGTTCGTTGTTCCATGTCCAATTCTAACTGTTGCTTCCTGATCTGCATACAGATTTCTCAGGAGGCAGGTAAGTAATCTGGTATTTCCATCTCTTGAAGAATTTCCCACAGTTTGTTGTGATCTACACCTTAGCACTAGCAGATAACTTCTATTTCCCATAATATGGTGGAGCAGGCATTCTTAAAAATCCTGTCTTTAAAAAAAAAACCTAAAATATCTAAAAATAACCTAAAATTTTTTTAAAAACTTTAAAAACATATTGCTGAGCTGCTGTGCCTATACATCACCCCCCTCCTCATATACACACAGACCGAAAAGGAAAAACTAAAAGGCAAAAAAATCGAAGCAATAGAAAAATCTAGAGAGGTAAGTGAATGCTAAAGCTAGAGGTACCATGAAGAGACATCTGTCAGTTTCTAGCAACCAGAGGGCCACAGAAGCTTAAGGATCAGATACCCCAGTAAAAACCTGGACTTCTGCAGGGTCGAATTGCAGTGGAAGTGGGGTGCCCTACGAAAGGACTTAAGGAATTACTTCTCTTGGCTTTTGCTCCCAGTTTGAGAGAAAAAAACAAAAAGTTCCCTTGAGATATGTGTCAGCATAAGCCATTTCTTGACTCAGGTTTAGGGTTCAAATTCACTCTACTTACATATTCTAGAAAACCTCAAATTGAGAATTTTATTTAAATTGTTTCTGGGTAGGTGGTGACTCCGAGCACTTAGAAGAAGCAAGTGTAAATCCTCTCTTGTGGAACACACCAGGCTTAGCCAGGTATCAGAGAATCCCAGCAGGTAAAGACCCAATAAATATAAACTCACAGTTTTTTTAAGGAATTCCCTGGTGGTAATGGTTAGGACTCTGTGTTCTCACTGCTGAGGGCCCGGGTTCAATCCCTGGTTGGGGAACTAAGATCCCACAGGCCATGTTGACATGGCCAAAGGAAAACAAAACTCACAGTTTTAAAAAACAAATGGTAAAATATATGAGGAAATAAAACGCCACGAATGAGAGTCCAAAGAAACAACCAACAGAAGAATCAGACTACAGAGACTGTGCACTGTTTAAAGCATACCCTTTAAGATTATTTGATTCTAACCTTTCGTTGCCTTTGATTTATTTTAAAACTCTGTGGGTAGTAGAGAACTGATAGCATGTATAAATTAATTATGCTCACCCATGGACACTCAAATGAATTCTGTCCAGTGAAGGGACAACATTTCTTCTCCCCACCCTAGAAAAACCAGTTTTGTATCTATTTGCAAATGCTTTGCAATATTCCTGATTGACAAATGTGCTGCCCTTTGGATTCCTGTGAGTCAGCTGTAACATCTGCCTAGTCTTCTCATTGTGTGTGCTGTGCTTAGTCGCTCGGTCGTGTCCGACTCTTTGCGACCCCGTGGACTGTAGCCCACTAGGCTCCTCTGTCCATAGAATTCTCCAGGCAAGAACATTGGGGTGGGTTGCCATTTCCTTCTCCAGGGGATCTTTCCAACCCAGGGATTGAACCTGGGCTCCCACACTGCAGGCAGATTCTGAGCCACTAGGGAAGCCCGAAAAAGAACATATATATATATAAAACGGAATCACTTGGTTGTACACCTGAATCAACAGTTGAACAGTTGTAACTCAACTGTACATATGTATATATATGAAAAGTGAAAGGGTAGTCACTCAGTTGTGCCTGACTCTTTGCAAGCCCACGGACTGTAATAACGGATACAAGTTGGAGAAGCGATGGTGACCAGTGCGAGGTCATTCAGAGCGTACTCCCCTACTCCTGGGCAGAGTCCACCACTCTCCTAAAGGCTGCTCCCAAGGTTAGCAGCTAACCCAGTTTTCTTTGGAGCAAGAATGCCAGGCTTCAAACCATGGCCCCAACATTCAAATCTGAGAGACTTGGGTCAAGTTACTTAAACCTTTCCTACCTCGGTGTCCTCACATAGAGAATGAGAATAGTAATACAGCCTTCCTTAGTGGGGTTCTTGTAAAGATTAAATGAATTATATTTGTAAATTACTTGAAATAGCACGTGTGGCCCATGGGTGAAAGCAAGTATTAGCTAACATTATTTATTATTGTCAGCATGACTCGGTGGCCTATTTTTTTTCAGGCCAATTTCAATCGGAAACAGGATCACCCCTTCCCAATAAAGTGGTGGCTTCTTAATCTTTCTCTTTGCTATTCCTTTTCACTCACTTACTGTTTCTGGTGGTCCCAGAAACAAACTGTATGGGGTCGATGGGTGGGTGAGTGGGGACACAGAGAGCAAAGAAGTAGGGGTAAATGCCAGGAATCAGTGGAACTGGCCATCATCAGAAAAGCTGACATATCTGTGGCAGCTGACCTGAAGTAGAAAAGGAGGGAAATGTTGAAAATTGTTTGTCTCAAAATATTCTACCCACCTCAGGCCTGTGGTCAGGGAGATATTCCTACTAGTCAATTCATGTCCCCAGAGGGAAGATATTTTCCCCAGAAGACCCTGTTAAGAGGTGGCAGGGTGAGTGGTGAGCCATGTGGTGAAGTGAAAGTCACTCAGTCATGTCTACTCTTTGTGACCCATGGACTGTAGCCCGTTAGGCTCCTCCTTCCATGGAATTCTCCAGGCCAGAATAGTGGAGTGGGTAGCCGTTCCCTTCTCCAGGGCATCTTCCCAACTCAGTAATCGAACCTGGGTCTCCTGCATTGCAGGCAGATTGTTTATCGACTGAGCTGCCAGGGAAGCCCTGAGCCACGCGGGGCAGTGGCTAATTCCGCAACCTCTGATGCTAGGTCGCCCATGTCTGTGTCCCTGGTCTGCCATTCTCCAGTTGCGGTATCTTGCATGATTTACTGAAATTTCTTTACTTGACAGGGCTTTAAGGAGGAGCCTGGTAGGCTGCAGTCCATGGGGTAGCGAAGAGTCAGACACGACTGAGCGACTTCACTTTCACTTTTCACTTTCGTGCATTGGAGAAGGAAATGGCAACCCACTCCAGTGCTCTTGCCTGGAGAATCTGAGGGACGGGAGAGCCTGGTGGGCTGCCGTCTGTGGGGTCCCACAGAGTCGGACACAACTGAAGCAACTTAGCAGCAGCAGCAGATGAGATAAGAAATATAAAATGCCTGGACAGCAGTCAGTACCCAATAATCCAAGGGTGGTACAGTGTGGGCATAGAGAAGGCCTCGTTCAGTGGTCTTTGACCAGGATTTCCCATTGGAACCACCAGGAGTGTATTAAAATACCAGGGCCCAGGTCTTTCACTGGTGGGGAAACCCTGGGGGCTGAGCAGATTTACTCTCCCAAGAAGGGGAGGGGCTACAAATAAGCCACAGTTGTCTCCTGCCTTGGCTGGCAGTTCTGCACCAGAATGTGAAGTTGTTACCCGTGTGGTGCCCAAAATACCAGGTGACACGGTGGGGATGGCACGGGCCTTGGTGTTACACAGCTCTACAAGGAGACGCAGGCCCAGTCTGTTGCTGGCTGTGTGACTATGGTCAGGGCACTTCATTTCTCTGAACCTCAGTGTCCTCATCCGTGCAGCAGAGATCTCTATAGATTTCTTTCAGCTTGTGGTGAGGATTCATTCAGGCCCAACAGTGCCTAGCGGTCAGTCAACGTCAGCATCACTTGCCTTTTCAGGCTGGGGCCCTCACACCATTCAATACCAAGCCCCTCTGAGAAGATGGGAGATGAGCTTCTGAGAGCATCCCCGGCAGTAATGGAGCTGTTCTGGTATGCAGCTGGCCTTTAGGCATTAAATGAAACTGAATTTTCTGCCGGGGGAACATCTGCCAGGTCACTGGTCAGTGTTCCTGGTGGTTGGGTCACTGAGGACGGGTAACAGCTCAGAGGTTACAGTAGTTGGGAAGCTGGGCAGGGCCGAGACAGGCAGTGGGGAGGGCCACTGGCTTCTTCCTTACTGAAAAATGAACTGTTCGTTTCAGAAGCTAAGAGCCTTCATATTAGCCTATAGGATATTCCCTCCCTGCCAATGGATCAAAAACATCCCACCTGTTGAAGAGCAAAGCAAGCTCTGTGATGGTTGGTGGTGGTGGGGTTCCCCTTCATCCAACCACCTGGCTAGAGGAAGAGTCTCTTTGATCTGCCTGCATTTGCTCCCTGAGTTACACTCTTGTGATGAAATATCTAACTTCCAGGATTAAATTCACAAGCAGAGTCACACACGTTATAACACAAAACCAGTGATACACAGCCAAACCAGAACCACAAGAGGCTTAGTCAATGGAAACGACAGACACTACATCCCCTTCTCATCTCCCATCTCCCACCCTGGCACCCCAGCTGCAGCCCCCCATCTGTCCAGGTGAGGAGGAAGCCCTCAGATGGGGGCTGTTCCCACTGCTCTTGGGGTCAACTAGAGCAAGGTATGGCCAGTCTTTACCAAGACCTTTCTAGCCACAAGACATTCCCAGGGAATATTGGGAACGGGGGTGGGGTGGGGAGCTTAGAAGTCAATCAGCTTTCTTTGCGGTTGTCTCTTTCACGTTCACATTGTGACTCTTCTTGCTTTGGGGCTCTTGCTGACATTTGCCTTTACTCTGACTTTTGCTGCCTCCTGCCCTGTTTCCAAGAGCACGTGCACCCCATTTCTCTCGCAGGTGTGCAGTAGAAACCTCCAGGAACCCCTCCTGGAATGTGAGTTCCTCACCTGTCTTGTCTGTCTTTACATCCTCAGCACTTAGCCCAGTACCTGGCACCAGGATAGTCCCCAGTCAAGGGTGCTGAGCCAGGGGCCAGCTTGTTACTGTCCTAGAACTGAGACTCACTTAGAGAAGGGTGGCTCTGTCACCTTTCTCTAAAAGGTGGCTCTCTCCATCGCTGGCTTGACTGAGCAGAGGGCCCACGAGGGGTGGTGGGAGGAGAGGAATCAACAGCTTTCCAGCTCCTTCTCCAGGCGACAGAAGACACCTGGGAGGTGGAACCTGATACCCGAAACCATAAGGACCATTAACTTAAGCCCTCTGAACCTCAGTTTGTTTGCTGATTTCCAAGAAGATACAGGATTCTCCTTTCTTGACCCACAATCACAGAGGTTCTGACAATTCAAGAACAAAGGTTTCTATGAATATGATCTATAAAGAAGTATATGAGTGACAGCCTTTATTTTTTGTAAAGTGGTTTCACTAGTGGGTTCAGTGTGGTGGCTCAGAGGTTTTAGGCACTTACCGTGTGTTAGCACTGGGCCGGGGGTTTCAGGAAGTCCGCAAGGTGAGGAGAGCACTCTGAAGGGATCCCAAAGAAGCTAGCCATTCACAGACCGAGCTCAGCCTGGGGGTGTCCTAGAGGTTTGTGTTGCTAAAGCAGCCTGGAGCCTTTTCTCCTCTGGAGTCTGAAGCTGTAACTAACACCCAGATCATTCCCATTTGGCTTCAGGACCACCCCCAACCCCCCAGGCTGAGTCTGTGAATTACTCTTGATGCTGCCCGCATTAGCACCAGTGCGGGCCACATCTCTGAGAATATTGAGAAATAACTGAATATAATCTATGCTGAAGCCACATTTGAATTATGGACATCATATGACTTCAAACATCAGCATCCATTCTAATAGGAGATAATAAAGGAAAAAAAAATTAGTAGACAAACAGAGCTGCTTCTATTTCCCTCCCCTCCCACATCAGATCAGATGCTACAGATATGCCAAGTCCTCTGCCAATAGCCAGTGCCACTGATTCCTGGCACCTACTTCCTACTTCTTTGCTCTCTGTGTCTATTCTTCGTGCAGTTTTGCTTCCGAGAGTCCACAAGAAACAGTGGGTGAGTGCAAAGGCATAGCAAAGAGAATGATTAGGGAACTGCCACTTTAAGAGGAAAGGGGAGGGCCAATACTAGGGTAGAGGGGCAAGAGATGCAAATTACTAGGTATAAAATAAGCAATAAGGATATATTGTACAACGTGGGGAATATAGCCAATATTTTATAACTAAAAATGGTGTGTAACCTTTAAATATTGTGAATCACTTATATTGTACAGTAACTATACTTCAATTTTTTAAAAAACTACCACTTTATTTTAGTCCTAAAAGATGATGCTGAGTAAGTGTGGCACTCAATATGCCAGCAATTTTGGAAAACTCAGCAGTGGCCATAGGACTGGAAAAGGTCAGTTTTCATTCCAATCCCAAAGAAAGGCAATGCCAAAGAATGTTCAAACTACCTCACAATTGGTCTCATCTCACACCCTAGCAAAGTAACGCTCAAAATTCTCCAAGCCAGGCTTCAACAGTACATGAACTGAGAACTTCCAAACGTTCAAGCTGGATTTAGAAAAGGCAGAGGAACCAGAGATCAAATTGCTAACATCCGTTGGATCATAGAAAAAGCAAGAGAATTCCAGACATTACTTCTGTTTTATTGACTATGCCAAAGCCTTTGACTGTGTGGATCACAACAAACTGTGGAAAATTCTTCAGGAGATGGGAACACCAGACCACCTGACCTGCCTCTTGAGAAATCTGTATGCAGGTCAGGAAGCAACAGTTAGAACTGGACATGGAACAACAGACTGGTTCCAAATAGGAAAAGGAGTATGTCAAGGCTGTATATTGTCACCCTGCTTATTTAACTTTATGCAGAGTACATCATGTGAAATGCTGGGCTGGATGAAGCACAAGCTGGAATCAAGATTGCGGGGAGAAATGTCATTAACCTCAGATATGCAAATGACACCACCCTCATGACAGAAACAAAGAACGAAGAGCCTCTTAATGAAAGTGAAAGGCGAGCGTGAAAAAGCTGCTTAAAACTCAACATTCAAAAAACTAAGATCATGGCATCTGGTCCCATCACTTCATGTCAAATAGATGGGGAAACAGTGACAGACTTAATTTTTGGGGGGCTCCAAAATCACTGCAGATGGTGACTGCAGCCATGAAATTAAAAGACGCTTGCTCTTTGGAAGAAAAGCTGTGACCAACCTAGAAGGCATATTAAAAAGCAGAGACATTACTTTGCTGACAAAGGTCCATCTGGTCAAAGCTTTGGTTTTTCCAGTAGTCATGTATGGATGTGAGAGTTGGACTATAAAGAAAGCTGAGCACCAAAGGGTTGATGCTTTTGAAATGTGGTGTTGGAGAAGACTCTTGAGAGTCCTCTCAAGGAGATCAAACCAGTCCATCCTAAAGAAAATCAGTTCTGAATATTCATCGGAAGGACTGATGCTGAAGCTGAAACTCCAATACTCTGGCCACCTGATGAAAAAAACTGTCTCATTGGAAAAGTCCTTGATGCTGGGAAAGATTGAAGGCAGGAAGAGAAGAGGACGACAGAGGATGAGATGGTTGGATGGCCTCACTGATTCAATGGACATGAGGTTGAGCAAGCTTGGGAGTTGGTGATGGACAGGGAAGCCTGGTGTGCTGCAGTCCGTAGGGTCACAAGGTGCCGGACATGACTGAGAACTGAACTGACCACTGTATTGGGAAGCAGTGATACCATTTTAGATGAAAAGATGCCTAAAAATAGACCATGCAGTCCTACACAAAATAATAAATTATATGCAAACACTAAACAATTATGCACATTTTAATACAAGTATTCCATGTGGTGCTTCAGGGTATTTGGAGATGGTGTGAGAACACCCCCAAGTACAGTCTAGCGATTAAGAACTAGGTGCTGAACTCCATCAGATCTAGGTGTTGGGCACAAGCTGTGCTGATTACTAGCTGCAGGACTTCAGGCAAGCTCTATGACCTCTCTGTGCCTCAGTTTCCTCCTCCATAAAATGGGATGTAATGTAGTACTCACCTCTGGATAGGCTGTGAGAACTGAGTAAAGCACTGTAGACTCTCCTTGATAGTGGCTTGAAGGAAAATAGTGACCCTAAAGGGATTCATTTTTCTGTTTTCCTCAATCCTTGTCAATGACATCTCCCACACAAGGGCACCTAATTCAATGCAGACTCTTCTGCCTTCAAGGTGGGGAGCTGTGTTCTTGGCTTTAAAACAGATTTCTTAAATTGTCTTCCACAGTTACAATGACTCAGCTGTTGCTTAGGGATTTAATTAACTAGCAATCAGAGGCTTGAAAGACACAAACGTCTGGGGACTTTTGCTCTGGTTGGCTTTCAGAAGAGGGAGAATGGAATATAAAGAAGCTTCCAGAACTTCACTGTCCAGTATGGTAGCCACAGTGGCTACTGAGCCCTTGAAATGTGATTGTCCAAATTAAGAATATGCTGCAAGTATAAAATACACCCCAGATTTTAAAGATTTGTATTAAAAGAAGAATATGTGTCTCATTAATAATTCTTATTAAAAGTTGAAATGATAGTATTTTTGACATATGTGTTTACTTTTGTTGATGTGGCTACGGGAAGATTTCAAACTACCTCTGTGGCTGTTGGAAGGTGCTGTTCTAGAATTTTCATGATTTAATAGTGACTTAACAGGCCAACACTATTTAAAACATAGATCACCTTTTAATATTTTTAAGAGGTAGATATTGTTATAACCAATTTTCAGACAAGGGCAGCAAGACTATAACAACTCATTCTGTGTTGACAATCAGTAGACCTGAATAGATCTAAGCTGGGGGCTAATCAGAGGGAAGAACACTGACTTGGGAATCAAGAAACCTAGCTTCTTGTCCTTGCTATATCTCTAAATAGCTGTGTGACTCCAGGCAAATTACTGCCCCTCTCTGGACCTCTGATTTTTACTTGAAAAATAAAGGGATTGGCTGGATTTGAATTTAAGAGTGGGAAGCTAGAAGCCTGTAGACCAAATGCAGCCATAGATCTGTGTGTGGGGGGCAATGCCATTTTTAATTTACACGGTTTTAAGTAGGGGTCAGCAGCTCTTCCATTGCCCAGGGCTCCTACCATTCCCCTTGGACTCTCACTCCACCACTTCACAGAATTTGTTACTTGCCTCAAAATCCTTAGCTGCAAATTTTAAACTCCAGATACAATGACCCCATGGAGAACGGTCTACTTCCTTCTATTCACTCCAATTCTGACCATTGTCAGGACTGGGGGTCTTAAGTGGTGATCACCAATCTACCCTAGGCCAAATTTTGTCTCTCTTTTTTTTTAAATGATGTATTCCAACAAAAATAGTGCCATACCTTCCTGTAAATCATAAATATTAAACTAGGAAGAAACTTAAAAATAATCTATTCAGGGTAAACTTCTCATTTTACAGATAAGGAAACCAAAGGAAATTTAGAAGATATCATGCTTTTATACTTACTATGTCCATGATTTTATTCTCTGTTTTGAAAAGTAAGATAAAAAATTATTTTTGAAATCAAATCTTATTTGCATTTCCTTTACATGAAATCCAGGTAGAATTTTCTTCTTCCTCTTTTTACAAAAATTCAATGGGATGACTAGCTACCAAAAAAAAAAAGGTGGAATAGAACTGCTTCCCTTTCCTTGTGATTATGCTATATAAAACTTGTAACAAAAAATAGGTAAATGTAACCCACGCAATGAAAGTAAATAGCTAAAGGATTTTAAAGCATTGAAAGAAATCTTTTTGCAAGGATAATAGTAAGTGGGACGTGAACTACAGCTTTTGCATATTAAACGCAGGCCTTTGTCTCTTTCACCTAAGTAGTGTGAGAAAGCAAAATCTAATTTGATGGGGGAAAAGGAAAAGACCATAAATAAAAGGGTATGTTGTTTTCTGAGTGACAATCTTCCTATTGGCATTCTGCCCAGAAGCCCTTTCTTCTTGTCTAAACCACATGATCAGGATAAGTTGAGTAACCAAATTGAGACCCCAGAGGGTCAGGAGATACCGCAAAGCTGATCAATACTTTCAGGGTCCAGATGTCAGCCAGACCTGACCGTTAACCTGGTCAATATTGCTGTTGGATGAACACAGAAATTCCATCTGTGATCTCGGTCAGGGGACACTCAAGGTCCGGGATGGGGGAGGTCCTTCCCAAGGTTAGGCGGTCACAAGGCACCCCAGAAGTGTCTGAAGATATAATTACCCCTGCCCCCCAACACTGCTCCCAGGATCTCTTGCCAGGAGAGAAGTCTAACCTTGGGTCCATGCCAGATTCAGGCAAGGAATAGCTCCTTGTATTTTTCCCAGGAACTTTGCTGCCCATCACAGCCATGACCTCTACCCTCAGGAAGTCAAGGTCCAAAGCACAGAAAAGATAGACCTATTTTTCATCCATGGAAATATAAAAAGGTAAATGCTAGAGGTTGCATCAAGGATTCAAGAAGAGGTGAAAGCAAAAAAAAAAAGCCTTTGCAACTGGCAAAAGCCAATCCAACCAACTCAAGTTGGAAAGAAGATGAAAATTAATAGTAAAATGTTTTAAAAAGATACAATTTTTCTTGATTTTTCTATTCATTTCCTCCCCTGCTTTTACACTTTCTGCACAGCAGGTCCTTAATTTTCCCTCTGTTTCTCCAACAATCTATTCTTTAAAGGTGCATCAAAGATTTCACTTATTAAAAAAAAAGAATTCCACTTCTCCCATGAAGCTTTTCTAACCCTTCAACCACAGAATATCTTACTTTACTATCTGCACTATTCATTTGCCACTTAACTATGGTCTTGATGCGACCAGGCTGTAGACCCTTCCCCGGCGAGCTGTGTGAGTGACAGTGTCTAGCTGAGCTAAGCAAGGAGCTATAGAGAGCAGCCCAGGGAAGCAGCTATCAGCCTGGACCCTTCCCGCTTCCCATTCGCAGCATGCCCTTGGACACTGCACCTTCTGCTGACTCCCTCCTGGTTCCCTTCTGGACCAAACAGGAACCACTTCTTTCCTCAATAAGAAGGCTGAGAAAACTAGAGGGCTTTATCTTTGTTTAAAAGATAAAGTATCAGGGAAACAGAAAGTATTATCAACTGTTCAGGGAGTTTTATAACAGCAATTACCATTATCTGTATTATTAAGATTTTCTTAGAAATCCAAGTCTTTTCCCATGGAACAGACTGAGACCATTAAAAGAAAAAAAGGAAGCAAAGAAAAACCTTTCACAGATTCTTTCTGGATACTGTTACCATGATTCTGAGGACTTTTTTTTTTTTTTTTTTTTTAGCAAATATGTATTCATTGGGTTCGGGGGCTTCCCAGGTGGCTCAGTGGTAAAGAATCCACACGTAACCCAGAGACACCAGTTCGATCCCTGGGTGGGGAAGATCCTTTGGAGGAGGAAATGGCAACCCACTCCAGTATTCTTACCAGGAAAATCCCATGAACAGAGAGGCCTGGTGGGCTACTGTCCATGGAATTGCAAAGAGTCAGACATGACTTAGCAACTGAGCACACATTCAGTGGGTTTACACAGTCCACAAGTTAAAGGCAGGCAAGTCCATAAAACAAGCATTAACAACAAAAATACAGTCCATGTTGAACTGAACGTTTAAAATGGGTAAGATGATGTACTTGATGTTGTATTTTTACCACAATTAAAAACTGAAAACAAACCAACCAACCACACAGTCTGTGTATGGTGCCAGGCACTAAACTATGAGCAGCAAGTTGAAAATGGAACCTGCGAGAGTACAAGTTATGGTGCAAGATGCGTGAAGATTTTAGCTTAATTGGAGGGAAGTACAATCGATAACTGCGATATAACGCTAGCTAGGCAAGGAAGAAAATGACTTAAAAACTCAACCATGGAACAGAGGTAGGCATTTGTTAAGACAAATTATTATACTTGGAATGCACATGGAACTGAATGCAGAACTAAGCACTGTATTCATTAGATGTCTGTTTTTATTTACGTAATTCACTCCCTTCGAAAAAGACTACGAGATGGAGTCAAGATTTGCAGTCTTATATGGCTGAATGCGTGTGTAACTTCATCCTTTTCCCCCTAAGTTAAGTCAGTACGTGCCAAGAACATAAGATTCCAGCCGGACAAATGAGGAACAGAGGAAGGAAACGGCCGCTTTGGCCGGCGCCTTTGATGGGCACATCTGTAGAGAAAGTACGAAGCTGGGGGCGGATTCTCCCTGCTCAAAACCCTTAAAAAAAAAAGATTCCCCATTGTTTGTTGCAGTGTTTCTCAAACACATCTGATTTCAGGACAATTTTTATGTATAATACATTGAGAAAATTACCAGGAGGAGCTAATAAATTGCATCACCATAATGATGATAACAGATAGCATTCGCTGATACTTACATGCCAACACTGTTCTAAGCACTTCATACACATTGACTTGTTTAATCCGCAGAGAAACCTGCAAGGTAAGTATTGTTACTACATCAGCCTTCTGATCCTCCAAGTTTCATACTGGAGGATTCAACCAATCTTGGATAGAAAATACTCAAGAAAAAAAATTCCAGAAAGTTCCCCCCAGAACTCGAATTTGCTGCATGTCAGCAACTATTTCCATAGCATTTACATTGCACTTACAATTATTTCTATAGCATTTACATTGTATTAGGTATAGTATGTCATTTTAGAGATGATTTAAAGTATATGGGAGGATGTGTGTATTATATGCAAATACCACATTCTTTTATATATAATGGAGTTGAGCAACCCTGGATTTTTATATCTATGGGCAACCCTAGAACCAATTCCCCTCAGATGCTGGATTTGAGGGCTGACTATATCTCCCATTTTACAGCTGAGGAAACAGAAGCATAGACAATCACAGAGTAATTTGTTCAAGGTCACAGAGATAATAAGGGGCAAAGTCAGGATGCGAACCAAAGTAGTTTGACTCCAGAGTCCAGAGGCCTTAACTGCTGCTGTGAACTGAATGACAGTGTTCCCCCAAAACGTGTAAGCTGAAGTTCTAACCTCAGTGTGATGGTATTTGGAGATGGGGCCTTTGGGAGGTAATCAGGTTTAGATGAAGTCATGAGTGTGGGACCCCCTACCTAACCCCCCCGACCCCTGACTGGATTACTGTCTTTATTAGAAGAGACATAAGAAAACTTCTCTCTGTCTCTCTTTCCACAAAGAAGAGGTCCTGTGAGCACACAATAAGATGGAGGTTGCCTACAACAGGAAAAGGACCTCAGAATGAAACCTACCCTTGTTGATATTTTGATCTTGGACTGCCAGCCTCTAGGACTGTGAGAAATAAATTTCTGCTGCTTAAGCCACTCAGTCTATTTGCTGTTTTGTTACAGCAGCCTGAGCAGACTAAGACAATCACTATATTTCACCTTCCTGCCCAGCACAGAATTTTAAGGAATGGTGTGTAAATGTTTAGGCCACAATAAACATGGAACAGCATAAGAATGAATGCTGAAATCACAGGATGCCTGATGAGAGGTGACTCTTGATTGGTTAGTCTTGCTGCCTCTCTTAAGCTCCCAGAGCAGGCTGGTATGCTATGCATAACATGCTTCTATAGAAACATCATTTTTAAAGGAAAATGGACTGTAGGGGAGAAAAGATAAATGTTTTTAGTGTCTTTTAAAAAATAAGTTTTAGCTTTTAGAACACTTTTAGATTTACAGAAAAATTGCATGTGGCACTATTTAAAATAGCCAGGACATGGAAGCAACCTAAATGTCCATCAGCAGAGGAATGGATAAAGAAGACGTGGTACAAATATACAATGGAATATTAGCCATAAAAAGGAACAAAAATGGGTCATATGTAGAGATGTGGATGGACCTAGAGATGGTCATACATAGTGAAGTAAGTCAGAAAGAGAAAAACAAACATTGTAAATTAATGCATATATGTGAAATCTAGAAAAATGGTATAGATGGTCTTATTTGCAAAACAGAAATAGAGACACAGATGTAGAGAATAAACGTATGGATTCCAAGAGGGGAAAAGAGGTGTGGGGTGAACTGGGAGATTGGGATTGTCATATATACACTACTATGTATAAAATAGATAAGTAATAAAAACCTACCATTTGGCTCAGGGAACTCTCCTCCATGCTCTGTGGTGACTTAAATGGGAAGGAAATACAAAAGAGAGGGGGAAAATGTATAGCTGGTTCACTTTGCTTTATAGTAGAAACTAACACAACATTGCAAAGCAACTATACTCTGATAAAAAATAATTTTATCAGATTATTTATCTGATAATTTAAAAAAATGAAAAAAGAAAAATTGCAAAAATAATATAGCCCATTTATTACAATTAATAAAACAATATTAATACATTATTTCCAACTGAAGTCCATACTTGATTCAGATTTCCTTAGTTGTCATCTGATGTCCTTTTTGTGTTCTAGTATCTCATCCAGGATGCCATGTTACATTTAGTTGTCAAGTCTCCTTAGGTTCCTCTTGGCTATGACAGTTTCTCAGACCCTGGTTCGATTCCTGGGTCGGGAAGATCCGCTGGAGAAGGGATAAGCTACCCACTCCAGTAATCTTGGGCTTCCCTGGTGGCTTAGCTGGTAAAGAATCTGCCTGCAATGTGGGAGACCTGGTTTCAATCCCTAGGTTGGGAAGATCCCCTGGAGAAGGGAAAGGCTGCCCACTCCAGTATTCTGGCCTGGAGAATTCCATGGACTGTATACAGTCCATGGGGTCAAAAAGAGCAGGACATGACTGAGTGACTTTCACTTTCACTTTTCAAGTTGTATAATGATAGGTTCTTGCTGTTTTTTCTCTGCCTTCTACAATCTGTTTTTTTCTTTTGTAACCCCCATTTCCGAGTTCTGAGGCATATTTCCTCCTTTGTATCACCAGTTGCATAGGTGGGCCATGGTTTAGTCTCTCAGTCGTGTTCAACTCTTTGCAGCCCCTTGGACTGTAGCCTGCCAGGATCCTCTGTCTGTGGGATTCTCCAGGCAAGAATACCGGAGTGGGTTGCCATTTCCTTCTCCAGGGTAGAGAGGTTTTTCTCAGGTACAGTCCTGCCTGGGAACCAGTGGATGTCAGAATGGTTGTTTGGCTATCCCTAGATCTGTGTATTTTGGAAACAATGAGAACATTTGTGGGACACGGGCAAAAGCCCACATGGACTCCCATGTACCTATATCTAAATATTTAAAGTTATGAATCAAGAGAATAAACTGTTAAATAAAATGTTTTATTCTCCTACTTTGACAAGTGCACCTTCATCATGACCTAGAGAGGCCGTTTCAAGCGCAGAATTCTGGATCTCCTTGGAGTTCTGTGCTGAAATGGAGTGGGTCCTGTTTCCCCGCTCAGTCCCCACTTGTGTTTCTGCTCCTGGCTGAGGGGCCTCCTGAGCAAGGCCACGGCTACCTCAGCCTGTGGTCCAAACTCTGTCCACAGTTTTTGCAAACAGCTGCCACAAGGCCGCCTGAAGATCTTACAGGCACAGAGAGGTTAGCGCCAGAGGCAGGGTCCTGGGAAAAGGTCACACAGGCCCTGGAGGCAGGATCAGGAAAGGCCCTCTGCATGGAGGATTCGGGCATCCCTGCTCCTTGAAGCATCCCTGCTACTTGATGCATGGTCTAGAAGGGGCGGTGGGCCCTGGTGGCTGCATCTCCCAGGCCCAGAGGACTCCGCATCCAGTGAGGACACAGCTGAAGGAAGCCCATTTCTCAGACTCGAACGTGCATGTGAATTACCCGAGACCCTGTTTAGTGGGTCTGGGGTGGGGGCTGAGGTTACAGGTCTAAAAGGCTCCCAGGTGATGCCAATGCTGTGGTCCAAGGACCATACTTTGAATAATAAAGCTCTAAAGCAGGGCTCCCCAACCTCTGGGATCTAATGCCTGAAGATCTGAGGTGGAGCTGCTGTAGTAATAGTAGAAATATAACGCACAATAAATGTAATGCACTTGAGTCATAACAAAACTATCCCCCTCTCCCCCTAGTCCTGGAAAAACTTGTCATCCATGAAACCAGTACCCGGGTCAAAAGGTTGGGGACCACTGCCCTAAAGTATAGGTCCAAGGTAGGGGTCCTTCTTGCCTTGGCAGACTAATACCGTAGGCAAAAAATGATATAATTGATATTAATTTAATCACACCCATTGTTAAATTGGGGCTTCCCAGGTGGCTCTAGTGGCAAAGAACCCACTTGCCAATGCAGGAGACACAAGAGATGCGAGTTCGATCCCTAGGTTGGGAAGATCCCCTGGAGAAGGAAATGGCAACCCACTCCAGTATTCTTGCCTGGAGAATTCCATGGACAGAAGATCCTGGTGGGCTACACAGTCCATGGGGTCACAAAGAGTTGAAACAACTAAGCGTCTGAGCATACAAGCACAGCTTGGGTAAATTACCAATAGAACTTGGTATACTTTCACTACACAGACATGTAGATGAAATACACATTTGAATGTAGCATCAGTGCCCATTCGGGGAGTTCTTTAGTTCAGCAGGACCCAGTAAGGGTCACAGCTTTCAGCCCTGACAGCTGTCCTTTTCTTCCCCTTCTGGTGTCCTTGACCCCTTCCTGCATGTGGCTGGCCCCAAGTCCCTCCCTGTCCGGTTACTGGCGTTTCTCTTGGAGCTTTGCTGTCCTTTCTGCAGATTCTTACAAACATTTCTTACTTTTCCTCATCATTTATTCCACTCTTTCCTCTCATGTGCTTTCCCACACTCTCGGCACCTTTCTTCCGGCAGTGATTCCAGCAGACTTGCTACTTTTCTGGGTCCCTCTGCCCTTTGCCCTCAAGCCCTCAAGCCTCCTCCTCTGAGTCACCCTGCTTGTCCTGCAGCTGCTGCCCCCGTCCTCAGGCTCCCGGAGGCGCTCACTTTCCTGATACTGGGAAGCACCCTCCTGAGGTCTGCCTTCTGGGGCCTGGGGAGGCGTCTTCAGCCAATTCCATGTGGCCAGAGAAGCTATTTCTGCCTTTCGGAAACCTCCTCACTGGGGTAGGAAGTGACCAACTTCCTGGCAAAGAGTTCTCAAAGGGAAAAAAAGAGAAAACATACCTCTGACGTACACGATGGTTTCCTCACTTTTAACCGGCCCTGCCTGCAGCCAGTGATGTGGCTCAAGGCTGATGAGCTTCTGCTGGTGGCAGACACCTACCCTGTGCAGCCCACTCAGACTCAGGGTGTTGGATGTGTCAGGCGTTAAGTTAGCCTTGACTGAATCCAGTTTAGCTTCCTGGGGCTGAAAACCTGTTTCCTATTTACTCTCTGCTTCTGTGGCTCCTTCCATGGGGCGAGCCAATGGTAAAGAACCTGCTTGCCAATGCAGGAGACATAAAAGACATGGATTCAATCCCTGGCTGGGGAAGATCCCCTGGAGGAGGAAATGGCAACCCACTCCAGTATTCTTGCCTGGAGAATCCCATGGACAGAGGAGCCTGGTGGGCTACAGTCCATACGATCACAAAGAGTCAGACATGACTGAAGTGATTTATCATGCACACATGCTGTGGCTCCTTTCAAGGGACACCGCCAAATATTGATTAATACATAAATTGAATTTTTTGCTAAAGGATTCGGACATGTCAGATGCTGAGTCAAGCAGATCATGCCACGGGCATAGAGGAGGATGCAAGCTTTCCTCCAGAAAGAGAAATGATGTAAAGTGGAGCCAGAATGCTTACCTCGCCCACTCTGACCACCTCCCTAAACCCCCAGAAAACAAAAAACAGAGCAGAAAAAAAGTTCTGTGTTGACTGGAACACATGAGGATGTTGTTTTAGGATTATGTACTTTGGCCACCTCATGCGAAGAATTGACTCATTGGAAAAGACTCTGATGCTGGGAGGGATTGGGGGCAGGAGGAGAAGGGAACGACAGAGGATGAGATGGCTGGATGGCATCACTGACTCGATGGACGTGAGTCTGAGAGAACTTCGGGAGTTGGTGATGGACAGGGAGGCCTGGCGTGCTGCAATTCATGGGGTCGAAAAGAGTCGGACGAGACTGAGTGACTGAACTGAACTGAACTGAAGAGATGGCTTTAAGGGGCAATAAACAAGCTCTTTCCAAACAGTAGCATGTTGATACATGTGTACATGCTCAGCCCCTCAGTAGTGTCTGACTCTTTGTGACCCCATGGACTGTAGCCCGCCAGGTCCCTCTGTGCATGGGATTCTCCAGGCCAGAATACTGGAGTCGGTAGCCATGCCCTCCTACAGGGCATCTTCCCGACCCAGGGATTGAACCTGCCATCTCCAGCATGCAGGTGGGTTCTTTACTGTTTGAATCACTAGGAAAGCATGTTGATATAAATGGACCCCAAACCAGTTTACTCACTTTGGTTGTATGTACTGTAAGGGCTTGTTAGACTTCAGCAAAGACTACAGGTGAAATCACTGCTGACTGTGGTGTCGTTTTGAAGTATAATTTTTTTCAAATATTCTATTCTAAATTCTAGCACTCAAAGATGTGCCTCCAGCTCAAAAAGTTTAAGAACTGCCATCCTACCGCCATCTAAGATGCAACAGAACTATCCCCAAGGGCAAACTGAAACAGAAGTGTCGGTCTTCAGGATGTCATTCCCTCTTCCTGCTACCAGCTTCTTGCCCACCATTGTTGGTTTTATCTCCGTGCAGAAAACTTACTGCTCTATAGTTCTTTCTCCCCAGGTTAGCAGTTCCAGGGTATCGTCTAGCTAGCCTAATGGACTAATCCATGCACACCTGTGTGCTAATGTGCTTCAGTTGTGTCCGACTCTGCCAGGCTCCTCTGTCCATGGGATTCTCCAGGCAAGAATACTGGAGGGAGTTGCTATGCCCTCCTCCAGGGGATCTTCCCAATCCAGGGATCGAACCTGCATCTGCTGCATTCCAGGGGGATTTCTTTTTTTACCGCTGAGTCCCTGAGGAAGCCCAATCCATGCTATCATGCAAATGGACATGGGCCCTTCCCTCCAGTCAACGTACATGTTCATGGAGGTCTCAGGAGACTCGACCTCTCTAGTGCCTGACAGGACAGAAGACGGACACATGAGGAAATCTTGCTGAAAGAGAGACTTTCTCACAGGTGTGATCTTGGGATCCTCTTGTTCTCCCCTGTTACACTCGTCGTCTCCTACACAAGTGATTCAACTTCCCTGAATTCCATCCTCTCAGTTCAGTGAGACCACCAGGCTTTGTTTGCTTTCCCCATCCCCTGAATGAAGCCTAGAAACTGCCTCTAACTAGTAACCTAAAGGTGAAAGAGGAGAGTGAAAAAGCTGGTTTAAAACTCAGCATTCAAAAAACTGAGATCACGGCATCCAGTCCCATCACATCATGGCAAATAGATGGGGACAAAATGGAAACAGTGACAGACTTTATTTTCTTGAGCTCCAAAATCATTGCAGATGGTAACTGCAGCCATGAAATTTAAAGACACTTGCTCCTTGGAAGAAAAGTTATGACCAACCTAGACAGTGTATTTAAAAACAGAGACATTACTTTGCCAACAAAGGTCCATATAGTCAAAGCTATGGTTTTTCTAGTAGTCATGTATGGATGTGAGAATTGGACCATAAAGAAAGCTGAGCACCGAAGAATTGATGCTTTTGAACTGTGGTGAGAAGAAGACTCTTGAGAGTCCCTTGGACTCCAAGGAGATCCAACCAGTCAATCTTAAAGGAAATCAATCCTGAATATTCACTGGAAGGACTGATGCTGAAGCTGAAGCTCTAATTCCTTTAGCACCTGATGAGAAAAGCTGGCTCACTGGAAAAGACCCTGATGCTGGGAAAGATTTAAGACAGGAGGAGAAGGGGATGATAGAGGATGAGATGGATGGATGGCCTCAAGGGACATGAGTTTGAGCAAGCTCCAGGAGATCGTGCAGGACAGGGAAGCCTGGTGTGCTGCAGTCCATGTGGTTGCAAAGAATTGGACATGGAAGAAAAGTTATGACCAACCTAGATAGCATATTGAAAAGCAGAGACATTACTTTGCCAACAAAGGTCCGTCTAGTCAAGGCTATGGTTTTTCCAGTGGTCATGTATGGATGTGAGAGTTGGGACTGTGAAGAAAGCTGAGTGCTGGAGAATTGATGCTTTTGAAGTGTGGTGTTGGAGAAGACTCTTGAGAGTCCCTTGGACTGCAAGGAGATCCAACCAGTCCATTCTGAAGGAGGTCAGCCCTGGGATTTCTTTGGAAGGAATGATGCTAAAGCTGAAACTCCAGTACTTTGGCCACCTCGTGCGAAGAGTTGATTCATTGGAAAAGACCCTGATGCTGGGAGGGATTGGGGGCAGGAGGAGAAAGGGATGACAGAGGATGACATGGCTGGATGGCATCACTGACTCGATGGATGTGAGTCTGAGTGAACTCTGGGAGTTGGTGATAGACAGGGAGGCCTGGTGTGCTGCAATTCATGGGGTCGCAAAGAGTCGGACACAACTGAGCAACTGAACTGAACTGAACTGAACTGAGTGACTGAACAAATAAGCTGAAGCAATCATAGGACTGACCTTGATTTTTTCCCGTTCTTAAGGGACCACAGTCCTGTGCTGACTATTGTCCAAGGTCTGAAACCACTGTGTCATAGTTTGCCCAGATTTTTAGTTACTTGAGGTAAGAGAGTAACCTCTGGAGCCTGTATTACTTCATCATGGGCAGAAGCTGAACTTCTCTTAAGGCAGATTTAATGAAACAACATATGACGTTTTAAGTCATGGTGTTTTTATTTAGTAGATATTGGACATTTTTTCCATTTTGTTGCATAATTTTGGTAAACATCATTTAACAACATTTTAAACTGTGTATACATTCATTCACTTACCAAACACATTGGTTGAGTAATTCCTACGCTCCAGGCTCTGGATAAAGCAGTGTATTGAGATAAGATCGCCAGCCTCCCAAAGCTTTTATGCTAGAGGAAAGAAGATAGGTAAAAGATAAACCTGTGATAAGAGCTAGAAAACAGGGTGGTATGTTAAAGAGTGATAAGGGCAGCTACTGAAGATTTGTATTTAGGGAAGCCCTCTCAGAAGGTATGATGTGGGAACTGAGTGATTTGTGGGGCAGTCACGTGCAGTGTTCCAGGCGAGGCAGGGATGTGCCTGAGCCCCAGCAAAGTGGCAAGCCTGGTGCGTTGGTGGAACAGAGAGGAGACTGGCTTGATGAGAGTACGGTGAACCAGGCAGGAGAGTGATACTAGATGAACGCAGGGGCCAGGCTCTGTGGGGCAAAGAATGTCGTACAGAGGCAGAATTTATTTACTTAATTTTATCGTCACATATTGACTTCCTTATTCCTGTCCTGTGAAACTTAGATTTTTGCATTTTACAACATCGTATCATAAATAACACTGCAATTAAAACCTTTGTTCTCCACAATCCCCATACTTAGACTTATTTCAATATGGCAGAATTTCAAGACTGGAATTAAAGAGTCAAGAGGTAGCAGCAGGAGCTGATGGTGCCCTTGGGGTCCCTGTTACATTCAGGGGTGTCTGTCCTCAGCTGCGGTGGAGCTGCTGACACATCACACTTTGCATGACTAGAGCCACCTCCCCACGTGCCTGGGAATGACACCCCTCCAAGCCTACAGCCAGTGGCTGACTGGTGTGCAGATACAAAAGCTCCCACCTCCTTGCCTCAATGCAGGACAAACTCTGTGGTGCCATTTACACTCCAGAGCTCCTGAAAGGACCAGGCGGAAGCCATGATTCTCCCGAAGTCACATTCTTGCTTAGTTTTTCCTGTCGATTACCCTACTCCCCCCTCCCTCCCTCCCAGATTTATTCCAGAATGTTCCCCCTAAAAGTCACCTGCACAGGAATCCCCACATCAGGATCTCCTCTAGAGAACCCAATCTAAGACAGGATATGAGGTTTTTGAAGATTCCTGATTTATCCCTGGTGGCTCAGAGGGTAAAGCATCTGCCTGCAATGCAGGAGACCTGGGTTCGATCCCTGGGTCAGGAAGATCCCCTGGAGAAGGAAATGGCAACCCACTCCAGTATTCTTGCCTGGAGAATCCCATGGATGGAGGAGCCTGGTGGGCTACAGCCCATGGGGTTGCAAACAGTTGGACACAACTGAGCAACTTCACTTTCACTTTACGCAGGAGATGCAGGTTCGATCCCTGATCCAGAAAGATCCCACATGCCCTGGAGCAACTAAGCCCGTGTGCCACATATATTGAGCCTGTGCTCCACAGCAAGGGAAGCCACCTCAGTGAGAAGCTCAAGCATCACAGCTACAGAGTAGCCCCTGCTCACCAAACTAAAGAAAAGCCCACACAGCAACAAAGACCCAGCACAGCCAAAAATAAATAAATACATACATACATAAAATTATATAAAAAAAGAAGAAATTCCATTTTTAGAAACACTGTCCACTGAAGGCAATTTGAAAGGCACACAGTTCCCATGAAGGGTAGAAATTACTAGGAGGTCGCAGATAGGTAGCTGAAGGATAACTAAAGGTCTGGAGGTGAAGGACTCATGGTAGCTGATGGCTCCATGTGGGATGAGGATTAAGATTGCATTGGGTTTGGAGGAGTTAGGAGCACAAGCCTGTGAAGACTTAGGAAGAGCCAGACTTGACCTTCAGCAGCAGGAGGTCATTTGAGAGCATCAGGTGAACTTGGTCCTTCTTTCAGCGACACCGAGAGCCTGCGGGTTATCCCACTGGTCCCAGAGCACCCTCCCATTCTCCCCCAGGAGTCTGCCATTTGATCCCAGGGGCTCTGTGACTTTAAGATAAGAGGACAAGAGAACAGAAACACTGAAGCCGGGGATGGGAGCAATGGTCAAGAGAAAGAAGGAGACACATTGAGAAATGAGAAAGAGGGTTCAGAGCAGGGGAGGAAAACTTAAGGGATCCTGACACTTTAATTATGATTCTTGTTCTCCTCTGTGCTATGGGAGAAGAAGGCAGTCACACAGGAAAACTGAAGATCAGCAGTGGCTGTCACATGGGTGTGTGTGCTCAGTCATGTCTGACTCTTCGCAACCCCATGAACTTTAGCCTGCCAGGCTCCTCTGTCCATGGGATTTTCCAGGCAAGAATACTGGAGTGGGTTGCCATTTCCTTCTCCAGGGGATTTTCCTAACCCAGATAGAGACTGAACCTGTGTCTCCTGCATGGGCAGGCAGATTCTCTACCACTGCGCCGCCTGGAAACCGAATGACTATCACACACGCACACACGCACCCTGGTACTCTTCCCTGGGCCCCCATCTCCCCATCCTTTGAAGAGAGGATCTTAGATAAGGGAGCCCCAGTAGAGGGTTTGGAAGCACCTCTTATTGAGAGTCTGGGCAGATGCCAACCTGGCTTCCAGAGTAGATGACAATTCTACTGCCAACCATTTCTGAAGAGGCTGATAACTGAAGAGGCTGTGATCTAGAATCATTAACAAATCTGACCAAACATCAGGAAAGTAAGAAAAGACTACGTGCAGGAAGGCAGTTGGACTTGCTCTGGATTCTTGTGCTATCTCTACCCATCAAAACGAGAATAGCGATGATTAGGTACACACTGGACCATACCCTTCATGTACTGAACACACACACCCTTCCAGCTCTAAGGTGGCATGGTCCCAGAGCTGCTTTCCAGGACTGTGGATGGGTCTCACTGAGCCAGTTTTCAGGATGATGGTAATAACTGAGACTTACACAGGACTCTATAACTTACAAAGTATTTCAGAAATACTACATTTAGCTGCCACTCATCTGTAAGACAGCTGCTCTTTATCATTGTGGTTTTCATTTTTTCATGACGAGTACACTGAGATGAGTACATTGAGGGTCAGAGCAGTGAAATAACTAGCCCACACTCCCATAGCCAACATGAAGCAATCCTTTTCTAGTGCATCTGCATCCTGTTCGTTCTCACACTCTATTTGCCTGCCTTGTCCCTTTCTCTGACTACCGGAGTCTTCTTACATCCTGCTACTCAAGGCTAAGAGGTCTAAGATCCTAAAAAGGGCAATAGGGCATTGGCCACCCATGGACTCCTGAAAGCCTATACTCTCTTTCTAAAGGATCTTCTCATGCTTGATGGGAAAAGACCATGATGGTACAGCCTTTTTAATTTGGGGGTACAGCTCCCAACTTCCTGAACTCACGAAGCACTCCCTTCTCTGCCTAATTTGCTCCTCTGTTGCTCCCAATATGGCAGGCATCTTCACATCAGTGGAAAGACAACAAGATGCATGAACCTATCCCTGCATGTGCATCCTCTGCACCGCAGGGCGTGCAGGAAGTGAGAGCTCAGGTCACCGGCCACTGAATGCCAAGCACATCGCTTTATAACCTGCCCCACCAGCTCCCTGTTACTCCCCCGCCAGCAGAGCTGCCTGTGTGACTAATCTGGGCGGATAGAAGGCTAATTCTTTCTCTCCTTACCCTAAATGAAGTCTCGTTAGGAAGGTAAATGCTCTGCCTGGAACAAATACATCACTTAACATATTCCAGAGACACATTTAAATTATCTAAATTATTTTTAGATGATGTGCCCCTTTGGATTATCCAGACCATTGCTGCTTTCCTTAGCAAGAATAATTGACACAAAAAGAAACTCACCTGAAGCCCCAAACCCCAGGGCTTAAGCCAACTTGCAGAACAGGTATAGAGCCTACTGTGGAAGGAAATCTACAGCGATCATGTCTGGGAGAATTCATCAGCCTGAGGAACGTGGTGGTGGTAATTCCAGCCTTTGCAAGCCCTGACTCACAGCAGAGCGTGCTGCGCGATGGCGACAGACCCAGCTTTGGCTTGGATGACTTTCTCAGGTGGAGACACCCCGCAGGCCTGGGAGGCTCCATAATCCTCACCAGGGCATTATTACCATTGCCAGTGCTAGCCGTTAGTAGGCACAGATGCCCTGCTGAGGTTCCCAGGTGGGACGTGTGGGGCCAAGACTCCTCAAGAAAATAGAAGAGCCTCTAGACTGGAGGTTCCTTCCCCAGCTCACAGCAACAGGGGCGCTTAGTCCAGGGAAGCTACGATGGTGGCAGAGAGGCAGGGAGGGAGGAAAACTGTGGGTGGCCCACCTCCTAGAGCAGTGTGCCTGCCATGCCTTGGCACCGGAAGCAGGCTAAACAGCCACGCCGGCGCCCACAGGTCTGTTGGCTAGCCCAGGAGGCCCCATGAGGGTGATTAGAACTAGAAGTGTTTGTCAGACAGCAACACCAATCACAGACTCTGGAGGAAACCAGGCGAGAAACAAGAAGGGTTTCCTCTTGGAGCTGCTGCAATGAGGCAGGGAGAGTTCTGGGTCAAAGGCCAAAGACCAGCAGATTTAAGGAACAGGCTGTGGAGGTGATCAGTGAATTAGAGTCCCTCCCATTCCTAATGTTCTGTGGTTCGAGTTTATGGGAGGAGACTGGATAAACTCACTTCGAAAATACACAAATGCTCAGCACCAGGAAATGTCAGTGATGCAGTCAAGACTGTCTGCCTTGAGCATGATCTTTGTAGGCCACTGACAGCAGAGCTGAAGACTGGACGCCACAGACAGAGGGTGTGGGTATAAGAAAAGGTAGGTGATTCTAGCTGAAATATCGGGGAGCTGGTTATGGAACAGATTGGAAGGGGAAAACTCCATAAAATGAACTCTTTATTTTTTTAAACTCAAGGCTGAAGATCTCATCTTTCCTCCTGGGGAGAGAGATTCTGCTACTGTTTCAGCCAAGGTGTGAGCCTCCTAAAGGAGGAGACGACTCAGGTGTTCCCTCTGGAAAGGTGGCTGCTGGTGAGAGAAGGGGGGCTACAGGGGACTCAGGGCTGACTTAGGGTTTGCCACAGTGATTGAGATGCCCAAGACCCTGACTTCCATGGGTCAAAATCTTGAGTTAGGTCCCTCATGCAGACACACAGGTGGTTGCCATGTGGATGGTCTGAGATGCTTCTGGGACGACGACTTATAAATGTCTCAAGGGCAAGTCACTACGCAGTTAAGCTAGGGGAGGGGACAGATGTGATGCTTTAAAGCTAAGCAGATTCATGCAGGGCCAGGAAGGTGTTCTAGAAAATGGGGTTTCTTTTTTAATTTGTTGCTATTATTATTTTTGCTGCACTGGGTCTTCAT
This sequence comes from Bos indicus, assembly GCF_029378745.1. Lineage (NCBI taxonomy): Eukaryota > Metazoa > Chordata > Mammalia > Artiodactyla > Bovidae > Bos > Bos indicus. The sequence continues at coordinate 72,145,606 of NC_091775.1, forward strand.
TGCTGCCCATCAGTTCAGTTCAGTCGCTCAGTTGTGTCCGACTCTTTGCGACCCCATGAATCACAGCACACCAGGCTTCCCTGTCCATCACCAACTCCAGGAGTTCACGCAGACTCACGTCCATCAAGTCAGTGATGCCATCCAGCCATCTCATCCTCTGTCATCCCCTTCTCCTCTTGCCCCCAATCCCTCCCAGCATCAGAGTCTTTCCCAATGAATCAACTCTTCGCATGAGGTGGCCAAAGTACTGGAGTTTCAGCTTTAGCATCATTCCTTCCAAAGAAATCCCAGGGCTGACCTCCTTCAGAATGGACTGGTTGGATCTCCTTGCAGTCCAAGGGACTCTCAAGAGTCTTCTCCAACACCACACTTCAAATACATCAATTCTTTGGCGCTCAGCTTTCTTCGCAGTCCAACTCTCACATCCATACATGACCACTAGAAAAACCATAGCCTTGACTAGACGGACCTTTGTTGGCAAAGTAATGTCTCTGCTTTTCAATATGCTATCTAGGTTGGTCATAACGTTCCTTCCAAGGAGTAAGCATCTTTTAATTTCATGGCTGCAGTCACCATCTGCAGTGATTTTGGAGCCCCAAAAAATAAAGTCTGACACTGTTTCCACTGTTTCCCCATCTATTTCCCATGAAGTGATGGGACCAGATGCTATGATCTTCGTTTTCTGAATGTTGAGCTTTAAGCCAACTTTTTCACTCTCCTCTTTCACTTTCATCAAGAGGCTTTTGAGTTTCTCTTCACTTTCTACCATAAGATGGTGTCATCTGCATATCTGAGTTTATTGATATTTCTCCCGGCAATCTTGATTCCAGCTTGTGCTTCTTCCAGCCCAGCATTTCTCATGATGTACTCTGCATAGAAGTTAAATAAGCAGGGTGACAATATATAGCCTTGATGTACTCCTTTTCCTATTTGGAACCAGTCTGTTGTTCCATGTCCAGTTCTAACTGTTGCTTCCTGATCTGCATATAGGTTTCTGAAGAGGCAGGTCAGGTGGTCTGGTATTCTCATCTCTTTCAGAATTTTCCACAGTTTATTGTGATCCATACAGTCAAAGGCTTTGGCATAGTCAATAAAGCAGAAATAGATGTTTTTCTGGAACTCTCTTGCTTTTTCAAGAGATGATCCAGGGGATGTTGGCAATTTGATCTCTGGTTCCTCTGCCTTTTCTAAAACCAGCTTGAACATCTGGAAGTTCACGGTTCACATATTGCTGAAGCCTGGTTTGGAGAATTTTGAGCATTACTTTACTAACGTGTGAGATGAGTGCAATTGTGCAGTAGTTTGAGCATTCTTTGGCATTGCCTTTCTTTGGGATTGGAATGAACACTGACCTTTTCCAGTCCTGTGGACACTGCTGAGCTGCTTCCCATGGGCTTTCTCTATTGTGGCGAGTGGAAGCTACTCTCTAGTTGCAACATGCAGGCTTCTTGCTCCAGTGGCTTCTCTTGTTGAGGAACATGGGCTAGTCGCAGCATGCAGGCTCAGTTGTTCTGCGGCATATGGGATCTTCCGGGACCAGAAATCGGACCTGCATCCCCTGCACTGGCAGGTGGGTTCTTAACCACAAGACCATGAGGGAAGTCCTAGAAGAGGGGTCCTCTGATCTGCCTCTCTGGGGAAAGAACTGTCCTGGCTCCTGCATGATCTGCCAATGCATCTCTGTGTATGCCCACTGCACCTGTAGCGGCGGGACTGTTTAGCTCTGGTCCTTGGACTCTTTCATCAATGGAAACTGATGAGGTCAGGTGAGGAGTTCAGGCAAGGCTTTAACTGGGACTTATGCTGCAGCAGTGGGGAGCGAAAACAAGTGATAGTGTCCATCTCTAGGGAGGGTGGGCTGGTCCTTAAATGAGGTGAGGGTAGGGGTGGATCAGTGCGTCTGATTGGAGGAGTGGCTTAGGTCTGCTCACCCGCTTGGTGGTGCTGTGGGCAGGATCATATGCAGTACCCTGCTTTTGCTCCCAGCACCTCAGAGTTGGCTTGTGGTCTTTTTGTATCTTGTTCATAATTGCCCCAATAGCTCATGCATGCAGTTATTTTTCGTCGCTTATTGTAGGAGTCCCCAGACTCTAGGATCTAATGCCTGATGATCTGAGGTGGAGCTGATGTAATAATAATAGAAATAAAGTGCACAATAAATGTAAGGCACTTGAATCATCCCCAAACCATAAACCCATCACGCCCCCCCGACACTATTTCGTGGAAAAATTGTCTTCCACGAAACTGGTCCCTATGTCAAAAAGGCTGGGAACTTCTGCCTTAAAGTTTTCCCTGTATTCTGTTGCTTGAGGAGATGTTTGTCCAGGTGCAAGCCCTCTCGTGGCTCAGATGGTAAAGAATCTGCCCGCAATGTGGGAGACCCAGGTTTGATCCCTGGGTTGGAAAGAACTCTTGGAGAAGGGCATGGCAACCCACTCCAGTATTCTTGCCTAGAGAATTCCATGGACAGAGGAGCCTGGTGGGCTACAGTCCATGGGGTTGCAAAGAGTCGGACACGACTGAGCAACTAACACCAACACAAGCCCTGCAGTAAAGGTTCCCGTCTGCCTCAGTACAGCTTTTAAGCATCCAGGTAGATAGAATCTCCTTGATGGGTCAGGGTGAGCTGGGGATGGGGGGCATTTACTGAGCTCCTACTGTCCAAGGAGGCTGGTTCGTATGTAGGAAAGCCCTTGGGTTGCCAGAAAGATCTGGGTTCAAGTCCTGCCTGACTATGTTGCTGACCTCTCTGATTCCACAGAGTCCTTGATTATAAAACGGGGACAATCACTCCACAGGGCTGGAGTGAGGATGTGATAAATGTGATAATATACAGCCCTAGGTCAAAAGTAGCTCCAGTCATTTCGCTTCCTGTGCGTGTCAGAAACACAGTAGGAGAGCAGGACCTGAGATCGAGGTGGATTAAGGAGCTGGAGGAACAGGTGTGCCCAACTCGGGGCCCTCACTGTGCTCGCCTCTCATCCAGTGCCGTGAGGAGGGGAACCAGCCTGAGCCCAGGGCACCTTACGGAGATGGCAGCCCGTCACTCCAGAGACTCCTCAACGCAGAACCTGTGACAGGCCCGGGACACACGAGCCGTGCAAACTGTGCCTCAGCACTGCCTTTGGCAAACAGGGTCACCCCGGAAACCCCACTAAGCCCAGACTCTCTGGCCCTGCCTGCACAACACAACGCAAACACACATTAAAGCCCAAGGTGGTACACCGGCCCAGCCTGTGGTGCGTCTCCTTGGTTGAGACGATAAGGGCGGAGAAATGAAAAGTAATTTCCAAAGGGGAAACGTTAGTTAAGATCATGTGGGCAAACTGCCAGTGGATAGACTTTCATTTTTCTTTTTACATTTCAGCCCTATTTGTGTGTGCTTTTTAAAAAATATTTTAATTTATTTTTGGCTGTGCTAGGTCTTCATAGCTGCTCGAGGTTTTCTCTAGGTACGGTGAGCTGGGGCTCGTCTTTGTTGTAGTGTGTGGACTTCCCTGGAGTGGCTTCTTTTGCTGCGGGGCACAGGCTCTGGGTGGATGCGGGCTTCAGTAGTCGTGGCACGTGGGCTCAGTATTTGCAGCTCCCGGGCTCTAGAGCACAGGCTCAATCGTTGTGGCGCGTGGGCTTCGTTGCTCTGGGGCATGTGGGATCATCCCTGACCAGGGACCGAACTCGTGTCTCCGGCATTGGTGGGCAGATTCTTTACCACTGAGCCACGGGGGAAGCACCCTATTTGCATCTTCTTGTATGAGACTGTGTCTGCCAGGTATTAAATGTGTCAAGCCAAAAGAGAAATAATACGTTCTGGGTTCCAACTCCAGCTTTTGTTAACTGAGAGAGACCTTGGGCAAATCCTTTAATCTTGTTGAGCCTCAGTGATCTCATTAAAATGGGGAGACTAGTGTCTTCTTAAAGGGTTGTATGCTATGCTATGCTAAGTCGCTTCAGTCGTGTCCGACTCTGTGCGACCCCATAGACGGCAGCCCACCAGGCTCCGCCGTCCCTGGGATCCTCCAGGCAAGAATACAGGAGTGGGTTGCCATTTCCTTCTCCAGGGCATGAAAGAGAAAAGTGGAAGTGAAGTCGCTCAGTCGTGTCCGACTCTTAGCGACCCCATGGACTGCAGCCTACCAGGCTCCTCCGTCCAAGGGATTTTCCAGGCAAGAGTACTGGAGTGGGGTGCCATTGCCTTGGTTAGGATCAAATAAAACAACGAGTGTAAAAGCCCTTGGTGAACTGGAGGCAGAAGTGATACAAGTGGAAGCTCGTTTTTGCACATTGAATGTTCCTTGACTGCTTGAAGCGTCTGTTATTACCAGGTCGACGTCCAGGTTATCGAGTGGTATCTTGGCAGACATCTGAGCCTGCCCCTTCTCTGCTCATTCAGTCCTTAATTCGGTCTCACACCTCCATCAGGTCAGAAGAACTGAGACAGTGTTGGCTCGTGCCTGGGGCAGGTCGGATGTTGCTGAATAGTCGTTGAGGACTCTCAGGCAGCGGCCCCCAACCTTTTTGGCACCAGGGACCAGGGACCGGTGTCATGGAAGACAGTTTTTCCCCGGACCGGGAAGGAAGGGATATTTTGGGGATGATTCAAGCACACTAAGGTTCTCACTCCTATGAGAACATAGTGTTGCCTCCGATCTGACAGGAGGTGGAGCTCAGGCGGTAACACAAGTGACAGGGAGCAGCTGTAAGTACAGGTGAAGGTTTGGTCACTTGCCTGCCACCCACCTCCTGCTGTGTGGCCCGGTTCCTAACGGGCCACAGACCAGGATCGGGTTGTGGGGCCCCTGCTCTGAGGGACAGAGGTGATGTGACAACTTGCTGGTGTGAGTGTGGGAGCCATTCAGTGCTTGCCTTGCACACCCTCTCAAAGCTCCTCTTGCCCCAGCCTTTCCCTCCACAAGGGCAGCCAAAGAGGAGATGAGGAAAGACAGTGCACAGGGTGCCGACTGCCATGGCCTCCAGGTTGCTCCACCCACAAAGCCTCCATCAAACACTTGAATCCAAAAGAAAGAAACACAGCCTCTCAGGTTCTCCCTTTTCTCCTCACGCTCTCCCTTCCCACACGCTGCAAAGATGATCAGAGACGAGACTGTAGACATACAGCTAGGAAGCCAAGGAGCAGGTGTGATTCCCAACCATGCTTCGTGAGTGGAGTTTACTGTCTCTTGCTCACCATGCTTTGAGCAGAAACGACCTTGTCAAATCAATTTTATTAAAAAAATTAAAGCCACTTGCTAACCATAAGAGAACACACACTTGTTGTAGAAAATTTAGAAAAGAAAGTGATAAAGAAGAAAAAAAGACTCTCCATAATTCCACCATTACTGACATCTTGAGTGGGCTTCCTTTCCGTGTTTCCTCAGTCACAAAATCTGGGTACTGGGTGTACAGTTTTGTGGGCTTTTTTACTTAATGTTCAGGAAAATTTTCTCATAGGGCTAAAATCCTCAAAAAAGAAGGATTTTTAATGTTTGCATGAGGTCTATCACATAGATGAATCACAAATTGTTTAACTGATGCCCTATTGTTCAACATGGAGGCTGTTTTAATTTTTTCCATTCAAAATAACACTGCTATTAATATCCTTGTACATGAGTGTCCATGTCTCTGATTATTTCCTTAATATAAATTACTAGAAATAGAGCTACTGGGTCAAAAGAGTAAGAACATTTCTGAAAGTCTTGCTTGATCTGTGCTGCCAAACTGCCCTCAAGAAAGTATATACCATCTATTAGTGTCCTCTTTGATTTCTTTCACCAGTGTTTTATAGTTTTCTATATATAGGTCTTTAGTTTCTTTAGGTAGATATATTCCTAAGTATTTTATTCTTTCCGTTGCAATGGTGAATGGAATTGTTTCCTTAATTTCTCTTTCTGTTTTCTCATTATTAGTGTATAGGAATGCAAGGGATTTCTGTGTGTTGATTTTATATCCTGCAACTTTACTATAATCATTGATTAGTTCTAGTAATTTTCTGGTGGAGTCTTTAGGGTTTTCTATGTAGAGGATCATGTCATCTGCAAATAGTGAGAGTTTTACTTCTTCTTTTCCAATTTGGATTCCTTTTATTTCTTTTTCTGCTCTGATTGCTGTGGCCAAAACTTCCAAAACTATGTTGAATAGTAATGGTGAAAGTGGGCACCCTTGTCTTGTTCCTGACTTTAGAGGAAATGCTTTCAATTTTTCACCACTGAGGATAATGTCTCTAGTAATTTTCTGGTGGCATCTTTAGGGCTTCCTATGTATAGTGTCATGTCATCTGCAAACAGTGAGAGTTTTACTTCTTCTTTCCCAATCTTGATTCCTTTTATGCTCTTACATTTAATCTTAAATGTATATAATTATTTAGTAGTTTTTTTAGGAAAAAACACACACACACACACACAAAACCCTCTGTCTCCTCAGTTGGGTCAGTCACTGGAGGGCAGGGGATACATGCCTTTTATTTCTCTTAGAAGAAATGAGTATAGCACCAAGCACACACTGACGTTTAATTTTTCATTTCTTAATTCTCTTATTTAACAAGCATCGTTGAGCATCCATTAATATGTCAGGCATTGCACTCAGTGCTGAAGAAACTAGCTCCCCTTCTGACAGGAGTGGGGTATGTCAGCACACAGGCTGTTATGAGAGCATTAAGCAGAGATCTCACACCAGGATTGGAGGAAATAAGGAGGACTTCCTGAAGGAGATGGTGGCTGACAGGAGCTGGCCGATAAGTAATATGGCTGAGGGGATGGGTGTTTCAGGAAAAGAAAGAAGTACTTGTGGAGTTATAGTCGACAAAGAAGGTATGAGGCTTGAAGGAATTTACTACTGGCTCAACACAGCCAGAACTTCGGGAGCAACAGAGAAAATGCAGGAGATGAGAGAGTTGCAAACTCTGTTACATGTGACCAGCTTTGGGCCTTACCAGTCAGTGTATATATAAGCAATCCCACGGCGTCAACACCCAGCTCCCGTGTGCTCTGCATCCCATTGACCACAGGAAGTCAAGATCTTGGAGGCAGTCAGAGTTCAGCGTCTTTCCCATCGAGTGTTCAGGGGACTCTTTGGGAAGTACGTCCGTGCTTCAGTGAAACAACCTAGGTCACCCCTCACTGCCATCTCTAGCCAGGCTGCAATACTGCAGTCCCAGGCCTTGGTGCTTCAGCAACGGTGCCAGTGCAAGACTGGAACAAATACCCAGCAGACTGAGGAGCTTCATGTGTTGAAGTCGGAGCATTACTGCTGCATCTGAAGACCAGAGATTATTGCACTGCTCTAGCAAAGTGTGAGGGAAAATGCTCTTACCGGATACAATTCATATAAGGGTTCATAGCAAGGCTGCTCAGCTTCACAGAACTAGCTCTTTAAACATCCATACAAGCCCCCTTTCTTCCAGGAGCCGCACATGCTGCCCACACGGCTAGGGGAGATAAGTCCTAGAGTTAGCTTCCACTGTGAACCCGGAACACCATCCTCCTTGGGCACCTGGGCCCAAATGCTAGACGAATTCAGGGAGGCAGATCCCTTCTTCTCTATGATTGCTGAGTTCTCAGGCCTCACTACCTATAATCATGCCTCCCTCAGTGCCACCCCAGTTCATCAGGTGGCTGATTCAATCAGGAGTAAGGTTCAGACTCTTTCTCATAGGTCTCAATCAACAGGTGTAAATGGATACATGGAGGGAAGGCAATGGCCCAACCATTCTTATTAAAGGCATCTGAACACCATCTCCTGCTCAGACAACACATTTGGCTTTTTGAAAGTGTTTTATTTTTATTTTTTGGCCGTACCATTCAGCATATGGTTCTTAGTTCCCTGACTAGGGAACAAACCTGTGCCCCCTGCAGTGGAAGGACAGAGTCTTAACCACTGGACCATCTGGGAGGTCCCCACACCTGGCTTTGTTATAGTACATAGACTTTATTCTGTAAGCAAAGAGGATCCAATAAAGTTTTCATGTAATATATTAGTATACTAACTGTACTATACTGCTGCTGCTGCTAAGTTACTTCAGTTGTGTCCGACTCTGTGTGACCCCATAGACGGCAGCCCACCAGGCTCCCCCGTCCCTGGGATTCTCCAGGCAAGAACACTGGAGTGGGTTGCCATTTCCTTCTCCAATGCATGAAAGTGAGAAGTGAAAATGAAGTCGCTCAATCGTGTCCGACTCTTCAAGACCCCATAAACTGCAGCCTACCAGGTTCCTCCGTCCATGGGATTTTCTAGGCAAGAGTACTGGAGTGGGGTGCCATCGCCTTCTCTAATTAGTGATTAATATCCACAAAATATACATGGAGCTCTCAGAAACTGGTAAGGAAAGACAAACTTGGTAGAAATGGATAAATGATACGAATATGCAATTCATGGAAGACAATATCTAAATATCCAGTAAATGTACTTAAAATATGCTAAAGAAAATTAAAGCAATAATGTAATTTTACTTTCTACCCTTCAGATTGGTAAAAATTAAGAATGATAACACCTACTGCTGGTGGCAATAAAGAAGAAACAGTTTTTATTGCTAGATGAAATATAAATTGCTACAAACTCTTCGGCAATCAGGCAAAGACTATAAAAACTTAACACATACGTCCTTTATCCCAGTAATCCCATTGCTGCTAATTGACCCTATAGAAGCACAGTTAACCCTTGAACAATACGGGTTTGAACTTCGTGGATCCTTAATGGGTTGTTTTTTTTTTTTCTTCTGTAGTAAATACTGTAGTAGTAAACAATCTGTGGTTGGTTGAATCAGCAGATACAGAAGAACCACAAATAGAGAGGAGCTGCTTCCCAGGTGGCGCTTGTGGTAAAGAAACGGCCAGCTGATACAGGAGAGATAAGAGGTGTGAGTTCGATCCCTAGGTCGGGAGGATCCCCTGAAGAAGAAATGGCATCCCGCTCCAGTATTCTTGCCTGGAGAATCCCATGAACAGAGGAGCCTGGCAGGCTACAGTCCATATGGTCGCAAAGAGTCAGGCATGACTGAAGTGACTTAGCATGCAGATACCTATATATATAGCAGGCAAAGTATGGTGGCTCAGATGGTAGAGAGTCTGCCTGCGACGCAGGAGACCCGGATTCAATCCCCGGGTCGGGAAGATCCCCCTGGAGAAGGAATTGGCAGTCCACTCCAGTATTCTTGCCTGGAAAATCCCGTGGATAGAGGAGCCTGGCAGCCTACAGCAAGCACATGGGGTTGCAAAGAGTTGGATAGGACTGAGAGAGTAACACACGCACCAGGTACACACAGGTTTTGGACTGCGTGGAGAACTGGCTCTCTAATCCCTGTATTGTTCGGTGTCAAGTGCAAAAGCAAAGGACAAAGGATACGTGTAGGAAAGTGTTTATTGCTCTATTGTTTATGGTTGGCAAAACACTGAAAACAAAGCGAAATCCCACTATTAGGGGAATGACTGAATACGTAATGATGTACACAGGCTGTGAGGAGTTGTTTAGCCTTAAGAATATGTTAGATTATACTCATTGACTTAGAGGGATTTCCATGAAGTGTGATTAAGTGGGAAAAGCTATATGCAAAGGTGTATATGTACTCTGATCCAATTTTAGAAAATGCAGGCAGCTACCGATTGCAAAACAACAACCCTAAAACCTTGTGTGTGTGTGTGTATTGTCCTGCCTTGCAGATAGGAGTGACCAATGAGATATAAGTGGAAGTTTTGGATGGAGTGTTTGCTGAAGTTCATTTTTACTCCAGGTCTTCCCCTTTTCTTATTTGAAATAAGGATGTGATAGTTGGCATTTTTACCGTCATTTTATGGCTTTGAAGATATGAAGTGTGAAAGACTACAAGGCAGATGGAACCTGGCTCCCTGATCACTTTATGGAGCGCTGGACTTTGTACATGCAAGGATAAAACCTCAAGTGACTAAACGCCTGTAGTTTGGTCACATAATGAAGGACCAAATATAATTATGATTATAATGAAGAAAAAGTATGAAAGTACACATTCTTAGCATTGATTACTTGGGGTGGGTGTGGGGGTGCAGGAAGTACAAAGAGAGACCGGAAGGAAGGTACAAAAAAAGTATCTAAATAAAAGGTGTCCTTTATTCAAAACAAAGCATTATGATATAATTCCATTTGTTTCCAATTATGTACTCACTCTTTCCAGGCCCTCTTTGTTTCTACTTAAAATTATTCCTCCCTCAGGGCCATCCATCTGAATCCCAAAGAGGGACGAGGTTTAGACCCTTCTATCACATAATCAATCAATGCAAAAAGGAGCCCATAGTGATAACCATCAAAACATTAATGGGGAACGGGGCTATCACAGGGAGGAGGATTTCAGGTGATCATTTCTTTCTTCCTTATATTTGTATGAGTGTTTTAATTTTTATATTGATTTGTATTATTTATATAATCAGGGAAAAAAACAATGTTATTTTCATTGTGAAAGTGAAAGTTGCTCAGTTGTGTCTGACTCTGTGATCCCATGGACTGTAGGAGTTCTCTGGGCCAGAATACTGGAGTGGGTAGCCCTTCGCTTCTTCAGGGGCTCTTCCCAATCCAGGGATCAAACCCAGGTCTCCCACATTGCAGGTAGATTCTTTACCAGCTGAGCCACAAGGGAAGCCCAAGAATACTGGAGGGCGTGGCCTATCCCTCCTCCAGAGGATCTTCCAAACTCAGGAATCAAACCAGGGTCTCCTGCATTGCAGGTGGATTCTTTACCAACTGAGCTATCGGGGAAGCCCATTTTCATTGTGGAACAACAAAAATAATAAAAAGACTGGAGTGAGGCAAGATTGGAGGCAAGATCGACTACAAAGGCATTTCAATCATCCAAGTAAGAAATGATGATGGGTTGAAGGAAGGTAATGACCATTGGAGATGGAGAGATGTAGAAAGACATAGTAAGAAATAGTAAGGAGATACACTGGGGCTTCCCAAGTGGTAAAAAATCTCCTACCAATGCAGGAGATTTGGGTTTGATCCTTGGGTTGGGAAGATCCCCTGGAGTAGGAAATGGCAACCCACTCCAGTACTCTTGCCTGGAAAATTCTGTGGGCAGAGGAGGCTGGTGGGCAACAGTCCATAGGGTCACAAAGAGTCAGATATGACTGATCATACATGCATGCACACCAAGGAGGTAGATTGATAGGATGTAGTGATTAATTGGAAGAGGAGGAGAAGGCAAGGTTTCTAGATTGAATGAACAGATGGAGAGGTGTGCCATTCCCAAAACGAGCAACAAGGAGGGAAAGTGACTGAGTGGAGGACATATAACATCCGCAAAATACTGATGCCGAAGCTCAGTGTGAATCACAATCTCTAGGCACATACTGCAAATGATTCCAGGGCACAGTCAGTGCTGAGAAAACACTAGTAAAGACCCCGACAGAGGACTAAGGACCAGAGGACAAGGAAGTCTGAGACTACGAAAACAGGATAAGAGAAAGAGGAAAGCTGAAACTGAGGTTTCATGTGCTCACAAGGTTTGCTTGTTCAACGCTTTTGGGAAAGAGTCTGAAAGGGTTTGTGGGTGAGAATGGCGGCAAATGTTTCCGAGAGGGAGAAGGGAATTGAGTATGAGAGCAGTGTGAGGAATTGCCTTGGACAGGACATGTCTTCCTGTGACTGGGGAAGGAGAGAAGTGTTCAGTAAGTATAAATGCAATAATTTGTAGGTGCAGAGAGAGAGAGGAGATGGAGAAAGTTCATGACTGATAGTCTTGGTGTCTATTTACAGCCAGCAAGGCTGTATTCGTCTATTTTTTTAAATGTGTATTCATTTGGCTCTGTTGGGTCTTAGTTGCAGCACCCAGGATCTTTATGTCCTCATGTGGATCTTTTGTTGTGGCACATGAACTTCTAGTTGGGTGTGCAGGCTTAGTAGCTCCGTGGCACATGGGATCTTAGTTTCCAGACCAGGGATCAAACCCATGTCCCCTGCATTGCAAGGTGAATTCTTAACCACTGGACCCACCTGGGAAGCCCCAAGGCCGCCTTCTAAGAGAGGTCTTGAATAGCCACCATAGGGAATGACGGAGGAAAGGGACACATGGAGACATTGCCAAGTGGTACCGAGTGCCTGGCTTTGAATGGAGATGTGACTCTGTCTTGGCCCTGACCTGCTCCCATGTAGCAGATGTACCCACTGTTCTGTCAGACTGGGTTTTTTTTTTTTTTTGGTCTGTATTCTTTTACTTTATTATTTTTTTTAATATGTTATATATATATATATATATTTAATTGGAGGATGATTGCTTTACAGTGTCTTCTGCTGTACAACAACACCGGCATGAATCAGTCGTAACTACATGCATATCCCCTCCCTCTTGAGCCAATGCAGACCTAGAGATCGGACTTGCAGACACAGCAGGGGAAGGAGAGAGTGGGAGGAACTGAGAAGGCAGCGCTGACAGTGTACACACCACGTGTGTCACGCAGCTTTGGCGTACTTGTGGCTTGTCCCGGATTTGTCCCTGGGGACCCTGTGGCTTCTGGGCTCAGGAACCTACAGAAGCTCCACATGGCCGTTTCTCTCTGAGAACCTGTGGAATCTGATCATGAAAGAGTCATTTTAGGACAGGGGCTTGCCTTGAATTCTGACTTCCTGATGGTTTTTGATTGGGGGCCAGTATTATACTCAGTCTGTGTGTGAGCAAATGTGCTTCCTTCACTTCTGCTCTTGGGGACTTAATTTACTGGAGGGGAAGCACCTGTAATCCCTGTTTGGAAAAATGTCTGCTTAACGGCGAGTCTCCCGGATGTGACGCGCTTAACAATAAGAGTTCTAATGGAGTTAGGTCTCACTGTAGCCCAGTTTACGTATAGATATGATCAGACATTTGACTGGCTAGCTGGAAATGACTGAGTCCTCAGAATGATCTCCCTTATATGTATTCTCTGACTTTATCGGGATCTCTGGTGTTTCTTGATGAAAGTGAAAGAGGAGAGTGAAAAAGTTAGCTTAAAGCTCAACATTCAGAAAATGAAGATCATGGCATCTGGTCCCATCACTTCGTGGGAAATAGATGGGGAAACAGTGGAAACAGTGTCAGACTTATCTTTTTGGGCTCCAAAATCACTGCAGGTGGTGATTGCAGCCATGAAATTAAAAGACACTCCTTGGAAGAAAAATTATGACCAACCTAGATAGCATATTGAAAAGCAGAGACATTACTTTGCCAACAAAGGTCCATTTAGTCAAGGCTATGGTTTTTCCAGTGGTTATGTATGGATGAAAGAGTTGGACTGTGAAGAAAGCTGAGCACCGAAGAATTGATGCTTTTGAAGTGTGGTGTTGGAGAAGACTCTTGAGAGTCCCTTGGACTGCAAGGAGATCCAACCAATCCATTCTGAAGGAGATCAGCCCTGGGTGTTCTTTGGAAGGAATGATGCTAAAGCTGAAACTCCAGTACTTAGGCCATGTCATGCGAAGAGTTGATTCATTGGAAAAGACTCTGATGCTGGGAGGGATTGGGGGCAGGGAGGAGAAGGGGATGACAGAGGATGAGATGGCTGGATGGCATCACCGACTCGATGGACATGAGTCTGAGTGAACTCAGGGAGTTGGTGATGGACAGGGAGGCCTGGTGTGCTGCGATTCATGGGGTCACAAAGAGTCAGACATGATTGAGTGACTGAACTGAACTGGTGTTTCCACCCCTCCATTTTCTTCCACTTCAGCACACCTCCTGGTGTATCTTCCTTCTATATCCTGCCTGAAATTCATGGCCTATCCTCTGGCATTCTTAGCATCCAGGCTCCAAGATTTTCCTGTCACTTCTTCTTTATCAATCATCAGCCTTGGATTAATCTAGCCATTTCCTCTGCTTCTATGTCAGGCCTACTGAGCCCTTCATCAGGGCCTGGGTTTTTGCTCCAATATGGTCAGCAGGGATTAGAGGGGAAGGATCCCACTGATGGGAAACAGTGACTGCAGAACCAAGAACTGGCCCCAGAGTAGCCAGGGTATTGGTTACATTCAAGAGAATTGAGCAAATATGTAACATATTAAGGATAATGACAGTGACTCATTGTTAGTGAAAGGAATTCCAAATATGAGAAGGGTAAGGCTAAGATAAACCCTGTGATACTAAATTGAAACTGGAAGTATTGGTGAGAACTTGTGGTTTTTAGTAGGCCAACATGGAAATAGATATACAGATGTGCATGTGTATATACGTTTATGTTTTCCTAACTCTGTCTATTCCAAGGACGGGGGCCTTAGAAGTAATAAATGACACTCCAGTAGCAATGAGCACACTGAATACCCAGATCCTGACTTATGAATATCACCTTCCGATAAAAGGAATCAAGTCTCCTCAGAGAAATGGCTAATTTAGGGGCCAAGGCAAGGAGTATAAGATGATTCTAGATCCTATTACTAAAAGTAACAAAATATTCAGAGAATGATGGAGTCATACCGTAAGGACACAGGAGATAACTTGAAGAAATTGCTACTGGTCATATGTATGGACAATTTAAAGATAAAAAATAATAATAGTAATAGATTATAAGTCATTGAATAAAATAGAAATTCATGAACTTTCACAACTGACTTTTAACTACAAATAAACAATTTATGGGGCTTATAAACTGTGTAGAAATAATTAAGCCTATTACAATAGCACAAAAATCAGAAGGGGTAAAATATAAGTGTATTACTGTATGTTTCTTACATTATACATGAAGTGATATAATATTTCTAATATACAATATCTTGATTTCAAGAGATACCTGTGAAAAGCTAAGCATGGATATTGTAATTTCTAGAGCAACCACTAAAATAAACAAAAATCTCATGAGAAATAGCTAAAATGTCGAAAGAGAAGACAAAATAGAACAGTTTAAAAAATGTTTGTTTTTTTGCTCTATACAAAGGAAAGCAGGAAGAGAGATTAAAAAAAAAAAGAACAGAGAACAAATGGGGTAAATTGAACATAAATAGCAAGAGAGTTGACTTAGAAGCCAGTTCTGTCAATAACTACACTAAATATAAATAGTCTAAATACTACAACTAACGGGCAGGCTGGATAAATAGAATGGTCTAGGAAGGCTTTACCACAAACGTGACAGCTAAGCGAATACTTGAAGGAGAAGAGGGAACAAGACGTGCAGATGGGTGACAATGTTTCAGGGAGAAGAGAGTGTGTGAGACTGATTTGCACTATTTTAAAAACAGAGAGCTGATTAGTAGACACTGCTCAGAGGTGAAAGTGAAAAGTGGAAGACGCTCAGTTGTGTCTGACTCTTTGTGACACCATGGACTATACAGTCCATGGAATGCTCCAGGCCAGAATACTGGAGTGGGTAGCCTTTCCCTTTTCCAGGGGATCTTACCAACCCAGGAATCGAACCGGGGTCTCCTGCACTGCAGACAGATTCTTTACCAACTGAGCTATCAGGAAAGCTCAGAGATGAAGCTGTCTGGATTCTCACTGAAATATCCAGGAATATTCTTAGGATTATATTCTAGTAAATTATTATGGCCTCAGAGCTTTGCAGGAATATCCCTTAGAACATGACTAGTTCTGGTTCTCAACTATGCCTTTTCTGAGCTCACATGTTCACTGTTCTCCATCACAAGCCACTATCCTTTATCACAAGCCTTTAAAGGTTATAGTGATAATAATCACAGAGTCATGGAATTAGGGATTGGAAGCTATCTCAAAGGTCATCTGGCTCCAACCTCATATCTGTGACATGGCTGACAAATAATGAGTCAGAGTCACATCCAGTGGAAATGATTTCACACTTCCCAGGGCCAACTCTTCATCTCACGAAAGGCCTTACTAGAAAGTTCTTTCTTCTGTGCCTCACTGCAGTTAGATTTCTTTCTGCGTCTAAGCAACCGTGATGAATGTCTTACCACATGTAGTGAATGAGAAAGTGCAAGAATTTCAAATTGACCATAAGTTTCTCGGCTTTCATCACCTTCACAGGGCCTGTCAAATGGTTTAGGTTTCAAAACTTAAACTCTTGGCCTTCACTAAACCTTCCCAATATCTTCTGTCAAGAGGCTTCCTGGACTTTTGAAGGGAAAGTAAACCAAATGGGCGTTTGTTTCTCATCAGCGAAAGCAAAGTGCTCGCAGAGGCCAGCCGGGCTATTTTTGTCTGTGGGTTGTGGACGGTTGCCAAGACTGAGCAGAGGTGTTTGCCTGTGGTAAAGACACAGACAGGGACTAGTGGAGATGACTACTGACGCAGGAGAAGGATTCAGAACCTGAGAAGCTTGTTGAGGTGATCCCAGCTTGGCCTGCAAGCTCAGACCTCTCGTTCTCCTCACTTGCACCTCCTCGTCTGTGGGCTCAGGACTGCTATGGGATTCCTCTCCAGATAGAAAGCAGACATCAAGCCTTTGGTTGGGCCTGGTCATGTAGTGCCTTCATCTTACTGTATGATGCTCTCAATCCTGGTACCCTGAGTCCAAAGTATCCTCACCACCATCCTCCCTTGTGGGACTCTGCACTGCTTTGGCCAGATGCAGACAGCTGGGGTGGGAGGAAGAACCACCTGAGATTTTTGTTGTTGTTGTTGTTTGGTGACTACATTGTGCCCAGATCTTTGTGACTGTTTGGACTGCAGCATATCAGGCTTCCCTGTCCTTCACTATCTCCTGGAGTATCTCCTGGAGTTTGCTCAGACTCATGTCCATCTGATGCTATCTAACCATCTCCTCCTCTGCCACTCCCTCCTCCTTTTGCCTTAAGTCTTTGCCAGCATCAGATGTCACAAAATCTCAAAGGGGTCAAGTTATCTGAGGGATCTAGGGACAGATTCAGATTCAAAGACTAAATGTCATCCAGAAAAACACCAGCTCCACCAGCCCCGGAATGCTAGGATTTCAGAGCCAAGAATTTGTCATCAGGTAGATTTAAGATTGGGGCTTCCCAGGTGGCTCAGAGGCAAAGAATCCGCTTGCCAATGCAGGAGACACAAAAGATGCAATTTCGATCCCTGGGTCAGGAAGATCCCCTGGAGTAGGAAATAGCAACCCACTCCAGTATTCTTGCCTGGGAAATCCCATGGACAGAGGAGACTGGCAGGCTACAGTCCACGGGGTCACAAAGAGTCAGATGAGACTGAGAACAGATCTAGGGTTATAAGGAAGCAGTTTGGGAACAAGCCAATGCAGTTCAGTTCAGTTCAGTCACTCAGTCGTGTCCAACTCTTTGCGACCCCACAGACTACAGCACATCAGGCTTCCCTGTCCATCACCAACTTCTGGAGCGTGCTCAAACTCATGCCCATCGCAGGGTCCTGAGTTATTTTAGTATTTGCATTTTCCTTTAAGAGTCCATGCGTATTGAATACATGCACATGAATGAGTGTGAATTCAGGGTGATTAAAACAATTGTTTTTATTTGGCTTGCCCGGTTCTTAGTTGCAGCTTGCAGGATCTTCAGTTGTGGCATGTGAACTCTTGGTTGTAGCATGGGGGATCTGGTTCCTGACCAGGGATTGAACCTGGGCCTCCTGTTTTGGCAGTGTGGAGTCTTAGCCACTGGACCATTGGGGAAGTCCCAGAGTGATTTTTTTAAAAAATATAGATTTTTAAATATAGATTTTTAAAATATAGATTAAAATACAGAGTTCTGGGCCCTGCTTTTAGAAATTTTGATCCAGGCAGTCTGGGTGGGACCCAGAAAGCCATCATTTGGAAATTTCCTGAGATGACTCTGGTTTGTGTTTGGGAATCATCAGCTTAAATGGCTGGGGGTGAGGCAGACACCTGTGCTGGGTCTCTTTGCTGACCTCTGAATTTTCTGTCCTCAACTGTGGTACTGCGTGGACCGTATCTTTTCTCTCACCTACCTGGATGCCTCTTGTGACTTGATTACCTCCCTGCCTGGTTTTAGCGGGTCTCAGGGCTGCTGTGAGCTAATGATAAAGAATACTTAGCACAGCGCCTAGTATTCAATAATCATCACTCAGTGGAAGTCAGTTGTTATTATCTCTGATTACAATTATATAATAGGCCTGAATTGGACAACCTATTAGACTTTGCAATCATATTCCTTGAAGACAGTGTAACTAGGTCAACCTCCTACCTATTACATTAATCCCTGGAATCTTACATTAATCTCCTCCAGAAAACTTCCTCCTATTTGGCCCCACTGGGTCCTCACTTGGTGCCAGTCCGATTTTCTTGGGTTTGCTTTCCCTGTTTTTGGCAGGAACCGGAGCAGGTGTAACCCCGCTTTGTTTAGCAATTCTCCCCAGTGGGTGGGAGGAGCTGGGCTCCCACTCGCCGTGTTCTGGTGGTGTGTTTCCGTTCCTCTGTGCTTGTGGTTATGCTTGTGGTACAACTACTTGGAACTGAACTGCAGTTTCTTTGGAGACAGGGGTATTCTGTAGACATAGTGTGAAATTCTTTGGACTGAGAGGTCCCTAGAATGTAATATAATATCTCTGCTGGCTCTAGAACTACCCGGAGTAGATAGGACTCTACTGTTACAACTAGAACTAGAGTAAATGCCGGATTCACTCATTCGTTCATTTGCTCAACTAATGTTCATGAGTACTTTGAGTGTGCGGGCACTATGCTAATACTGGGAAGAAAAAGAGGGCCCCACATTTCAGCGCCCTTTGTCCCCTCTCCAGTCCATTGATTGCAACACTGCCAAGTTAACCTTCACTCGTTCATACTCATAGTTACTGAACACCTACTGTGTGCTGGGTGAAAAAGTTGGTAGGATATAGTTCCTGTCTCCCAGGAGCTCACACTGACAGGAAAGCAAGCTCAGAACCACATAACTATTCTATTTCAAGTACTGTTTGGAATGAGTGAAATGTGTTTATTCTACCAAGGCCTTAGTACTAACTCAGAGCTATAACAGAAATGTGTGTAGAGTAAAGGAGCATAAGAATTAAATTTACTTCAGAAGTGTCATTCATTTAATAAGCGTTTACTGAATGCCTACTATATGCCTGGCATTATTGGCAACCCACTCCAGTATTCTTGCCTGGAGAATCCCCATGGACAGAGGATCCTAGCAGGCTACAGTCCAGGGGGTCGCAAAGAGTTGAACATGATTGAGCTGCTAAGCACATGCTTGGCTATAGAGAAAAATAGCCTCTGCTTTTATGAGATAGACTTTAGAAGTGTGGACTCTAAAGAGTAAGAGAAGGATACAAATTCACAGGATACTGAGTCTGTATCCTGGCTCTTCCATTGATTAGCTGTGTGATCTTGGGCAAATTACTTACCTTCTCTGAGCCTCACAATTCTCATCTATAAAATGGAGGGAATAACATCTACTATACATAATGGGAAGGTTAAAGAGGATTTTTTAAAAAAGCTTTCGGTTTAATCACCCTTCCCTCTCATCTCCTACCTTATATAAAAGTTAGGCAGTGCCTGACTGTTGCCCTGGACTCTAATTTCCCAAGGGTGGTGACTGTGTCATATACAGGTTTGTATCTACTGTGACAGCTTCCTGTTGTCTCCCGCCCATGTCTGGTTTATGGTCCCTCACAGTTGCTGTTCCTGCTCCCAGACCTGGGGCACCATCTGCTGACCAGGGCCCTCCGGCCAGGCTGAACTGACTCTTATCGCAGAAACAATGCAAAACCGGGGCACGGAGCAGGAAGCTGGTGTGGTCAAGTTCGTTCCTAGTCTCCTCCAGGTTCTGATGTGCCCCTCAGTTTTAACCTCCACCTCCTCCCAGCTTCCTGAACCCGGCCCTGCCCCTGCCCTCTCCTCTGCCATCCAGGTTGCACTGCCTTGTCCGACTTCCTGCCTGACCTCATGCTCCGCGCTGGCTCTCGGGGCCTGACTGATACAGCACTGTCTGCTTTGGAAACCTGTGCTCACACACTCGCCCCAGCTGGCCTCTAACCTTCCCACTAACCCTCCCACTCTGACCAATGCCCTAGTGGAATCCTTGCTGTCAATTTTTCTGCCCCAGTTGGGCTTCTGCCCACCCCGACCCCTCCACAAAAACGCATTGAGTTCTAAAGTGTGCCAGGCTCTGGGTTGGGGAACACACAGATAGATGAAATGGTCCGTACTCTGAACCACATATGTGACTGACCTGGTCTTCAACTCCCTCAGGATAAAAAGAGTTGTGTTGGAAAAGGAGTCTCTAGTCTCAGCCATGAGGTTTTCTTGCTCACTTTGATGAGCAGACAACAATGTGCCTTCTTGCGGAACCCTTCAGGCACCCCTTTTATCTGACCTGCAAGAACCACGCAGGGTAAGGAGCAGTGGATTGATAAACAGTTAATGAACACTCACCATGTTCCGCGTACTGGGCATACAACAGAGACTATGATCTACTTTCTGTCCTTGTAGAGCTTGGAGCCTGTGCTAGACAGAATAGAGGAACCCAAAGATGTCCGTGTACTAATCCATGGACGCTGTGGACGGACTATGCTACCCAGCAAAGGGAATGAAGGCTGCAAATCAAAGTTAAGATTGCTCACCTACTTTTTTTTGGCCAGGCCACGTGCCTTGTGGGATCTTAGTTCCCCGGCCAAGGATCAAACCCAGGTCACAGCAATGAAAGCACCAGGTCCTAACCACTGGGCAACCAGGGAATTCCCTAAAGTAGGGAGGGTATCCTGGCTTATTTAGGTGGGATCTGTGTACTCACACGATCCTTAAATGTGGAAGGGACAGGAGAGTTGGTGTCTGAGTGATGTGACATAGGAAAGACTCAACCAGCCATTGCTGGCTTTTCAGTTTTTCTTTTTGTTTGTTTTTTTTTTTTCCTTGCCACATGTCTTATGGAATCTTAATTTCCTGACCAAGGATTGAACCCAGGCCACTGGCATCGGAAGCTCATAGTCTTAACCTCTGGACTGTCAGGGAATTCCACTGCTGGCTTCGAAGATGGAAGAAGCTATGTGCTAAGCATCTACAAACTGGAAAAGGCAAGAAACCAGATTCTGCCTGGAGCCTCCAAAAGGAACCGAGTCCTGCCGCCACCTTGGTTTCAGTGAAATCCATTTTAGACTTCTGACCTTCACAACTATAAGATAGTGAATCTGTATTGTTGTCAGTCACTGTGGTGATCTGTGACAGCAGCAGTAGGAAACGAATCCAGAGCTCAACTCAGAAGATGGAAGTTAAAAGGGATTAAGGTTCAACGTGATGAGTGCAGGGACAGAAGTATTGAGCTCTGCAAAAGTACACACAAGAGGCCCCAGCCCAGTCTTAGGGGCGTCGGTAAGGGGGCAGTCAGGCAGTGCCTCCTGGAAGAAGAGGGCTGGGCACCTACAGGACAGAGAAGGAGTCAGAGAAGAATCTTCTGTAATCGTGAGAAGGGACAGTGATCTAGTCCAACAAGAGTCCAGAGGTGTGGGGTGTCTGGGCTATGAGAGTGAGAGAGGTACCCAAAGGACTGCTCTGGGCTAGTCCCTCTGCCTGCAGTTTCTCCTTTTAGGAGAGGAATTTTGCTCACGTTTTCAAAATGTAAAAGATGGATAAATTACTGGTAGCAAATTCATACCACAGACAATTATGCCTCCATTAAAAAGTAAATTCAAATATTATTTTCACAGAACAAAATGTAAAAGGCACAATTTGACCCAGCAAGTCTCATTGCCAGTAATTTATCCTGCACATGTACCTTTACAGTTCAGCTCAGTTCAGTTCAGTTCTTGCAGCACTCCAGGCCTCCCTGTCCATCACCAACTCCCGGAGTTCACTCAGACTCATGTCCATCGAGCCAGTGATGCCATCCAGCCATCTCATCTTCTGTCCTCCCCTTCTCCTCCTGCCCCCAATCCCTCCCAGCATCAGGGTCTTTTCCTATGAGTCAACTCTTCACATGAGGTGGCCAAAGTATTGGAGTTTCAGCTTTAGCATCAGTCCTTCCAATGAACACTCAGGGCTGATCTCCTTCAGAATGGACTGGTTGGATCTCCTTGCAGTCCAAGGGACTCTCAAGAGTCTTCTCCAACACCACAGTTCAAAAGCATCAATTCTTCGGCACTCAGCTTTCTTCACAGTCCAACTCTCACATCCATACATGACCACTGGAAAAACCATAGCGTTGACTAGACGGACCTTTGTTGGCAAAGTAATGTCTCTGCTTTTGAATATGCTATCTAGGTTGGTCATAACTTTCCTTCCAAGGAGTAAGCGTCTTTTAATTTCATGGCTGCAATCACCATCTGCAGTGATTTTGGAGCCCTCCAAAATAAAGTCTGACACTGTTTCTACTGTTTACTCATCTATTTCCCATGAAGCGATAGGACCAGATGCCATGATCTTCGTTTTCTGAATGTTCAGCTTTAAGCCAACTTTTTCACTCTCCTCTTTCACTTTCATCAAGAGGCATTTTAGTTCCTCTTCACTTTCTGCCATAAGGGTGGTGTCATCTGCATATCTGAGGTTATTGATATTTCTCCCGGCAATCTTGATTCCAGCTTGTGCTTCTTCCAGCCCAGCATTTCTCATGATGTACTCTGCATATAAGTTAAATAAGTAGGGTGACAATATACAGCCTCGAGATACTCCTTTTCCTATTTGGAACCAACCAGTTTGTTGCTCCATGTCCAGCTAACTGTTGCTTCTTGACCTGCATATAGGTTTCTCAAGAGGCAGGTCAGGTGGTCTGGTATTCCCATCTCTTTCAGAATTTTCCACAGTTTATTGTGATCCACACAGTCAAAGGCTTTGGCATAGTCAATAAAGCAGAAATAGATGTACCTTTACAGGAGTTCAGAGATGAATGTACAGGAAGCTGAATGGTTTCTAACAGGTAAAATGAGAAATATCCTGTGTCCATAGATGGGTGGATGCTTTCGAACTGTGGTGTTGGAGAAGACTCTTGAGAGTCCCTTGGACTGCAAGGAGATCCAATCAGTCCATCCTAAAGAAAATCAGTCCTGAATATTCATTGGAAGGGCTGATGCTGAAGCTGAAACTCCAATACTCTGGCCACCTGATGAGAACTGTCTCGTTGCAAAAGACCCTGATGCTGGGAAAGACTGAAGGCCAGAGGAGAAGGGGACGACAGAGGATGAGATGGTTAGATGGTATCACCGACTGGATGGACATGAGTTTGAGCAAGCTCTGGGAGTTGGTGATGAACAGGGAAGCCTGGCATGGGGCAGTCCATGGGGTTGCAAAGAGTCGGATATGACTGAGCGACTGAACTGAACTGATAGATGGAAGATTAGTTATATTAGTATTTGAGGTGCCCATGGTGTTACATTCTATGAAACTTACTAAAAGCAAGGCATGAAATCTATTTGACCCGATAAGTAGAGACACTTATCCAAACCAGGATGCTTTGGGAATGGGAATCTGTTGATAATTATACAGGATGGACTGTCCCAGGAAAACTGGGACATACAACCATTCCAATGAAAAGAATGATCTCCAAGGAAGATCTTTAGGTGAGAAAGCAAGATGTATAACCGTATGCATAGCATGACTACCTTTGTGTGAGACTTTGGTTTTTGTGTGAGATCTTTGTTTCTGTTTTAATAATATTTGTTTATTTATTCTGGACTGCGCTGGGTCTCCACTGCTGCCTGGGCTACTCTCTACTCGTGGTTCTTGGGCTTCTCACTGTGGTGGCTTCTCTTGTTGCAGAGCACAGGTTCCAGGGCATGTAAGCTTTGATAGTTGTGGCTCCCGGGCTCTAGAGCACAGGCTCAATAATTGTGGTGCACAGGCTTAGCTGTTCCTCGGCATGTGGGATCTTTCTGGATTGGGGATGCAACCTGCGTCTCCTGCTTTGGCAGGCGGATTCTTTACCACTGAGCCACCAGGGAAGCTCTGTGCGAGTTTTTTAAACAAATGATACACTGTCCTAGTTAGCTATGCATAAATGCTTTTTCATAAGACTATGTAAGGAGCTGATCACCACAGATCTGGGGAGAATGCTGGAATGCCTCCACACGAGGTTCTTATATTCATTGTGTAATATATATACTGGATATTTAAATTACTTTTATAATAAAAACACCAAGTTGACTAGGTACATATATTCCTTTCATAATAAAACTTCAAATTCAAATAAAGTCATAGAAAGTCAAACACAATTGAGTTAGCTGTTTGCTCCCAATCTACCTCCAGTCCTTAGGTCAGCTCCCTCATCCGTCTCCCCACTCTCAGTCTGGTCCAGGGTCTTCACACACTACTGAGTTTGAATCCCAGCAGTTTCAATAGAAGGTGATGGAAAACCAAACATAGTCAATAAATAACACATCAATATCACATATGAAAAAATTCCTCTTGGTGTCCAACTGGGACAATTATAAAAGTAGAGGCTACATTTTCCAGAGAAAATTTTCAGCCTCCTCTTTAAAGGAGCCAGTTCTTGCCTCAGAGGAAACAGGTGCCCCTTTGTAGAAAATGTTTCTCTTCTGTTAATATATTCTAAAACCTACTGCTGGACAGTAACTTGTTCCTGCCACTCCCTTTTCCTTCTGCCCTGAGAGGAGCACATTTGACAACTTCCCTCCTTTAGACGATAGGTTTCTTCCACGAAGGGAAGGGTTGAATTCTAGGTCATTCATCCACCCACTTCCTGAGAAAAGGTCACTTCCTCAGTCCTTATTACGGATCCGCCTGAGAGCAGGGTGGGAAGGACTGTTTTTCAGCTGGTGGGGTCACATTTGCCTCAAGACCTGTTGGTTTCCATGGATGTTTATCTCCCTGGAACTTCACTTTCAAGGAAAAGGAGGCCCCAAAGCAACCAGTTGAAGAGACTGAGAGGGTGGAGGTTTTTCGGTGTTTCCTTGAACAACTTTTTGACAGAATTCCTGTCAGACTCATTCGGTTCCTTCCCTTTCTCCACCCCTCGAGACCACTTAACTCTTCTAGCCTTGGAGAGCTTTCCCTCCCAGTGAGGCTGCAGGATGAAGGGGAATAATAACACTAGTAAGTGGTTGAGCTAGGGCTTGACCAAGTCTGTCTGCCTCAGAAGGCTGTGCGAGGAACTTCCTGGTGGTCCAGTGGTTAAGAATCCGCCTTGCAATGCAGAGGACACATGTTCAGTCCCTGGTCAGGGAACTAAGAGCCCATGTGCTGCAACTATTGAGCCCATGGGCCACAACTGATACACATGATGCAAGGAAAATCTGATGCAACCAAAAAAAAAAAAAAAGCCTGTGAGATCTCCATACACCTGGCCCACTCCTGAAACTGAAAGTGTGTATCACTCAGTCGTGTCCAATTCTTTGTGACCACGTGAACTGTAGTCTACCAGACTGCTCTGTCCATGGAATCTGCCAGGCAAGAATACTGGAGTGGGTTGCCAAGCTCCTCCAGGGGATCTTTCCAACTCAGGGATTGAAACCAGGTCTCCTGCATTGCAGGCAGATTCATTACTGTCTGAACTACCAGTTAAGTTCAGCTCAGTCACTCAGTCGTGTCCAGCTCTTTGTGACCCCATGGACTACAGCACACCGGGTCTCCCTGTCCATCACCATCTCCGGGAGCTTGCTCAAACTCATGCCCATTGAGTCGGTGATGCCATCCAATCATCTCATCCTCTGTTGTCCCCTTCTCCTCCCGCCTTCAATCTTTCCCAGCATCAGGGTCTTTTCAAATGAGTCAGTTCTTTGCATTAGGTGGCCAAAGGATTGGCGTTTCAGCTCCAGCATCAGTCCTTCCAGTGAACATTCAGGACTGATTTCCTTTAGGATGGACTATCAGGGAAGCCCTTTACTGTTGCAGCACCTGGGAAGCCCATCCCATCCCCAGCTCATCCCATCTCTCTCCTTCTGGAAATTCAGTGCCCGATTCAGGCAGGACTCTTCTCAGCTCTCACCTCCCCTGCACCTCCTCTTCTCCAGATATGCTCCACCCCATCCTTCCCATCCTTACTCCCTGTTCAAGTACCTCACCTGTTCAGAGTACCCTTTCAGTCCTATCTCTTTCATAGAGATTTCCCTGAGCACTGATGTTATGCTAAAAAGATATCAGATTTTAAAAAAATTATGTAAAAATGATATGCAGAAGACTGTTCTCATCATTAATGATAATAAAATCATTGTCGTAGGGGGGCACATTCAAGCTTCAGGCTTTGCCCGGTGGCAGCCTGTGTGAGAAGCACTGGATCCTCCGGGCTGCTTTCCCCAACTCTGACCGAGAGCAGCAGGGGTACTGACAGCCCGAAGGGCCCCCAGGCTGTCCTGCTGTGCAGGGTGAACACTAAGCCAGCCAGAACCAGCCTGATGGCAGGAGGTACTTCGAGAAAGCAGACTGCAGTTTGCACATCAAATCCCAAGCTGCTTGGCCTCAAATACAAAGGAGTCACTTTCTAAGAGGAAGTCAGTTCTTTCCATGACTGATGTGATGCCATTGAAATATCTCCTGGTCACTCTCTCTCTTGGGGTATGGCAGGGAGTGGTGTGGTCTTCAGATGGATCCTAGACACTCATGCATCTGGCTCCTCTGACCAGGGCATTCTAGCTGACACTGCCAGTCCAGGGGTTTCTATTTCCAGCTGTTAGTGGAAAGAGAATCTGGGATGGAGTCAGAGAATCATTAAATGTTCGGAGGTGGAGGGATTCAAGGAGAAATCCAATACCCTCTGATAAGGTATTAATAAATGAGGCCAGAGAGATTTCAGAAGTTGGTCCCAAATATGGATCCTGGTATCTGCCAGTCTTCTGAAAAGCAAAAAAAAAAAAAAAAAAAGGACAAAGTTGTTCAGTCGCTAAGTTGTGTTTGACTCTTTGCAACCCCATGGACTGCAGCACGTCAGGCTTCCCTATCCTTCACCATCTCCCGGAGTTTGCTCAAACTCATGCCTGTTGAGTCGGTGATGCCATCCAAAAGTAGTGAATTTAAAAAATAAATGAAAGTTATTTAATTTTAAAGACACCCCCTTTATTCTGGTATTCTGGTTTTGCCTTGTTTTACTGTTAAAATGCCTTTTCTTCTATGAAGTGATGTTGATAGTAGATGGCAGGTGATTTTTAACGCTCTTAAAAGGAAAGTAATGACTGTCCTTGAAATTCCAGCGTGTGGATGCTACGGCTTGGGTTTACTTAGCAGTGGCTGTTCACATATATACCTCGCCAGGGCGGAGCTGAGTTTGCATTTCTGTTACTCATTGTTTTCTAAGAGACATGTACGCCTGACTGCGTAAGTGATTTTACATCCTGGCTTCATGTTTTGCGTCTATAAAATGAGGGATAATAAAACCTGCCCTGTCACAAAGGCTAAAATGAGATAACGGAGAGGAAAGAACTTCAAGAAGTAAAATTTAGACACTAAACAAGGGCTTGGAGTGATTATTGTGTCTGTCAGTTGATTCTTGATGCTCCAGCTGTGTGGACTGTTTGCTTTGAACACTGTGTTAGTTTCCTAGGGCGGCTGGAATGAAAAACCACAAACCAGCAGCTTACAGCAACGGGAATGTGGTCGCTCACAGTCCTGGAGGCGAGGTCTGAAATAAGATGCGGGCAGGGTCATGCTCCCTCCAAAGCCTCTAGATGAGCTTTCTGCGCCTCCTCCAGTTTCTGGTGGCCCCAGGCTGTCCTTGGCCTTTGACAGCTTGTCTCCTCTCTCTGCTTGTGTTTTCCCACGGCTGTCTCCTCTCTGAGCGTCTCTGCCTCTTCGCCTGGTGTTCTTTTTGTAAGGAAACCAGCCATACTGGATGAGGGGTCCAGCCTCCTCCAGTCCGACTCTATCTTAATTGAGTTCATCCGCACAGACTGTTTCCCAATAAGATCACTTTCCGGGTACTGAGGGCGTCCCTGGTGGCTCAGACGGTAAAGAAACTGCCTGCAATGCAGGAGACCCGGGTTCGATCCCTGGGTCGGGAAGATCCCCTGGAGGAGGATGGCACCCCACTCCAGGATTCTTGCCTGGAGAATCCCATGGACAGAGGAGCCTGGCGAGCTACAGTCCATGGGGTCTCAAAGAGTCGGACATGACTGACAAACACTTTCACTGAGAACTAGGATTTCAATATATCTTTTCTTTGCGCGTAGGGGGAACACAATTCAGCCCACCACAAAGATCATCTAGGTACATTTTAAAACATGTTTATTTATTTCGTTGGCTGCCTTGGGCCTTAGTTTCAGCACACAGGGTCTTCACTGCGTCTTTCATCGTGCTGCGCCGGCTCTCTAGCTGCGTTGCGGATGGGCTCAGCAGTTGTGGTGCGTGAGCTTAGTTGCTCCACGGCAGGGGGGGCTCTGTTCCCCTCACCAGGGATCAAACCCGAGTCCCCTGCGTTAGTAGGTGAATCCTTAATCACTGGACCACCAGAAGTCCCATCTAGGTAAGTTTTAAGTTGTATTTTAAGTAGCGCCAGCTACCCTGATTTTAAGAAAAGCAAATTTTATTCTTCCACCCTTCTAAGAAGAAACGCTATGAAGCAGAAAGGAAGAGAAGTGGTGGGAGGGGAGGTGGAGAATTTTGGAGGAGAATTATAGCAGCTGATTAATCCTTGGCTCCTGAGAAATGGAGCCCCTTGAGCAGCAGTGATCAGAGCTGGAAAGCAAATCCCAGGCTGGGTTGATTCCTCAAAGAGCTTTTAACTGGAGTGCGGCCCCCGCAGAGCGATCTGCAGGGCCAGGGAGAGGTGAAGGAACCACAGCTTCTTCGGTCAACAGGCTTGGGCCTGAAGCAATGTTTATTCATGACGGGCCTGAGCTGGGTTCTGCTCTGCCCAGAGCCGACACACCGGTGGCAGGGACACTGCTGGGCAGTGCGGCCTCGCCAGGCCCCGGGGCCAGTTGAATCAACACCAGCACCTTTCTTTCCTAGCTGCCAGCCTCCACTTCCTTCCAGAGAACTTTTTTTTTTGTTTTTATCCTGACTCAAAGGTCAAAGGCAGCTGTGTTTAGTTCTCCAAAGGACTGGGCCAAGGAAGAACATGATCGCAGAAGGAATTCTGCTCCGCTCTTGTAAAGAAGCCATTCTCCATCAGGTTTATGGACCTTTAAAAAGCTGTTACTTAAGGAAGACAAGGCTGCATTATGGCTTTTGCTGGCCCTTGACACTTTTGCCCTTGTGGCCCCCTTCCTCCACTAAAATATATTTTAAATTATATTTTATATATAATTTGTGTAAAGAATATAATCTAGGCCGGCTTCATTCCTATATGCTGTTGTTCAGTCGCTCAGTTGTGTCCGACTCTTTGTGACCCCATAGATTGCAGTACACCAGGCTTCCCTGTCCTTCACTATCTCCCATCAAACTCATGTCCATCAAGTCAGTAATGCCATCCAACTATCTCATTCTCTGTTGTCCCCTTCTCCTCCTACCTTCAACCTTTCCCAGCATCAGGGTCTTTTCCAATGAGTCAGTTCTTCTCATCAGGTGGCCGAAGTATTGTATATATATCATTACTCTCTCTCTCTCTATATATATATATCATTACTATATATCCACTATTATTACATTCTTTTTTCCTTCTAGTATTAAAAGAAGTTAAAATATTTGTGTCAGTCCTTAAAATATCACAGGCCCTTAGCACTGAGCCTACTCTCTTTGGATCAGTTGGCCCTGGGGAGAGATTGTGCTCTTTTTAAGCATGTGGGAGATGGGTACAGTGAGGCATGTGTGTGTGTTTATTAGATCTAGGAGAAGACTTAAAACTAGTCCAGTCTGGACACAAGGGAATGACTAAAATGATCTTTTGAGACCCATGGAGCTGAAGGAATGAGATTGAAGGTACCATGCCCTTTCTCTATATAGTTAGATGCTTCTCTTCCTCCTAAGGACTCAGATATATATCCAAATGGAAAGTGTATCTGATGTCCAACTTCAATATCTGGATACCTTGTCCAACCTCAAGATAAAAGCGTGGAGGAAGATGGACAAACAGGGTTGCGAGATGGGGAGAATGCCAGGACTAGTCTAAACAGGGGCCCAGGGCCTGACAGTGTTGCAAATCAGCACAGATCCTTCCTAGCTGGGGTCCCCCCCTAACAGTTTTCTCTCAGGCTGTAGCTATTCATAGTTTTGAGTACAAAGTACTTCATCTTCCACCTAACCGAGCACTAATCTACCTTCTCCTCCATCAAGGGAAGTTGTACCAATTTTACAGAGTCTGGGGAGCATTTATTGAGTTTTGGGGTTGGCAAACTTTTTCTGTAAAGGCCCAGGCTGTACCTATCTTAGGCTTTGCAAGTCCTTTCGTCTTTTTGAAACTATTTAATTCTGCTGTCATAGAACAAAAATGGCCATAGATAACCAATGTGTATGCTGCTGCTGCTGCTAAGTCGCTTCAGTCATGTCCAACTCTGTGAGACCCCACAGATGGCAGCCCACCAGGCTCCGCCGTCCCTGAGATTCTCCAGGCAAGAACACTGGAGTGGGTTGCCATTTCCTTCTCCAGTGCATGAAAGTGAAAAGTGAAAGTGAAGTCGCTCAGTCGTGTCCGACTCTTAGCGACCCCATGGACTGCAGCCTACCAGGCTCCTCCGTCCATGGGATTTTCCAGGCAAGAGTACTGGAGTGGGTTGCGATTGCCTTCTCTGAACCAATGGTTATGGCTCTGTTCAAATTAAACTTTATTTATAAAAACTGACAGAGGGCAGGATTTGGCCTGTGGGTTGTAGTTTGCTGAACCCTAGACTAACCTATTTTTCATTTCCTGACCATACCCTATTTTTCCTGCAACTTTTCATGAGTGTCTATTATGTGATATGAACTATGCTAAAAACATCATTAGGGGAATTTCCCGGTGGCCCAGTGGTTAAGAATATGCTTGCCAATGCAGGGTCCAAGGAAGATTCCACGTGCCACGGGGCAACTAGGCTCGTGAGCCACAACTACTAAGCCCCTGCTCCACAGCAAGAGAAGCCACTGTGGTAGGAAGCCCACGTACTGCAGCTAGAGAGGAGCCCTCGGTCGAGACGGCTAGAGAAATCCTGTGCACGGCAACAGAGATCCAATGCAGCCAAAAGTAAATAAAATAAAATAAAACAAACATTATTAGACTTTGTGATATTGGAGTTTTCCTGTATTTATTTCTTGTTTCTCCAGTGACCTCAAAGGCCCTCTTTTCTTTCATCTCCTCCTTGAGGTTGAACACAGTGCTGAGCTGAGCATATTTTGGTTTCTTCTGATATTTCTTGCTTCAATTTTTCTGGTTTTGAAATCACTAGGGAAGGAAATAGTTAAATTCACTAAAATCCACTCATCTGTATTTGGTGTTCAATCACCTTTCCGAATTTCAGGCTTCTACTTTCTTCATGGAGCAACCTTCAGCTCTCCCTGCAAGGCCCATCCGACAGAGCTTTTCTTGCAGTTAACGACATTCATCATTTGTCAGTCAACAAGTATTTATGGAGTGTCTACCAATATACTCTAGAGTATGCTGGTAAATGTGAACACTAAAAAAAAAAAAAAAAATACAGTCTCAACTGTTTATAGACTGTGTTAGATATTGGTGGACACATTCCCCCCCAAACCATACTGCCCATGAGTCATACCCTTTTGAAGTCCTCTCTCTCATTGATCTGGGTTTGGTCGTGTGACTCCCTTGTGAGATATTAACAAACATGAAGCGACTAGATAAGTGCTTGCACAGCAGGGCTCTACTTCTGGAAATGCTGCCTTCTGGAACTCAGCTGCCATGCTGTTAGAAAGCCCAGGATGACCTGCTGGAGAGGAGGTTATGAAGAGAGGCCCTGGAGAACAACACACCACATGCAAAGAGGGGCCAGCCAGTTCCTAGCTGTTCTAATCTGCTCAACTGAGAATCAGACACGTGAATGAACCCCTCTTGGGTTTTTCCATCATTGTTGATCCTCCAGACAATGACAGCTTCGTGAGTGACATCAAGCCAATCACCAGGAGAACCACCAACTGATTCTAGCCCGTATTATAGAGTTGTGAGTAAATAAATAGTTGTTTTAAGTTTTGGGTTTTAAGTTTTTAAGTTTTAAGTTTTAATTTGTAATGCAATAAGATAGACACAGGTTTCCCCCACTATCCAAAAACAGAGTGCTTCTACAAAGCTTTTCCTAAGCAGAAATGGGATAAAGTGAAGAAGCAATTATCTTTTCTCATAAAAGTGAAAACCCCTTTGGATTTCTTTTGGTTAATGAAAACAGGTACTAATGTAGGTCGTTCGTAAAAGCTTTCGAAAAGTGGGGGTACCTGTAATGGACAAACAGGCTGATTAGGAAGTGTATGAGCTGCTGCTGCTGCTAAGTCACTCAGTCGTGTCCTACTCTTCGGGACCCCATGGACTGCAGCCTACCAGGCTCCTCCATCCATGGGATTTTTCCAGGCAAGAGTACTGGAGTGGGGTGCCATTGCCTTCTCTGAAGTGTATGAGCATGCACACACAAATACACACAACACACACACAGAATCCAACCAAGAAGCCACACAAGACCAAATCTGCTGGATCAAAGTCTCATACCAGCAGTATGAGTCCTCCCAAAGAGGAAGACAGGCCAGAAGAGAAGCCCTGAGGAAGTGCTCTAGACATGAATGACTCCAAATAGGCTTTGAATGTGTGTGGAAAACAGCAACCTAAGCAAAGGAACAACCAGAGCAAAGGCACATCTCTCTCTGGAGTAGATGCTTTTAAAGGAAGACTTTGAGGGCTAAAAGTGTCCTTGAGGACCACCTATGATGATGGACTTCCAGGAATAGTAACACAGGGAGGTATTTTGGCATTCCCCTGAGGCACCCTCTCGTTTCTCTCAGAGCACACACGTGGGTGGCAACCTACCCACCTACTCATAAAGCCAATACAAATATTTCTCTTGTCATTTTAGAAAAATCGTAAGGCAAACCCCCGGGAACCCTACTGGGGCTTCTCTCTTTGGAAGAATAGCCAAGAACAGCCGGGTTTACACCTTCTACTTTATAAAACGGTCAAATGCTAGGTCTCATTTTCCTGTTACCATCCTGGTCCTTCTTGTTTACAACATGATTTGGTTTCTTGTTTTTATTTACGCACTACCCAATTAAAGGCTGAGTGCTTCTCTGCCATCTGATTGTTGGTTCCCTGATGGCAGCACCCTGAGTTAAGATCCAGAGCTGGACAACTCCCACAGTGTACGGTTGTTGATGGCTTGCTTCTCTGCAGTCCCCACTACAGCATGAGATCTTCAGACGCAAAGATTTCTTCTACTCGGTGTTGTGTCTCCAAAGCTTAGATAGTGGCCAACGTGGATGGATTCAGTAAATGTGTAATGAATTAGGGAGAAAACCCAGAAATATAACAACCACAAAACCAGGCAAATTAGGGTGGAAGGCATACTTGGCATAAAACTTCACTAACATTTATTGGCACAGCCTGATTCCAGATTCTGTGCTAGCCACTTTAAGAACATTTTGTTCTCTCTCTTTTAAGACAATTTCTATTTATTTGGCTGCACTGGCTCTTAGCTGTGGCGTGTGCGATCTAGTTCCCTAATGAGGGATTGAACCCAGGGATTGGGAACTTGGAGTCTTAGCCACTGGACCACCAAGGAAGTCCCTCTCTCTCTTTTTGTGTTTGCAAGTTTTAATTAGATTTGGAGAAGTTAAATTACTGACCCACAGAGCTGTAATTCAATTAGGCCCTTCTGTTCCCAAGTCCACACTTCTCTTTCCAGCTCTTCTTCTGGGTCATGAATTCTACCCACTTGCTCCCTTTTGGAGGTTACCAAACAGGAGTGGCACAGTGGTAAAGAACCCACCTGCCAATACAGGAGATGTAAGAGATGCGGGTTCAATCCCTGAGTTGGGAAGATCCCCTGGAGTAGGAAAAGGCAACCCACTCCAGTAGTCTTGTCTGGAAAATTCCACAGGGAGAGGAACCTGACAGGCTTCAGTTCATGGGGTCACAAAGAGGCAGACGTGACTGAGTGTGCACACACGCAAACGGGCAGAAGATGGAGACTGAGGTGGCTCCCTTAGGGGATTTTTGCTTGGGGCTCAGGAAGGACTTACTTACCCCTGAGCGCGTGCTGGGGAGGACTAGGTGCAGACAGAAGGGGCCTTTACCATCTTTGCAGACCTTTTCCCGGGTGTCAGGAGGAAGGGTTTGGCACCCAGACTGCACTGGGGGTCATAAGCACAAGTCCCTCCCAGGCTGATCTCTTCCTCCTCAGGACAAAGTTACTGTTCTCTGGAAGGACTGGCAGGTACAAGAAGGCAGCCAGGCCTGCCCGGGCATAGGGTGGGGCATCATGATTAAGACCAGGAGCCAGAGGTGGGGCGGGGGTGTGGCACTGGCGCTGAGGCAGAAGAGGAAAATTCAGGCTCTTGTAGGGCCGGGTGGAGCTGGGGTGACTCAGGGGGCAGGGTACAGGGCAGCCTCCGGGCGGCAGGGGCAGAGCCGAGAACAGCATCTAACCACGATCGGTGCCTGCAGCAGTGCGGGTACCCTCTGAAAGCTGCAGAGGTTACGGAGCCCGGGGCTGGGTCTCCACTGTCCTAGGCTCAGAACCGAGCTGTTGACTGTCTTTTTCACTTTTTTCAAAGAATTTATTTTTATTTATTTATCTTCATCTTTGGCTGTGCTGGATCTTTGCTGCTGTGCCCGGGCATTCTCCAGCTGCGGCAAGCAGGGCCTACTCTCTAGTTGCGGTGCGTGGGCTTCTCATTACGGTGGATTCTCTTGCAGCAGAGTACAGGGCTTCAGTAGTCGTGGTACACAGGCTTGGTTGCCCCTGCGGCATGTGGGATCTTCTCAGATCAGGGATCAAATTGTTCCCTGAATTGCAAGGCAGACTCTTAACCGGTGGACCACGAGGGAAGCCCGGCCATTTACTGCCTTGATGGCGACAGGTGAAATCACATCACTGTTCAGGGCTCCAGTTTCCCCTTTGATAGCATAGGGCTGAAAAGATGGATTGGGGCGACAACCCAATGAGAAAGCCTGCTGAGTGTCAGCTCCCCTCCGTCTCCCTGTCCTGCTGGCTCTTGATATTCAGTTCCATTCAGTTCAGTTTAGTTGCTCAACTCTTTGTGACCCCATGGACTGTAGCACACCAGGCTTCCCTGTCCATCACCAACTCCCGGAGCTTGCTCAAACTCATGCCCATCGAGTTGGTGATGCCATCCAACCATCTCATCCTCTGTCATCTGGCTCTTGACATTAGCCAGAGCTTTAAAGGCGTGCTGTGTCAGGCAGGGCCACAGTGTGGCTTTTGTGGGTCCCTTCCACCTTTCTGGGTTGTTCCCTCCATAAGAAAATATAAAAAATTCCATCTCATGACTGTTGATATAATAATCCAAGCTGGATTTATTATCAAATATTAATTATTATTATGCTCATCTCTCTTTTGATTCTCTTTTGATTCTAAAAGGAATTACAGCTAAAATATTTTTGTGAGCCCCTAAAAGTATCATGCCTCATGAACACCCCCTTCCCACTGTGGCTAAGTACCAACTAAAGGAACTCTTGCAGGCTCAAGTCTCTTACTTCTTCTGGAATCTTTGAGTCTCATTGTGATCCAGATGGTTCAGGACAGTGAATTCACATCTGAGAGGCACTTCCACTTGAGGTGTGTATTGGGTCACTGAGAGGGTGTGTTGCACATGATGCCTGGTGCTCCCATGGTGGTCTTGGTGTGTCTGCATTTCAGGATGTAGTTATTCTGGAGTGCAGGGGGTGGGTAGTGTGAAAGCCTAAATTGTAAAGTCCCTGAAACTTGATTGGTTCATCCAACAAATATTTATTTTTTGAGTAGGTACTATATTCCAAGCCCCGTTATAGAAACTAGAGAGATGGTGCAGTAAACAAACAACAAAGTTCCCTTTCTCATGTAGCTTTCCCTCTAAAGGAGGCAGGTAGACAAACAAACAAACAAACAAATTGATGTCGGTTGGTAAGGACCAAACAAGGAGGGTTGGGAGAATGGGGTGGTGATAAGGTGGGGATGGTGTTTTGCTGTTACGTGTAAGATGGACAGGAAACATGTGCTGGATGAGGTGATATCGGAGTGGAGCTCCAAGAAAATAAGGGGTGTGGCTATCTCCGGGAACAGCATTCCAGGCAGGGGAGAGGCAAGTACAAAGGCCCCGTGGCAGGAGCATCCCTGGCGGGCTTGAGGAACAGCATAGAATAGAGGCTGGAGCAGGCAGAGGGAGGGGTGGGGTGGCTGGACTGGAGGTCAGACAGGTGGTACAGGCTGTTGTAAAGGTTTTGACTTGTAGTCCGGGTGTGATAAGAAGCCTCTCGGAGAATTTGTTAGAGACATGATGATCATTTTGTCTGCTTGCATGGAAGAGAGGAAAGGGACAGGCACAGAGGCAGGGGGCCAGTTAGGAGGCTGTGGTGTGTTGCGGTGAGAGATGATAGGGAGTTGGAGCAGACGGTTAGCAGTGGTAGTGCTGAGAACTGGTCAAATTGTGGCCACGAAGGTACGGCCAACAAGATTTGCTGGTATATTAGATGTTCGGGAAAACAGAGAGAGTGAAGTCAAAATTCCAAGGTTTTGGACTGGACAACTGGAGGCATGTGATTGGCATTTACTGAAATGGAGAAGTGGACACGTTTCAAGAGGAGTCCAAGAGTTTGGTTGCTGGCCACTTTAGCCTTCTGAGATGGCCAATACTCTGTCTGTGGAGTGTGCTTCTCTCTAAATAAATCCACTTCTTAACATTAAAAAAAAAAGTTTGGTTTCTTTTTTTTTTTGAAAAGTTTGGTTTTGAACAAGTTAATTTTGAGATGGTTCTTGGATAGAGATACCCCATACTGAAGCCCTGAGCAAGGATTTGTAGCCCCACATTGACAGGTCTTTGGTTGTGGGCCCCCCCAGCGAGGGTGTGCAGAAATGAGCCAAGAAAGCTCCTTTCAGCTGACAGCGCTGATCAGAGAGGGACACAGCCATGAGCCATCATAGGCAACACTCCTGGACGCTGAGGGAATGCAAGTCTCAGTCCTGAAGGGGGACCTGGACTGTCTGTTACGCACCCACCTCTTGTAACATTCAAATCCACTCCATCGGGGAAGAGCTTCTCAGGGATTCTGGCTGGTCTGTTCCCCTGGGGGAACTTAAGGAAGTTTAGCAAGATGAATGAGTCACCCCCGCCCCCACCCCTGCCCCCAGTACTGCAGTCCTGAGATC
Organism: Bos indicus; assembly: GCF_029378745.1. Classification (NCBI taxonomy): domain Eukaryota; kingdom Metazoa; phylum Chordata; class Mammalia; order Artiodactyla; family Bovidae; genus Bos; species Bos indicus. Next base: position 72,182,531 of record NC_091775.1, read on the forward strand.
ATAACGAATACGCAGCATCTCCCTCCTGTACTGCCCACTCCAGCGTGCCCTCACCCTCGGCTGGCACCTCTGCTGTTCCAAGTGGTGTGACCCAGCCCCTCATCCCCAAGGGATGTGAGCAGTGGGTTACCATGTCTTCCTCAGATCAAGGCTGCTACACTTTTCCATATACCTTTATGATCGGAAGGAGGACTATCAGGAGATGCTCCAATGGATTACAGGAATGCCAGAGGTGTTCCTCCCTGTCTCCACAGTTTAACACAGCCTTCTGATCATCAGGGTCAATCACCTCGGCCAGATTGGTGATGCTTTTACTGTCTGCTGGTCTCTTAGCATGAGGAGCTTGCAGTTACCAGGCAGCAGCCACGGCTTACAACTTACTGGAACACCTGCTATGCCTCCTCCTGGCGGAAGCATTCTCCCTGTGGGAATCAGGGCCTCTAGACCCATACATAGAGCCTAAAGTTGCAGGGGCTGGATGTAGAAATTCCACAAGGTCACTGGAGTCTACCATGTCCAGGTCTACCATGGTTCCTGGACATATGTGTTGCATCTACTGGGGACACAGTAGTATATATCGTTGTGCAGTTGCTAAGTCGTGTCCGATTCTTTGCTCCACGGACTGCAGCACACCAAACTTCCCTGTCCTTCACTATCCCTCAGATAGTGAATGAGTGAATGATTGCTCAGATTCATGTCCATTGAGTCAGTGATGCCATCCAACCATCTCATCCTCTGTCACCCTCTTTTCCTCCTGCCCTCAACCCTTCCCAACATCAGGGTCTTTTCCAGTGAGTCAGCTCTTCACATCAAGTGGCCAAAGTATTGGAACTTTAGCTTCAGCATCAGTCTTCATAGCAGAATATAACGGTGGTTGATTAGGGTGATATCAGCTCCAAGTTGGTGTCTCAGCTGCATCATTAAGCAGCCACTTTACCACTATCAGCTTCTGGATGTGAGCTAGGACTAGGGGATACCAGGTCATGTACCCACTCCCACCTTTGCTGAAGAGTGAGGCCCAGATTCCAAAGCAAGGTTACACTCAGTCCTGTGTCCGTGGATCTAACACTCTAACAAGCCTTTGGATTGTGGTGTTGGCTCAGGCTCTCCTGGCAGAAAAAGCTCATCCAAACCTAGAATATCAACCAGGAAGATGTCGTTTTAAAATTAAACCTTTATTTGATAATTATACATGCATATGCAGTTGTAAAAAACAATTCCAGAGAGATCCAATGTACTCTTTACCCAGTGTCCCCCCAAGGGTAGCATCTTGCAAAGATAGTACGATGCCGCAGCTGGGAGACACACACGATTACAGATCAGTGTGTTAGTCGCTCAGCCACGTCTGAGTCTTTGTGACCCCGTGGACTGTAGCCCACCAGGCTCCTCTGTCCATGGAAATTCTCCAGGCAAGAATACTGGAGTGGGTTGCCATGCCCTTCTCCAGGCGATCTTCCTGACTCAGGGATCAAACCCAGGTCTCCCGTGTTGCAGGCGAATTCTTTACCACCTGAGCCACCAGAGAAGCCCGTTAGAATTCAGATCGCCCCAATTTTGCCTCTCCGTCTTTCTGTGTCTGTGAGTCTGTGTGTATGTGCTTCATTCTATACAATCGTATCATGTGTGTAGGTTTGTTTATCCACCTCCGCAGTCAAGATACAAACCAGTTCCAGCCCCACAGAATTCCCTGTCTTGACTGTTGCTTCTCCCTCTCTTTTCCCCAATCCCTACCCTCTGACAACCGTTCATCTGTTCTCCATGTTTCATCATCTCTAAATTTTTTAAAAAGCTTTTTTGATGTGGACCATTTTTAAAGTCTTTATTGAATTTTGCTTTTTTTTTTTTAAAAATGCTTTGGTTTTTTGGCCGTCAAGCATGCAGTCAAGGGATCTTAACTCCCTGACCAAGAAGGGAACCTGCATCCCCCGTACTGGAAGGTGAAACCTTAACCACTGGATTGCCAGGGAAGTCCCTCAAAATATCTTAATAAATGGAATCATTCAAAGCATAACCTTTTAGAATTGGCTTTTTCCACTCAGTATACTTCCCTGAAGAGTCATCCAAGTTGTTGCGTTCACCAATAGCTCATTCTTTTCTATTGCTGAGTATTCTACGGTATGAATGTACCAGTTTGTTTAACTTTTCAAGCATTGAAGGACAGCTGGACTGTTTCCATTTTTTTTCCTTTGGCTGTCATGAATAAAGCAACTATAAACATTTGTGTATAGGTTTTCGTGTGAACAGAAGTTTTCATTTCTCTGGAATTAATGCCCAAGAACTCAATTGCTGGGTCATAAGGCAATTTTATGTTCAGTTTTGTTAAAAACAATAACAACAAACCTGCCAAGCTGTTTTCCAGTGCCACTTTGCCATTTCACGTTCCCGCCAGCAGTGTGAGGGAGCCAGTTTTCCCACATTCTCACCAGCATGTGATGTCACAATTATTTACTTTAGTAAATGTGTAGTGACATCTCATTGTGGTTTTACCTTATTTTTCTTTAATGGCTAATGCTATAGAACTTTTTGGCCATGTGTTTATTTTCCATCACTATACCTTTAGTAAAATGTCTATATTTTTTGTCCATTTTCTAACTGGACTTTTTTTTTTTTTTTACTATTGGGCTTTAAGGGTTCTTTATGTATTTTGGATACTGGTCCATTGATAGGTATATGCTTTGCAAACATTTTCTCTCGATAGCTTCTTTTTCATCCTTTTCACAGTCTTTTATCGAGCAGAAGCTCTTAATTTTAGTGAGGTCAGATTTATCACCTTCTCCTTGTATGGATCAAGCTTTCGGGGTCAGTTCTTAGAACTCATTGCCTAGCCCTAGATCTCAAAGACTTTCTCCTCTGTTTTCTTCTCCTTAAAGTATTTTATACCTTTACATTTTATAAATAAGTCCAGGATCCACTTAGAGTTAATGAAATATGTTTTTTAAGTTGGGGCTTCCCTGGGGGCTCAGATGGTAAAGAGTCTGCCTGCAATGCGGGAGACCGGGTTATTTAAGTTAGACATTTAAAAAGTATACTTTATTATATAGATACAAACTTCAAAAATTTCTATATGCTATTATTCTAATATCAAATAAACATACTATTTAGTTTTTCTTTTTATTCTTCTTGAATTGAAACTGTAAATAATAATAGCTAATAATATTAAATATTGGTAATAATAAACTAATATAAATCTTAAGTGATCTTATAACTGGACTTATTTAATATGCAAATTAAACTGATAGGTTGAATGCACACCCCTAAAAAATTACCATCAGGTGTCTGAAATGAAACTTGGTCCTTGATTTTGGGTAGTCTAGCAGATTAGTGCCTGCTTTGGAGTTTGTTTGCCCATTGATCCCTCTGTTCTTAGTATTCTTTGCCTGATACATAGCAGACACTCATCAGATGTTTGTCGAATGAACTAATGCAGGGCATTTGGGAATACAGAGGTCCTCCGTTGTACAGTGTTTTCTTGTTTGACAGAGAATAAGTATCTTTCTATAAAATGAGGCAGAAAGCAAATAACATTTTGATATTGACTTTCGTTAGGACTTAACTGTTCTTACAGAGACATTTTTCTGTATGGATATAGTTGAAAACTTGTGAAAAGGAGTGAGTTAAAATGGTAATTACCCGCTGTATGTCACAGGTACTATAATTCTGGGAGAACGGCTTTTTCCCAGGGTAAATGAAATATGTTTTAATCCCAGTCAAGATAAACTGTTATCTCTTCCATGGTGAAGAAGAACCAATGTAATCAGCTTCCCACAAGTGGCTGGTTCTTGTCCTTGAAAAAAGGTTCTGTATTGGGGGCCATGCAATCTGAAAATTGCCTCCGCCTCCACGACTGAGGGCTCACCTCATTTGCTTCCCTTCCCTGAGGGATCACAGTCCCGTCTTGCCTCTGATCCAATGTCTGGAAATAGTTGTTTCACATCTTTGATCCAGTTTTTCCATTGTTTATAGAGAGATAGTTAAGTCCCATTTTTCATGGATGAAGGCAAACCTGAATCTGTTTTTGAAGATCAGGCCAACAGGATTTGATTATCAGTTGGATGCAGGTTGTGAGAAAAAGAGGACGTCAAGGATGACTTCAAGTTTCTGGCCTGAGGATTTCCCTGGTGGTCCAGAGGGTAAGACTCTGCCTTCTGATATGATGGACCCATATGGGTTCTAACCCTGGTCAGGGAACTAGGATCCCACATGCCGCAGGACAGCTAGGCCCACACACCACATCTAGGGAGGCCACACACTGCGGCTACTGAGGCCGAGGGCTCTAGAGCCTGTGCTCCTCAGCTAAAGAGAGCCCGTGGGCCCCAACAAAGACCCAGCACAGAAAAAATTAAAAATAAATAAATGAATGAAGTTTTTGGTTTGAAACTGCAAAAGTGATATTGCCATTACCTGAGATGAAATCAGATTTAGCCGGGGAGGCGAGGAGGTAAAGTTAGGAGTTAAGCTTTATGTGTTAAATGTGAGATGCCTGTTAGACATCCAAGTGGGGATGTCAGCTTTTCATCTGGATGCACTGGTCATGTGTTTAGACTCGAGGTCAGGCTAGAGGTGTGAAGCTGGCGATCGTCTCTGTATGGATAGTGTTAATACTCAAAGCCGTGGGTCTGGGTGAGATCACGAAGGAAGGACGGACAGAGCAGGTGGAAGTCCAGGACTGGGCCCTGGGGCTCTCCGATAGGAAATACTGGGGAGATGAAGAAGAGCCCACGTTGTCTGTGCCAACTCTTCCTTTCCCCACAATTCTCTTTTGCTCTCGAGGCCATGCCCCATCCTGTCTGCTGTCAGCACACTCTTGCTGCCTTTCTGGCACTGACTTTTGCTGACGTATTTGTCCTGCAGCCATCCAAGTTTGGGCCTGACACATCAGGCCAGACCTCTTTTCATCTGAGGTGGTAACTTCCAAGTTGAAAACTTGGAAGAATAGGGAAAGAGCAGATATATATATACACTTGACCAAGCCGGGTTTTTTTCTGCCTGAGTCTGTCCTTCTCAATACTGCTCTGTGGGTTACCTAGATAGCTTCCTCCATGCTCCTGACCTCAAAAATGAAGTGTACATTTTCCCCAAATTCCCAGTTTCCATATAGCAGTTTCTTACTGACTGGATAGTAGTAATTCATATTAGCATCTCTCATCTAATCACATGCAAGGAGAGTCGTATAAGGGTGATTGTCACAGTGCTACTTATAAAGGCAGAAGTGTTAGAAAGGACCCACATGACCGACAATGGGCTTCCCAGGGTTCGATTGACCCTGGGTTCGATCCCTGGATCAGGAAGATTCCCTTGGAGTAGGAAATGGCAACCCACTCCAGTATTCTTGCCTGGAGATTCCCACGGACAGAAAACCCTGGCAGACTACAGTCCATAGGGACGCAAAGAGTCGGACATGACTGAAGCGACTTAGCGCTCATACACATGACGAACAGTAGGAGATTGAGTAAATAAGTAAATAAGTTATAGTACATGCATAATATATGCCCACTAAAATAATTTTGCAGATATGGGAAGATGTTTATAATAAAAAGCTGATTTTAACATTTTCACAAGGCAGTTCAGTGTAGTGTGCAAAAGCACTTTAGAATAAGAGACTTAAAGAGAACTTTATGCCTTGAACTCTAACCATGAATGGCTAGGTAGAGAAGGATAAGTTTGTAAAGGAGACTGAGCAAGGTGGTTAAAGACAGAGACATCAAACAAGGAGACTGTTGTATCGTGGAGGATAAGGGAAGTTTTTTTTTTTTTTAAGAGAGAGAATGGTCATATATAACCACTCAACAGAGTCAAATGCTAAAGAGGCAAGATGAGGACTGAAAAATGACCACTGTATTAATCATGAATATCCCTGATGACCATTGAAAAAGATGCTTCAGGAGAGTAATAACAGTGAAAGTCAGATTGGAGAGTACTGAACGTTAAAGGGAGGAATTAGATTGTGTACAGGAATAGAGAAAGAAGGCCGCAGACGGAGAAAGATGTATGTTAGTCTCTTTTTTAATGAGAGAGATATGAGTTTGTTTGAATAACCACGAGAAGGGGACTTCCCTGGTAGTCCAGTGGCTAAGACTCCTCGCTCTCAGGGCAGGGGCCCAAGCTCAATTGCTGATCGGGGAACTAGATCCCACATGCCACAACTAAGAGTTCGTATGTCTCAGCTAAAATATCCTACGTGCTGCAAGTAAGACCTGGTACAGCTAAATAAATACATTAAAAAAAAAATAAGTATGAGATGGACTGAGTACAGAGGAAGAGACTTAATATGCAACAGAAAGATTCACTAAATTACAGGTAAGATTCACTGTAGGAAGGTGGAGGAGAATGGGATATAATACACAAGTGGTGGGATGGCTCTTGGTTAGAGAGTAGACAGGAAAACTCTTCCAGCGTAATGGGGAGCAAGAAGGAGGGAAGTCTAGGTAGGCTGAAACATTTGACGGGCTTCCCTGGTGGCTCAGATGATAAAAAATTCGCCTGCAATGCAGAAGATGCAGGTTTGATTCCTGAGTCGGGAAGATCCCTAGAGAAGGGAATAGCTCCCCACTCCAGTATTCCTGGAGAATTCCATGGACAGAGGAGCCTGGCGGGTTACAGTCCATGGGGTTGCAGAGTTGGACACGCCAGAGTGACTGATAATTTCAACACAAAAGAGGAGGAACTGGAAGATGATGACTTCTGAGGAAAGGGAGGGTGGAGGTGAGGGCACTCAGGGGAGTGGAGAAGGTTTGGAACAGTGTTGATAGGAATGTGAACTGACCCAGAAATCCAGTAAAATTGTCAACCATGCTTTGGTGCATGCAGGGTAGATGATCCTCTGTTACAATGGAACCCATCTGCCTGGGGGCTTCCAAGTTAGCATAGTGGTAAAGAACCTGCCAGTCAATGTAGAAGATGCAAGATAGATGTGGGTTCGATCTCTGGGTCGGGAATATCCCCTGGAGGAGGGCATGGCAACCCACTCCAGTATTCTTGCTTGGAGAATCCCCATGGACAGAAGAGCCTGGCCAGCTACCATCCACGGGGTCACAAAGAGTCGGACACGAGCACGAGCCATCTGCCTGATGGTAAGACTTTCCTCAGTGGTGTTTGGGGTCTTGAGTGCAGACAAGAAGCAGGTAGAGAGATCAGTTCTTCAGGCGTTGGACTTAGCCGTCAAGAAGAGGTGAGAATCTTTCCCCTCCCCTGTTTGCAGGCCTGGGGGATGGGGATAACCAGCTCCCAGCTCTCAGTGGAAGCACAGCTTGGGGAAGGGGTCCTCTGTCTCCACAGAGTGAGCATCCCTGCAGTTCACCTTCCAAACTTCCTGCCCTTGGGACAGCCTGACTGATTGCCCACGTGGAGCTCAGCCTCCCTGCACTGTCTCAGCAGGCTTGTTGGGAACTATTCCTTTCAGTTTTCAGAAAGTGCTGTTCTTTGATCCGTACTGTGCTTGTGAGTGCACGGGAGGGACAGGGTTCGACCCCTGAGGAGGTCACTGTCCAAGTCCAGTGAGGACAACACAGCTTTCTTTAATGCTTTAACTAACTCGACAGTCTGGTGCCCACACTGCCTTCAAGGAAGCAACGGCTTCCTCTGGCCCTTGGCTTCTGCAGAGAGTGATACAGAGTGGAGATGCTTCTGTCCCTCCACTCTGGGTTTTTTACCCATGGAGGAGAAACAGGGCAGCCAGGTTATAATCTGTGCATGTGTGACAGTCCTAACCTGCTCGCTGGGCCAGAGGTGATGCTGAGAAGGGAAGGGCTGGTGGAGGAGGACAGAAGGAGTGGTGGATTTTAGGTTGCAGCTTGTGCCCAGGCCTCAGGGGTGGCATCTACTGTTTGGAGAACGGAGGAGAGCAGGTGAACACAGGGGCGAGTCGCTGATAGACCTGCTGAAGCATGGGCAGTGTTCCCTAAGCCGGCCACACTTGGGAAGAGAGCAACCCCACTCTCACCTAGATATACACACTCCAGCCAGGGAAAGGCCACACATGTCTCCTGTGTCTTAGCTCCCTCTGGGCAAGGGAGTGCCATTTAATTGATTACCCTCGGCCAGCTGATGAGTACTAGGTCCCTTGCCATCTCTGGGCCTGTTACTTCCCCTACAACTAAACAATATAATCGCTAGGTTCCTTCAGTTCCAGCTACAAACCTGACTGACCAGCAATGACATCAGAGTTTTATTGTCTTATGGTCATTGGATCCCAAGGTCTTAACCTCTATTGGGTAATTACACACAGAGTTTCAGCACTGCTCATAAGGCTGGTGGGGGTAGGAGGAGAGGATACTTTAGGATGGCCCTGCCCTGAAGAAAGGGTTGAGACTAGCTTTGATTCCACTTTTTAGGCCCCAGTTTCTTCAACTCTTAAATGAGACTTGGAAGCCTAGGAGATCTTTAAGATGTAGTTTTCTGAATTTCTATACCTAAGGTCTACCCTCAGGGAATTTTGAGCCCCAGTGGATAGGACTTACCAAACTATTTGCTTGGCATGTGTGCAGTGCTACGGTGGGACACGATCTCTATCTTCAAGGTGCTCACAATGTGTTTTTAAAAAATAACCCAGGGACTTTCCTGGTGGTCCAGTGGTTAAGAATCTACCTTTCAGTGCAGGGGATGCAGGTTCGATCCTCGGTCTTGGTCCAAGATCCCACATGCCTCAGAGCAACTAAGCCCATGCACCACGACCACTCAGCCCTCACGCTCTGGAGCCTGTGAGCCACAGCTGGAGTCCATGAAATGCAATGAAAGATCTTGCATGATGCAACACAGCCAAATAAATGGACAAAAATAATTAAATAAATCTTTAAAAATAAAAAACAATAACCCACATACATAGGACAATATATCATAAGATGCAGTAGCATCGTGGTCGAATGAATAACAGAGACCACAGAATGACTCTCTCAGCACACTGGAGGCTGGAGGAGTCACACTTACAGCTTGCTTCCCCTTGGCTTCCTGCTACTTTGGCTCTTAAAGGAGCTGTGTAGGGGCCAGACTGCAAAGTTTAGTTTTGGCTTTACCACTTGCAAACATTGGGGAAGTTACTCGAGCTTCTAAGCTTCAGTTTCCTGATCATTAAGATGGAGATAATAAAAGCACCTCCTTGCCATGTTATGGTAAAGATTACTAAGCCCTCAACAAACTTGGGCTTCCCTGGTGGCTCAGTGGCTCCCCAGTCATGTGGGAGACCTGGGTTCAATCGCCAGGGCGGGAAGTTCTCCTGGAGAAGGAAACGGCAACCCACTGCAGTATTCTTGCCTGGAAAATTCCATGGACAGAGGAGCTTGGTAAGCTACACCATGGGATTGCTTGCATATGGCTGAGCCACTTCACTTCTCAACAAACTGGGCATTGAGGAACTTACCTCAACATAATAAGGGCCATATATATAAGTTCACAACGAATATTACACTTAATGGTGAAAAGCTACAAGCTTTCCCCTTAAGATCAGAAACAAAATGGATGCCCACTGCCACTACTTTTATTTAACATGGTACTGGAAGGCCTAGCCAGAAGAATTAGGCAAGACAAAGAAATAAAAAACCTCCAAATCAAAAAGGAAGAAGCAAAATTGTCCCTCTATGTAGATGTCATGCTATTATGTGTAGACAACCCTAAAATGCCACCAAAGATTGTTAACACTAATAATCAAATTCAGTAAAGTTGTAGGACACAAAATCAATGTACAAAAATCAGTTGTGTTTCTATACACTAATATGAACTATCAGAAAGAGATATTAAGAAAACAATCTCATGTATAATTGCATCAAGAGAATAAAGTACCTAGGAAAAAATTTAACTAAGGAGGTGAAAGATCTGTACACTGAAAATTATAACACATTGAAGAAAGAAACTAAAGAAGACATAAATAAATGGAAAAATATTCTGTGCTCATGGATTGGAAGAATTAATATTATTAAAATATCTATACAATCTAATGCAAACTACAGATTCAATGCAATCCCTATCAAAATTCCAATGGCAGTTTTCACAGGACTAGAACAAACAATTCTAATGTTTGTAAAATTCTAGAATTCTAAAATTCCGAATAGCCAAAGCTATCTTGAGAAAGAACAAAGCTGGAAGTATCATACACCCTGACTTCAAATTATATTATGATGCAATAGTAATCAAAACAGTACAATATTGGTATAAAACTAAAAACAAAGATCACTGAGACAGAATAGACAGCCCAGAAATAAACCCATGCATACATGGCTAATTAATTTTTGACAAAGAAACCAAGAATATATAATGGGGAAATGATAGTCTCAATAAATGATGTTGGGAAAACTAGGCAGACACTCGCAAAAGAATGAAACTGGACTCCTATCTTACACCATACACAAAAATCTACTCAAAACGGATTATGGACTTAAACGTAAGACTTGAAACCATAACACTCCTAGATGAAACATACAGGGTAAGCCCCTTAACATCACTCTTGGCAATGATTTTTTGGATATAACACCAAAAGCAAAATAAACCAGTGGGACTACATGACTACGTCAAACTAAAAAACATCTGCATAGCAAAGGAAATCATCAACAAAATGAAAGGCAACCTGTGAGATAGGAGGAAATATTTGCAATTCATATGTCTGTTAAGGGGTAAATATCCTGCAAAGAGTTCCTCTTGGACCCAGTTCCAGTGTGTGTGGTAGGCTTCCCCGCACCAGCAAGCAAGGTGTCCAAAATTGCAACTCAATTCTGACACTATCTGCCTGTAGATAGAATCAGAAACCACAGGCAAAGAGCTCAGTCCCACAAGAGAGCTGTCCTCCACATCAGTGGTCATTTGTTCTTCCGACCTACTGGCTAAAACAAGAAGTTCCCACGACTGCCTCCTGGGCTTGATTAATTTGCTAGAATGGCTTACAGAACTCAGGAAAACCTGTGTACTCACTAGATTACCAATTTATTATGAAGGGGCAATAAAGATTATGAATCAATAGCCAAATGCAGAGATACACAGGGCAAGGTCCTAAACAAAGGCGCTTCTGTCCGCACGGAATGTGGTGCCGGACATGGTGGCACATGGATGCATTCTGGTTCCCCAACGTGGAAGCTCTCCAAAAAGGACCAAAAAGCCATCCTCATAGACATGATTGACTCAATCATTGGCCAATGGTGTCTGATTGAACCTCAAACAGCTCTCTCCTTTCTGGAAATCAGGGTGTGGAGCAGAAGGGTCCTGTAGTCACAGGGTTGGTTTACCTGGCCACCAGTCCCCACCCTTAGGTGCTTCTGAAAGTTACCTCTTTCACATAACAAAAAGCACCTTTATCATTCTCAACACTTAGGAAATCCCAAGGGTTTTGAGAGTTGTGAGCCAGGAACTGTACATGAAGATAAAATATATATGAGAAATACATCTTGGCCTTCTGAATAAGCAAATATATTTTTCTTATACATCATAATATCACAATCCAAAAAAAGAACTCACAAAACTCAGTAGCAAAAAACCAAACAGGGACTCCCCTGGTGGTGCAGTGGTTGACAATCCACCTGCCAATGCAGGGCACATGGGTTCAATCCCTGGTCTGGGAAGATCCCACACGCCATGAGGGAACAAAGCCGGTGAGCCACAACCACTGAGCCCGCCCGCCTAGAGCCCATGCTCTGCAACAAGAGAAGCCACCACAATGAGAAGCCCATGTACCCCAGTGAAGTGTAGTCCCCACTCGCCACAACTAGAGAAAACCCAAGCACAGCAATGAAAATCCAGCACAGCAAAAAAAAAAAAAAAAAAAAAAAATTAATAATCAAAGCACCACATTAATAGCATGAGTGAAAAAATAATATTAATAACACACCATCATCTCAATTGATGCCAACCCACCCCCAAACAATCCAATCAAAAGATGGGCAGAGGAACTGAATAGACAATTTTTCCAAAGAAGACATACATATGGCCAACAGGTATCTGTTAATAAAAACATGCTCTGTATCACTAATTATCAGGGAAATGCAAATCAAAACCACAAGATGATATCACCTCATACCAAGACTGTTGAATGGCTATCATCAAAAAGACAAGATGGCAAGTTTTGGGGAGAATATGGAGAAAAGGGAACCCCTGTACACTCTTAGTGGGAATACAAATTGGTGCAGCCAGTACGGAAAACAATATAGGGGTTCCTCAAAAATTTTAAAATACAACTACTACAGGATCCAGCAATCCCATTTCAGAGTATATATCCAAAAGAAATGAAAACAGGTTCTTGAAGAGATATTTGCATGCATTATTCACAATGGCTAAGACATGTAAACAAGCCAAGTGTCCATCTACAGAGGAATGGATAAAGAAGATGTGACACACATATACAATGGAATATTACTGAGCCACGAGAAAGAAGGAAATCCTGTCATTTGTAACAATGTGGATGGACTTTGAGGGCATTATGCTAAGTGCAATAAGCCAGACAGAGTAAAACAAATACTCTGTTACCATTTACATATGGACTCTTAAAAACCAAATGAGATGTAGAGAAATTGAGTAGAAAAGTGGTTTCAGGGTCTGAAGAGTGAGAGAATAAGGAGAGATTGATAAAGGGGCACAAAGTTTCAACTATAAGATTAATAAGGTCTTAGGATCTAATGTGGGCTTCCCTGGTAGCTCAGCTGGTAAAGAATCCCTGGTTCAATTGCTGGGTCAGGAAGATCCTCTGGAGAAGGGATAGGCTACCCACTCCAGTATTCTTGGGCTTCCCTGATGGCTCAGAAGGTAAAGAATCTGCCTGCAACATGGTAGACCTGAGTGTGATCCCTGGATTGGAAAGAGCACCTCTAGGAGGGCATGGCAACCCACTCTAGTAATCTTGCCTGGAGAATCCCATGGTCAGAGGAGCCTTTTGGGCTACAGTCCATGCAGTCGCAATTACCTCAGGCATGCAGATAACACCACCCTTATGGCAGAAAGTGAAGAAGAACTAAAGAGCCTCTTGATAAAAGTGAAAGAGGAGAGTGAAAAAGTTAGCTTAAACCTCAACATTCAGAAAACTAAGGTGATGGCATCTGGTCCCATCACTTCATGGCAAATAGATGGGGAAACGGGACAAACAGTGGCTGACTTTATTTTTGGGGGCTCAAAAATCACTGCAGATGGTGACTTCAGCCATGAAATTAGAAGACGCTTACTCCTTGGAAGGAAAGTTATGACCAACCTAGACAGCATATTCAAAAGCAGAGACATTACTTTGCCAACAAAGGTCCATCTAGTCAAGGCTATGGTGTTTCCAGTAGAAATGTATGGATGTGAGAGTTGGACTATAAAGAAAGCTGAGCGCCAAAGAATTGATGCTTTTGGCCTGTGGTGTTGGAGAAGACTCTTGAGAGTCCCTTGGACTGCAAGGAGATCCAACCAGTCCATCCTAAAGGAGATCAGTCCTGGAAGGACTGATGTTGAAGCTGAAACTGCAATACTTTGGCCACCTGATGCAAAGAGCTGACTCATTTGAAAAGACCCTGATGCTGGGAAAGATTGAGGGCAGGAGGAGAAGGGGACGACAGAGGATGAGTTGGTTGGATGGCATCACCGACTCGATGGACATGAGTTTGGGTGGACTCCGGGAGTTGGTGATGGCCAGGGAGGCGTGCTGTGGTTCATGGGGTCGCAAAGCATCAGACATGACTCAACGACTGAACTGAACTGAACCATGCAGTTGCAAAGAGTTGGATATGACGGAGAGACTAAGCATAGCACAGGATCTAATATAAAGTATTATCACTGTAGTTGATAATACTGTATTGTAAAACTGAAATTTGCTAAGAGAATATAACTTAAATGTTACATTAAAAAAAACTGATATATGTGAGGTGATGAGTTAATTAGCTAGATTGAGGGGGCAATCATTTCAGTGTGTGTGTGGTATATATATATACATATATATCTCTCAATCACCATGATGTACATTTTAAATATCTTACATTTTATATGTCTATTATACCTAAATAAAATTAAAATTTTTAAAAGTATAAACTATAACAAGCTCCTAATCAGAGTGTTTGCTCAGCATGTAAAAGAGCTAGTTCTGCCTACATTTAGTATAGGAAAATCACCTCCCTCCAACTCAGTTCATGATAGAAAAAGACCTTGAAGCCATGACCAGTGGAATCCCTGAGTGTGGACTGCATCTGAATTGATATCTGTGTGCCATGAAAAAAAAATACAGCATCGTAAGAAGGGGGTGTTGGCACTGATTCTGTGTGTCTGTTGATACTATGTTAAGGGAAGCTTGACCCTGATGGTAAATAGTACCTTGCATAGTGCCTGGCACTTAGTGTACATTAGATACGTATTTTTTTGATAACTGAATAAATGAACAGATGTATGATAGACACTAAGTAAATACTGGCTGCCTATCTCAGTTCGTGTGTTTAAAAATGAGGAGACTATGATCATGTGCTTTCCATCATATGCAAAATTATATCCCTGATTCACCATTTAAAGCCGTTCACTTGGTATTATGTGGTGTGGCCTGGGCTCTAGTCCTAGCCCTGTAATTACCATGTGACCTCAAGTAAATGACTAATTTTCTCTGTGCTTTTCTTTTCCTTTTTAATCTATAAAAAGAGGAGGTTGAACTAAGCACATACTAAGCCTCTTTCCAGGTCTGAACTTTTGAGATTATTCTGCGGTTCTGAGATAAGAGCTTCTGTGTGCAAAGTCAACTCACCCACAGAGGGACTAAATCCAGGAACCCTGTTCCACTACTGTTGGGCTGGAGCTGACTGTTCTGCAGTAGCTTGAGCCAGGCATCCTTAAACACAGACCTGCAGAGCCCCTGAGGCTCATCAATGGGCTTCATAAGGTCTATGAACCTGCAGACCCACAACCATACTCTTTCAAGCAACATTTTGCATATAATTATCTTGTGAATTTCTCTGTAGTGTGTCTCTGGATTTCAAAGATTCCCCCAAATGTGGATAATCCCCAGGTAAGAAAACCTTGAACTTTTCAGAGAACAAGTGTAGAAACTTATGCTCCCAACACTATTGCATTTAATCTGATAAATAAATTAAGTCCTGGCTATAGCCACAGAAAACGAATGAAATTCAGAATAGAAGTTATGTCTTCTGTGCACAAGACAGCCATTCTGACTACAGGGGAGTCATTGGCAGATGAATGACAGAAAAAAAACCCAACAGAAGCCATGACTACAGGACAATAATATTTGAGCCGGGAACAATAATATTTGAGCTGGGTAGAATTTCACCCAGCAGGGGTTATCACCGAAAGGTACGTGTCAGGTTTGCTAGGGTATTTATAATCTTCTACCTGATGTAGTGATGTCCAAGACTGTCCCAGAGAGACAGGTGGCAGTCGCAGAGAAGGAGCCTATGCCTGTAGCCATCCGTGGTTTGGTTTTTAGACTGGCACCAACCAGAGGCAAGCAGGCAGAGGTGGGCCAACGGAAAGAGGCAGGGACCCCACTGAGCTTCCATCACAGCTGTGCTGCAGAGTTCTTTCTCTTTATCATTTATGTGTTTATTTGGGTGCGTTGGGTCTTAGTTGCGACACTTGGGACCTCCAATCTTTGTTGTAGCAGGCGAGATCTTTAGGTGCAGCTAGCAAACTCTTAGCTGCAGCATGTGGATCTAGTTCCCTGTCCAGGGATCGAACCTGGGCCCCCTGTGTTGGGAGGGCGGAGTCTTACCCACTAGACCACCAGGGAAGTCCCCTAGGGTTCACACGATTCCACGCAAACCACTCAACCCTGTTGGACCCCAATTACTTTAGTTCATAGGGCTATTTAAGAAGAGAGAACTTGAATTCCTAAGAAGTCCCAAATAATTAAGAGAGTTTACTTTTTAAGAAAAGGAGGGGGTATATAGGAAGTCGAGATAGGAGACTCACCTCAGATCTAGACTTGGAACCCCTAAGAGACTTAAGAGAACTTGAGAATTAACCAGACCTACTATCATACATGAACAGAGAACTTTCAGATGTTCAAGCCGGATTTAGAAACCAGAGATCAAATTGCCAACATTTGTTGTATTATTGAAAAAGCAAGAGAGTCCCAGAAATACATCTACTTCTGCTTTATTGTCTATGCCAAAGCCTTTGGCTGTGTGGATCACAACAAACTGTGGAAAATTCTTCAAGAGATGGGAATACCAGACCACCTGACCTGCCTTCTGAGAAATCTGTATGCAGGTTAAGAAGCAACAGTTAGAACTGGACATGGAACTATGGACTGGTTCAAAATCAGGAAAGGAGTACGTCAAGGCTGTATATTGTCACCCTGCTTATTTAACTTATATGCAGAGTACATCATGCAAAATGCCAGGCTGGATTAAGCACAAGCTGGAATCAAGATTGCTGGGAGAAATATCAATAACCTGATAGGCAGATGACACCACCTATATGGCAGAAAGTGAAGAGAAACTAAAGAGCCTCTTGACGAAAGTGAAAGAGGAGATTGAAAAACCTGGCTTAAAACTCAACATTAAAAAAACGAAGATCATGGCATCTGGTCCCTTCATGGCAAGTAGATGTAGAAACAATGGAAACAGTGACAGACTTTACTTTTTTAGGTTCCAAAATCACTGCAGATGGTGACTGCAGCCATGAAATTAAAAGGTGCTTGCTCCTTGGAAGAAAAGCTATGACAAACCTAGACAGTATATTAAAAAGCAGAGATATTACTTTGCTGACAAAGGTCTGTCTAGTCAAAGCTATGGTTTTTGGAGTAGTCACGTAAGGATGTGAGAGTTGGACCATAAAGAAAACTGAATGCTGAAGAATTGATGCTTTCGAACTGTGGTGTTGGAGAAGACTCTTGAGAGTCCCTTGGACTTCAGGGAGATCAAACCAGTCCATCCTGAAGGAGATCAGTCCTGAGTATTCATTGGAAGGACTGATGCTGAAGCTGAAACTCCAATACTTTGGCCACTTGATGAGAAGAACTGACTCATTGGAAAAGACCCTGATGCTGGGGAAGATTGAAGTTAGGAGAAGGGGATGATAGACGACGAGATGGTTGGAATGCATCACTGACTCGATGGACATGAGATTGAGCAAGTTTTGGGAGTTGGTAATGGACAGGGAAGCCTGATGTGTTACAGTCCACAGGGTTAGAAAGAGTTGGAGACAACTGAGCAACTGAACTGAACTGAACTATCACAGAGCCACGAGTGTCCTCAGGGCAGTCTGTGGAGTCTTGCATTCAGAAACAACTAATGCAAAGGTTTGTCCCAGAGGCTCTCAGGGCCAGTTAGCTCTGGGTACTATGGGGTCAGAGATTTGACCCTTGTGTATATGTGACTGTCTCCATGTTAGACTGAGTCGTAACCCTAGCCAGCAGAGGGGACTGGCTGGGAGAGTGAGGGTGGCATTCCCATCTTTGGAAACAAACTCAAATTCACTCTAACTCAAACTACACACCTCAACCTCTCAGGTTCGGAGCAGAGTGTCTGTAGGTACCCCGCATGTCATGGTCATCTTGCAGTCAAAGAACGTGTGCAGGGAGAAATAACAGGCTTCACTGCCTAGTTGCCCAACTGGACTGACTGTTGATTCTCCTTGAGGAAGTAAGCACTCAGAATTTGCTATCTTCAGGGAAATCACAGAGCTCTTCTTTTCTTGCAGGGTCTGTCTCTCTGGGCACCTGTGTGAGCAGGGCTGGTCATTCAGACTCCCTGTGAGCTGTAGTGGAGTGTCAGGCACACGAACTGAAGGGCTGGGCTTTTGACGACAGCTCCCAAAATAAGGTGCCAAGCCCGAGTTCTCACTTTCCCCTTGTGCCCTGTGAGACGCTGGCACTTCCTCTGGGGCCATTACTCAGCAGCCTGAACGTTCAGAAATAGGCCGGGTGTGCTGACCCGGGAGCCCCGGACTTTTCCTCCGGCAGGTCCTGTCCCGGTGCGAGGGGCGCAGGCTGGGCTGTGGGGGGCCATTTCCTGGTCTTCCACATTCACTTCCTGTTGGGCAGCAATCCTATCACAAGATGGAGCTTCACAGAGTTCCTAGGCTTTTGAAGGTGTTTCCTTGCAGTCAGCCAGTGAACACACTTCCTCACTTTCATCATCTTTTTCACATACACATTTTCCATCTTCTTCTCCCAGTGAAAACATGGCCTGCCCTGTTCTCTGGTCCTCTCCAGAGCAGACCGTCCCATCTCCCTGGCCACCCCATTCAGTTGTCTATGGATCTCCAGCACACTCCCACTGTATTGAACATAACCTGGACGTGGCATCAGAATGGCCCATGGCATCACAAATTCTCACAACCTACTCTGCACGTGACCTATCAAACGCTTTCTGCCTGTGGGGGTATTTTGTTCCTCACCTGCTCACCCTTCTCAGAAACTCTTGTTTCTTCCATTCCTAGCCTGGACCCCTTGGCCTGCTGTCTCCAGGCTGCTCACTGATCTCGCATCTTTATTCTTCTCTGAGTCCTTCTCGGCTGACTCCCCATCTCAGGTAGTCCCTAACTCAGCTGTCTTTGCTTCTATTCCCATATTGTTGAGCTCTCCTGGAAATTTACAAGCTTTCTGTGATGTCTGAGCCCTCAAAAAACCATTCCTTTTAAGGGTCTGTATTTGTCAATGTCAGATTTCTTGAGTATGATAATTATACTGCGGTCATGTAAAGGAATTCATGTTCTCAAGAAATACATGCTGAATATTTATTAATAAATAAATAGTAATAGGCAGTCAATAGCAACAAAAGGACCACATGTGTCTTCAAATGAACTTAACTGTGAAACAAACAGACTTACAGATATTAAGAACAGACTTCTGGCTGTCAAGGGGGACGGGGTGGTTTGGGAGTTCGGGATTAGCAGATGCAAACTATTATAGAATGGATAAACAGCAAGGTCCTATTATATAGCACAGAGAACTATATTCAATATCCTGGAATAAACCATAATGGAAAAGAATATGAAAAAGAATTTTATATATATCTGAATCACTTTGCTGTACAGCAGAAAACTAACCCAACATTTTGACTATACTTCAATAAAATACTTTTTAAAAAAAGACCACGTGTGTCTGACTCTCTCCTCTACTATTCACTCTCCAAGGTAGGAATTTTGGCCCCTCAGAGCAGTTGGAAAAGATGGTGTAGGAGGTGGGAGGAAGGTTCAGGAGGCACCATATGTCTACCTATGGTATGATATATATATGCCGTATATCAACATGAATCCTGTTGATATATGGCAGAAACCAACACAATATTATAAAGCAATTACCCTTCAATTAAAAATATATTAAAAAGAAGCAGAAACTTATTACCTGCCTGGCCCTTAATTTGAGGACTTTACACAATCCAACTCATTGACTTCTCTGATGGCAATGAGAGAATTACTGTTAATACTTCTGTAATTTTTTTGATGAAGAAATAGGCTCAGAGGGATTAAGTAAATTGCATAATGTCACAGAATTACCAAGTGGTCGAGTCAAGATTAAGGAATCTGGGTGAAACATTATCTTATGTCTCATCATAAGATGATTGTAAACTCTGGGAAAAGTCTGTTGACTTTCATCAGAGCTCCTCCTGCAGTCAACAGTCTTATAAATCATCCCTTGTTTACTCCTAATTGGAGGTATGAATACTTCAATTCTGATGCTATCATTCTTGGTCAGGGGGGAACCAGAGACGAAAGGCATCACTGTGGGAGTTCCGGTGAGCATCTGTTGGAGTGTTGGGGTATTCTTCTGTTCTCTGCCTGTGTCTGACTGAACCAGTGCCCACACGAGCTTCCGGAGGTCAGCACTTGGAACTCTCCTCATTACTCACTAGCTTTCATGGGCAAATGGTTTAAACTCAGAGGTTCAGTTTATCTGTAAAATGGGAATAACAACAATCCCCTTGTAGGGTTGTATTTATCAAAGAGCCTAGCATAGACTGGGTCACAAATAGGCACATATTCGTCCCTTTCCCTCTTCCCACACCCACTTTGTTTCTTCATTCTCCGTACTCTGAAACTTTCCTTTTGGGTGAACTTCTTCAATGTCCTTATATCTCTATGAAAAATCTCTCATTTACAGCACCATGTTCTCAAAAGTAAGTTGGCACTTTTAAGGCAGGGATCTTATTGTTTTCCAGTCCCTTTGTCACAGTAATTCCGTCTCCAGGAATCTTTCATAAAGAAGAAGTAGTGGAAATGTGTATATGTATTCTACATACATACAAGATCTGGAAAATAAGTCAATTGCTTGTGAGTCCACTCTCCAATGCTGACTACTACTACTACTACATTACCTTTACAAATATTCAAATTCACTTACACCCTTAAAAGCAAAAGTAGATGTTACATCTACTATTTGGTAATTTATATTATTTCCTATCTTTTTTTCTGTCATTATAATAGCATCTTTCCTTTTATATCTTGAGTCTTCCCTGGTGGCTCAGATGGTAAAGCGTCTGCCTACAATGCAGGAGAACCAGGTTTGATCCCTGGGTCAGGAAGATCCCCTGGAGAAGGAAATGGCAACCCACTCCAGTACTTTTGCCTGGGAAATCCATGGACGGAGGAGCCTGGTAGGCTACAGTCCATGGGGTCGTAAAGAGTTGGACACGACTGAGCGACTTCACGTTCACTTTTCATACCTTAATTTATCTAACTAACACCCTATGATTGCTGGAAAATATTTTTATTTATTTTTTTAAACTTTTAAAAGGTTGAAGTATAGTTGATGTACAATATTATGTAAGTTTCAGGTTTATAACATAGTGACTCACATTTTTCATATTATTTTTATTTTTTCAAGATTATACGTAGCACTGTGCTGACTGCAGCGGCATCTCTGGGCATTTCCTAAATGACATCCTTGTCTGTCTCTGTTCCTGATGCCATCCCTCCTAAGACTCCATTGCCGGGACCCTGAGCCATTGCCTCTGGGCCGGCCCCTTGCTGTTGGCTTACAAACATTACAAACCTCCTCCAGGCACATCTAGCCTTCAAAACTCTCCCCCTTGATTCTTCTGGCCTTTCCTGGCATCCCGAAGGCCCCGCTGGCCTCACAGGGAGGGCTCTTCCTCCTCAAGGCAAAGCTTCCCTGTGTTCTGGATCCTCTTTCTTCCTGCCTCCATAGTTACCCCACTCCCGTCTTTGAACCCTCCCTCTTTCCTGCCTCCTTTCTCCTGGCCCACACATGCACTCAGTCTTTCTGTTCCGCAGATCTCGTCCTGACCACGACCCTGCCCCTGCATCCAGGGTCCGGACCTTCTCTTCCCTTCTCAGCCAAACGCCTCGGAAAAGGAAACCGTGTTTGCTACCTTCCGTCTCCTCCCGGACACAGCCACCCGACTCCAGTATTACCCTCTAAATTGTCAAATGCAATTGGCATTATTTGCTCTTCATCTTGTCCAACATTGTTCAGTTTTACTCCTTGAAACTATATCTTGAATCACCTCTTCCTAAAATGGCTCCCTCTCAGTCTCTCCTGACAGCTCTTCTTTCTCCCTGTGTTAATTGCTCAGTCGTGTCCGCTTGTGACCCCATGGACTGCAGCCCGCCAGGCTCCTCTGTCCCTGGGATTCTCCAGGCAAGAATACTGGAGTGGGTTGCCATTTCCTTCTCCAGGGCATCTTCCCAACCCAGGGATCCAACCTGGGTCTCCCACATTGCAGGCTGATTCTTTACCATCTGGGCCACCAGGGAAGCTTGCTTCTTTCTCTACTCATCCTGAAATGGGGGCTTCTCTCCACACAAATAAGCATGGTCCTCAGACCAGTACCATCAACCTGGCCTCTTGTTCAAGGTACAGCTTTTCAGGCCTCACCTCAGATCTCCTGAATTAAAAACTGGTGGAGTGTTCACCCAAGCTTGAGAACCACGGCTTGACATGTTCTCCCTGTCCATCTCCTCTCTGCTGCTAGTGCTAAGTCGCTTCAGCACCGTCTGACTCTGCGATGCCATGGACTGTGGCCCGCCAGGCTGCTCTGTCCATGGGACTCTCCAGGCAAGAATACTGGAGTGGGTAGCCATGCCTTTCTTCAGGGAATCTTCCTGACCCAGGGATTGAACCCACGTCTCATGTCTCCTGCATTGGCAGATTTCTTTACCACTAGTGCCACCTGGGAAGCCCTCTCCTCTCTAAAGCTCCACATTAACTATTCTTTTCACACCTAATACTCCTTAAATTCTTTCCAGCCCAGACTGCTCTCTGGAACTTCTATAGGGCATCTCTACTTGATACTATTCATCAGGGGTTTACAGGGAAAATAGTCTTTTCCCATAATCCTGTCCTTTCTACTGTATCCTTTCCCACCAAATGATATACCATTCACCAGTTGCCAGTATCAGATCCTGGGATTCATTCGATTCCTTCTCTCGTTTATCCACCTAGAAAACCACCAGTCTGCTGTCTCGGGAGCCTCTCTCAAATCGGCACTCTCCTCTCACTCACACTGCCACTGCTTCTTTCAGGCCTATTCCTCCTACTGCTGAGATTACTGCATCACCTCCTAACGGGGTCGACTTCCCAATTTACCTTCCACTCTGCTACCAGAAAAGTGAAAGTCGCTCAGTCCTCTTTGCGACCCCATGGACTTATACAGTCCATGGAATTCTCCAGGCCAGAATACTGGAGTGGGTAGCCTTTCCTTTCTCCAGGGAATCTTCCCAACCCAGGGATTGTACTCAGGTCTCCCGCATTGCAGGCGGATTCTTTACCAGCTGCTTCCAGAATCATCTTTCTAAAAGAAAAACCAGCTCGTACTTGTCTCCCGCCCAGTCACTCAGGGGCTGTGCCTGAGTCCCAACTAGTGGTGCAGTAGGGGCCTTCATGCCCTGCCCCCTGCCTGCCCCCACAGCCTCATCTCCTGCTGTTCTGGACACATTCCCTCTGCTCCAGCGCTAAGGAAACTGGAATTACTTGAGTTCCCCCAGCAGGCACGCTTCCTCACACCCTCAGACCACTGTTGATGTTATTTTGCTATTTCCTTTATGAGGAACGCTCTTTTTTCATTTACCATCTGTAAATTTTTTCTTCTCCAGGGCTCAGCATCAGCTTCTGAATAAAACTTTCCCTGGATGTCCAGGCTCGGCTGGATGTGCCCCGGCGCCCCCATCCATCATGCCTTCAGCAGAGACCTTAGCACATCGTGTCCGTTCTCGTCTGCCCTAGGAGACTGGGAGCAGCTTGAGGACAGGCCTTTGTCACTTCTGTTTAGTGCAAAGCCTGACACGTAGTATGTGCTAAGCCGCTTCAGTTGTGTCCGACTCTTTGCAACCCCATGGACTGCAGCCCTCCAGGCTTCTCTGTCCATGGGATTCTCCAGGTAATTTTACTGGAATGGGTTGCCGTGCCCTCCTCTAGGGGATCTTCCTGACCCAGGGATCAAACCCGCATCTCTTGTGTCTCCTGCATTGGCAGGCAGGTTCTTTACCATAAGCATCACCTGGGAAGCCCTAGGTGCTCAGCAAATAGCTATTTACTAGGAGAAAGACTAGGTTCTCTTGAGAGAAACCTACCTTGACTGCTCCTTTTCTAACCACTCCTGTTTTTCCCATCCCAGCCACCTTTCATCCCTGTGATGCTACTGGGATAGCTCTGGAGAAGGACAAAGACTTGCTGGCCTTACCATCAACTTCTCTGCAGCAGTCAATGACCCAGTTCGCAAAGAATTCTCTTCTCCGGGCTCCTGAGCAGACACTTTTAGAATTCTCTTTACGTTTTGGTCTGTGCTTCCACTGGTTCCCTTTCTTCCTCATGCTTTTTGCAACTGCTCTGCCAGGCACTATAGCAAGCATGAGGGTTGGTGGTAGTGGTGATGGGAAATATGCCTTGATGTGCAGTCTCTCTGGGGGAAAAAAGGGCCCTGATTTGTAGCTTTTGTTTCTTCCATGGTATAAATACTCTCACCAGTGATTCAGGCTACCATTTTAACAACCAGCTCACAAAATTCTTGAATATTTAATACTTGGTTTTCACGAGTCAGCTCTAGCACACCACTGGGCAGACAGGAATGAGTGAGTTCAGTTTGAATCTAGGAGGGCATAGTCTAGTGGCGAAATATGGAAGTAACTCTAAGATAAATGTGATAAGCACTAGTGTTTAAAAAAGGTGCTGGGGGTTCAGCGGAAGGCAGGCGTAATTATGAACATCTATAAATGCTTCCCATAAAAGTATATACTTCCCTTAGAAGTATAGAGAAAAGTGTTTGAACTGGACCTTAAAAAAGAGGATATTAAAGGCAGGCATAAGGGGTGAAAACTATTCCAGTCAGAGGAAACGCCTCGAACAGAGGTGGGACAGTCAAGCATTCAGGGGACGGGCTAATAGAGGAGAAGGACTGGCATGCAAACAGTGGGGCAGCAGAACGGGGGCTGCCACTATCTAGTTTTGTGATGCTGGTCAAATTGCTTCACTTTCCCAGGCCAGTTTCTACATCTTTAAAATAAGAATTTGATTTCTACGACCCATTTCTGTCTTAAGTTGATGACCGACTGTGGGAAAAGTAAGAAAACAAAAGATGAGGAAGAAGGAGAAAGGAAGAAACGTATATAGCATGGAGTTTTCAGGCAGCTAAAGGCTCCAGTGCTGCTGGATTCTCTTAACTCTTGGCTCAGTCCCAGTCATGAAAACTCCAGCCCCATGTATGAGCCACTGCACCGTTGGCTGAAGTCTCAGTTCTTTTCTAGTAAAGTGAACGAATATACTGAATCCTCACAGCACCTGTAGAAGCAACTCTTCATCCTTCTGCCTCAGGGGAGCAGAGGATTTTCCTTTTTCCTTAGAAAGTATCAAGAAGGTCTCCCAGGCTCCCCTGGTAGCTCATTCCCTTTGTGTAACTGTTATTTTCCAGTCGATCTAGAACTTCCTCCTCCCCACCTCCTGCCTGTCTTCTCTAGAGAACTCTCTCATTTTCATTCCTTTAAACATTGTAAATCATAAAATATGTAGAGTACATGAAACACGAATGCAATGTATAATCCTAGAGCAAACACGCATGTCACCACCAAGAGCAAAGGATAGAACCTTGCCGTAATCGGAAGCTGCCTCACTCCCCGCCGTATTACTTATACCAAGCACAACCCTCCAGAGGGAACTGCTGTCTTACTTTAATAGTCATATTTTTGTTTGGCCTTTTACCATCCATACGTATATGCCTCAAATGCTAGTTCAGTAACGCCTGTTTTTTAACACTTGATTTGAAAGGAATCGTACTGTATGCATTCCTTTGTTCTTTCGGTCAACATTCTAACATTCATTCACAGTGTGATGTATAGCTAGTTCGTGCTTTTTATAGTTAGTCTTCCGTTATGCGTAGCCTAGTTTATCCATCCTACTGTGAATGGACATTTGGGTTGTTTCCAGAATCAACGATGCTGCTGTGAGCACGGCTGCACACGTGCTCAGTGCAGGGCTTCCCTTGGACACACGGGTGGAGCTCTTGGTTCCTGGGCTACGTGGATACTCCTTCATTCTCCCCCTTATACGGGTGGGCAAGTCGTACTCCACTTTTCCTTTCCTCAAGAATTTTAACTTCTGTGCCTCTGCTCCTGTTGTTCTAGCTTTCGATCCTGTTTGTCAGTCTTCTTGTGTTCTTGTAATGTTATCAGTAGTGCTTCAAGCTTCTCGACTTGAGTGTCACCTTCCTCCTGTAGTTAACAATGGTTTCCTCTCTCAAGGAGTCATTTTTCAATTGCTCAAGTAGGAAATGTCTTTGGAGTATTTTGAGAGTTCTCTTGCAAATTTGCACAAAATGGAGAGCATATATGTGATGAATAGAGGGGCCAGGGTCAGGCTTTTTCCTGTGAGGCATTATAATACGGGAATTAGTACGTGGGCGTTTGAGTCAGCCCAGTCTACAAGCTGCTACTGGTTGGCTGTGGTGTCCTTGGGCGAGTTACTGAACTTTTTGTGCTTTAGTTTCTGCCTAAATGCGGATCTGTCAAAATGTGGGTAACAATTATAGTCACTTATGTGTGTATTGCATGAAATAGTCTATAAGTTTGATTTAAGAGGTTTATAAACTTGGTTCTTCAGATAGGGAGAACTAAGGAAAGACCAGAATTCAGAATGCCTTCAGGATGTGGGCACTGAGGATACAGACTCTTGAGTCTGTTCATCCTGAGCCTCAACACTATCCAGCCCCCTCCGTGGGGTGGCTGGCTAGGGGAAGCCTGTGACATGCTCGCTGCCTGTGGCCACAGAACAGAGTGAAGTGAATAGGCCCAGTTGGGAATCAAACTCACAACCCTGGCTTCATCTACTATTCAGCTGGCCAAAATAACACGAAACAGTGAAATGCTGTCCAAGTAAACAGGAAGGCATGAGGACACCACAGGATAACTCAAGTTAACAAGCTGCTCTTAACAGCATCCTCCCTGTGTGTAATTTATTGAACAGAAGAATTGGCTGGGATAGAAACCATTCCTAATAATCAAAAAACCACATTCTAGTTCTCCTAGTCCTGCAGGCACTCTTATGTAGAATTCTACACTTTGTCACTGACATTTCTTGGTTTTAGGAGGTAGTTTTCCAAAACCAAATACTTAATTATAGCTGCAACACTTAAAGGCCAATACTTCATTACCTAATTAGGGAGCTGAGAAATGTTTATTATGCACATCCTCTTCTCCACTGAAAGTTACTAATATTCATTTCGACTTGTCTGCTAGTCAGCTCATTGGTTTCTGGACTCAGAATCTTAACTTCCACATAAAGCTAGAAAAATTCAATAAGGTTTTTATGGCAGTAGCATTTCCAACTTGACATTAAGTGTTGGGCCAAATGTTAACCTATTATAAGGAGCAACAATGCCTACTGGATTTTAATTAAGTTTCTGTACCTTTTTTATTTGTTACACTTAATAAATCCTATAATGCTTCTTTTCAAATAACTCTTGGAAAGTTGTGTTTGAGTACACCATAGGTGATGGGGAAAAAGGTGGAAGAGAAATTAAAGAGGCAAAGGCTGGTATTGAATGATTATCAAGTGATGTATGACAGTATTTGCTAACTTTGTGTCAATATAGCAAGGCCAGATGGTTTATTTATGGTTTGCTGTTTCAGTAACATATATTATCTAGTGATATATTAAGGAAGGGTCCATTTGTATAATTACTTTTAGACTCTGACTTCAAAACTCTTAACATCTTCATCCAAATTGATAACTTTAGCAAAAACCCATGAAGAGGTCCGGCGTCAGAGGGAGATGCCAGCTCCTACTAAGATAAAGTTCTCATAAACTGGAAACCAGGGTCCTGAACAGCAACAGCGGCAGCACAGGCTGGTACTCGGGTGCCAACTGAACCCGTGCTGAGTTTGTCCACCGAAGGGCAACCCTTCATGGCTGGCACTTTGGCACTGATGTGATAATGGCAGTTAAGTACCACTGGCCTCGAAAAAGAACCCAGGGAAGATCTCATTCAAACGAGGGAAAAGAATCTAGAGTTCCAGGATACTTCTCAGCCAGATGTTCAGCAACTACCTTTCTTACAAAATCAGAGGGACTGACAGAGCAGAATGGCCTATTTTGAGTGTCACCTCCTCTCTCACCCGCCAGGGAACACAATAGGGGAACAAGCGATTAAGACTTGGCTCTAAGAGCGGACCAGCAGCAGCTTCCTCCCTAAAGGCCAACACATCTTAAACAATGTAGCAAAAATGAGCGCAGCCTTCAGAAAATGGGAGAGTGGCCTGGTGTGAGCAATGTCTTTGGCTGAGTTCAGGATACAGATCTGCAAATGATAGCCTCTTTAAACTGTGGCTGAGCCAGTATAGGAAATAACCTTGTATTTTTCATATATACCTGGTAAGAGTCATTTATCTCAAATATGTGGGGAAAAGGAAATTTTTTTCCCCAGAGTCCTCTTTGCTCCTTTTGAAAAATGCTAAGACTAGGAGACCCAGGAGACATTTTTTTTTAAAGCTTCCCAGGCGATTCTGATTTGGTTCCCGTAACTTTGAGACTTACAACTGTAGTGGAATAGGAATAAGTCAGAAATTACTGAAGTTACTTAAACCTGTCTATCCATTTATCAAAAATAGTTAACCCCTGCCCTCCCTACCTTATGGGAACAGCTAACAGTAATCATTCAATAAATTTAAGCTATTATGTGCTATTAGGCACTGTCCTAGGAGCTGCACTTGTAATAACCACACAGCCCATGGAAACTGATTCAGAGAGGTTAAGGAACTTGTCCAAGGTCACACAGCTAGGGTTGGAAACCAAAGCTGGGCAGCTCAGCCTAGAGATCATGTTTTTAACTGTTATTTAACAAGGTTGTAAAGAATATATGAAACATGCATGAGGGGACTTCCCCAAAAGTCCAGTGGTTAAGACTCCACATTCTGAATGCAGGAGGTCTGGGTTCAATTCTGGTCAGGGAACTAGATCCCATATGTTATAACTAAGACCTGGCGCAGCCAAATAAATATTTTTAAAATGTCATCAGATAAAAACAAAACACTTGAAACAAAAACATTCATGAGGATAGCATTTCCTGCTATCCTCATGAAAAGTTAAAGATGGTTTAAGTGGCCAGTGAATGAAGCTGCTGCAGGGAAGTCCGCATCTAGCCAGCACTTGCTACATTGTAGCTGCTCACGACTTCATTCATAGGACTTGAAAATCTGATATCTGCCTGTGTCCCTCAAATGGTGGCTTTGGCCTGTTGAAGCGCCACAGATATAAAGTGACTCCTGTGACAACTTAAAAGTAAAGGCAAGAACTCTGCAGAGTTCTTGTGCCAGGTGCCTCACACAGGGCTTGGCACTCAGGTGATGAATAAATAAGTGTTGGCTGAATTGAATACCTTCCAATCAAAGGCATTTGAAACGTACTATTCATATTCTACAAAATGGCTTGAACTATTTTGAATGTCAAAACAGGAAAGGGCATGTAGCAAGTTAAGGAAATTAAAGAGAAACTGGGTATAAATGGAGTATTAAACCTTTGAAATTCAAAATAAAGAACCTGGTTATGTATCTTTGAAGTCCTCTTCCCTGGCTTAGCAGGGAAGTGGGAGGGAGGAGCTTTGGGGATGGAAGAAGCCTGTGCTTCAATAATGTAACAGCTCTCATCTGTGTTGTACTATCTGCTGCAGGCATACTGATCCCAACAGGCTGCCCAGCAATGTTTTTAAAGGCTGAGTTCACCTTACATCATTGTTTAATGACCTTTACACTTTGCAACATGCCCTCAAACGTAGCTCAGAAATAAAAACAGGTTTTTCCTACCACTTTAAACGATAAAGTGGGTCCCTTATAACAAGCTGGGCATGTATTCTTGGCATTGGATCTAATGAAGTATTTGACTCATTTCACATCCAACAAAACGCTGTGTTTGGCCTGCCTGTAACTTCCAAGCAACCTCTGAAGAGCTCATGCCTAATACTGGTTCTCCCACAACTCCTAAGACTTTAATGAGTAACCGGTTAATCTGTGATGTGGCATGACCCAAACTGAGGGCAGGCAGAGAATCTCCTCTGAAGACATGTGTGGGAAGCGGTGCAATGCTCAGCTGGGTCACAATGCGGTCCTTCATAGAATGACGAAGCAGAGCTTTGCTGCACGGCCCCAAGGAGGACACAACTCAGTCGACACCCTCCCGTCAGTTGACACCCTCTCCCAGGGTCTCTTCCGAAGCACCTCTGTAAGATGATGCCCCCACCATCTAGCTGTGGAACCGATTCTCTTTGTGAGGCTGCTGGGCCTTTGCTTTAAGAACAGTGTGAGAGGAAGTCCAGTCCCTCTAGGGACTAGGAGTAGCAGAAAAACAGACCTAAGGGCAGTGTGTCTGCTACAACAGGTTCTCAAAATACACGTTAAACTGATATGTGTGACCTATACAAGAACACGACGTGCCTGCATGCTTTGTCATGTCTGATTCTTTGAGACCCTTTGGACTGCAGCCTGCCAGGCTCCTCTGTCCATGGGGTTTTCCAGGAAAGAATATTGGAGTAGATTACTATTTCCTTCTCTAGGGGATCCCCTGACTGGGATTGAACCTACATCTCCTGTGTCTCCTGCACTGCAGGCAGATTCTTTACCCCCTGAGCCACTGGGGAAGCCCTATTCCTCTCTCTCTCTCAAAGTTATCTCTAGACATCCATACTGGACAGTTGAGGTTTTAAAAAATGCCTCCTATTCAGGGTGTCCCAAAATAAGTCTTAAAGTTTTAAGTCATTAAGGCTGGGGATAAGGATGGTGAGCTCAATCTGCCTTCTGCAACCCTGGAGGCAGCTACACATGGTTTTATCACCAATTAAAAGTGTAGCCTAGATTAAGAGGCATTTTAAAGGACTAATTAGTCAACCCTCCCAAAAGTAAATTAAGAGCCCCTGTTGAAACAGCCAAAAGGAAACTCTAACACAGCTTTGTAGTAACAGTGCTTGGAGTGTATTCAAATAGAAAAGCTTGGGCTGGAAATACTTGTTTAGAAAAAGAACTACATCACTCCACCCTCTTTTATCAAGTAATCCAAGCCATCTTAAATGCTCAAGGTCTGATCAAGCAAGAGGTATTAAAACTTCTTTCAGCCTGAGCTAGATAGATTATGTCCTTGGGAATAAATAAATTTTATTCAATGAACAAGTAGAAGGGATTCTTGATTACTACTATAGTTCTTTTGTGTAGACAGACTGCTTCTAGGTTAATGCAAAAGCTCAGAAAGAACACCAGATCAGGTAAAAGGCTTTTTATTCAGAAGCAGCTCAAAGTCTGACAGGGACACAAGTAGGGATAATTATTAGCTTATTACCTTAGCTCACTGACCTTCAGCACCTATTTGAAGTACTAGTTTTCCAAGTGGGAATGTTATACCCATTAGACCCTCAGCAGTTTCTGACAGCCATACTTATCCCCAATTTCACTCAGTAGAGCTGTCAGGAGATGAGCAGAGACACAAAGAAGAAAATCATCTACTTTAGTTCTCTTCTTCATGGGTCACAGGCTTTCAAATCAAGAGAGACAGTGTTATTGGCAGGTATTGGTCATAAATAACACGTTCCCATAGTTGAACACTCAAAAATCAAACATCAAATATAACTAGAGTTCTTAAACATTCAGTTAATGCTACGCCATACTTTGTTTCAAAAACAGCATTTCTGTGGCCTTTTATTTACTTTTCTCCTTGGATAAAACCAGGAGAATCCATGCTTAATTGACCTATGTAGTTTTCGCAGATACAGCTTAATTTACAAGAATCAAAGGAATTATAGAGTTATAATTAAGAATACATTTTAAAATGACAGAATATATGAATAAAGTCTACACAGTCCTTAGGGAAATGGATAAAATGAATCAAGTTTCATGAGTGGAAGGGGACTCCCTTCTAAGGACATAGTACATAGAAAATACATGAAGCTTGTTTCTATGAGGTTACAAAGGGCTAAAATAGAAAACAATGGTTCATTTCAAGCTTATTGATACATAACTGTTAAGGTAAGAGATATTCAAGATATTTTGCACATTATTAACTGAGAGTCATCTATATACTCTATGTTAAATATCTATAGAGAAAATTCCACGACTTTCTGGCTCAGGGCTCTACTAGACAATCACTGCTTTTTAGTATATGAAGAGAATCCAAAAGATCAAGTTAAAGCAAAGATTTAATTTTTAGGTTCTGGATTTTCAGTATAGGAACTACTTACACTTTTATAAAAATATCAATAAGAAATCAATACTTTTTCTTAAAATTTGATAGCTTTTTTTTTTTTTTAAAGTAGCAGCCCC
Source organism: Bos indicus (assembly GCF_029378745.1). NCBI lineage: Eukaryota > Metazoa > Chordata > Mammalia > Artiodactyla > Bovidae > Bos > Bos indicus. The sequence continues at coordinate 72,214,160 of NC_091775.1, forward strand.
TAAAAAACCAAAGACTAAATTCAAACCCCAGCTTCAGCATATGACTACTGATTTTATAAACATCTTCCTCCAGGAAATGTCAAAAATCATAACATGAAGTTGGGTTGGAAACGCAGTAGATTGCTTAGTAAAAATTGAAAACCTCAGATCATATACGGGATATATATTTGGGGGGAGAAAAGACAAACGTTGCTAGTGTTCTAGTTTCGCCAACAAGTTGACATTTATAGCTGTTTTTAAAATAAAGATAATTTTAACTTAAGAGATTGTATTTTAATACTGAATCAATATAAATGTACTTATCTTAAAAATCGTATTTAACCACATACTTAAAAAAATCCACAAAAACGTAGTGAAAGGTTATATATTTTATGTGAAACTGTATTACTGTGTTAGAGGCAGCAGAGACCCAGGGTCCCGTTCGGCAGTCGACCTTCACAGACAGGCCTCCTGCTGTGGCCTGCAGAGGCATTCAGCTGCGCAGTCTCAGAGCAGAAGAGACAAGCCTTGTTAGTTTTTTTGCCTCTACAAACTGGGATGTCACTACTGTACAGGAGATACATCATTTGAGATGCATCATTCAAAATGTTACAGAGTGGCAAACTTACTCCATGAAATTTAAACAAAGCGTTCACTCTGAGGAAGCTGCACATAACTATGGTAGTGGAACCAGACTAGGTAAACTCTGGAGTCAAAACGATTTTCACTAAACATGAAGAAATGGTAGCTTTCTTAAAACCAGAGTTAGAGTCACTCTTGAATTTTTTATCTTGTTTTAATGAATCAAGCTTCAGTTAACTCACTCAGATGAGAATCTATAATTCTGTTGACTGTTCTGGACTACAGAAGTCATCTTGGGACTTTCTATGGAAGTATGTACAGATTTTCCGCATGGAGCTGGGAGTAATGGTGACCTAGAAGAAGAAAGTTCAGATTTCAGAGATTTTCTAAGATAAAGTTCAGCTATTACCTCAGCAAGTTATCACTATGGGTATTTTAAGTTAGGATGCCTGGAAATTTGCTTATGTAGCCAGATTTCAGTCTCAATTACTTGATGGCAATGTCTCTTTTGGTTGATTTGTACCAAATATAGAAAAACTGAAGGCAGCATGCATGAAAAGAAAACAGATTTTTCATGTGAATGGAAAATATGTACCAGTTAAGCCTCATAATAGGAACCAAAGAGGTTACAATTACCATCCTCTTTGATATAAATGAGTAAATAAGCCTTCCAAATTTACAAACGAGATAGGTATTTCAAATGGCAGATACTACCCTTTTCTGAAGTCTTTATCAACATGTACATAAAGAAAAAAAATGTTTTAAAGAAACTTTAGCTTCAAAAGGTTGAAATTATAAAGCCAGAAATATCTTAGATATTTTTTATCTATTTATTTAGACTATTTTTTAAAATGCCCTTAAGATGTACACATTCATGAAAATAATTTTTTATTGAAATTGTTTTTCTGCTAACACATAACTCAGACCAGCTCCCTTGAAAAAAAATAGAAATTTTGGCTAGGGGCAAAGATTACCTACAGTGCGAATTCTGAGAGAAGAAAGACTCCTTACAGCCTTTTTTCCCCTTTATACTCTATAGCAAGGCCTTGGACTTTGTGTTTGAAGTAATCTTTAAAATATTTCTAGTTTATCTTTCCTAAAATTAGGGGATAGGCTTATTGACAGTAGGAGCGGGTTATGAACATTTGTTAAATTAGTACTGGCCTAAGGTTATCCAATCTCTGCCCTTTATAAGGGCAGATCTTACTGGTCATGATACCTGGATCAGGTTTCATTTCTTCCACCTTCTCGCTAATACAGAAAGAGCTACGGGAGAAACTTCCTTAACCTGCCTCCATCCTTAACTTGCAACCTGAGTAGCAGAAGCTTTCTATTTTCTTTGACTGGTGCCCACAGCTCACCCAATGCTCACAGCTACTTCTGCCTCCATCATTGAGTCAAGCTTTTCAAGGTTCACAAAGGCATTTCTGCCAGCAATATCTGTTTTTGAAATTATCTAAGTTTAATGAAAAGATAGGTAAAATTAAGATGAATGTTTAAAAAAAAGGGAGATACAGGTGAGTTGCCAAAAATACCAGTGTGAGCAAGATGATCATAAAAGACTGGAAAAAAATCATATAACTCTAGAAGGATTCTGCACTTAAAACTGCTTTGTAAGTATCTTAATTTTGCTTTATTTTAAATAATCATAAGCTGTAATTACAAAATCAAAATCTATTTGTGGATGTTGGCAACTTGTCCATGAATTATAGCTTTCTCTATAAAAAGGGGAAGGAAATCTATAAAAAGAGGTTGCAGGAGCTGGGGGATGGTGAGGCAGACTTTTAAAAAGCAAGGAGTTGTGGGAGGGAATAATGTCAAACAAAGAAGGAAGTTATTTTTGAATTGATATCCTAGAGGACGAAGAAGGCTTTAAACAATTGGGCAAAAGGGCTGAGGGGTATGGACTTTGACAGAAGGGATTTTAACTGGAGTAAATAGGATTGCCAAAGAAAATACAGGACACATGCAGTTACATTTGAAATTCAAACAACATTGCAGTATGAAAAATTTTTAGTATAAATATGTCCCATGCAATATTTGTCCTATATTTTTATGTACTAAACCTGGTGATCCTAGGAATAAAAAGATTTACTTAAAAAAACAAAAGCATTCTGACTTCTGAGAAGGCATCTGTGCCTGCCCTGGCCAAGTTAGGAAATGCATTTTCTATCGCTGCCAACTTACCGGGCCTGGAGAAGTCTTTCCGCTCTGTCTCCTGGGATTGGGGGTCTGGGACGATGGACTTCGTGGAGATGAATTCTCCGCCTTCCGTTTGGCTGCCATGGCCAACAACCAGTTTTTATTCTCTGGGGAGCTATTCTCTTTGCCTACCACTTCAGAGCCTTCTCCACAAGATCCCAAAGGAAGAGGTAGCGTTCCACAGCCTTCCGAAGCATAAGGACTGGCAGGAGAAGGAGGCTCAGAGACACTCATACTAGCTCCTTCGATCTTGCTTGGTTTGGTAGGACCTAGCGAGTCCTTCCCAAGGTCTTCCTGGGCACCAGCAAGGCAGCACAGATCCAAATGAAGCTTTTCAACGGGGTCATCAAGCTCAGTCACACAGCTGCAACTCTTTACACACTTTTGTTTCACATTCTCCAGACAACTGGAGTCTAGCCTCCTCTTCACTCTATTTCTAGACTCAGAGCAAGCCACTGCCTGGGATGATTTCAGGCTCACAGGTATGAGGGCTTTTCTGGGAGACGTGATCTTGGTTTCGGAAGCAGGTGGAGTGACGGGTGGTGATAAGGAAGCCGTTCGGGTCATCCAGTTTCTAATGGACATCTTGAAAGATGAGGGTGGCTTGGGAGAGACGGAGGACACAGAGCCTCTTCTGCTGATGGGAGACCGGGCCTTGGCAGGAGGGGTCTTAAGAGAGAAGGTAGGTGTATTTGAAGGGAGGGGCAGGTCCCCGGCGCAGCTCGGAGCACAGGCTGCCGACGACGGGGAGGAGGTGCACGGACTGCTCTTTGCTCTGGGTGCTTTGGCCGGAGTGCTCTGGCTGCTGGGCACTGCCACTGAGAAACCAAAGAGGTCACAAAAGTCAGAGGTGAAAGCTACAGAATATCCCGGGGTTCTCATCAAAGAAAATTATGTCAATAGCTAACTTAATCATCCAGGGGCTGACTCCCCAGTGTGGATCACATAAATCATTTGATTCTTCCCATTTCCTAACTGCCAGCCCCTAAGACACCCTGTTGTAAAACATATGCTTGTAAAAGTCTAGAAAATACAGAAAAAGAAGAATTTAAAAGCATCCAGGTGAACCATTTTTTATACTTATGCATATGATATCTCTCAAGCTTTTCTATATAAAAATGGGACCAAGATGTACAAGATACTTAGTAACCTGCTTCTTAATGTATCATGAACATTTCCCACAGTAACACAGATCTGTACCATTTCTAACAGCTACAAAGTATTCTAAGGTAACAGTAAGACATCAGGGTTGTTAACGACACTTTGTTTTCCCTAAGTAGTGCTGCTCTTAGTATTTCTGTGATGCTTCTAAGCAATGCTGGGCCAGAGAGGCACCGCACGTCAGGAGTGCACAGGTCTCCACTCCCGCATAATCGCTTACTACGTCACCTGGGTACAACTGTTCTGTTCAATGGAGATAGCTTTTAATCTCCACAAAGGTAATCCCATCAATTACTTGTTAAGGTTATCAGGCCTCGTGTGCCTTCCACCTTAATATACAATTTATGATTTTCCACAGGCAAACAATGGCAAAGAACGTTTCCAAAATGTGATGCAAAACGAATCACACTGTGGGGAGCACTCTGCTCCATCTGTCCTGCCCCTTGTCTCTAGGCCAGGACCAGTACTTCAGGCAAACTCGCATAAACCTCGTGTTTCTTCCTCCTGAGGACCTGACACAGACATGGTATTTTCTCACTCTCCCGAGCTTTCCAGATTTCTGAAAAAGGGTTCCAGTCTTCAGATAACAAGGAAAAGGCATTTATTTCTCAGTTACCCAGTACTACAACTCTGATGTTTAATTCAGTTTAACTACTTAGTTGTATTTATACTCAAATAAATACAAGTCCTAACTCTGGTCAGTTAGTTTTCCTGTACATTTTACTTTCTGCTTTTCCCTACTCAAACAGCCTATCCTTGAGACAGAGAAGTTCTACAAACTGACTTTTGTCTAAACTTTTCTCATCAACGGTATGTTTAGAGACAAAGTGATACAGCTTCTTCAACAAAGATCATCACTAGAAAGCCCCATGTCATCATAACAAGCTATAGAAGGGGGGTTAATGATTAGGACCAGTCCATGCAGTGTTTCGGAGAAGGCAATGGCACCCCACTCCAGTACTCTTGCCTGGAAAATCCTGGAAGCCTGCAGTCCATGGGGTCGCTGAGGGTCGGACACGACTGAGTGACTTCACTTTCACTTTTCACTTTCATGCATTGGAGAAGGAAATGGCAACCCACTCCAGTGTTCTTGCCTGGAGAATCCCAGGGACGGGGGAGCCTGGTGGGCTGTCTATTGGGTCGCACAGAGTCGGACACGACTGAAGCAACTTAGCAGCAGCAGCATGTGGCGTTTGGTGATGGCTCTCACACTCATGTTTCTAGAGCCTGAGTACTGTTACTACTTCCGGAGAGAAGAAGCTTTCATTTGCTTCACTCCTCAGTGCAGGTCCACAGTCAATGCACAGCCCCTACAGTTATCAGTTTCATTAAATTGAGCTGAAGAGTATGTTTAGGGCAGAAAGTCCGAAAATACCATGGGTCAGATTCTAAGGCAGGATTCAGGGAGAAGGAAAAGTTGGGCCAGAGACAAACCAAATATATGTTTCTGACACTTCAGTGGCAGAAATCTGAAGTGTCTACTAAAGGCCAATGGAAAATCTGGTATGTGAAAAGCTGTATCCTCTTCAGGATGTTATCATCCAATTTTCTTCTCTTTTTCTTTCCTTCCCTTCTCTGAACAGCTACAGAGGGGAATAAGTTAACAAGCAAAAGGTCTTCTTTTCAACCATCTCATTTCACTCTCATGCTGCTGTGTATTCCACTATTTTCTATGTACCTATTAGCACTCACAAAGGTATATGTATATCACACTTAAAGATTACACACACATACACATTCTGCAATTTTCTCTTCTCTGAACATCTTCTCTTCTCTTTACACCTCTTCATAGAAGTACACTTAGATGCAATCCAGCCTTTTTAACAGCTGTATACGAGTCACTACACTGGCCTTTAGACTTAAAACACAGCATGCCTTTAGTTCTTCATCTACTAAGTGCAGCCCCAACTCCTATGGACCCTAAGTGCTGCATGGTATCTGATGACATGGTGGCACAGACTGGGCTACTGCCCTAAAAGCTTCATGAAAGTAGGTTCCTTTGAGGAATTATAGAGTTCACTAATCATCCGTCCATTTGGAGCTCCTTTCTTTAGAAGGTTTGCCATCTGGCCTCTCCCTACCTTCTCAGTCTGATCAGGGGCTCTGCCCCGAGGATCCTGTTACAGGAGACCACGAGCAGCTTCCTGAGCAAGCTGTGTGCACTGTCACATCTCGCTGTTCACGTGGTTTTCTTGCCAAGTCCACCCCTTCTTTTCCAGGCTCTGATGACAGTGTTATTAACTCCTTTGTGCAGATTTCACAAACTTCTTTCTTCCTCTCCCACAGGAAGCAAGTTCTCAAACCCTTTTGTTTACATAGCTGGGTGAAATGTTTACAATATACTATAGTTTTTGTAGCTGCCTCCTGGATTAGACTATGAGCATCCAGAGGGCAAGTGATAATGATTTACTCATTTTTAGGTCTAGTGCTGCTGTAGTTCCTAGCAAGGAATTATTAAACAATGTTTGTTAAATTTCATTACTGCTGACAGGGATGAGGGTCAAGTTCCAGCCATCAAAGAACAGATTGTGTAAGTACTGTGTTTGACTTTAAGTCTACAGCAAGCACTTGAGATAGAACAGCTAACATTTCCTTCTTTTTAAGATAATCATCTTTTCACTCAGTGATACCTAGCAGAGGTTCTCAGTCTGGCTGCATATCGGACTCATTTGGAGCTTTATGATAATACATGTACTTGGTCTCTACTCTAGGCCTACTTAACAATTTCTGGAGGCATACAAATTGTTTAAAAGCTCCACAAGTGCTTCTGATGCACAGACAGGATAGAGAACCCCTTGGCCTGACAGTGCTGAGATCGCTGGCTGAAACAGTAAAAGAATAGCAAGTAATGGAGCAGGTGCTGACTGGGAAAAGTAGGACAGAAGGGAATGGGGCTGTGTGTTGCGATTCAAAGCCTGCCAGCTAGTAAGTTTAAAAGGGCCAAAAGAGAAGACAGGCAATCCAGGACAGCAGTGAAGGGTTGGGGTGGCTATTAGAAGCTTGGGCAAGCAGAGGAACATAATTTTCAAAATGGCAGTGTGATTAGCAACAGCCAGTCTGTCGCTGGGAACTGGCGTAAAGGCCTGAACGGCCAGTGCACCAGCCTTTGGTCCCTGTGTCAAGCTGTTGCTTTCTTGCTCTTCAGAGTAACTCTAGCATTACCCAGAAACAGAAATCTAGGTCTAATTCCTGGACCAGTCTTCATCTAAACTCTTGTGCTGGGTTCTAAAGGAGGCAGTACTATAGGCATGAGCTTTAGAATCAGACTGCAAGGGTCTGAATTGGTTCTATTATAACTTCACAGCTGTGTGACTTTAAGCAAATCTAAGTTCCTTGAGCTTCAGGTTTGGTTGTTTGGGGAATTACTAATAAATGAGATAATACAAATAGGTCTTTAGAACAACTATGCTAATACTTAATAATGGCTAAATGTTATTAATATGGTACAAATTCGGTCAACATATGTAACTTTTTTGTGACTTAGTTTCCAAAACTAAGAATAATTAATACCTAGAAATACCTAGTTAAAAGACAACATATTTTTCTTCAAAAATGTTTATAGTCATTAACACAGAGATTTCACCTCTGGGAACCTATTTTAATGGGAAATGAAGACCCTAAATTTAGAAAAAACCATTCCCCCACCCCCCACAAAACACTGGAAATAAAATGTTTAACTACAAGAGAAGAGCTAGGTAAACTATGGAACATTTAAATGTTTTGCTAAAAAGGTAACAAGGAAAGTGCTTAGAATATCATGTTTAGTGAAAAAATCTTCAAGAAATCCAAATGTATACGTAGCATGACTCAGTTAACAAAAAAATCTCTATGGATAAAGGGATAAAATCTAAAAAATAAGTCAAAATGTTAACTAAAATTGTGTATGAGTGTTGGGGAGGTTGATGACTTTTTCCCTTATATAATTCTTTTCTTTTTTTCAAAATTAGGAAGCAAAATTAAAAGACAAGGCAGCAGAAAGACATCCCATGTTCATGAATCAGAAGAAAATACTGTTAAGATGGCAATACTCCCAAAACTGATCTATAGATTCAATGAAATCCCTAACAGAATTCCAGCTGACTATTTCTGCAGAAATTGACAAGCTCGTCCTAAAGTTTGTATAGAAATGTAAGACCCAGAATAGTCCAAACAATCTTAAAATTTAAAAGACAATTGGAGGGCTCAGAATCTCTGATTTTTAAAACCTACTACAAGGTACAGTAATCGAGACAATGTGGTAACAGCATAAGGACAGACTTATAGATCAATGGAATGGAATTGAGACTCCAGAAACGAATCCTTACATTTATGGTCAATTGATTTTTGACAAGATTACATTTATGGTCAATTGATTTTTGACAAGAGTGCTGAAAAAATTCAATGGGGTAAAGAATAGTCTCTTTGAAAAATGATACTGAGAACGTGGGCTATCCACATGCAGAAGAATTTAGACCCTTACCTACCTCATACTATACACAAAAATAAACGCAAAATCAACAGTAGCCCCCAAACTAAAACACTCCTACAAGAAAATACAGACATAAATCTCTGTGACTTTGGATTAGGCAATGATTTCTTAGATACAACATCAAAAGCACAAATTACAAAAAGAAAAAAACAGATAAACAGGTCTTCATCAAAATTAGAACACTGTGTGCCAAAGGACATCATCAAGAAAATGAAAAAACAACTTACAGAATAAGATAAAATATTTATAAATCATTATATGACAAGGGACTTATATCCAGAATATATAAAACTCAACAATAAAAACAATAGACAAATAACCCAATTAAAATATGGGCAAAGGATTTATTTGCATAGGCACTTTTCCAAAGAAAATTTACAAATGGCCAATAGGCACATGAAAAGATATTCAACATCATAAGCCATCATGAAAATATCAGTACAAATCACAACCACAGTGGGATACCACTGCACAATCAGTAAGATGGCTATAATTTAAAAAAAGAAATAATAACAAGTGTTGGCAAGGTTATGGAGACACTGGAAGCCTTATTTTGGGCCTTGAAAATAGACTAGAACTAGATTATGTTGACTGCCCAACTCTGAATATACTGAAGAACATTGGCCTGTACAAACAGGTGAATTTGTGGTATGCGAATATATCTTGACTTTTTTTTTAAGTCTGAAGGGGAAAAAAAAGTATAGGAAATAAAAAGAAACAACTAGTTACCACTTAGCTAAATTCTGAATAGAAAATACAATGACAGTAATAACTCTCGATCTAACCAAAATTATGACCCTATGTTGGGAAGCTAGGGGAATGTTGAGTGTGCAGAGGTTTGGTAATCATGGGGACATAGGAAAGAGCTAAGTGCTCATCTCACAGAGTAAGATGTCAATAGATAATGCTGAAGCAACAACAAAAAATCCCGTAAGAGATAGAAATGCACAAATATTACTTAGAGATATAGGAATAAGTATCAAAAAATTAGCTAAAAGATTTGAAGTTGTCACCCTGGGAAAAGGGAACTATGGTAGGGTATCTAAAGAATGCTATTTACCTTATGTAGCCCTGTAGAGTTAGTTGACTTGTTAAAAGTATCAACACTTAAAAAAATTTTTTTTTTAAAGAAAGCAGAAACCAAAATTAAACACTTTATAGAGGTAGACTTAGAGTGAAAGATTCCTCTGGAGTTTAGTTACGCTTGAGGTATCTTATAAAAGACTAAACAAGTCAGTAGAAAAATGAGCATATATTCTCACCCTCAAATCCTCATTACCTTAGGCCTTGACGGCTGACATAAGTTTTAAGCTGGAATTTCAAGCTTATGACTATCTATTGATAACATGTGGATTCCCTTTGGCTGGCTCAGTGCTTAGATTTTTGTTCTTGATTCCCTGTCACTCTCTTTAATTCTACTCGTCAGTTCAGACAAAACCCACATTCATAATCTTTTCAATATCCTGTTTTCTCATTTTCTTGACCTTCTTCTTCTACAACAGCCTTGTCCTTTCACTCTCTTATTCCTTGGCCTTATTACTACCAGTACCTCCATTACTACTAAAATCCTCCACTATCTCAATTTCAACCACCACCTATTTTCCCAGTTCTCTTCAGCACTTCAGTGCCATCAGCTCTTCATGCCCAGGGGCCGCTCAGTTCACTGACCCTACCACTTCTACCCTCAGTCCAATTATATCCTCACTTCCCTCTTTACCCAGTTTAACTCTGATGGTATATCTGTCCTCAACTCCCTTGGCCCTCCACTCACTTCATACTTGTGGATTTAAACCACATCCCTGATTAAAACCAACTTTTCCACCTACAGTCTGCCTGTACCTGTGCAGCAGACACACAACCATACCGACTGCTCATTTTCAATGAAGGAGTAGTAGTAGCCTCAGGTTGATTCTTCGCTCAACAATCATATTTCCCTGGCCTATTTGCTCTTCTATTCTCTATGTGACTATTTCAGACTTTCTTTTCTTTCGTCAAATCTCTATCACCTCTTCCGCTAGTCCTTATTCTTAATCAGCTGATGATCCTGATTCCAATGTCACTAAGAAGACGGAAACTTCCACAAGTTCTGACCTTCCCATTTTCTCCACCTACCTTCGCCGTGCGTCTATTTCTGCCTTCTCATCACTATGGACGAACAATCCACACCCCTGGCACAGGCCTGCTCTTCATCTTGTATATTTGAGATCATCCCCTCAGTCAAGGAAACTGCTCCAGCAAATTTCCCTGCATCAGTTTTCTCCTGGACTAGAGGATCCTTCTAATCACATACAAAATGCTATATTCTCACTAAAAACAAACTTCAACATTGCTTCGTCCTCTACCATTTCATTGTTCTCCTTTGCTTTCTAGCAAGATTCCTTGAAAGAGCCTCCTCTCTTTCTATCCTCCTGAACAACACTAACCGGGCCACTGACACACCACCAAAAATTGCCCTCACCAAGGTTGCTAAATAACCCCTGTACTGCCAAATCCAAAGGTCAGTTTTTAGCCCTCATCTTACTTGGCATGCCAAAAACATTCAACCAAATTCATCCCTCTTCCCTTTACTTACTTTATACGATATTCTGTTTTTCTCTTACTTCTCTGGTTGTACTTGCTGCTTCCTCTCTCCCAACTTATATTAGGATGCTCCACGGCTCAGACCCCAGACTTATTCTCTTTTCCATATATAGCTACCTTTTACCTATATGATAATAAATCCCAAATTTACAACTCTAGCCCTCAACTGCAGAATCAAATATCTAACCACCTCTTTGACATCTCCATTTAGATATCTAATAATCATATCAAACAACGTATCCAGTTGTTCCCTCCCTTAAACTGCTCCTCCTGCAGTGATTCTTATAGAGGTTAATGGTTACTCCATCCTAGCTTCTCAACCAAGAACTCTGATGTTATCCTTGATAACTCTCCCTCATATCCCATATCTGATCCCAAAGAACCTTCTGTTGTCTCCATCATGTAAATATATCCGGAATTTGAAGACTTTTAAAAGTTGTATCGTCTGCTACCTCTCTGATCCAAGTCACCACCATTGTTTCCTAGGTTACTTCAGTAAGTTTTTAAATTAACTTCCAGTTTTACCCTGATCCCCTTACAATTTGTTTTCAACACAGAAGTTAGAATGACCAAGGAGAGTCAGATCGTATACTTCTCTATTCAAAATCGTCCAACAGTTTTTTGTCTATCAAAATAAAAGCCAAAATTGTACAAGAACCTTATTTTCCACTACTATTTCCTGTCCTCTCTTTAGCCACAGGGATTACAGCTACATCAGCCTCTTTGAGGAACACAAAACATGCCAGGTCTGCTCCGGCTTCAGGGGCTTTGCGTTTGTTGTTTTGTCCGCCAGAAACGTTCTCAAACGTACCGCCATGACTTACTACTTCACTTTCTGTACTCAAGCACCATCTTTTTTTTGAGGTTTCTGTGGGCACCTAATTTAAAATTTTAACAGCATGCTGTTATTCTCCCATTCCTGCTTTCCTTTTTCCCTAATCCATGTATTACTACCTAACAAGCAAATTTTATTTAACTTGTTTCCTGACTCAAACTAATATCTAAGCTTCATTTCTGATTCTTGATTCTTTTGATTACTGCAGAATCCACAGCAAATCAGAATAGTGCTTAAAACACAGTAGATGTTCAACAAATATTTAAAGAAATAAATCTACACTGTATTCCAGTGCCTTGTGTAGATAATAAACATAGTGTTCAGAAAATATATATAAAAAAATGCCAGTAAGATGGTGTTTTCCTTCAAAATCATACTAAAATAAGATCAAATCTAGCTCATCATTCTGTACTGCAGAACTAAACCAATAAAAACATAAAAAACTTAGAAAAATGCATGGGATCCTTACCAAGGTCGGCTTTCACCTCTCTCTTCTTCTGAGAGGCCCATCCCACTATGGAGAGTTTATCTCCTCCTGATTTCTCCTCTAAATCTCTGTTCAAGCGCCAGACTTTCAGTGTATTGTCATCAGAGCAAGTAGCAATCTACAGAGAACCAGAAAGGGAGTTAGTAACTTTCAATCAAAGATTCACAACAAAGTAAAAAGTAGACATGTCTTTAAGGGCTCATGACTAGACAATTATACTTTCTGATATAGAAAATGCTACCTAAAAGGTCAGATACTTTCATTCCTTGCTTTCAGAAATCATTCCAGATTTCCAAAAGAAGTGGATCCTTTAGTTTCTTCTTTATATATACTCTGTGGGTATGACTTTTGTAACCAGTGATTTCTCAGCTAACCTAAAGCTCTACTATAAAAGCAGGTTCATGTCATTTTATTTTCAAGAAGTTGTGGAAATCATTATCACCTTCTGTATAACTATAAACATACATAATTAAGACGTCGTTTTTCTCTTACGTGATCGATCAGTGTTATGTCACTGACATTCAATTTATATGACTTTCTTCAGAATTCTTCAAGTTCTGGCTTATTCCAAGTAATGGGATCACTCCCAAGATCTGACTTAGCCCATGACTCTAGTATGCTGTGACAAGTAGAATGAAACGATTCCCTAAGATTCTTTTTCAGATAGGTAAAGGAGCAATCTGGGAAAACAAGTTCACTAGCCTGAAAGAAGTTAAAAATAACCTTTGCCCCTTTAAAAATATCTGACCGTTCCTGATCTTGGTCCCAAGCCTTTTATGGCAGAGAAAGTCCAGCTTGAAGAGCTTGTGGCAAATGGCCACTGGTACCAGAGCTGTTCCCTAGCATTTGTTTATATAATTTCTCTATTTCAGTAACTAAAGAGAGAGAGAAAAAAAGAACACACGTTCTCTTAAGTCTTGGCCCCCAAGAGGCTGGCAGCGTTTTCCTTTCCTTACTGGGAGGCCAAAAGAAGACACACACATTTAAGCGCTCAAAGAGATGCCTAGGATCCCCGTCGTTCTATAGTCTATTATCTAGTTGTTACTTACAGAGCAACTATTAAGTCTGAGTGTCCTAAAATTAACATTATCTTACTTAATACTCATTATATAGAAGCCTGACACTCAAATAACCTCATCTACAAAATAAGAATAAAGTTATTTGCCCAAGGTCACCACAATTCAGTGGCAGAGCTAGAATTTATTTATTTTTCAAACTTTAAACTTTTTATCTTGTATTGGGGTATAGCCGATTAACAATGTTGTGACAGTTTCAGGTGAACAGTGAAGGGACTCAGCCATATGTATACATGTATCCATTCTCCCCCAGACTCCCTTCCCGTCCAGGCTGGCACATAACAGTGATCAGAGTTCCATGTGCTATACAGTAGGTCCTTGCTGGTTATCCATTTTGAATATAGCAGTGTGCACATGACCTTCCCTAACTGCCTAACTATCCCGTTCTCCCAGCTCAGAGCTAGAATTTAAATCCAAGTTTTTTCAGTTTCAAAGTCTAAACCTTTTTTCTTTAAAGTGGGTATTTTACATTCCTAATTGTAGGGTAGGGACAAAATTATTTTAAAGACCCTTTTGAAAAGGTGGTCGTTAAATGAATATGGGAAAACAGCCCTGCTACTACTTCCTTTGAGTCTTTTTTGTGCATAGAGATAAGGACAATATACAATGGATGGAGAAAAATGATATGATTAACTGAGTAATTTGAAAAAATTCATCTTCAAGTTCTAAAATTCCTCATTAAAAGCAGATATTTCACTGGAAATCACATGGAAACTTAGAGGGAAAATGTCACTGGGATGTAATTATTGGTGATAAAAGCAATGATTTAAAAAAAAATGATTGAGCTATCATGAGCTCATCACAGAAATGGCTATACAGGGATATAGAAATAAGCAAATCCATAGTAGTACTTGAAAGCCAGCGGGGATGTCCTGAGTAGATGAGACCATGAGAGGATTCTAGAAGATAGAAAAACAGATAGGCACAAAAGGCAACAAACCTTTAAAACATAATAGACGAAATGGAGCTCTCCACAGAAGGAACATTTCCGGTAAATCCAAAATAACCCAGAGACCAAAGGTGGGGGGCTGGGAGAGTCAGTGGAACTGGGGACACTATTATATGAAATCCCTATATATATGTGGAATTTCTGGGACTTCTGCCTTTCGGGTTTTAAAAATTTGTTTGAAGTATCACTATTAAAAAATTATTTTAAAGTGAGTAGTATATTTTCTTCTTTTCAAAGTGTCTATAACAGTTTAGAGTTACTTCTTCCATAGTTTAGTCACAGATAGCCAAACATTTTAAGACTTCATAGTAAAGCATTTTCAGGCATGTGAGAACCCAAACTGGTCTGTGAAGAACAGTCAAGATGTTACTTTTAACACACATTAAAAATACATACAAAGTCAGAAACACTAGTTTTCTTCACTTTAGATTTTCTTTTCACCTTAATTTTAAGATGAAATTTTACTAACGTTAAAAACTTAAATTCTATGTTTAGGAAAGGAATGACTCTAAAGAACCAAGAAATACACTTAGTAGGAAAAAACAGAATGTGTGATTAATGATGATATAGATCCTGAATGGCCTCTAGATCTTTAAATGTTTATTTAAATGTAAAAGTCTGTATTGGGAAAATCTACAAATCTGTGATCTTTTAAACCAGCTACAGAGATTTGCTTACAAACCTTTGTGAAGTCTGATGGACACCAGCACACAGATGTGACCTCTTGAGAATGACCCAGGAGCACAGTGGGAGGATGCCAGGGCATGGAGACCTATCACACCATCAAAAACAAACAAGTCAGCAGGCAGTGTTAGGTCTCCAGACAGCGGCTTCAAATTTATCCATACTTGTACCTTAGACAGCTGTAGAGCTGTTACCAAAAATCCCTAGACATGCCTAGTTATAGCTCAGAACAAGAGGCCCAATGGGCACTGAAAGTATTTCTGTCATTAATCTGAGAAAATAGAAGGAAAACAGCAAAAATAAGTAAACAGTATGAGGTAAGATACCAGGACAGCTCTTATTTCAAATCAGGACTACTTCAGTTCAGTTCAGTCGCTCAGTCGTGTCCGACTCTTTGCGACCCCATGAATCGCAGCACGCCAGGCCTCCCTGTCCATCACCAACTCCCGGAGTTCACTCAAACTCACGTCCATCGAGTCAGTGATGCCATCCAGCCATCTCATCCTTTGTTGTAGTTATACATATTTTGATTAAAATTCAAGACTGAAAGGGTGAGTTTCAGCAGCTAGGTATAACACTTCAAGTGGAACCTAGACTAAATTTTAGATCTTCTCTAGTCAGTTACTTCCAGGAACACTGCACTTAACTAAATCCTGAAGGTACTTAAGAAATGTTAGCAGATCTCTTGGGACAAGGGGATAGTCTTTCTTCCAAAAGAACTCACTGACTTCTATGAAAGCCCAAAGTTATACTCCTTCATTTTAAAAGGGCAAAAGCTATATTCTACATGGCACTTTGGTATTTTTTTTGGAAAAAAAAATTCTCTGAAATTTTATTTTCAGTTCATTTGCTTAAAGAAACTGAATTTTAAAGTTAAGTATTGCCACATTTTAATGTACAAAAGAAGGGTCACATTGTGCAGTACTACACAGGTGACTAAGAATGATATTTTCTCCCTCACTGGATGCTATTAGTGACAGGCGTTTGACAGCTGTCTCATTCAAGAGCTGTCAATCCCTGTCAGAGGCCATGGGCATTAATCAGCACAGCACAGAGAGACAGACCCACGTAGCTATTATTAGCATACGTGTTTGAAAAAGAGAAATTATTATCTTCTCATTTACCTGAGACTCTTAATCATTGCTCATTCGTATGAAGAAGGAGGCGGCACTCTGGGAAGAATATTTGGAACAATGACTAAGTAACTTAATGGACTCCTCAGACTGTAGTTAAGAGATTCGACATACTGATTCATAAGGTATCCAACTCAATTATTACTACTCCTCTCCTTGGTTAAATGGCACTATGTAATGATTCAAAAAGCCAAAGACAAAGAGCAGAATCTGATTTGCCTTGCTGGATTAATTAAAGTTTACCAGAAAAGGAGACTTTTCTTTGAGCTCTAAAAGGATCTCACTGGCTACCTACTCCTACAATCCCACAGAACTCATTCTCACAAGGTGGCATATTTTAAAAAAGACTTTCAAGATAGACTCTAATGATCTCAACAGTCACAGAAATTCTCAATGGTCCCAGCCTATAAAGTTTCCCTTTACCCAAGACCCAAGGAGGATTGGTAACAGCAAATTAAAAGAGGAAATCCTATGTCCTTCTGACCCTCTCGGGTAACAACGTATTATTTTGCTCCATGTATTTACTTGCTTGTTGCTTCTAGCTCATCATCTCATGGTACTGTCCCTTCCTCAGTCTCCTAGGCATTACATATACCGAGGAGAACTTGAGTGTCTATATCGAAGATTAAAATAAATGTCAAGAAAAAAAATGTCCACCAATAGAATGTGTGTACATTTCTGCATTTATCTATAGGATTTAAGAGGGAAAAAAAAACCCCCAAAAGATAGACCTGTTGGAAAATTTTTTATAATTTGATAATAAGGCAGGAATAAAAATAGTAACAATAAAAGTCAGCATTTATTGAATGATTGCCATGAACCAGGTATCTTACATAGCATTAAAAGTGAGGGGAGGGTTTCTAAAAAGTTAAAAACATAGAATTAGTTACCATATGACCTAGCTATTCTACTCGGGTATACACTCCCAGGAGAATTAAAGACATGTTCAAACAAAACTTTTTACATGAATGTTCATAGTAGCTCTGTTCATAAAGCCAAAAAAGTGGGGACTTCTCTGGTGGCTCAGTGGTTAAGAATCCACCTTCCACTGCAGGGGACATAGGTTTCCTCCTCGGGGGTAACTAAGATCCCACATGCTGAACGACAACCAAGTCCACACAGCACACTCACTGGAGAGAAGTCTTTGAGATGCAACACACGACCCCGATGCTGCAACCAAGACCGCATGCAGCCAAATACATAAATAGATGGATAGTTTTTTTAAAAAGCCAAAAAGTGGAAAAGTTTAAATGTCCATCAACTGATAGATAGACAAATACGGTCTAAACATCCAATGGAATATTCCTCCATAAAGAGGAATGAAGTACTGATACATATAACAAAATGGATAAATTTTATGAAAGCAAAGCCAGACATAAAAGATCATGTCTCTATATAATTCCACTTATAGGAAACGTTCAGGATAGGCATATCTACAGAGACAGAATGCAGGTTACCGGTTGCCAGAAGTTGGGGGAAGGGAGGAATGGAGTGACTCCTAAAGGTTATGGAGTTTCTTTTGGGAGTGATAAAAATGTCTGGGAATGAGATGGGATGGCTGCACAATACTGTGACTATACAAAAAAAAAAAAAAATCATTGAACTGTACACTTTAAAATGACTACAGTGGTGAATTTTACAGTATTCAAATTCTATCTCAATTTAAAAGAAAAAGTTGAGGGAAGGGCATGCTGTAGACTGGAATGAGAGCTTATGTCCAACAAGTCTTTATGAACATTAGTAACAAGTGTTTTCACAGTTGAGGACTATCCTAGTATGGTAAAGTATATTGGGTGACTACTCCAAAGAAGATTAATTTCTTCTAATGAAATTCAGGTGACTTAAATCTTTGATTCTTATTCAAATATGTTTTTATTTATTGTCACTTCATTATAATATTCATTGTAATAATTATAATAAAGTGTTATCATAATGACATGATTTCACTTTTGAAAACCTCCCTCTACTTTTAAATAGGAAGAGGAGACTATTAAGTCCAAGGGACATTTACATCTATGCATTCTGGGAAAGGTCAAAACACAAAAAAATTGTCTTCTCTTACAAATTTTAGTTGTTACAGAATAAAGGCTTAACTCAAGGCAGGAGAAATTCCTAAGGTAAAACTCTCAGAACAATGAAGGTACCTTTAGAAGCAACTGGTCCTAAAGTACAGACCTCATAAAACATTTTGTATACTTTAACAGGCAAAAAAGATCAGCACCTTTCCTCAAAAAACCTCCTTACTCTGCCCCGTTAGAGACCAAACCTAATCTTCATTTCTGCCATGAGATCATTTACACTTCCTAAAGTGTCAGGCTCAATGTTTCGCCAGTCAGCGGTAGAATGACGGTGCCAAATCAGTTTATTTATAACCACTTCAATACTATTCAGGGGCTCTATCAGAAATGAACCAGGGAAGGGGGGCAGGGGTTAGGGGAGGACAAGGGGTAGGCAATTAAACAAGAAAAAAACATAATATTACATGTTTTTACTCTTGGGCCTCAGTGTCAGAAAGCCTAACTAAACCACATCTCCTTTTTGCTGGGCAGTAATTAGGACGGGAAGGCTATTCATTCTCTTCTGCCCTGAGATCTAAAACTTCAATCTTTCACCCCATTTTCTTGTGCCCATGGGCTTTTTTGGCATAGGAAAATCCTTATACCTGAGAGAATTCTGACCTAATGGCCTGACTACTCAGCTTGTGTGTAACTGTTTTTAAATTACACACTACATTCCACCCCTCTTTTCTTACCATGGAAAAGGAAAATTGAGCCACCTCACCAGGCAAATTCATTTTAGGAGCAGTAAGTTTGCCAAGATCTCAAATATCAGAACCTGCACACTGAGTTATGTGTGGACAGGCAGGAGAACATCATGTCTGAACCACATCACTCAGCACTGACATGTGACCCAGCCTAGAATTCAGAAAGGGTCACCCATGTGTGATACCCACTGACTGGATGTTTGAAAATGAGTTACTAATGAACAGCCAAGTATCTTTACTGCTTGTCTTTAAGGAGAGAAAGCATCCCTCAACCCAGATTTTCTGGAACCAAAAAAAAAAACAAAAAAACAAAAACAAGCAATCTTTTGTATCAGAGCTAAGAGGAACTTTAGAAATTGGCAATAAAAAAAAAAAAGAAAACAAAGCCAGAAAACAAACAAAAGTATTGGCAATAAACTATAAATACACACACACACACGTAACTATATAATTAAAAAACTGATTTTAAAATATGATCAGTGCCTAAGTTGTTTTTTGCATAATCCTTTATTAATGCTTTTTGATATGTTTGCAATTTTATTTTCAAGAAAAAAAATTTAAAAGATACTGACCTTGGTAGGAATAAAATCCTCTAGCTAAGTTGGGAACCAAAGCAGAAAAAGGAATGTAGGTAAGATAGTGAGGGAAGGAAAAACCAGAAGATAATAAATATGCAGCATAAGACCAGATTATGAAACAGAAACATCAGTGCTAGTCACATAAAGTTTAAAGCTCAAGTAAGAAGAATTTTATAGACAAGAAGTTATGTAAAACTCTTATCATAAGATGAGGGTCTCAAGTATATATTTTATAAGAAAATTATTTAAAAATACAGTAGGTATGTGTGAAGAAAAAGAGGCAAGGTCAACAAAAATGCATCTTGGATAGAACAATATCTCCACCCTGTGATTATCAAGGTTATTGTTACTAAAGCTTTTGAGAAGGTAGTGTTACATTTGATCATTTTTTAGTACCTCCCTCAGGACTAGTTGAAATTAAGCTGAAGAATTATTCCTCATATCTGACAAGATCTACCCTTGTCCTGCATTAAAGATATGACTTCCTAGAAGTTGGCAGGACTAAAGATGACACAAACTGTCTCCTGAAAAGGGATTTAATAATATTGAACCTACAAGTCTATGAAGTTTCAGTCACTATGATTCTAAAATCTAAAATCAATAGACTTTGATCACTTATTTCACCAATGTCTATGACATTTATGAAACTATAGGGCAATCCAGAAGATAATGATTTCTAGCCCTAGGAAAACACCTTAATGGTCTTTTTCTTTGAACTCAGACATTTCTATAATTAATTATTCCACAAGAGCCATTTTCCAGTGGTTAGGAAATGCTACTTGTATTTCAGTTTTCTCCTCTTGACTTCAAATGAATAGCTTTAAATTTCTTAGCCTATAGTAGCTGCTTTAGAACCACTATTTAAAATGAAAAAACAAAAAATTATAAATTCGTGTAACAGAAATGGGGAATCTGTAAATAAATGAATAAATAATGCTATTAAAGAAACACAAAACTGACAAAGCAGCCACATCTATTTTAATAACCTGACAACTACCCACTTAGAGGAGAGTAAAAAACACAATTATTCCATGAACATTTTTGAATGAGTGTTTTGTGCAAGGCTCTATGGGTGACTGGCGTGTAGGATTCAAATACTGTGCTCTGTTACTGTTCCAAATTTTATGAGAGTCCGAAAACACAGGGCAGTAAGGCAGTACAGCATGTTTTTCCAGGAAGCAGGACAAAGTATTTAAGAGTCTTTTCAGTCTTCTGAATTCTCAACTTCCTCATAATCTGTAAATCTGCTGGAGGATATGGATTTAGATTTCTGAGAAGCGTACAGTGAAAGTATGATATATTTTGTCACAGTCAGGGTGAAGTTTCAGCTGTATTTAGAGGCAAAAAGCAATTTTTACTTAACATCTGATATAGAAAGGCTAAAGTTTGGTAACTTACCTTCCAGATGTAGGCAGCTTCATCACTTGAGCCACTGACTAAAAACTGGTCATCTGGACTAATACTGGATTTAACATAAAAGGTAGAGTTCTGATGTCCACTGAAGACAGCCACTGCCAGAAGGAAAAAAATCAAATTACTTCATTTCCAGTGTTCAAATAAATGCAGACAGTATACATATCCTAATAAGTTTATTAATGTATTGACTAATGAAGCAGATGGTCAAGTAAGTCAGCAGTTTAAAAAGAACTGGACAGTGGCAGAAAAAGAAAGGAAATCCTAGGAAAAGGCTTTATATTAGACCCAATCTCATGATCTAAGCCCAAATACTTGGTATGGAGTTAGCTATTGAGAAGAAAGGGACAAAAAATATTCTCAAAGGAAGAACAGAGTCAGTGTCCAATCCTTTAGTAAAAATGCCTTTGTCAGACCCTCTCTTTCCACCCCAGGCTAGGTTTTTTCCATTGCATTAAACATTGGTCTTTCTTCCTCTTAAATTAACTTCAAACCTCTTAAGGATATATTTCACAAATATCTTTTTCTTTCTTTACTAGACTTCAGATTTTATAATGCTTTACAGAGGAAATCTTCAAACATTTGTTGTATGAATAGGTAAAAATCAGTGAAAGGAGAATTAAGATTTATGGATAGTCTATCTGAGATGCGGTAACCTTTAAACTCGACTTTAAGTAGGCTGAAGAGTAGAAGTGGCCAATGAGGTAAACTATATATTCATATATAAGATACTCCAACTAGGTTAGGTTTAGACTTCTCACTATCCAATCTAGGAATCTCCTTAATTCCATCCTAAGGAGACCAAAAGCTGAGGCCTCAGGCATTAGAACTCTACTAGGAAATTAAAGGAAAAACATCTCGGTCATTGGAAAATTTAAGGATACGTTCAGGAAGGAAAAAATACTTCACTGCAATCTTCTAACGGAGGGGGAAAAAAGAATTATTATTGGAAGGACTGATGTTGAAGCTGAAACTCCAATGTTTTGGGCACCTGAGGTGAAGTGCTGACTCATTTGAAAAGACCCTGATGTTGGGAAAGATTGAGGGCAGGAGGAGAAGGGGATGACAGAGGATGAGATGGTTGGATGGCATCAGTGACTCAATGACATGGGTTTGGGTGGACTCCGGGAGTTGGTGATGGACAGGGAGGCCCGGTGTGCTGCGGTTCATGGAGTCGCAAAGAGCCGGACACAACTGAAGACTGAACTGAACTGAACTCAACAGCTTTCTATAACTACTCACAAAAATCTCTTCCTTTTGCTAGAATAAAAAATTGGATTAAAAAACAAACTTTGTATTTAGAGCTTTTCAAGAAAAACCCTGCATGTCAAATACACTGCCACATCAAATACTGCAACTGTTAAAGTTAAGCAAGACATGAATCAATTCAGATACATGTATTATAGAGTTACTATGACAGATAAATCCTCACAAAATAAACAGGATCCTTTATTCTGAATACAATTCCAAAACTATAATTGTTCATCTTTCTCAGCTCTTAGCTATGAATGGAAAACTAGACCAAATTTTCCACTAAGCTCTTAAGTATTTATTGCCCTCTGCTGGTCTAAGAAAGCCAACATAAAGTTTATAGAAAAAAATCCTTCTAAACCTATATTGGCTTTAATTAGTTTAATTGTTGACAATTTGGGCTCTTAAAATGCTTCATTAAGATGCTTCAATTGCCAACATCTGCTGGATCATCGAAAAAGTAAGGGAGTTCCAGAAAAACATCTATTTCTGCTTTATTGACTATGCCAAAGCCTTTGACTTGTGTGGATCACAATAAACTGTGGAAAATTTTGAAAGAGATGGGAATACCAGAGCACCTGACCTGCCTCTTGAGAAATTTGTATGCAGGTCAGGAAGCAACAGTTAGAACTGGACATGGAACAAAAGACTGGTTCCAAATAGGAAAAGGAGTACGTCAAGGCTGTATATTGTCACCCTGCTTATTTAACTTCTATGCAGGGTACATCATGAGAAACACTGGGCTGGAAGAAGCACAAGCTGGAATCAAGATTGCCTGGAGAAATATCAATAACCTCAGATATGCAGATGACACCACCCTTATGGCAGAAAGTGAAGAGGAACTAAAAAGCCTCTTGATGAAAATGAAAGAGGAGAGTGAAAAAGTTGGCTTAAAGCTCAACATTCAGAAAACTAAGATCATGGCACCTGGTCCCACCACTTCATGGGAAATAGATGGGGAAACAGTGCAAACAGTGGCTGACTATTTTTGGGGGCTCCAAAATCACTGCAGATGGTGACTGCAGCCATGAAATTAATAGATGATTTCTCCTTGGAAGGAAAGTTATGACCAACCTAGAGAGCATATTCAAAAGCAGAGACATTACTCTGCCAACAAAGGTCTGTGTGGTCAAGGCTATGGTTTTTCCAGTGGTCATGTATGGATGTGAGAGTTGGACTATAAAGAAAGCTGAGCACCGAAGAATTGATGCTTTTGAAGTGTGGTGTTGGAGAAGACTCTTGAGAGTCCCTTGGACTGCAAGGAGATCCAACCAGTCCATCCTGAAGGAGATCAGTCCTGGGTGTTTGTTGGAAGGACTGATGCTAAAGCTGAAACTGCAATACTTTGGCCACCTGATGCAAAGAGCTGACTCATTGGAAAAGAACCTGATGCTCGGAGGGATTGTTGGCAGGAGGTGAAGGGGATGACACAGGGTGAGATGGCTGAATGGCATCACTGACTCAATGGACATGAGTTTGAGTGAACTCTGGGAGTTGGTGATGGACACGGAGGCCTGGCGTGCTGCGATTCATGGTGTTGCAAAGAGTCGGAAACGACTGAGCAACTGAACTGAACTGAAGATGCTTCAGAGTTGTCCTTATAAACATCACTTAGTATAATAAAGTGCTGTGAACTAAAGGTATAGAACATCAAGTACTGACTTCAGGACCTCAAGTTTTGAAAAAGACAAGCAATTACTAGATCTCTCTTTCTCTCTCACACACATATCTGTCAATTTCTAAGGAACATACCTATCTGCCTACCTACCTACCTATCTATATATGAGAGCCAATAAAACAATTTCAGGAGTACAGAGGAAAGGTTATTAAATTATTAGTTAAGTGGCCTTGGGCATATTTGTTTGATGGCAGAAGAACAACTAAATTTAAGGCCCCTTTTGGTGTCACACATAACAAAATGATCTTGGACATCTGATAATATAATTAGGCTTTCATCTTCTAGGGAAAAAATTTGAAGAGTTTGTTTTATATGGTTAAATAAACCAAGAGTTGTTCAAGTTCTAATTTCAATCAAGGAGATAGCAAGCAAAGTTATAAAACCTCTTTCCTTTTCTTGTTTACATTCTTACTCTTGTTTAGACAACATCAGACCTAACGCAGGGCATTAAAAATGCCATGTATGATACTGTCATAGGTACTGAAGTCCTAATAATGGCTTGGGGTCAGTCTTAGGAAACTTCTGTAAATGCCCAGCTAAATTCTGCACTATTTCAAGATTTCTTTTTTATCCATGTATCTTACTTTAGTGGGAACTGGGTAGCTCTAGGGATTGGTTATAGAATTCAAAGTCTTTTTCTGACAGTTATATATGAGAAATAAGTAGGTAGGTTACAAGTATGTAGCTTGCTTAAACAACTGATAATGTCCTCAAGATGATGTAACTCTAACCCTCTTGAGAGTATGCTTGAGAAACTAATTTTTTAAAATGTCATTTATTAGCTTTATATATTCCACTTATAAATATATGTAATATATATAAATATAAAATATATAAGCTTTTTATAGTCCATTTATAAATTATATATTCCACTTATAATTTTCTTAAAGAGAAAAAAATGAGATTAGGAAAAACATCCAGAGATAAAATAGCCTCTGTCCAACATTAATGAGAAGGCTGAGGTGGGTAGGGACTATTTTGAGGGCTTAAAACTAAGCCCCCTAACTTTAACAAATAACCCACATACAGGACAAAAGCTGAACAGAACAGCCTTCTCTATCCCACAAATATTGAAATAATCTTAAGTATATCTGCTGCTGCTGCTGCTGCTAAGTCGCTTCAGTCATGTCCGACTCTGTGCGACCCCATAGACGGCAGGCCACCAGACTCTCCCATCCCTGGGGTTCTCTAGCCAAGAATACTGGAGTGGGTTGCCATTTCCTTCTCCAATGAATGAAAGTGAAAAGTCAAAGTCAAGTCGCTCAGTCATGTCCAACCCTCAGCGACCCCATGGACTGCAGCCTTCCAGGCTCCTCCGTCCATGGGATTTTCCAGGCAGGAGTACTGGAGTGGGTTGCCATTTCCTTCTCCAATGAATGAAAGTGAAAAGTCAAAGTGAAGTCGCTCAGTCGTGTCCGACTCTTAGCGACCCCATGGACTGCAGCCTACCAGGCTCCTCCGTCCATGGGATTTTCCAGGCAAGAGTACTGGAGTGGAAGGGGCATAATTTCGGGAAAGACTTACTATTAAAATTAAGCCACCACATGGAGCAGGATTCTGTTCACTTGTGAAACCACAAGATAAGTACACCTATGAATTAAAACATCACTGGAGCTAATCAAAGACCCCAAAGCCCCTTTATGTCTTCATAAATTCAGTACAAAAACCACAAACAACATTAAATTATCATTAATGAAAAAAACCCATATTATTTTTAGGAAAGAATTTGAATGACTAAGACCCTACCTGGAGAAGTCTTTAATCCAGTCATATTGAACATGTAGATGTTGTCATCTGTGCAGTTAGCAAATAAAGTGGAGCCAGTAGAATCCAAAATCAGACTTGAGTATCCTGGAAAAAGGAATGAGTTAGCAAGGGCTGATGACCGAGTAGATCAGAGGTGAAAATGATCTTTTTAGATCATTTCATTACAAGTATCATCCCTATTCTGATTCCCCCAAATTTCTACAAACCAAAATTATTCTTCTAAGTTTTTGTAACTTCAAAAAGATACTTTCATATACTAGTTTCCTAAGTCAGCTGAGAATAACAGTTGCTGAAAACTAGTTTGATATTTATTTTAAAATTCTGACAAAACTTACATATCCAAAAAAGCCCTACAAAAGAGTCCAACAGAATGAATAAGGCTTACCTAGTTTTCGAGTGCTGCTACCTGGGTACAGGAAAGACTTGGATGCTATGGGTTCCTGTCGATAAGCAGTATAATTCTTACGTAAATCCCATATTTTGATTATGCTAAAAATCAAGGTTAAAAAATAGTTATTTTGTAGTCCTTTTCCAACACCAATCAGTTTCAACTACGTTTGAATGTGAAATGACTTTTAATCTAATTCCTCTGGCACATCAACCAGCTACAGTGAGGATATTTCATTGGGAAATAGATTGAACTATCTCATACTCTTGTCTCCAATGTCTGGCTAACAATTCTAGCAGAACGGAAACAGATGTGTTCTGACCCACAGATGGGTTTCCCTGAGTTTACTTGAAAAGAGCGGAAAAGGAAGATGAAGGTTGAGTGCTGATAGTCATTGTTTCATTGTTTTCAGAAAAAAAAAAACAAAAACCACACACTTCCTAAGCCTTTAACATTCCGCATGTAACCTTTGACATCATTAAGTACAAAACTGTGTCCTTATGGTTGTATCCCTATACATTAATTCTTTAAGAAATGTAGTCTAAACAAACTTTCCTGTGAAATAGAGTATTTTTACATTTCACCTATTGGGATAATTTTCCTAATTTTCAAGATCTACTTTGTAGACAACTTGAAAACACAAGCTTGGTTATAAGAGGGCAGTATTCCTTGGAAAGAAAGCTTTCACAAAGAAAGCCATTTACAAATATAACTAATAATCTTTAGATAATCCTTCATTTGTGCCTGAGAATTTGGTCCACAGAAGAGTTTTAGTGTTTAGAGGACACAACAGAAACCTTAGTTTATTAAGCCATTATATTTTTAAATTAAAATTTTTGAAGGGAGGGATATCTTGGGAGATATAATGGGCAAAAAGAGGGCAAAGAAGAATATTTTAAAAAGAAGGAGCCCCTGTACTCAATGAACTTAAATTTCAACAAAGCAAAAAATCAAGAAGTATCACAAACTTATACGGAAGTATAAAGTTCCCAAAATTCAGACCAATCATGGATGGAAAGTATGTGTAAGTCCTTAGGCCTTAACATCAATCTAGTTAGAGTACTCCCTGAAATGCCAGTTACATGCCCAGAATCAGGTTCTGTCTTTTAGGATACTACTGAACTAGAGAAGACAAAACCCAAAATATAGGCATATCTCATTTCACTGTGCTTTGCAGATATTTCATTTTTTCACAAATTGAAGGTTGTGGTAAGTCTATAGGTACCATTTTTCCAACAGCATCTTCTCATTTCATGTCTCTATGTCACATTTTAGTAGTTCTCCTAATGCTTCCATTTTTCATCATTATTATTTTTGCTATAGTGATCTGTGATGTTACCATTTTAATTGTTTTGGCATTTCCCAGCAATAAAATATTTTTAAATTAAGGTCTGTACATTGACATTTTTAGACACAATGCTATCTTACACACAACAGACTACAGTAAAATATAAACATATCTTTTAAATATAATGGGAAACCATTGATTAAATTATGCAGCTCACACAAGCAAGTTACCATCAAGCTTCTCTGTAACAGCAGCAGCAACAAGTGCCAATGCTGCTCCTAAGTGCTAGACAATGTGCTAACTGTGACAATTATCTCATTTAATTATTTGAGCAAGAGCTCTAATAACTAGATATTTTTCAGTGTGATCTAGAGTTCTTCTCAGCTGGGTACTATGTTGAAATTTAAAAGCACGCACATTAAATTACAATGGGATTAGGTGACTTCTCTATCACAGTTCATGAAAGAAAGCTCATCAAAAGAACCAATAAATAAAGACTCTTCTTACCCATCCACGGCTCCTGCTGAGACTAATGTGTTCTCATCCTGAAAGAGGACCACAGTAACACTCTGCTGGAAATCCTAATAGCACAAGGAAGAAAAAAAAGAAGGAAATCCTATTTGGGGTATAACAATCTTCACTATTAAGAGACCAAGGCGCTAAAATGATGCCTTTATCCCCTAAACTGAACTAGACTAAATCTTTCCCCTGCAGTATCAGTCAAACATATACTGTAGACCAAGAAGTAATTTTAGCAAGAAAATGACCTAAACATCAATTTATATCATACTATGAACATTTTGACTTGCATTCAAGAAAAAAACTGGTGATTAACACAGTATTTTAGTACCTAAGTCTACTTGCTATACTAAAAATCATTCCTACCGTGTATCCTTAGGAAACTCATTTAACTTGCGCATGTTTCATCTGCAAAATGTTGATATCTTTCCAGATTATCATATAGGAGTGTCTTAAGAATTACAGATAAAAGATGGTTACGTGCTCTGAAAAATCTAAAGGAGCAAGTGGAATTTTACCTCCTAATCGATGCTAAGTTTTCTTGGCCCCAGAATCTGATGAAATGTCTGAAAAGTTACTCATTTTAACTTTATCTGGCCTCCAAAGACTACATACTAACCCTGTCAGTTTCCATTCATGCCAATGTAATTTAAGTCCTAATGTTTTAGCAACCACACATCCCCAAAATATTAACTTAGACCCTACAGAACAGGAATACTAGAAAAATAAATTAAGAAACACTGATAATTTCTTTCTTTTTTTTTTAAGAAAAAAGCTATATTGTGGGCACTGTTTGAACTTTGACTGTAAAATGCTAAAGAGGTGCTTATATTTTTCCTAATGTTTCTCAAAATATTTTGAAATCTTTTGCCAAGTATGTTAAAAAAAAAAGAACATAAAAAAACTCACATCTGTTCTGCAGTTAGTATTATGAAAACAACAACAGGGATTCCTTTGCCCTACAGAATATGGCACCATGGCACTTAATATGCTTTTTAAACCACACATCTCCCTCTCCTAATGAGTTTAGATGATGTGCATGCATGGAGGTCTCTAGGTATGAGTTTCAGGAAACTGAATTTTTAACATATTTCCCAAGTGACTCCGTTGCACCCTAGAGTTTGAGAATTACTACTCTAAGTACTGAATGAGTATTAAACAATAAACCACTGATATCAAGAAGAAATAAAGACTCTCATTCACTAACTGAATCACTCTCATTTTATGCCCAACAAATTCCCCAAATGAGACTCAATGATGCTGTCAAGATCTGCACACATGTACACAGCTATAAAACCTTACCACAGAAGGAGCAAGCCCTTTGGAATTCTGTTTCTTCTTAGGTTTTG
This sequence comes from Bos indicus, assembly GCF_029378745.1. Taxonomy (NCBI): domain Eukaryota; kingdom Metazoa; phylum Chordata; class Mammalia; order Artiodactyla; family Bovidae; genus Bos; species Bos indicus. The sequence continues at coordinate 72,243,291 of NC_091775.1, forward strand.
AAGGGGTTTGCTTGTCTAAGGTATTATGAGCTCCACTGATTTGGTTCACTTGCCTGTAAAATCCATCTGAAAAATATTTTTTTCAGAACATAATTGGTTTAGGTTTCAGAAATTTATTCCCATGCTGAATGTAACATTTATATATAAGATCCCATAATTATACTGTTTTAAATTAGTAAAATTAGAAGCCAGCAGGGTCACTGTACCATCATCTCTTGTGTGAGATTATAATATATAGAAAGGAAATAAACACATGGATATTTATAGCAGCTTTATTCTTAATTGCCCAAATCTGGAAGCAACCAAGATGTCCTTCAGTAGGCGAATGTATGAATAAAAGTGTGGTATAAGTAGACAGGTGAGAGAAGGCAATCTGAAAGGCTATATATACTCTAGGGTTCCAATAATATGACATTCTGATAAAGGCAACACCATGGAGATAGTGTAAAAGATCAGTGATAGGCAGAGTTTAGGAGGGAGGGTATGATGACTAGGTGGAGCACAAAGGATTTTTAGGGCAGAGAAACTACTCCGTAAGATACTGTAATGGCACACACATGCCAGTTACACATCTGTCAAAACCAAGAGCATGTGTAATGCCAACAGTGAACCATAATGTTAGGTAAATAAGATGGACACTGGGTGATAATGGTGTATCAGTGGGTTCACCAGCTGTACCAAATGTCCAGCTCTGGGGCAGGATGTTGACTGGGGGAGAGACTGTGAGGACAGCAGGTATAGCCATACAGAGAACTCTGTACATTCTGCTCAGTTTTGCTATGTATCTAAAGCTGCTCTAAAAAACAGTCTATTACAAATAATTTTTTTTTAATGATGTAAGCAGGGAGACGATCATTTGTTGTTGCTCATTTGCTAAGTCATATCTGACTCTTTTTGCGACTCCATGTACTCTAGCCCATCAGGCTTCTCTGTCCATGGGCTTTCCCAGACAAAATACTGGAGTGGGTTGCCGTTTCTTTTTCTGATATGATCATTGCTTTCTGCTTAATGGCATTAGGGGGCAATGTGAGTATAATTAAATTTAATTTAATCCAATTCTTTAAAGTCCTCAAACTTTTAAAATTAAAATGAAAGATCATGTACTAATAATTGCAATCCCATTAATAATTTAGATAAATGGCATTATAGTTCATAAGGTAAATATGGAGGGTAATACTTGAAGAAATCACTAAGAACCTGAGAACCAGAGAAGAATTAGGGATTATGAACCTGTGCCCCCTGGTGGTAAACAAGTGAAATCATCAATTCTTTCAAAATTATGGAGCAATACCACACTTGTCAGAATTGAAATGGAACTAGATTACCTTTTTTGTTGCACCTGGTATCCCAGACCATAATGTTGCCATCTCTACCCCCTGTACAGAAGACAGCTGTAGACATATAAATAGTTTATCAAGAAGTTAACAAAACCAGTTAATGACACATATATTTCAATTTATTAATAAAGTTTCAAGGGTATCTAATATATGCTAGGTACTGTAATTGGCACTGGAGACTAAAATGATAAAATATACATTTTATCATACACAAACAAGAGAAAACAATAAGCTCAACACAAATAAGAGAAAACAAAGCTGTAAAGGGAAAGTATTAGAACTCAAAATGCTTACATTGAACAAAAACTTGATAGAACAAACCTCTAAGTTTTCCTAAAGCCACATGAAATACTATATTATATACTAAAGTTGTAGTAAGAATAATGATAAATAAGCAATAACCAAAATATACTGAGTCCTTACTAAGTTCTAGACACTATCCTTTTTTATAGATGACCTTTTTTAAAGAACACCTCAGTGAGAATTATTATCCCCATTTTATAGATGAGCAAATTAAAGCATAGGGAGGATAAGTAACTTGCAAAGATTATTTTTGGCAGTATGTACCTGCAGCCCATACTCTGAATTTCCAAGCTATATTCTCAGTATAAAATTATAAACTAGATCAATATAAAATTTGTGAAAGGAGTTGCCTCTGGGGATGGAAGAAGGGCAGTGACATTGGAGGAAGAAACACAAGAGGAACTCCAATTTACCTGTCACATGTATAGAACAGTCTTATGGACTCTGTGGGAGAGGGAGAGGATGGGAAGATTTGGGAGAATGACATTGAAACATGTAAAATATCATGTAAGAAACGAGTTGCCAGTCCAGGTTCGATGCACGATACTGGATGCTTAGGGCTAGTGCACTGGGACGACCCAGAGGGATGGTATGGGGAGGGAGGAGGGAGGAGGGTTCAGGATGGGGAACACATGTATACCTGTGGCAGATTCATTTTGATATTTGGCAAAACTAATACAATTATGTAAAGTTTAAAAATAAAATAAAATTAAAAAAAATTATAATAAAAATAAAAAAAATTAAACCAAAAAAATTATGCTTCCTGTATGAGTGAGCACTTACCAAATTAATCCACATGCATTAACTTGCAGCCACTGTAGACAGATTAATTTGGTAAGTGCTCAGGTCAAAATACAAAAACTACTTGAGGGCCCTACAGACACTGAACAAAAATGCAACTTTTGAAGGAAGTCAACTGCTGAAGCAAGTGACTGGCCTAGGCTAAGGTACTGGTTTTTTGTGGTTTTACCTTGAGGGCAGCCAGAGTTGTACCATCAGGACCAAGAAGCTAAAGTACCAGTACAAAGACCACCTTTTGAGCTGGAGGAATTAGGAAAAGGAGAGTGGGGCAACGCGAGGTGTAAGAAGCAGGGAACCCTGGAGAGGGGAGAGAGTGGGAAACCCTAATACTGTGTTTATACTTAGTGCAAGTCTCTGGCTGACTCCTGAACCGTGTATGTATGAGCAGTAAGAACTGAACTGAGATCTGATCTTCTGAACTAACTGCTTTCCTAGAGGTCTGACCATGCAGTTTGAAAGCAATCAATCAATCCAGTCGCTCAGTTGTGTCTGACTCTGCGACCCCATGAACCGTAGCATGCCAGGCCTCCCTGTCCATCACCAACTCCTGGAGTCCACCAAACCCATGTCCATCGAGTCAGTGATGCCATCCAACCATCTCATCCCCTGTTGTCCCCTTCTCCTCCTGCCCTCAATCTTTCCCAGCATCAGGGTCTTTTCAAATGAGTCTGCTCTTTGCATCAGGTGGCCAAAGTATTAGAGTTTCAGCTTCAACATCAGTCCTTCCAACAAACACCCAGGACTGATCTCCTTTAGGATGGACTGGTTGGATTTCCTTGCTGTCCAAGGGACTCTCAAGAGTCTTCTCCAACACCACACTTCAAAAGCATCAATTCTTCAGTGCTCAGCTTTCTTCACAGTCCAACTCTCACATCCATACATGACCACTGGAAAAACCATAGCCTTGACTAGATGAACCTTTGTTGGCAAAGGAATGTCTCTGCTTTTGAATATGGTATCTAGGTTGGTCATAACTTTCTTTCCAAGGAGTAAGCATCTTAATTTCGTGGCTACAATCACCATCTGTAGTAATTTTGGAGCCCCCAAAAATAAAGTCAGCCATTGTTTCCCCATCCATTTGCCATGAAGTGATGGGACTGGATGCCATGATCTTAGTTTTCTGAATGCTAAGTTTTAAGCCAACTTTTTCACTCTCCTCTTTCACTTTAAGAAGCTCTTTAGTTCCTCTTCACTTTCTGCCATAAGGGTAGTGTCATCTGCATATCTGAGGTTATTGATATTTCTCCCAGCAATCTTGATTCCAGCTTGTGCTTCTTCCAGCCCAGTGTTTCTCATGATGTACTCTGCATAGAAGTTAAATAAGTAGGGTGACAAAATACAGCCTTGACGTACTCCTTTTCCTATTTGGAACCAGTCTGTTGTTCCATGTCCAGTTCTAACTGTTGCTTCCTGACCTGCATATAGGTTTCTCAAGAGGCGGGTCAGGTGGTCTGGTATTCCATCTCTTTCAGAATTTTCAGTTTATTGTGATCCACACAGTCAAAGGCTTTGGCATAGACAATAAAGCAGAAATAGGTGTTTTTCTGGAACTCTTGTTTTTTCGATGATCCAGTGGATGTTGGCAATTTGATCTCTGGTTTTTCTTGCTTTTCTAAAACCGGCTTGCACGTCTGGAAGTTCTGTAGAATTTTAAGCATCACTTTACTAGCATGTGAGATGAGTGCAATTGTGCACCAACTCTTTTCTGAGCAACATAATAGAATCCAGAGTCCAACATACCATTCCCAACGCACAGGGTACAATCTTAAATTATTTACCATATAAAGAGCCAGGAAAATGAGTCATTCTCAAGAGAAAAGAAATCAACAGAGGTCAACCTCAAAACGACCCAGATACTGATTTATCAGGTCCGGTTGTAAAACAGATATAACTATGTCAAGTGAAATAAAGAGACAATCAATGAAAAAGATGAGAAATCTCAGCAGAGAAACAAACAGAACTTACCAAAAACAAATACAGATTTTAGAACCACCACCCACAACTTCTGAAATGATAAAATTCACTGGATGGGCCTAAGAGCAGAATGGAGGGAACAGAGGAAAAAGTCTATGAACTTGAAGACAAATCAACAGAAACCATTCCATCTGAGGAAGAGTGAAAACTAAGACTGAACATTATGCTAAGTAAAAGAAGCCAACAACGTATTATATGGTTCCATTTACATGAAGGCATAATAGGCAAATCTATAGAGACAGAAAGAGAGACAGAAAGAAAGTAGGCTGTGTAAGGCTGGGGAAGACAGAAAGTACTGTTAATGGCTCTGTTGGCTCTGTTTTCTTTTTGGGCTGTTGAAATTGTTCTAAACTTGGACTGTGGTGATGACTGAACTCTATTAAAAAAAATTAAAAATCACTGAAACATACACATTAAATGGGTGAATTTTATGGTGTGTTAATTATATCTCATTTAAGAAAATGGAAAAAGATGAATAAAGCTTCAAGGATTCATGGGACAATTTCAAAAAGTCTAGTACATGAGTAATTGTGGAGTTCTAGGAGAAAAAACAGGGCAGAAAAAATATTTCAAAAAATAATGGCAGAAACCTTCCAAGATTGGGGTAAATCATGAGTTCAGTTTCAGATATGCTGAACTTGAAGTCCTAGCAGAAAAGTCAAAGTTGGAAATATAATCTGGTTCAATGTAAGTAGAGCAAAAAACAAAATTGGACTAGATGAGACCGTCCAGGGAGAAGGTACAGACTGAAAGGAAAACATGGGCAAATACCAAATTTTGGGCCATGCCAACATTTCAAGTTAGGTAAAGAAGCAAGAGTTCACAAAAGTACTTAGGGGATACACAGAAATACTGAGAACCAGAGGCAGTGATATCATAGGTTCCAAGGAAGAAAAAAATTCTCATGAGGTTTAAAATAAAAGGCCAAATGCACCAAATGTTGACCAAGTAGAAAGCAGGCTGATTTCAGGAAGAGAGCTGGGAATGGAAAACAGAACCAAACTGAACTAAATTGAGATGAGGACATTTAACCTAATTTTGATTACTCTTAAGAAACTTAGAAGAGACAAGGAAATAAGAAAGGGTGATAAGACAGGGTGATAAGATGTTCTTTTAGGGACAGGCCACAGATATGCTTGCATTTTTCCTAGGAAGAGCCAAGAAAAGGAAAACTGTGGAGACGTAAGTGATGGCATAAGGTCTTGGGGGAGGATCAAGAATGCTTCTCAACATTAGCAGCACGCTGGAATCCCTTGAGGAATTTTAACAAAACAGATGCCTGGCCCAGCTCCAAGAGAGTCACACTTAATTGGTATTTTAAAAAAGCTCCCTAATGTGTGTAACTGAGTCACATTGTTATACAGCAGAAATTAACACAACATTGTAAACTTCAATAAAAAAAAACCAAAAACCTTTCCAGGTGACCAGTGAGTCAGGATTGAGACCCCAGTACCCTAGAAGAAAGACTGGTCTTGAATTGGAGAATGAAGAATGAGAAAGAAGGTACAAATTCAAAGATAATGTACGAGGGGTAATAGAAATATATTTGTAATTACTTTTAATTACCCACTAGTAGTTCCAGCAACCCTTGGACCACAGAAAAACACATCTGGGAGTAACTGACAATTAGAAATGAAAATATTTTCTGGGTTTTAAGGTGGTAGATATTTAGGAAAGGCAAATTACACTAGTATTAATATAACTATGTCCTAACAGGGTTATTTGTATCCTGCTCATGTAGGGCTGAAAGAACTTGATCATGATCTTTTCTACCACATTGACTACAACCGCTCAAAAACCAAGAAAATAGACCAAGCATTTATATGCTCCTCAGTTTTGCTTTTTTCATTTGTTGCTGTTGTTTTGTGCATGCATATTACACCTCATTTTTATGCTCATAAGGAGATCAAACCATTCAATCCTAAAGGATATCAACATTGAATATTCAGCGGAAGGACCGATGCTGAAAGTAATACTTTGGCCACCTGATGTGAAGAGCCAACTCATTGGAAAAAACCCTGATGTTGGGAAAGATTGAGGGCAAGAGAAGGGGGCGACAGGGGATGAGATGGTTGGATGGAATCACTGACTCAATGCACATGAGTTTGAGCAAACTCCAGAAGACAGAAGCTTGGCATGCTGCAGTCCATGGGGTCGCAAAGAGTCAGACATGACTGAGCGACTGAACAACAACAAAAATGGTTTTGTAAGTTAAAGAGGATATTTATCTCACTAAATGAACATTCAGGGAGATAAAAATGACTTTGCCTAAGAATTTAGAGGCAGAAATCACAATAAAACATGAGGTCTTCTATGTATGGTGGTAAAAGTATGCCCTGCACAAGAACACTTGGCTAAGGAGAAGGGGTTAAAATCTGTGTTTTAGCAATCAAACTAGATGGCCCTGGGGGCAGTGTCCCACCAGACTAATTCATACTGGGGCAACTGTGGACTACTGGGAGCCAGGATAAGGTTTGTGCTTTCTCTATGCACAGAGTTTTCAAAATTAAGCAAAGGGACTGAATGATAATGGCGTTTTCCTTCTCTGTTTGTTTGTAACTAAGATTACAGCATCTGGTTCCATCACTTCATGGCAAATAGATGGGGAAATAGTGGAAGACTTTATTTTGGGGGGCTCCAAAATCACTGCAGATGGTGACTGCAGCCAGAAATTAAAAGACGCTTACTCCTTGGAAGGAAAGTTATGACCAATCTGCTGCTGCTGCTGCTAAGTCGTTTTAGTCGTGTCCGACTCTGTGTGACCCCATAGATGGCAGCCCACCAGGCTCCCCCATCCCTGGGATTCTCCAGGCAAGAATACTGAAGTGGGTTGCCATTTCCTCCTCCAACGCATGAAAGTGAAAAGTGAAAGTGAAGTCGCTCAGTCATGTCTGACTCTTAGCGACCCCATGGACTGTAGCCCACCAGGCTCCTCCATCCATGAGATTTTCCAGGCGAGAGTATGGGAATGGGGTGCCATGACCAACCTAGACAGCATATTAAAAAGTAGAGACATTACTTTGACAACAAAGGCCCATCTAGTCAAGGCTATGGTTTTTCCAGTGGTCATGTATGGATGTGAGAGTTGGACTGTGAAGAAAGCTGAGCGCCGAAGAATTGATGCTTTTGAACTGTGGTGCTGGAGAAGACTCTTGAGAGTCCCTTGGACTGCAAGGAGATCCAACCAGTCCATCCTAAAGGAGACCAGTCCTGGGTGTTCACTGGAAGGACTGATGTTGAAGCTGAAACTCCAATTCTTTGGGCACCTGATGCAAAGAGCTGACTCATTGGAAAAGACCCTGGTGCTGGGAAAGACTGAGGGCAAGAGAAGGGGGCGACAAGGGATGAGATGGTTGGATGGCATCACCGACTCAATGGACATGGGTTTGGGTAGACTCTGGGAGTTGGTGATGGACAGGGAGACCTGGCGTGCTGCGGTTCACGGGGTCACAAAGAGTTGGACATGACTGAGAGACTGAACTGAACTGAAACAAATTTACCTTAGGAATTAATATATTTTCATGACCTTAAATTATTTTCATAAACTCAGAATGACCTCTGACACAAGTGAAGTAAACTAGAACATAAGCATATATAACTGTACAAAATAGATGTGCTAGGGAAAAGTTAGGCAGATATAAAAACTGTGTCATATATTTCCCCTCATGGTTCCAGTCTCAATAGCAACTGATTTTTTTTTTTTAAAGTTCAAACCAGTTTCACAACTTGGTTTAGTACTCCTGAGTGCTCAGGTGAATAAAGGAAAATATTCCTTTAAAAAACAGAGTATTTTTTAATGATAAAGGAGACTATAATGTTTATTTCTATTATTATGAGACTGAAGTCAGATGGATCAGCCACTTCTTTGAGGTGAAAGTTTGTTGTCTCACTCTCATTTAGTGAGAAACAAATGGAAAAACAAACAAACAAACAAAACAGAAATTAAGAGCTAATTCAGAGACCCCTGCTAAGTTTTTCCCTAACTACTATAGTACTATTCTGTATTACAGCGCTCCTTAAACCTTCCTTCCCCACTATAGTAAATAAATGTAGAAAGATTAATTTTGAGTAATAGCTGAAAACAGAAGTATCATGGCTATTTGCAAATTTTTATCTCATCTGTAAGATTATAGAAAGAAATTATCTGAAGATGCTTGACTTTTAGGGACAAGTTAGAGGCAACATCCATTAGAACAGGACTAAAATCCAACTTGATTTCATTGAGGTTTCCAGGTCATCTTAAGAATCTCCATCATCTATGTAGGGAAAGGTGCAAACCTGATAAGTACAAACAACTGCAGCTTATTACTTCACCATGAAGGAGGTTAAGGACATGAAAGAGGATAAGCACATACTTACCTTTCTCAAACTTAGAAAAGGCAACTGACTTGAGGCTACACTGATGACCTTTGCAAGTTCCAATCAGCTCACCAGCATTTACATCCCAAAATTTGGCTGTCTGATCACCTGCTGCTGTAACCTTTCAAAAATAAGGTATCATGGTTTAATAAAACAACCCTTCACCAGTATTTACCCAGATTCCCCACAAAATGAAAGTCACTTACAAGCTTAAATTCACCAGGGACCCAGGCCAGGTCAAAAACAGCATTCCAGTGAGCCATCCATTCTAAACGAAGAAAATGGTGAATGTGAAATGTCTAACTATGTTCTGTGGTAGCCATACCAACAATTTAAATGGCTTGAAAACTGTAGTAAAAAGATCAGTGGTCAATACAGTAAGGTCCATGGGCCAAAGAGAATTTGTGGATTCACACACATTATGCATTCCCTTCACTACCTCATAAAACTACCATTTGATATCAAATTGCTTTCCATGAGGGGATATATTCTCTAAAACAGAGTATTTGTGAAACATTCTAAAAAATCTTCATCATGCTGTCTGAAAGGAGTCTAAAGTACTTTAGTTGGACATTCAAAGTTCTGCTCACGTTGGCCGTTTCTCTCATTGTTCTCTATGTACCTTATTCCAATCAAACTGCATTTCTCCCTCTATCCACACTACTTCTGACGCTTTCCTATCTTGAGGCCTTTGCGAATGCTTTTCCCTCTACTTGGAGTGTCCAATTCCACCTCCACCGGTCTAAAATACCACAGTCCACCTTAAACGTCCCATCCTTCATGAAAAATTTCCCTCACCTTCTTTACTAGATGAGAGCTTTCTGAAACCCCTACAGTGTTTTCTTTGTATTTCATCTACATCATCTAAAGCCTTTTTTCTTCTTTTCCCAACACCTGAATTTGCTGTTGTTGCTGTTCAGTTACTAAGTCATATCTGACCCTGCGATCCCACAGACTGTAGCATGCCAGGCTCCTCTGTTTTCCACTATTTCCCGGAGTTCCCATGCTCAAATTCATGTCCATTCACTCACTGATGCTATCTAACCACTTCATCCTCTGCCACCCTCTTCTCCTCTTGTTCTCAATCTTTCCTAGCATCAGGGTCTTTTCCAATGAGTTGGCTCTTCGCATCAGGTGGCCAAAGGCTTGAAGTTTCAGTTTCAGCAACAGGCCTTCCAATGAATATTCAGAGTTGATTTTCTTTAGGATTGACTGGTTTCATCTCCCTGCAGTCCAAGGTACTCTCAAGAGTCTTCTTCAGCACCACAATCTGAAAGCATCAGTTCTTTGGCTCAGCTTTCTTTATGGTTCAACTCTCACATCCATACATGACTACTGGTAAAACCATAGCTTTGATTATATGGACCTTTGTCAGCAAAGTGATGTCTCTGCTTTTTAATATGCTGTCTAGGTTGGTCACAGCTTTCCTTCCAAGGAACAAGCATCTTTTAATTTCATGGCTGCAGTCACTGTCCGCAGTGATTCTAGAATCCAAGGAAAGAAAATCTATCACTCCTTCCACTTTTTCTATTTGCCATGAAGTGGTAGGATTGGATGCCACAATCTTAGTTTTTAGAATATTGAGTTTTAAGCCAGCTTTGTCACTCTCCTCTTTCACCCTTATCAAGAGGCTCTTTAGTTCCTCTTCACTTTCTGCCATCAGAGTGGTATCATCTGCATCTCTGAGGTTGTTGCTATTCTCCTGGCAATCTTGATTGCAGCTTGTGATTTATCTAGCATGGCATTTCACATGATGCACTCCACATATAAGTAAAATAAGCAGGGTAACAATATACAGCCTTGTCATACTCCTGCCCCAATTTTGAATCAGTCAGGTCTTACCTCCTTGTCTGGTAACTGGTCTAGTACTCCTATCGCTTAGAATTTTCCAGTTTGTTGTGATCCACAGGTCAAAAGCTTTAACATAGTCAATGAAGCAGAAGTAGATGTTTTACTGGAACTTCCTTGCTTTTTCCATAATCCAACCAATGTTGGCAATTTGATCTCTGGTTCCTCTGACTTTTCTGAACATAGCCAGTACCTCTGTAAGTTTTCAGTTCATGTACTGCTGAAGCCTACCTGGAAGGATTTTGAGCATAACCTTGCTAGCATGTAAAATGAGCACAGTTGTATGGTAATTTGAACATTCTTTAGCACTGACCTTCTTAGCAATTGAAATGGAAAATGACCTTTTCCAGTCCTGTGGCTACTGCTGAGTTTTCCAAATTTGCTGACACACTGAGTGTAGCACTTTAACAGCATCATCTTTTAGGATTTGAAATAGCTCAGCTGGAATTCTGTCACCTACACCAGCTTTATTCACAGTGATGCTTCCTAAGGTCCACTTGACTTCACACTCCAGAAGTCCAGCTCCAGGTGAGGGACCACACCACTGTGATTATCTGGGTTATTAAGACCTTTTTGTATTCAGTTCAGTCACTCAGTCGTGTCCAACTCCTTGCGACTCCATGAACCGCAGCACGCCAGGCCTCCCTGCCCATCACCAACTCCTGGAGTTCACCCAAACCCATGTCCATCGAGTCGGTGATGCCATCCAGCCATCTCATCCTCTGTCGTCCCCTTCTCCTCCTGCCCTCAATCTTTCCCAGGATCAGGGTCTTTTCCAATGAGTCAGCTCTTTGCATCAGGTGGCCAAAGTACTGGAGTTTCAGCTTTAACATCAGTCCCTCCAATGAATATTCAGGACTGATCTCCTTTAGGATGCACTGGTTGGATCTCCTTGCAGTCCAAGGGACTCTCAAGAGTCTTCTCCAGCACCACAGTTCAAAAGCATCAATTCTTCGGTGCTCAGCTTTCTTCACAGTCCAACTCTCACATCCATACATGACCACTGGAAAAACCATAGCCTTAACTAGACGGACCTTTATTGGCAAAGTAATGTCTCTGCCTTTTAATATGCTGTCTAGGTTGGTCATAACTTTCCTTCCAAGGAGTGTCTTTTAATTTCATGGCTGCAATCACCATGTGCAGTGATTTTGTATAGTTCTGTGCATTCCTGCCACTTCTTAATTTCTTCTGCTTCCATTTGGTCCTCACCATGTCTGTCCTTTATCATGTCCATCCTTGCATGAGATGTTCTCTTGATATCTCCAATTTTCTTGAAGAGATCTCTAGTCTTTCCCAAGTTCAGTTCAGTTCAGTTGCTCAGTCGTGTCCGACTCTTTGCGACCCCATGAATTCCAGCACGCCAGGCCTCCCTGTCCATCACCAACTCCCGAAGTTCACTCAAATTCACGTCCATCGAGTCAGTGATCCCATCCAACCATCTCATCCTCTGTCATCCCCTTCTCCTCCTGCCCCCAATCCCTCCCAGCATCAATCTTTTCCAATGAGTCATCTCTTCGCATGAGGTGGTCAAAGTACTGGAGTTTCAGCTTTAGCATCATTCCTTCCAAAGAACACCCAGGACTGATCTCCTTCAGAATGGACTGGTTGGATCTCCTTGCAGTCTAAGGGACTCTCAAGAGTCTTCTCCAACACCACAGTTAAAAGCATCAATTCTTCGGCGCTCAGCCTTCTTCACAGTCCAACTCTCACATCCATACATGACCACTGGAAAAACCATAGCCTTGACTAGATGGACCTTTGTTGGCAAAGTAATGTCTCTGCTTTTCAATATGCTATCTAGGTTGGTCATAACTTTCCTTCCAAAGAGTAAGCGTCTTTTAATTTCATGGCTGCAGTCACCATCTGCAGTGATTTTGGAGCCCCCAAAAATAAAGCCTGACACTGTTTCCACTGTTTCCCCATCTATTTCCCATGAAGTGATGGGACTGGATTCCATGATCTTAGTTTTCCGAATACTGAGCTTTAAGCCAACTTTTCCACTCTCCTCTTTCACTTTCATCAAGAGACTTTTTAGTTCCTCTTCACTTTCTGCCATAAGGGTGGTGTCATCTCTTTAAGGTCATCAGAACTTTGCCTTATGCATAAAAGACACTTGTTCAATATAAGTATTTTGAAGCAATGTTTCCCCACATTAAGCATAAAAAAACTTAACTTTTTAAAAGAAAAATTGTTTTTAATCCTAAAATGTACTTTTCTTAACTCCCAGTAAAGATTTTGCTGTAGTTATTGACAGAAAGGCAGCCCACCATTTACTTTCAGGTCTGATCCCTAAACAAACTTAATCAGAAGTGAGTATCACTGAGAATTTATTCAAATAGTAATTTCCTTGTGGTGGTGGGTTAGTCGCTAAGTCGTGTTTGACTCTTGCGACCCCTTGGACTGTAGCCTGCCAGGCTCCTCTGTCCATGGGATTCTCCAGGCAAGAATACTGGAGTGGGTTCCCATTTCCTTCTCCAGGGGATCTTCCCAACCAGGAATTGAACCCAGGTCTCCTGCATTTCAGGCAAATTCTTTACCAACTGAGCTATGCCAGAAGCCTAGTTTCCTTGAGGCTTTATGAATTAAAAATATTAAAACAAATATTTTAAATCTTGACTTACCTTTGATGCACTTCTTTCTACTGGTTTGTGATTCTGTGTTATATAACCTAACAAAGCCTTCTTCATTGGCAACTGCTAGTATATGCTCCATACTGGGAGCTACGTAAGAAATAAAGAATAAAATAAAGAGTAAGAATAAATGTTAAAGCCAAGTTTAAAGCTATATATATAAACAACATAATATCGATTAATTGAAAAATACAAGGTAAACACAAAGAACCTATTTGGAAAGAGGCAAGACAATTCTGCCCATATAGCATCTGGTATAGTAGAGGTTTTTCTGAGTTAAAGATGGCTTAAAATTTGCCATAATATCTAATTTAGTAAGTGACTAAAAAATACTAATCTTCAGATAATCTCTTATTTAAAGGGGAGCTGAGTCAAGAATGATACCTGAACAAAACAAGAGTGGTACTGGCCAATGGCAAAAAAAAAAAAAAAAAAAAGAGGGGGCACACATGACATAGGCCTCCAGCAGGCTAACCCTATTAAATTAATATCCTTTTTCCTCAACTTTTTACTTTTCCTCTCTTAAACTTTTAGCAGCAGGGACAAGCACTTCTACTTCTGTGAATATGTTCCCAATGCACTGCAGAAGAGATAGATTCAATGAGATCAACATGATGGCTGAACTTTTGTAACCCTTTCCTGATATCAGATAAAAACAAACAAACTAAAAATGATGCTCTAAGAATCTTATGCTTTAGCAGAAATATATAATTATGCACAGAGATTAAGAAAAGTATATCTTATAAATGAGAAGAGAAGAGATATTAGAAAAACTCTACCATCTAATTTACTTTTTGTTAAAAGAGAGACAGCATAGGATATTTTCCCTCTAAAGAGTGAAGCAGATCATTTCTGACCAAGCCTCGCTTATTCAGTAACTCTCTTACCAGAAGAGAAGGTGCATCCAAAAGGAGGAACTGGGGTTCCTGTTTCTCCATAAGAAGTATGCTCGTCATTATAGTTGCACTGATAGCCAGTGAGCAGGGACTGTAGCGGATACTGTGAAGACCATCCTAAAGGAAGACAAAATTCCTTATAGATTCTAATATATCATCACATTTCAGTACTTCCAACAAATGCAGAGGCAAAAATTAACTTTTAAAAGTTCCATATACTTTACTATAGATCTATTCACTATCCATGGCCCTCTGGAATACAGTTTCAGGTATTCTCCTAAGTGGTCCTAAGGAAAAAATGAAAGAGCACTTCTCAACTTCTGGTGAGATAGAGCTTTGGGCTTACCATCTTGAATGAAGACTCTTGCTAACGTATTTAAGATGGCAAGACACCAGCGGCCTTTGTATGTTACTCCTTCCACCATCCTTTGGTGACAATCACGAAAAATAACCACAAAGATTACCCAGTCATTCTTATCAAGTAAAATTCCATGTTTTTAGAGTTCTAAATCATTACTGCAAACTTAAGTTACTAGCAACATCACACACAATCCAATGGTCGGAGTCAAAGGAAATAACGTATGAGGTTGGCCAAAAAGTTCGTTCAGGTTTCTGGTAAGGTGGTGTGGAAAAATCAGAATGAACTTTTTGGCCAACCCACAACGTCAATGCACCTACTGTAGCCACTAACATCAGTTCAGTTCAGTCGCTCAGTTGTGTCTGACTCTTTGAGACCCCATGCACTGCAGCACACCAAGCCTCCCTGCCCATCCATCATCATCTCCCGGAGTTTACTCAAACTCATGTCCATTGAGTTGGTGATACCTTCCAACCATCTCACCCTCTGTCAGGCCCATTCTCTTCCTGCCTTCAATCTTTCCCACCATCAGGGTCTTTTCCAATGAGTCAGCTCTTCACATCAGGTGGCCAAAGTAATGGAGTTTCAGCTTCAGCATCAGTCCTTCCAGTGAATATTCAGGACTGATCTCCTTTAGGATGCACTGGTTGGATCTCCTTGCAGTCCAAGGGACTCTCAAGAGTCTTCTCCAACACCACACTTCAAAAGCATCAATTCTTTGGTGCTCAGCTTTCTTCACAGTCCAACTCTCACATCCATACATGAACACTGGAAAAACCATAGCCTTGACTGAATGGATCTTTGTTGGCAAAGTAATGTCTCTGCTTTTCAATATGCTGTCTAGGTTGATCATAACTTTTCTTCCAAGGAGCAAGCATCTTTTAATTTCATGGCTGCAGTTACCACCTGCAGTGATTTTGGAGCCCCCAAAAATAAAGTCTGTCACTGTTTCCCCATCAATTTGCCATGAAGTGATGGGACCAGATGCCATGATCTTAGTTTTTTCAATATTGAGTTTTAAGCCAGGTTTTTCACTCTCCTCTTTTCACTTTCATCAAGAGGCTCTGTAGTTCTTCTTCGCTTTCTGTCATAAGGGTAGTGTGTCACCTGTGTATCTGAGCTTATTGATATTTCTCTCGGCAATCTTGATTCCAGCTTGTGCTTCATCCAGTCCAACATTTCTCATGATATACTCTGCATATAAGTTAAATAAGCAGGGTGACAATATGCAGTCTTGATGTACTCCTTTCCCAATTTGGAACCAGCCTGTTGATCCATGTCCAGTTCTGTTGCTTCTTGACCTGCATACAGATTTCTCAGGAGGCAGGTCAGATGGTCTGGTATTCCCATCTCTTTAAGAACTTTCCAGTCTGTTGTGATCCACACAGTCAAAGCCTTTGGCATAGTCAATAAAGCAGAAGTAGATGTTTTTCTGTAACTCTTTTGCTTTTTCGATGATCCAATGGATGTTGGCAGTTTGATCTCTGGTTCCTATGCCTTTTCGAAATTTAGCTTGAGCATCTGGAAGTTCACGTACTGTTGAAGCCTGGCTTGGAGAATTCTGAGCATTACTTTGCTAGCGTGTGAGATGAGTGTAATTGTGCGGTAGTTGAGCATTCTTTGGCGTTGCCTTTCTTTGAGACTGGAATGAAAACTAACCTTTTCCAGTCCTGTGGCCACTGCTGAGTTTTCCAACTTTACTGGCATATTGAGTGCAGCACTTTCACAGCATCATCTTTTAGGATTTGAAAGAGCTCAACTGGAATTCCATCACTTCCACTAGCTTTGTTTGTAGCGATGCTTCCTAAGGCCCACTTGACTTTGCATTCCACGATGTCTGGCTCTAGGTGAGTGATCATACCATTGTGATTATCTGAGTCATGAAGATCTTTTTGGTATAGTTCTGTGTATTCTTGCCACCTCTTAATATCTTCTGCTTCTGCTTCTAATATTCACAAGTAAATATTAGTTCTTATACTCTCTCTTTCCTTTCCAGCACTGAAATTCTAGGACTCTAAAACGTTAACGGTAACAAGTCATAGTATCTTAAAGTTTATCACAGCAATTTTAAGCCCTGAATAGTAGTGGTAGGTAGGGTCTGGAAGTCTTTAAAGAAGGTGAAATCAAACACAAGTTTTGAAAGGGGAGTAAGTGCTCAATGAATATATGAAAGAGTAAGAAATTCAGAGTGGAGGAAAAGCTTACTCTGCTTGGGTCAGAGACCCGATGTGTACTATGGTCCGAAAATAGTAAACCATCTACAAGGTTTTGTTTTACCATTTTGCTGTGTAGGTTAACATATTTCAAATATATAAAACATTCATTTAGTATACAGTTATTGAGAACCAAATATAGTAAGCATTGGAGGAAACAATGAAGCTACAATCTACAGAACAGTCTAAATAATTAAGAAATTCATGCACATTTTAGAGTACTCTCAATTCTTACTTTTGGTGATATAAAAACTGTCATTTGGAGAAGACATTTTAGCCTGATATAATCTCACACAAATCTAGTTCTGCAGGTTCACAGAAATAACCTGAAGGAATACAAAGGAGGCAAAGAAATTCAACTCAGATTTAGTCATTACTCCTGGGGGCATTGCCTTAAGGCCAGATATCATTGTAAACAAGCCATTGAAGACCACTAAGAGAATAATATGAATACAATAGTTAGTTATGTTGTAGAGTTCACAAATATCCATCTACAGACAGAAAGGCAGGCCTTAAAAGCCTCTGTTCTAAAATGATATTAACATACAGTTTTTTACAGAGTAAGATAGGGTGATCACAAAAATGACTTTTCAAGCTTAAAGTCAAATTACATTAGGATAAATCTGTGGGAAAAATAAAGTGGGAATATATTCAAGGGAAAAAAAACTATGTAGAATATCTAGCAGTTCATACTTTAAAAAATGGTTGATGTGACTATTAAATCATTACTATAATATTTATAGTGTATTAGACACAATTTAAAGACTGATGCAGCATTTTCATTTAAGAAGGTAAACACAATACGGTCAGAAATGATAGATCCTTTGCATCTGTTTAAACTTCTGAAGAAAACCTCAAGATCAATTTAAAAATACACAGAAGAGTAATCAGCTTTCATTTTAGAAAGATCATTGGCAGCAATATGGGAAGTAAACTGGAAAGAGGGAAACTAAGAGGCCATTCAAGAGACTTGTTATAGTCCAGACAAGAAGGTATAAAGGCCCAATTGAGGGAAACAGAATGGTAAGCATAATATAGATCCAAAATATGTGAAGAGGCAAAATCAGTGAAGACACAGAGAAGGAAGGATTCAGGAGATTTTAAGGGAACTTCTCTGAAAGGGTATCTTGAGGAAAATGGAGGAATTCTGATTGACTTTCAGGTTTCTGACTGTGAAGACCAGTTTAAAACAATGAGACCATTTCCTAAAGTAGGTAGTATAGCAGGTTAGGGGAAAAAGTGAGTTTGGTTTTGGTACATGAGTTTGAGATGTTTCTGGGACTGACCACCTGGATGAGGATGCTTATACACCTCTCACAGGTAGAAGGCTGCAGGTAGTAGTGGAAGAAATCCTGGTTACAGCTATGATAACCCATGGGAGTCGGTAGGGACAGAAAAGGGGCCTAGTATAGGTCACGAAAGAAGAAAGATGGTCCTACAAAGTTTGGTGCATGATATATAACAATGAATGAATTTCAGTGCCTAAACGCAAAACAATGAATGAGTATTTGGGGGCTTGGTGTGGGCTGTCTCAATACATACCATAACAGCATATTGATTATTTTGAACTGAAGTTGCTTGAGAAGCAGCTGATGCAAGAAGGAAACCCTGACCTTCCTGTCTCCCTGAAAAGCAGGAAATAAATCTCTATGAAAGGTGCACTCCTTGCAACTGGAGGTAGAAGGTCACCCTTATCCGACAGAGAGGAAATTCAGAGCCAAGAAGCCTGTGTAAACAAACCTTGTAACTTCTTTTAATTTACTACCTCAAGCCCAAACTCTGCTTAGATTCCTTACTAATTACGTAGCCCAAACTTAAGTTTCTTTGTCCTGTCAATTCCTCACAAATTTATTGCCTTTTTTTTTGGTCTGAAAAGTATAAAAGCTGCCTGCTTTGGCCACTTCTTAGGTACCATTTCTATGAGATCTCCATGCACATGAATTAAAATTTGTTTTTCTCCTGCTAATCTCTCATGTCTAATAAATTAGTCCAGCCATACATACTCAATCAGGGTAGAGGGGAAAATTTACCCTTCCCGGAAAAATATTTATGAATCAGAGATAAAAAGAAAGTTGACAGAATGCAGAGTTAAGAGAAGAATCTGTTTCAAAAGAAGACTACATAGCTTGATCCAGGTCACACAGACAAGTAAGGAGTGGAGGTGAAATTAATCAGGAAGACAGAGCTCTTAACTTCCATGCTATACTGACATTCATGACACCAAGGATACAGAAGTTAGTAAAGCAAGGTCGCAGCAGAGACAGAAAGGAGAGGCTTTTAGAATATAATTTAAAAGACTGTCTAAGAGATAAGGATGGTAGAATTTTAGATTGGAGGAAGGAAGTTGAGGAGCTACTCCCCAGTCTGCTCAATATCTTTTTTCAAGACCTATGCCTTAAATATAAAAAGCTCACTTCTCACATTTTCTTTTTGTTTTCCACACGGTTTCAAGGGGAAAAAGAACTTGTTCATCTTTAAATGAATGAGATTTCATTTGCAGCCAAGCTTAGTTTGGGTGGTAACTCCCTTATCAAAAACTTACCAGAAAGTTTCAGGTTGATGACACTAAAACCTAAAGCTCAAAATTCTTATTGCCAATGTTTTAACCTAAGGAACTTCAAGAACTGGAAAGAATAAATTGGAAGCCTATATACTAACATGAAGTATTTCCAAGTTCCATCGTAAAAGTAAAGAGATAAAACATTTTAATCCCACTTCCACAAATAACAATACTTCCTACTTCTGGCATTGAAAAACATTTTGGAATAAAATACTTCAATCTATTAATAGTGGTCATTTGTGGGAAATGTGCTTACGGGCATTTTTCACTGTATCACTACGAATTTTCATACCCTTGAATTAATCAGGAAGAAAAAATTCTGACCATGCTAGAAGCAGATGTTCTGTTCTCTCTGCCTGACTGAGTTCTTTTTAAGAGCCGATCCTATTCTCTGGTGTATATAGCAAACGGTAGGGCTCACTGTTTCCACTACAAATGAATGAATTAATCAATGAGTACGAGCCTTGACGATCTCACACAGCTGTTCGTTCAGAAAGCCACACACACGAAAATGCACGCGTTTTCCAGTTAACGTGCAAAACAGACATAAACCGTAATGGAGGTCAGTTAACTCAACGTCCCTCCCTCCCTCAGCCTACACGACTAAAAAAAGCCTCGATTACGACGAAAAGTATCTCGAGGGCACGCAAGTGCGGCTTTCTTCAGTATTCCTAGCTAGTACGAACTCATTCTGGCTGGGGGAGAACTCGGCGGCTGGGAAACTGAACTGAAATCGGCATTGGTCCGAAGAGTTGTTCTGGGGGAGGTGAATCCCGCCGGCAAGAGACAGCGGTTAGGGCCGTTACTCACCATTTCTCGGGACGCCAAACTGGGGCTGGCGGAGCACCGAATTGAAGAGCATCTGGGACGGAGGAAAACGCTCAACTGAGGAAAAAGCCGTGGAAATGCCTCCAGATTCAGCGGAAACTGTACCCTGCGCCCCTTAGACCACGACTAGCTAATGCCTCCAACTCCCGCCACTGTAAGCCCCGGTCACCAAACTCCCCGCCAAACTGACGTCACGCCCTCTGATTGGCTCTCGCCGCGGCGTCCGGGCGCGTACGAGTCACTTCCCCCTTCGAAGCCCCGCCTCCTTCTCGCCCAGCCGCGGGAACCTAGCGTTCCAGAGCTCCCTGAGCGCCTGCGCGGGGGGCCGCAGGGGCGCTGGCGAACTGCTGGGAGCCCAGGGCGCATGCGTAACACGGCTTGACAGAGCGCGGAGGAAAAATCCGCGAGAAGGTGGTGGAAGAAGATGGCGGTGGTGGGGCCGAGTTTGCAATCTCTATGAATAGGCTAATCGAGTAACTGTATGGGTCATGGCGTCAAACTCAACTAAGTCTTTTCTGGCAGATGCCGGCTATGGCGAACAGGAGCTGGATGCTAACTCTGCCCTTATGGAGTTAGACAAAGGTATTTCGAAAGAGCGGGCTGCGCGGGTGAAACGGATGTGGGGGGAAGTGGCGCCACCAGGTGGTGGTAGCCGCGCGAGAAGCTGGGAAGGCGCATGCGCGGTGCTTCCTGGGCATGGGCGGGGTCGGGCGCCCTTGCCTTTGGTGAGCCCAGGGCTTTTCGGGGCTTTGGGAGGCTGGCAGAAAACGGCAGCGTTGCTATATTGGCCTTGTACAGCTGAAAAAGTAGAGAGCTCCCGCGAAAGGCTCGTTTGGACCACTTGAGGGCACAGCCCCGCGATTTTCCACGCAGTTTCTTAAAGTGCTGTATTGAAATTATGAAATTATTTTTCAGTATGTGCAGTTGAGACCAGGTCTTCACCAAGACTGCTGCATCTTGCACCGACTTTACAGCGATTCATTTGATTTCTGTAATTCTTACCTGCCGGTTACTAGGCAGGTCACAAATAGGGCCAAGACATCCGAAAAGCATAGCCCCTACTCATTCTCTGCTTCCCTCATAGCTCACCCGGTTAAAGAATCTGCCTGAAATGCAGGGTTCGATTCCTGGGTCCGGAAGATCCGCTGGAGAAGGGATAGGCTACCCACGCTAGTATTCTTGGGCTTCGCTTGTGGCTCAAGCTTAGTGTAATTAAAGCAGTGTACTTTAAGGGCAGGGTCAGATCAATGGAAAGATTAGAGAATCCGGACTTACTTGGGAGCTTGTGTGTGATTGATGATTTTCTAACTATATTTCCCATATTTGGTAGTTTTAAAGGGGATATTTGAAGCCTATCGATAGAGATGAAGTAGTTTTACTTAGAAACTACAATTAAGTCCTAAAAACACAGTAAGTGAGACGACATATATCCTATTTCATCCATTAAGATACGTATTTTTTCACATATTAACATCTCTGAAACTGAGAGTCATCTTAAAAACCGGTAAAATAAAATCTTAGTTATTATTTAATTGGGCTCCCTTTGTGGCTCAGCTGGTAAAGAATCCACCTACAATGCGGGATACTTGGACTCGATCCCTGGGTTGGGAAGATCCTGTGAAGGGAAAGGCTACCAGTTCCACTATTCTGGCCTGGAGAATTCCCTGGAGTGTATAGTCCTTGGGGTTGCAGAGTCGGATATGATGGAGCGACTTTCACACACATTCTCTGCAGATGAGTTCTATTTCCTTAGGGCAGTGAAGGGACGGGACAGGCTTGGTGTAGTAGTAGAAGCTTTGGGGAGACTTGAGTTGAATTCTAATTTCGCTAGTTTTATGATCATGGACATGTCACTTAACCAAACCTAATCTTGTTTTTTTTTTCTCTGCAAAATGAGTAAAATACTACTGAGCTGGCAAGATTGTTGTAAATATTAAGTGATATAATGGTATGCAAAAAAGTCCTTATTAAATGCAGAAGAGATTTGCCTTATCTTTTAGATAGGGATTTGGAAGGCAAGGGCAGGTGTTTCTTAGTAGAGAACTCAAAGTATTTCAATGACTCTTTTGTTTCAGTGTACTTGTTATTTTTATTGAATGGGGGAAACATCACTTGGTATACAGTTAATTTTTGATTAACTGTAGCCAGTGTGTAATATATTAAGAACTGGACTAGAGGTTAGAAGGCAATGGCACCCCACTCCAGTACTCTTGCCTGGAAAATCCCATGGACAGAGGAGCCTTGTAGGCTGCAGTCCATGGGGTCGCTAAGAGTCAGACACGACTGAACGACTTCACTTTCACTTTTCACTTTCATGCATTGGAGAAGGAAATGGCAACCCACTCCAGTGTTCTTGCCTGGAGAATCCCAGGGACGGGGGAGCCTGGTGGGCTGCCGTCTGGGGTTGCACAGAGTCAGACATGACTGAAGCGACTTAGCAGCAGCAGCAGAAGTTAGAAGGATTTTAAAGTCCATTTGGAGCCATTTCCCAGCCCTCTGACTTGGACACTATGTTAACTTTTCTGGGACTTAAAATTTTTTTTACCCTGTAGACATTTAAAGTGCAGTTGGTCCAGATAAGAGTTTCTCAGACCTAAAAACAAACAAACAAACGTTTAACTTCTTTTGATCAACATGAAAGTGTCATAACACTTCAATGAGATATTCCTTTGGTTGAGTCACAGTAGTGCAAGTCCATCATCCAAGAAAATGATGTTGAGCTTTGCTTTCTCTTAAGGAAAACTATAGGGCTTTTTCCTTCTCAAACAGAAAATCATAATATCAGATGTGTTTTTTAAACACTGCATAACCTTTTCCTCCCCATTCTGTTAATTCCTTCCCTATTCCCCAATAAGAGTTGCAGGTCTACATATCTAATATTTCTACTAATTCTAAAGAAATTTTCTACCACTGTGGTCTGGGTGGGCTCATCCCATGACAGCAGAGCAGTACAGTAGTGTAGATCAGAATTGGGATAGGACTCTGAAGAGAGAGATCTAGAATTCTTTAATTCCTAAAAACTTGCAGTTGTGGTCAGAAAAAAATGTAACATAATTTTTCCTTCCCAAAAGTTGAAATAGGAATATTTTAGACCTGTAAGAAGTGTATAGATGGCTACTGAGTGTTTACCTGTAAACCAGGTGTTGGTCCTAGATCATTTTTAATCCTCCCAGCAGTGCCTTGGGTGATGTAAGATGTTATTCCATTCCATAACATCTTATGGAAGAACGCAAAGTAATTTTTTGACCAACCCAGTATTTTACAGGTGGAAGTTGGTCTGGGGTTGTCTGAATGCATGGATACTCCACAGATACCAGTGGGGCTACTGCTGTAGAGAGGAGGTGGTTGTAATAATCCAGGGAGAAGAGAATAGTGGCTTGGGCCAGGTTACAGTGAAGCTGTGTGAAGTGCTGAGATTATGTATGTATTTTGAAGGTAGGGCCAACAAGATTGGCTAATGAATTAGTTGAGGACGTGAGAATAAGAGGTCAGGAGAAACTCAGAGGTTTCTTGGTTTTTTTTGGTCAGAGTTATTGGAAGTATATATTGTCATTTACCGAGTGGATGAAAATCAGATCCTTGTGGGACTATTGAATTTGAGCTATCTCTTAGACATACAAATGGAGATGTTGGGTAGGCAGTTAGATATACAGATGTGATACTTGAATTCCATTATAAAGAAGTATCTGTAGTACAAGTGTCAAGAAACCCACTTGGGAAATATTGCCATTGGAAAAGACCCTGATGCTGGGAGGGATTGAGGGCAGGAGGAGAAGGGGACGACAGAGGATGAGATGGCTGGACGGCATCACTGACTCGATGGACACGAGTCTCAGTGAACTCCGGGAGTTGGTGATGGACAGGCAGGCCTGGTGTGCTTCGATTCATGTGTCGCAAGGAGTCGGACACAACTGAGCGACTGATCTGAACTGAACTGATAACCTGTTATATGGTTATGACTGTTGCACTTTGTTCTAAGCATTTTGAGCAAGCATGGCAGTAAGGTATTTATTTCTGATCTCTCTAGGAATAAATGGATGCTCTTTTAAAGCCGACTGAAGTCCGTTTGTTTAGGATGTAGTTAGTAACACAGGACAATAATCATTCATATAATAGTCATTAATTCATTTAATAAATATTTACTAATCACCTGCATTGTGTTAGGCACTTAAACTTGGAGCTGTATTAGTAAACAAAACAGCTTTAAGAACCTCACCTGAGGGAGGGAGGTTCAAGAAGGAGGGGATATAGACTATGGCTAATTCATGTTAATGTATGGCAGAAATCAAACCAGTATTGTAAAGCAATTATCTTTCAATTAAAAATAAATTATTTTTTTATTTTTTTTTTTAAAGACCAAAAAGTGGGCAGTGGCCCAATTCCTGGAAATCTCCTCCCCTCCCCGCAAATAGATAGACTAATCCTCCCATTCATTAGCCTATGAAATTGTCCGGCCCAGAAAAACTAACCATGGCCGCATTTCAAGACCACAGCACTTGCCCTCTGTAGTGGCCCACACTGTATCTATGGAGTGTGTTTCTCTTTGAATAAATCTACTTCTTACCTATAGAAAAAAAATAAAAAAAAGAAGCTCACCTAAGGAATCAGACAGGACTAGATTAAATATGGCCTTGTTAGGACAAGAAGTTTGGATTTTATGCAAAGTACATTGAGAAGACAATGAAAGTTTTTAAGTGGAGGACTGACATGGATTGGTTTACATTTTTGAGGATCACTTTCGCTCCTATGTAGAGGTCTTTTTGCCTTCCCCTTTTTAAAGTTTTAAGCTGATAACCATGCCGCCTGAGTTATGAAGACAAAGCAAACAGAATTAACTGTTAAATCAAGTACAACTTACGTATATTGGACATTTCATAATACAGCACATCGTCTCACATAATTTATTCAGTTAGTGTAACTTTTTCACTAAAAATTATCAGTCTAAAGATTTTTAAGTCAGCTGATGGGAAGTGTCCCGATGATTTAGGAAAATGTACGCAAGATCTCCACCCTGGGTGGAAAGGAGAAGCTACTGCAGAAGACACCACTCAGCATGCCTGCTTTCTGTGAGGTTGGTCTTGGGAGGGATGAGATCAAAGAGCAATGGAGAAGAGAGCAGTTTCCCTTTCCTGTGCCTGGGCAATGAGAAAGGAGGACATGCAGGGGTTGGAGTTGCTATCTGAGGTGCTGGTGAGCTTAATGCTGCATGGAAAACTTGACGGTATGTTCAATGAAGAAATTGATAATGAAATAGATCAGGTCAGATCAGATCAGTCGCTTAGTCGTGTCTGACTCTCTGCGACCCCATGAATCGCAGCACGCCAGGCCTCCCTGTCTATCACCAACTCCTGGAGTTCACTCAGACTCAACGTCCATTGAGTCAGTTATGCCATCCAGCCATCTCATCCTCTGTCATCCCCTTCTCCTCCTGCCCCCAACCCCTCCCAGCATCAGAGTCTTTTTCCAATGAGTCAACTCTTTGCATGAGGTGGCCAAAGTACTGGAGTTTCAGCTTTAGCATCATTCCTTCCAAAGAAATCCCAGGGCTGATCTCCTTCAGAATGGACTGGTTGGATCTCCTTGCAGTCCAAGGGACTCTCAAGAGTCTTCTCCAACACCACAGTTCAAAAGCATCAATTCTTCGGCGCTCAGCCTTCTTCACAGTCCAACTCTTACATCCATACATGACCACTGGAAAAACCATAGCCTTGACTAGACGAACCTTTGTTGGCAAAGTAATGAAGTATGCTGTAAATCAGGACAACTATCTTCTCTCTCTTATTTTTCCGTCTGAATTATCAGACAAGAAGAGCACAGGTTGCTTTTACACTGTCCGTATTGGCACAGATGTAGTTGGCATGATAAAGAAATGTGAGGCCTTACAAGTATCCTCATATCCCCTTCCAAAGAGGGAGATCTCTGCAGCCAAGATTGTACCAAGTGACTTAATTCCGTGCCATAACTGATTCAGAAATTGACATGTGATCCACACTGAGTCAAATTCTTTCTCTTTAAGAATCTGTACTACCAGATCACACTTAGTTTGATAGTGTTGATAGGTGGACCTCTTGGCGTTGGCACATGTGTGCTCAGTCGTGTCTGACTCTTGGTGACCTTCCTCTGTCCACTGAATTTTGCAAGCAAGAATAGTGGAGTGAGTTGCCATTTCCTACTCCAGGACATCTTCCCGACCAAGGGATCCAACCCATCTCCTGCATTACAGGTGGATTCTTTCCCACTGAGCCATCTGGGAAGCCCATGGACCTCTAAGATCATGTATAATAGAATTGAGGTGAAGGTCAGACTGTTAACTGAGTCACATAAAAACAAGCATTGTAATGGACTGTTTCTTAAAGCCAGTGATCCCTTGGCCAGCTGTGAGAACTGCTCCAAAAATTCAAGACCCTTCTTTGGTTCTTATTGAAATCCACAGATTCATTTTTATGTGTGGCTATTGCTCTCATCTCACATGCTAGTAAAGTAATACTCAAAATTCTCCAAGCCAGGCTTCAGCAATACGTGAACTGTGAACTTCCTGATGTTCAAGCTGGTTTTAGAAAAGGCAGAGGAACCAGAGATCAAATTGCCAACATCTGCTGGATCATGGAAAAAGCAAGAGAGTTCCAGAAAAACATCTGTTTCTGCTTTATTGACTATGCCAAAGCCTTTGACTGTGTGGATCATAATAAACTGTGGAAAATTCTGAAAGAGATGGGAATACCAGACCACCTAACCTGCCTCTTGAGAAACTGTATGCAGGTCAGAAAGCAACAGTTAGAACTGGACATGGAACAACAGACTGGTTCCAAATAGGAAAAGGAGTACGTCAAGGCTGTATATTATCACCCTACTTATTTAACTTCTATGCAGAGTACATCATGAGAAACGCTGGGCTGGAAGAAACACAAGCTGGAATCAAGATTGCCAGGAGAAATATCAATAACCTCAGATATGCAGATGACACCACCCTTATGGCAGAAAGTGAAGAGGAACTCAAAAGTCTCTTGATGAAAGTGAAAGTGGAGAGTGAAAAACTTGGCTTAAAGCTCAACATTCAGAAAACGAAGATCATGGCATCCGGTCCCATCACTTCATGCGAAATAGATGGGGAAACAGTGGAAACAGTGTCAGACTTTATTTTTCTGGGCTCCAAAATCACTGTAGATGGTGACTGCAACCATGAAATTAAAAGACGCTTACTCCTTGGAAGGAAAGTTATGACCAACCTAGATAGCATATTCAAAAGCAGAGACATTCCTTTGCCAACAAAGGTTCATCTAGTCAAGGCTATGGTTTTTCCTGTGGTCATGTATGGATGTGAGAGTTGGACTGTGAAGAAGGCTGAGTGCCGAAGATTTGATGCTTTTGAACTGTGGTGTTGGGAGAAGACTCTTGAGAGTCCCTTGGACTGCAAGGAGATCCAACCAGTCCATTCTGAAGGAGATCAGCCCTGGGATTTCTTTGGAAGAAATGATGCTAAAGCTGAAACTCCAGTACTTTGGCCACCTCATGTGAAGAGTTGACTCACTGGAAAAGATTCTGATGCTGGGAGGGATTGGGGGCAGGAGGAGAAGGGGACGACAGTGGATGAGATGGCTGGATGGCATCACTGACTTGATGGATGTGAGTCTTAGTGAACTCCAGGAGTTGGTGATGGACTGGGAGGCCTGGCGTGCTGCGATTCATGGGGTTGCAAAGAGTCGGACATGACTGAGCGACTGAACTGAACTGAAGAGCTGTTATCTTGTAAATTACAAAATAAGTTATTGAATATCCTGAAAGTTGGTGTTCATAACATTAATTTGTATATGATTCTAAATCAGTATTCTTTGTGTATATTGCACAATATTGCATACCTTCTCACCATGTATATTTATAGACAGTTTCTGAAATTTGGGGGAGGGATGCTTTGTTGACTATCATACATATGTCAGTTTTTTTTTCTTGCTTTTTAAATAATTTACTGAGATGTTACCATGATCAGTTTGTTAAGCTGTGGGTTGTGGGATGGCCTTGGTATTATGTGTGGTGCATGCTTGAGTTTGTATTTCTCCCTTCCTTCGTTCATTTTTAGGGAATAGAGTTTAAGATGTTACGGTTTAAGATGTTAGGATGTTACGGTTTCATTTTGAATCATCCTTACACCTTAGCTAAAGCAAATGTGTCCAATAATGTGTACTCTCATTACAGTTCGTATTGGCAGTGTTCTTTGTAGTGGATACTAGTAATATTGGTGGCCCCTTCGTGTCTTATGAACATTTTCCTATGCTTGAGGAGTGGCCCACATCACAAGCCTGTCTCATTGACGTGGAAGCAAAAGCTCACTTTCCTAGTTTCCCTTTCAAGAGCGCAGGATGTGAACTAGGCTTTGCCAGCCAAACTTCCTCCAGGCTCTGTGATTTAGAGACACAGGAAGGCAGAGTGGAAGAGTACACTGCCCAGGCAGCAGCGAGGGCTACAACATTCCTAGATGACAGGAGTGCTAATTCTAGCATTTGGTGCTTCCCAGCAACAAAAGTTTTAGTCATCTAATCAGTTTGGTAGGGTGGAGATAAGCATTCTTAAGAGTTCAGCCTTGAAACTGTTTATTACTTTAATAAACCCTCGGTCAAAACTCACTTCCTGCATAATCAGAGTTAGCTTCTGTTGCTTGCAGCTAAGAACTCTGACTGATACAGGCTACCTATAAATGCATGCTGTTTTAAAAACTTGATTAATAAATCCCAAGTTTACCATAGTTTATATTATTTCTCTTCAGTTCCTTGAAATTTGTCATCCTTCAGAAGTGTACTACTCGAAAATCCCATTGGAATCTCTTCTTTAGTTTTAACCTTTATCCTCTAGTTGCTTGCTGGAAATGCATTTTAGCATAATAATTAGGATCAGATTGCTAGGATTTGAGTTCCATCTCTACCACATATTAGCTGTTTTTCTTAGGCAGGTTGCTTACCTATTCTTTATCTGTGTATTTTTAAAATGGGCATTACTGAATAATATCTAACTTCTATTAGTATCAGATCAGATTAGATCAGTCGCTCAGTCGTCTCTGACTCTTTGCGACCCCATGAATTGCAGCACGCCAGGCCTCCCTGTCCATCACCAACTCCCGGAGTTCACTGAGACTCATGTCCATCGAGTCAGTGATGCCATCCAGCCATCTCATCCTCTGTCGTCCCCTTCTCCTCTTGCCCCCAATCCCTCCCAGCATCAGAGTCTTTTCCAGTGAGTCAACTCTTCGCATGAGGTGGCCAAAGTACTGGAGTTTCAGCTTTAGCATCATTCCTTCCAAAGAACACCCAGGACTGATCTCCTTCAGAATGGACTGGTTGGATCTCCTTGCAGTCCAAGGGACTCTCAAGAGTCTTCTCCAACACCACAGTTCAAAAGCATCAAATCTTCGGCACTCAGCCTTCTTCACAGTCCAACTCTCACATCCATACATGACCACAGGAAAAACCATAGCCTTGACTAGATGAACCTTTGTTGGCAAAGGAATGTCTCTGCTTTTGAATATGCTATCTAGGTTGGTCATAACTTTCCTTCCAAGGAGTAAGCGTCTTTTAATTTCATGGTTGCAGTCACCATCTACAGTGATTTTGGAGCCCAGAAAAATAAAGTCTGACACTGTTTCCACTGTTTCCCCATCTATTTTGCATGAAGTGATGGGACCGAATGCCATGATCTTCGTTTTCTGAATGTTGAGCTTTAAGCCAAGTTTTTCACTCTCCACTTTCACTTTCATCAAGAGACTTTTGAGTTCCTCTTCACTTTCTGCCATAAGGGTGGTGTCATCTGCATATCTGAGGTTATTGATATTTCTCCTGGCAATCTTGATTCCAGCTTGTGTTTCTTCCAGCCCAGCGTTTCTCATGATGTACTCTGCATAGAAGTTAAATAAGCAGGGTGACAATATACAGCCTTGACGTACTCCTTTTCCTATTTGGAACCAGTCTGTTGTTCCATGTCCAGTTCTAACTGTTGCTTCCTGACCTGCGTACAAATTTCTCAAGAGGCAGATCAGATGGTCTGTATTCCCATCTCTTTCAGAATTTTCCACAGTTTATTGTGATCCACACAGTCAAAGGCTTGGTTTTCCTGGAACTCTCTTGCTTTTTCCATGATCCAGCGGATGTTGGCAATTTGATCTCTGGTTCCTCTGCCTTTTCTAAAACCAGCTGGAACATCAGGAAGTTCACGGTTCACATATTGCTGAAGCCTGGCTTGGAGAATTTTGAGCATTACTTTACTAGCGTGTGAGATGAGTGCAATTGTGCGCTAGTTTGAGCATTCTTTGGCATTGCCTTTCTTTGGGATTGGAATGAAAACTGACCTTTTCCAGTCCTGTGGCCACTGCTGAGTTTTCCAACTTTGCTGGCATATTGAGTGCAGCACTTTCATAGCAGCATCTTTCAGGATTTGGAATAGCTCAACTGGAATTCCATCACCTCCACTAGCTTTGTTTGTAGTGATGCCAGAGGTAGCCAGAATTGCTGGAGAAAGTCATACGACTAGGTATGTTTGTGGCTATTATCAGAAATGATATGAACCCTAACTGGCTTTCTACACAGACCTGCAATACTACGATGTTTCTTTAGTCACGACTCTCTCAGCTTCTTCAGTGACATTTCAGATGTTTTAAATTTTCAGAAAAAGCCCAAATTCTGGGTTTTATATGAAATCTCATTTCATTTTTTAAGATTTGACAGTGCATTCAAAACCTTTAAAAAACATTGTATCATAAAATTATTCTCAGGGCCAGATTCAGGGGTCTACTATTAATAGTTTTAAGTCAAATAAGATACATGGCAAAGACTAGCCTGAGGATCTACTTGCCTTTCTTCTCAAAGCAGCCTCATGGCTGCTTGGCAGATCCCACCCTGGAGATTTGCTAGGTTTGGGGAGGAACCCTGCTGCTGCCGCTGCTAAGTCGCTTCAGTCGTGTCCGACTCTGTGCGACCCCATAGACGTCAGTCCACCGGGCTCCCCCGTCCCTGGGATTCTCCAGGCAAGAACACTGGAGTGGGTTGCCATTTCCTTCTCCAATGCATGAAAGTGAAAAGTGAAAGTGAAGTCGCTCAGTCCAGTTCAACTCTTAGTGACCCCATGGACTGCAGCCTACCAGGCTTCTCTCTCCATGGGATTTTCCAGGCAAGAGTACTGTGCATAGACATTTTTGAAAATTTTCACCAATGTTTCTGATGCAGAACCAGAGCTGATAAACCATTGGCCTAGCAAAATGTTCTGCACATTTTAAGTGAGAAATAGGAGAAATTTCACTGCTGCCAAATGAATTTTAATTAAATAAGCTGTTTACAGACAACTTGCTTTAGTTCTTCCTAGTCTCCCTGTGTGTTGTGACTAAGTTAAGCACTGTTTATCTCCAGGCACTGGAAGGGAAGAGAACTCTGCTTCTTTGGCGGGAGAATAAAAGGTAAAATACAGTAAAAGGCAATCATATCCGTCCACAGTAGGTCTTCACAGGAGCATTCTTATGATCACACTTAGGTCTTTTGATCAGGGCATTTCATCTCAGATTTGTTGTAGCTAGCATCAGAAGTAAAGTGAATAACCTCTCTTAAACCCCTCTAAGGGTAGAATCTGATTGTGCTGAGCCCCGGTTTTCGGTGCTTGGCTTATCCTGGAGTTAAAATTGGCCTGGAGCAAGCAAGCTGGATACCACACTGTCCCAGGCTAGGAATGATCTCCTGGGGAGATCAGTGAGCGGCTCAGAAGAGAGGTCTTTGCTCCCTTCTCCAGGATTGGAACCTGGGTAGCCTGGATGGAAAATAGGAATCCTGACCAGTAGACCGCCAGAGACTGGAGGCTAGAAACAAAATGGCCTTGGCTCTTTTCCCCATTTGAAAGCAAGAATGCTTTCAGGAGGCAAAAACCATGAAAACAGGTAAAAGTTTTTATTAGAGACACAGCATAACATGTGGAGGAGCACACAGAAACAGTTTAAGATAGAAGCAAGGCAGAATTACATACCCTGAGCAAAAGGGTTTGGGTGTCCTGTCTAATGAGGAGGAGCGCAGTAAACCAGAAACTAGGCAGAGACACACACCAGGGGAAGAGGGCAGGCATCCTGAATGAGGAGCGCAGAAAGAATGTGGTTAAATCACTTAAACAGGACAGTCCTTCTGGATCTTTGTTTGCATTTGGCCAGTTATCTTGTTTCTTTCTTTATGCCTGACTGGTCCTAGCACCCTCCCCAAGATGGGTGTGCAACTTTTTGTTATGACGGATCCCACCGCACAGGCCTGTGGTTACGTCTCCATGCTTACTGTGTGGGGAGGGGGTGGCAGGGGCTTCCCTTTTTGACCCCCAAGAAGCCTTCCTGTGCATGTATAGATAGGGAAATCTTCCCTGACCTCAGGAATGGGGACCTTATCTCTCTACTTTAGCAGAGCTCAGCTTTTGCCACTAGCTTTGTCCTTGGGGTGTCTGGATGAGAAGAAAGCTTCAATTTTATTCCACTTAACAAACACCAGCTGTTAGGCCCAGAGGTTCATCTGTCTCCTACCACAGGAATGTTGCTATATCATAGGCCTTAATGTACTTCTTAACCTCAGATATGCAGATGACACCACCCTTATGGCAGAAAGTGAAGAAGAACTAAAGAACCTCTTGATGAAAGTGAAAGAGGAGAGTGAAAAAGTTGGCTTAAAGCTCAATATTCAGAAAACAGATCATGGCATCTGGTCCCATCATTTCATGGCAAATAGATGGGGAAACAGTGGCTGACTTTATTTTTGGGGGCTCCAAAATCACTGCAGATGGTGACTGCAGCCATGAAATTAAAAGACACTTGCTCCTTGGCAGGAAAGTTATAACCCACCTAGACAGCATAGTAAAAAGCAGAGACATTACTTTGTCAACAAAGGTCCGACTAGTCAAGGCTATGGTTTTTCCAGTAGTCATGTATGGATGTGAGAGTTGGACTATAA
Organism: Bos indicus; assembly: GCF_029378745.1. Lineage (NCBI taxonomy): Eukaryota > Metazoa > Chordata > Mammalia > Artiodactyla > Bovidae > Bos > Bos indicus. The sequence continues at coordinate 72,276,345 of NC_091775.1, forward strand.
AGAAAGCTGACCGCCGAAGTTCATGGTTTTGAAATGTGGTGTTGGAGAAGACTCTTGAGAGTCCCTTGGACTGCAAGGAGATCCAACCAGTCCATCCTAAAGGAGATCAGTCCTGGGTGTTCATTGGAAGGACTGATGTTGAAGCTGAAACTCCATTACTTTGGCCACCTGATGTGAAGAGCTGACACATTGGAAAAGACCCTGATGCTGGGAAAGATTGAGGGCAGGAGGAGAAGGGGACATCAGAGGACATCAATGGACATGAGTTTGGGTGAACTCCGGGAGTTGGTGATGGACAGGGCAGCCTGGCGTGCTGCGGTTCATGGGGCTGCAAAGAGTCGGACATGATTGAGCGACTGAACTGAACTGAACTGAATACGCTTCTCTCTTTTGCACCCTACCTTCTCATTTCCTCTCTCATAAGACTCTCATATCAGAAAATAAACAAGACATTTACTGTTCTTTAGCTCATGTACCCAAGGCTCTGTTACAGGAATAAATGTCTATCTTGAATAAAAATTGACCACACTAGAGAAATCAGAATATTTCTCTGGCAGATGCAAAATTATCTTTGGTACATTTTGAATTAGTTTAAATAAATTGGTCTGAGATTCTGTTTTAAAGGGAAGGTAAAGTGGATCATATTCTGTTGAGGAGATTCCTTGTACCTAGACTACTTCCTTCTTTCCCTTTTTCATCCCAACTAAGGTTAATTTATTACAAACAGAACTTTGCTGTCATGTGCATCTCTAAACCAGGGAGAGAGAGAGAAGGAAGGAAACCCAGTTGCTCTGGGTTCCCCCGGCACATGTACACAAGCGCACGTCTCTCCCTTCTCTGCCTTCATCTCTGTCTTGAGGCTTGCCTTTCTTTCCCTTCACTGCCCTGGCTTTGTGTCCCTTGACCGCCTTTTCAAGGCTTCGGGAGCCATTGCTAGTCCCCCAGAAGGTCTCTGTTGGCACTTAGTGCATTTAATGGGAAGAAAACTCCAAGAGCTCCTAGTGGCAGTTCTTGTGTGTATGGAAGTTGGTGAGTGAGGTGTATAGGGAGAGGGGAGCAGACAAAGAAGGGATATGTTCTGAATTTCTCAGAAATTAATTTTGGATTAATTTTCCCTTAGCAACTTTTATTATAAGCAGACATTAGATCACAGAGTACTGTTAAATACTGATGGTGCTATTTTTTTTCCTATGAGGAAATATGTTCCAAGTACCAGATAACTAAGCTGAGTGTGCCTACAGAACTTGAGTCATTAGTAAGTCGTAGAAATTGCATGTGCACATTTACTTTGTAAGTCTTCCACAATGAGACAAAGAGGCACCCAGGAAAGAGCCCTCTGTCCACTGGGAATCAGCCGCACAGTGTAAGAGCGGTGAGTTCAGTTTCAGTCAGTGTCTCACTGAGGACTATAGCCCTGGAGACAGCTTTCCAGAAAGCTCTGAGAAATCGCTCTGAAGACGTAGGGGGAGAGGTCAGTGTATCGTGCAGTTTTGACTAAGGAGTATGTGCAAGCCGACAGATATCTCTGTAGGTTACTGACAGTCTCAAGGAACACACATCTCAGTTAATGACTTCAGTGCTTTTCTACATGTGGGAAAATGCAGGACTCCAGGTTCATAAATTTCCCCCCCCTGAAATATAACTGCCTAAGGGCATGTTTGGCCTGTTTTGCTTAAAACACGGAGTGCCTCATCTGGTTCTTTAAACTGAATTCCTTTCAGGGTGTACTGTAGGTCAGTGACTCATTCCTCATAGGACTGAATGGCGAGTGACATTCCTTGTTTTAACCCCAGGTATTTCCTTTGTCATTTTTAAACAATGAGCAGACTTTACTGAACAGAGGTATTCTTGGGCACTTATTCTTGTGCAGATATGATCAGCATTTTATAAGTGGCAAAATAATAAAAGAATTATTTGAGGTGATACTATTAATTTCATATCAGGATATTCATTCTTAATGGATTTTTTTAAGGATTGAACATTAACTGTTTGTTGAATTTTTGAAAAATCAAATTCATTGAGGGAATTCCCTGCTGGTCCAGCATTTAGGGCTCCACGGTTTCACTGTTGAGGGCCTGGGTTCAATCTCTGATCTGGGAATTAAGAGCCCATAAGCAGTGCAGCCAAAAGAAAAAAAGGAATCATTCATTGAGGCATAATTTGTGTGTAATAAAGTTACCAAATGTATGTAGTCATGAAGCCACTGCCTGGAATGTTTCACCCCCAGAACTTCCTTGTGCCCCTTTGTGGTCAGTCTTTCTTTAGCTTTCGGCAGCCACTTTCCACTTTCTGTCTTCATAGTTTTGCCTTTTCCAGAATGTCATGTAATATATAGTCATGCAGTAGTCTTTTGGGTCTGACTTCTTTCATTTAGTATGGTGATTTTGAGATCCGCCCATGTTGTCGCATCAGTAACGGGTTCCTTTTTTTTTGCTGCTGCTGTTCTGTCATTAAGTTGTGTCTGACTCTTCCTGACCCCATGGACCGTAGCACCCCAGGCTTCTCTGAACTTCACTGTCTCCTGGAGCTTGCTCAAACTCATGTCCATTGAGTCGGTGATGCCATCCAACCTTCTCATCCTCTGTTGCCTCCTTCTCCTCCTGCCCTCAATCTTTCCCAGCATCAGGGTCTTTTCCAGTGAGTCGGCTCTTCACATCAGGTGACCAAAGTATTAGAGCTTCAGCTTCAGCATCAGTCCTTCCAATGAATATTCAGGGTTGATTTCCTTTAGGATTGACTGGTTTGATCTTGCTGTCCAAGGGACTCTCAAGAGTCCCCTCCAGCACCACAGTTTGAAATCATCAGTTCTTCGGTATTCAGCCTTGCCTATGGCCCAGCTCTCACATCTGTACACGACTGCTAGAAAAACCATAGCTTTGACTAGATGGACCTTTGTTGGCAAAATGATGTCTCTGTTTTTTAATATGCTGTCTAGGTTTGTCAATGGCACCCCACTCCAGTTCCCTTGCCTGGAAAGTCCCATGGATGGAGGAGCCTGGTGGGCTGCAGTCCATGGGATTGTGAAGAGTCGGACACGACTGGGCGACTTCCCTTTCACTTTTCACTTTCATGCATTGGTGAAGGAAATGGCAACCCACTCCAGTGTTCTTGCCTGGAGAATCCCAGAGACGGGGAGCCTGGTGGCTGCCGTCTATGGGGTCGCACAGAGTTGGACACGACTGAAGCGACTTAGCAGCAGCAGCAGCAGCAACAGCTAGGTTTGTCATAGCTTTTCTTCCAAGGAACAAACATCTTTTAATTTCATGGCTGCAGTCACTGTCCACAGAGATTTTGGAGCCCAAGAAAACGAAGTCTGTATTTTTTTCCCAATCTATTTGCTATGAAGTGATGGGACCGGATCCCATGATCTTAGTTTCTTGAATGCTGAGTAGGAGACTATTGTATGGAGGTACCGCAGTTTGTTTATTCATTCACCAGTTGACGGACTGGGAATTTTTTGCCATTCTAGTAGATGTGTAGTGGTATCTTACTGTTGTTTTTAATTTATAGTTCCTGGATGACTAATAATGATGAGCATCTGTTCATGTGCTTATATTTGCCATCCGTATTTCCCTTTTAATGAAATTTCTCTTCACATCTTGCCCATTTAAAAAACTGAGTTTTCTAGAGACATAAGAACTATGGATGAAGTCCTTTGTTAGATACATGTTCTATAAATATCTCTTCCAGTATGTGGCATGTTTTTTTATTCTCAGAAAAGTATATTTTGAAGAGCGTGTTTTAAATTTTTATGAAGTTTTAACTTATCATTTTTTAATCTTTTAGTCTAAAAAGCCCACTTTTTGTGTTTTATCTAAGAAGTATTTACATAATACAAGCATACAAAGATTTCTTCCTTTATTCTATATGCTTCATAATTTAGGTCTTACTCTTAGGTCTGTGGTTCATTTTGAATTAATTTTTGTATATGGTGCAAATTAAGGATTTAGTTTCTTTTTTTCCTCTTTTAAATTTCTCTTCTGATTTCTTCTTTTATACTTTTAATTCTTTCAATGATTCATCTTATTGGGTTTTTTAAATAACTGTGTTGCTTAATTTCCAGTATATTTGAACATTTTAAAATATTTTTCTCTTACTGATTTTTAATTTAATTCCATTGTGTTGTAATGGAGAACATACATAATATGATTTCAGTCCTTGCATATTTGTTGAAATTTACTTGTGGCCCCAAATATTCTATCAAGTCAACCTTTAAAAAAAAAAAAGTTTCTCTTTCATTACATCTTAAAAAGGTGGCACTTTCCAAAATTACTATTTCATGTGTCGTTTTTATTTTTGAAAACATAACGAGTTACTGTTGTACTTTATCTAATTGTTAAGAATGATTGTAATTTTACTGTGTAAATAATTTTAGTCTGTAATACTGTGTTGGTATTTGCTGTTTTTGCCTTACTATAGTCAAAAATTTGTAATCTGTTCTTCCCTTTTAATGGTTTCCATAGGTCTAAGATCTGGCAAGCTTGGTGAACAGTGTGAAGCAGTTGTCCGCTTTCCCAGGCTCTTTCAGAAGTATCCATTCCCCATTCTCATCAATTCTGCATTCCTAAAGTTAGCTGATGTTTTTAGAGTTGGGTAAGTCTTTTTAAGCCCTTGGTGTCCTAAAGCACTTTGTTCACATTTCTTTGTTTTATATTATAGTGTGTATTCTTTTTGCCTTTCAGGACTTCCACATGATGGTTTTTTACCATTTTAGTGGACACACGTGGAAATTCACAACAAATTTTAGTGTGAAATTTAATAGCATTTTGAGCCAAAGTAAAGAGTATAAGGCAGAGAGTACTTATTTCTTTGGGGGACAGGATAATTCAAAATTAAAGACAACCTTGATATATAATTGTGTATTTTGGAAATATCTGTGGCTTTGTGCAGTTCATTTTGAGAAGTTTCTGATTTAACAATTTATTTTTATAACATGAGATTACATGTTACATGAGATTATGGGCCACTGTGAAGTGCCTGAAACATGTAAGCAAAGCCTGAATATATACCTGTTCTTTCTCTATGCCATTCCCTCTCCTACTTCTTTCCACCATTCTCCACATACTCGTGTGTTTACACACACACCTAATCCGACTTGCAGAAAAGAAGCTGTAGAATTAGCTTGAGAGGAGGAAGACCATCTTCTTGGTTCTAGTAGGATTGAGGAGATTAAGTTTGGCTCCCAGGCTTCTTTCTATGTTATGGCTGTTTGGGTGCCTTCCTGCAGGGCTGCAGGCTCTGCTAACTGCCTATGCTTAGTGCTCATCTCAGGGTTCTGCATCCATCGGTTCTACCAACCATGGGTCAAAAATATGTGGGAAGATAATTCCAGAAAGTTCCAAAAAGCAAAACTTGAACTTGCCACCCACTGGCCACTAGTTACATTGTACTTACACTTGTTTACATAGCATTTTCATTGTATTAGGTATTATAAGTAATCTAGAGATGATTTAAACTATGTGAGAGGATGCGCAGGCACTGTGCCATTTTACAGAAGGGAGTTCAGTCTCCAAGGATTTGGGTTTGGTAGGGGGCTAGTCCTGCAATCAGTTCCCCTGCACACTGCGGATATCACAGGGATGACTGTACAGGCTTTTGACTGTTTCTGTGGTAAAACAGAATGTTAAGATTGAAAAACATTGGCCTGTTGCTAAAATTTATTAATATCATTTGTGTTGCTTTGATTCCTAATTAAATATTACTTTCCTAAAGTGGTCTAATTCATTTTATCTGTGGTTCTTCCTAGAAACAATTTCCTGAGGCTTTGTGTTCTTAAAGTTACCCAACAAAGTGAGAAGCATTTGGAGAAGATCCTAAATGTGGATGAGTTTGTGAAGAGAATTTTCTCTGTGATTTATAGTAATGACCCTGTTGCAAGAGCCATCACACTCCGGTATATTCTGTTACGCCGCCGAGTCACCACAAGATTGTTTGAGTTGTATTTCTATACCCCCAAAAGGCCGTACATTTACTTCTGTTATTCTGAATATTAAGAATTCATTTTTGTTTTTCCTAGTAAGAGTCAATGAGAAAATATGGTAACCATCCCAATCTGTAAATGCTTTAGAGCTAACCGTCTGTGATACAGTTTTGGTAACTTATGTTTCAGACACTCCTTTTGTAGGTAGATGTTCTGATCTGTTAACTCAAATGTAAGTATGGTTTAAAAGAAAGAAAGAAAGTGAAGTTTCTCAGTCATGTCCGACTCTTTGTGACCCCATGGACTGTAGCCTACCAAGCTCCTCCATCCATGGGATTTCCCAGGCAAGAATACTGGAGTGGGTTGCCATTTCCTTTTCCAGGGGGATCTTCCCAACCCAGGGATCGAACCTGGGTCTCCCGCACTGCAGGCAGACGCTTTAACTTCTGAGCCACCAGGGAAGCCTCATGCTTATTTTGAACTTTTACCTTTCTGACCTTGTTCTTCCTTTTTCATGTCCGTTTTCTGTATTCATCTTTGGTTATGTGCTCATTTTTATATATGATAATTTATATCTTGACTCCTTGGAGAATGCCAGGTACAACCACCTTAGTTTCTTCAGCATTTCCTTTTCTTTCTTGGCATTAAAAAAATTTTGGTAGAATTTCATTTTGTAAGCCTTAAAACCAGCTTGAACCATATCCTCTTTTTAGGTCTGTCATCTATGAAATTAGTATGTGTAAACTTTGGATTTTTGAAATTCACTTTCCTAAACTATACCTTCCTCTATTCTGATATGAGCTCCAGGGGACAGCCTCTACTTCTCTTGATGTTGAGAGATTTGAAAATCATGATACAAGTAATTACCGATGTGGAAAAAAGACTGGGAAGTCTTACATTTTTACTTTGTGGGTCTGCTTAATAGTAAAAATATTGGACTCTTAATGCTTTGCTAAAATGGACTTCTTTATACAACATTAGAAAATTGGCATTTTGATGCTTTAGTAATTCAAAAGTTTGTTTTCCTGGGCTGTCTTTGGTACTTGGCATGTACTTCAAGGTGATTTTTTATTTTTTTTTAATTTTTGCTTGTGTTAAATTAACCATGTTAATTTTTCTTACATGTTGAAGTATGGAAAAATGTTTACAGAATTTGAGTCACTAATTTTTAAAATTGATATGTCATTAACCTGAGATTTATGGACTGACCTACAAACTTTAGTTTTGGTAAGCTTTGCCTGTTTCTTACTTTTCTGATCTTGAACTTATTGTATTTCCATTCTTTTTGGGTTTCTCTGTTTGCGTAGGATGTTGGGAAGTCTGGCATCAATAATTCCTGAGAGGAAGAATGCTCATCATAGTATTCGGCAGAGTCTGGATTCACATGATAATGTAGAAGTTGAAGCTGCTGTTTTTGCTGCCGCTAACTTCTCTGCACAGTCGAAGTAAGCCTAGGCCTTTTATAGTTTGGCTCCCCAAGAAGAGGTTTTGAAAGAATAGCTCATTTATATATGTAAACACTAAGGGATATAGAAAAATGTAAACGGCAAGATGTATTTTCCATGCTGGGAAAACAGGACTTAATCCATAAAATAGAAGAGTTAAGTACAGATGTTGGCATTAATGTGTAAATGAAATTAAAGTTCTCAGAAGGACAGGATCAGCCTGGGATTAGAATAGTTGGGGAAGGCTTCATTGGGAAGCAGAAGCTTTGTTCATTGAGGTGTCTTCCCCAAACCTATACTGTCCTAATACTGAATTATTCTTTTCTTACTATCTTCTCAAGTCTGGACAGTTTGACAGAGATAATAACTGGAATTGAAACCAATTTTAACTTCTTTGGGGTACCATACTCTATTATCTTATAAAATAGTATTTCTCTCTCCATATATATATATATATTATTTTTTGATGAAATATTGGCCATAGTTTTATTAATGTGTTTGACTTACTGGATTATCCTCTCTAAAAAATAATACTATTTCTTTTACTGACTGATGATGTGAAAATAACACTGCTTCTGGAGGGCATTTTGGTAATATGTATTTTGTATATCCCTTGGACCTAGAAAATCCACTTATAAGAATTTATCCTAAGGAATCAGCAGTGTGTACTGATACTTACTTGCAAGGATGCTAGTTATAGGGTTATAATAACAAAAAAAAATTAGTAACAAATTCCAACCAGTGTGCCAGTAAGATAAATAGGATTATACAGTGAAATACTATGTCAGCTTTTATAACTAATTTATTTTAGAAATATATTTGGAAAAAGGTTACATAATAGGTTATATGATATTACAGATTTATTTGAAAAGCAAGTATTTAGGATATGTATCGAAATATTGTCTCTGAGTGAAGATATTATCTTATTTTTATTTTCCTTTTTACAAATTTCTGTATATCCTGCTAGGAGCAAATTTTGGTTTTATAATCAGGTGACTAATGAATTTTTTAATGTAAAAATAGCATTTATATTAAGAGCCTCTGCTAAATTTGGATAAGACTTGAAATAGTTAGGAGAAGGCAATGGCACCCCACTCCAGTACTCTTGCCTGGAAAATCCCATGGACGGAGGAGCCTGGTAGGCTGCAGTCCATGGGGTCTCGAAGAGTCGGACACGGCTGAGCGACTTCACTTTCACTTTTCACTTTCATGCATTGGAGAAGGAAATGGCAACCCACTCCAGTGTTCTTGCCTGGAGAATCCCAGGGACGAGGGAGCCTGGTGGGCTGCCATCTATGGGGTTGCACAGAGTCGGACACGACTGAAGCAACTTAGCAGCAACAATCTTTATAGTTTAATTATATGCTCATTCATCTCTTCAACTGCTCTTATCAGACCTTCAGAATTCCAGGATTATTCACTGGAAAAGGAGATTAGAGAACGTAAACTGTGTAGTCTTTTATTTACTGATTGAAAGTAGTAGGTGTGACAGTAACTGAGGAAGAGAAATATCTAAGTAAAGATGATCCCTATTTGTGCTTTTGAAAATTGGCATTTTTTTCTTATTGAGAGTCATGGGTATTGCAAGAACTTTTTAAAAATTACTTTTATTGGTTAAGAGTTATATCTGGTGAATATTTATCACACTGTCATGGTGTGAGTACTTTAAATCTGTCCAATTAAGTGTGTCCTTGGAGTAGCTCTAAAAATAGTTTTCTAAATATAGATGATAAATTTGTGGTTTAGTATTAGAATGTGCTTATGAAAATCATTTTTGTCTCAGTTTTTCTCATGTGTGATTATCAGAAGCTAATTTTATCAGCTGTGGAATTTCTGATCTATCTTGGAAAAGATTAAGACTAAGTAACATAGTCAAGGCTATGGGTTTTCCTGTGGTCATGTATGGATGTGAGAGTTGGACTGTGAAGAAGGCTGAGCGCCGAAGATTTGATGCTTTTGAACTGTGGTGTTGGAGAAGACTCTTGAGAGTCCCTTGGACTGCAAGGAGATCCAACCAGTCCATTCTGAAGGAGATCAGCCCTGGGATTTCTTTGGAAGGAATGATGCTAAAGCTGAAACTCCAGTACTTTGGCCACCTCATGCGAAGAGTTGACTCACTGGAAAAGACTCTGATGCTGGGAGGGATTGGGGGCAGGAGAAGAAGGGGACGACAGAGGATGAGATGGCTGAATGGCATCGCTGACTAGATGGATGTGAGTCTGGGTGAACTCCGGGAGTTGGTGATGGACAGGGAGGCCTGGCGTGCTGAGATTCATGGGGTCGCAAAGAGTCGGACATAACTGAGTGACTGATCTGATCTGAACATAGGAATAACATGATTCTTCATTTATAGAATTGATGACCATTAAACATTTAACAGTTTATATAGAAGCAGTTTTTAATATACCAGGCTTCAATATGGTATACTTGTGATTTGTGATGTTTAAACATACCAAGTTAGTGCAATAGTTAAGTCTGAAGTACTTAGCAGAATGTATTAGAGAGTGAAAATCAAGAAAATACACCTTTTCCAGATTAGCATGTACCATGGGAAGTTCCATGGACAGGGGAGCCTGGTGGGCTGCAGTCATGGGGTCACAAAGAGTCAGACACGACTGAACAACCACGCATGCACACACACGCATGCACTTCCCTCAGAAATGGTGACCTGGTTTGAGATCAGATATCTCAACCAGTACAGATGGATTTTTATCTTAGTATCTTTATTAGTTTTGGATCTTAGAGTAGTTGACCAAAAAAAAGCTTTAAAAATGGATTTAATCCTGTTTCTACCTGTCTGCTACCATAACCACAGGTAACTTGTTCTGAGGGTGTGCGTGCTCCGTTGTGGCCAGCTCTTTGTGACCCCATGGACTATAGCCCGCCAGGCTCCTCTGTCCATGAAATTTTCCAGGCAAGAATACTGGAGCAGGTTGCCAGTTCCTTCTCTAAGGGATTTTCCTGACCCAGGGATTGAACCTGTTTCTTTTGCATCTCCTGCATTGGCAGGCGGATTCTTGACCGCTGTGCCACCAGAAAGGTTTTAATTGTTAAGAGCTAGTCCCAGAGGAGGAATTGCAAACCCAAATGACTTCAGGAACCTGGAGGCATTGTCAAGCAGAGTGGTGACCTCTAGTGGTCACTGGTGGACTGGAATGTGCACACCATCTGAAAGGGTAACTGCTCCTGGGTACCAGCTGACAGCGATGGTGCAGGAACGTATGACCAGTGTTGTCAGATGTGAATTTGGGGTGGGAAGAAGCTGGAGAATCAGATTATTCTGTAGTCTCAGCGAGTGAGACTATATATTCTTAACGTATTTTTAATGCTGACATTAAGAGTTTTAAAAAATATTATTAGACCAAAAAAAAGGAAAACTCCAGGCTTCAAACTTGCAGTTTATTGACCCTAGAGGCCCGTAACAATTTTTTAAACTTTGCATTTGTTAAAAAAGTTATTATTTAGTTAGTTAAGACATACTTAGTGAATATCCATTATGTCCAAACTCTATTCCAAGCACCAGGCATACAGGAGTGGAAAAGATGAATGCTCTGTTGCTATGTAAACCCACAATAGTTTCAGCTGCTCATTAATGTTACAGAAAAATAAAGTAGTTTTGTCATTATGATGATGACCTAAGTAAGCTCCTTAGGTAGAGTGATCGGGGATAGCCTCCCCGAAGAGGTGGCATTTGAGCTGAAACAGTCCTGAAGAAGAGGCAGCCATCTGGAGGAAGGATATTCCAAGCAGAAGGAATAACAAATACAAGAGCGCTCTGAAATTGAACAGGTCATCTATAGATACCTAATACACCTCTTGCCTTGTACCCAAAAGACATTTAGAGCTTACTTTTTCTTACTGAATATAAGGCTGATATCAGAGCAGTAATTTTCAAACTATTTGGTATCACAATCTCTTTACACTCTTTGGCATTATTGACACCCTCAAAGAGCTTTTTTTGTTTATATAGATTACATCGATTGGTATTTACTGTATTAGAGATGAATGCCTAAACTTAAAATATATTATTAATTCATTTAAAGAATAACAAATTCCTAATGTGTTGACACAAAAATATCTTTATGAAAATATTTTTCCAAAACAAAAATCAATTTTGTGGAAAGAGGGACATTGTTTTTTACATTTTGACAAATCTCTTTAATGTTGGGCTGGATTGTCACATCTGGTTCTGCATTTACCATTTTGCAATGTGTTGTTTTGGTTAAAGTATATGAAAAAATGCCAGCCTCACACAGATACATAGTTGAAAAAGAGAGGAGTATCTTTAAAGATTTGTAGGTAATTATGGATATTTTTCCTTGATCTCTAACAGAACTAGAAAATTGTTGGTTCATAAAAGTTAGTTGCAATGTGAACTCTAAAACCGTATCAGTGAACATGTACTATTACATTGAAATCTGTTGGCATCCCTTACCTATGTGTGGTTTTATAACTTAGACATTGGTCTTTTGGGAAATATTGGTTCACTCTGTTAATGCAGGTCTACCAGATGTTGGCCCTTTCCATTGTAAAATATCAAATTTGTTGTTAAATATCAAAGGATCATATTTGTTGTTATCACCACTGATCTCATCAGGAAAGGCTTTAAGTATTAAGCTGTCAAGCTCATGGTGACAGATACAAGTTTTCTGAAGTGCTAGTTTTTGTTTAGAAGCTATGATTGGCAAAAAATTTACCCAGTTATTGTTCTTAAAGTTACATGCTTACTTTATTTATGTTTTTAGAAGATAATATGCAAATAGCCATTTCTGAATAGTTATGGAGTTTCATGAAAAAATGGCTAGTTCATCTCATAACTCTAAGGATTGCGTAGTGCTTACCCTGCAGACAGCCGCTGTGTAATTTATGTGTGCTTTTTATTTTGTCAGAGAATGTTAAAATAATATCTTAATGGCAGAAAATATTTTATATAGACATCCATTGAACTGCAGAGTGAAAGTATTTCATGCCTTATGTGTCATGAATCATGACTGAAAGAACCAAGTTTGATCATGTTACCTGTATCATCTTTCCTTACATATTATATAGTTTTATCCCAAGCATTCATGTTACTGATAACTTTTGCAACATTCAGTGTTATTTCAGTTGCAACAGACTCAAAAGCAACACCTTAGAAAATACTTTTCAGATATATAATATTTTGAAAATGGCTACTTTTAAAATTTTTTATTTAATTGAAGTATATTTAACTATGTTATTTTTAGGTATACAGCAGAGTGTTCAATTTTTTATATATATATATCTTTTTTATATTCTTTTCCCATATAGGTTATTATAAAATATTGAACATAGTTCCCTGTGCTGTATAGTAGGTCCTATTGGTTGTCTAGTTTATATTTAGTGGTGTGTGTGTATTAATCCCTAACTTCTCATTTATCCCTCCTCTCCCCTTTCCCTTGGTGACTACAAATCTGTTTTCTGTATCTGTGGGTCTCTCTCTGTTTTGTAAATAAGTTCATTTCTATCATTTTTTTTTTTGATTCCATGTATAAGGGGTATCATAAGATGTTTGTCTTTCCTAATCTGGCTTATTTCATTGGGTATGATAATCTCTGGGTTCATCCATGTTGCTGCACATGGCATTATTTCTTCTTTTTGTGGCTGAGTTATGTTCCATTGTATGTATATACCACGTCTTCTTCGTCCGTTCATCTCTTGATGGACGTTTAGGTTGCTTCCATGGCTTGGCTATTGTAAATAGTGCTGCAGTCAACACTGAGGTGCATGTATCTATTCAAGTTATGTTTTTCTCCGAGTGTGTGCCCAGTGGGGGGATTGCAGGATCATATGGTAGCTCTGGTTTTAGTTTTTTAGGGAACCTCCGTACTGGTTTCCAGAGTAGCTGCACCAGTTTACCTTCCCACTAACCTCGTAGGTGGGTTCCCTTTCTTCCTCACCTTCTCCAGAATTTATTATTTGTAGACTTTTTGATACATGGCTGTTCTGACTGGTGTGGGGTGATACCTCATTGTATTATCGTTTTGCTTTGCACTTCTAATAATTAGTGATGAGGGGCATCTTTTCATGTGCCTTTTGGCCATCTGTATGTCTTCTTTCTTCTTTGGAGAAATGTCTATTTAGATGTTCTGCCCACTTTTTTTATTGAGTTTTTTGTTTTTCGATATTGAGCTGTATGAGCTGCTTGTGTATTTTGAAGATTTATCTCTTGTCAGTTGCATCGTTTGTGTTTTCTCCCATTCTGTAGGTTGTCTTTGTGTTTTGCTTATGGTCTCCTCTGCTGTGCAAAAGCTTTTATGTTTAATTAGGTCTCATTGTTTATTTTTGTTTTTATTTCCATCTTGCTGGCAGACAGCTCCAAAAAGATATTACTGCAATTTATGTCAAAGAGCATTCTGCCTGTTTTCCTCTAGGAGTTTTATGGTATCTGGTCTTACATTTAGGTCTTTAATCTAAAAATGGCCACTTTTAAATAATTTGGCTCTACCCATATTTCCCACTGCGTTTCTACTACTTCATACTTACTCTGTTTTTCTAAAATTCAGAATATTTTATTTTATTGTTTATATTTTATTGTTTTATTGTATATTGTTTTATTTTATTATTTTATTGTGTATTTTATTGTTTATATAAATGATTAGCTTGTGTGTCAAAAGCTTTTCTTAATTAAAAGTGTGTCCTAAAACACTGTAGACTGAGATAGTGACCTTGAGTATTTCAGACAATGTCATTCAGTAATGAAATTGCAACAGTACTCATAAATCAGAGCATCTTTCCTTGAAGATCATGTGGGGACAGTGTTGGCATAAGCCCACTTGCTTTGTGGAGTTTTGGTTTTGGTTGCATTTCTTTCCCCATCCCCAGCATCTGACCTTAGGAATATTAGTTATGATTGGAATATTGCATTTCTCCTGAGCTCACTGTGTTCTATATAAGTCCTTAGAAAACTTAAGCAAATTTAATTTTTTTGGTTTTAAAGATTGTACTGTTTTCTCTTTCCTAAGGGATTTTGCTGTAGGAATCTGTAACAAAATCAGTGAAATGATTCAAGGTATGTATTCTTCATTTGGTGTTACGAAGTGACTTAATGGTATTTATACTAATAATAGCTGCTAACATTCATTAATTACTTACTATGTGCTAGTCACTATTCATTCATTTATTCATCGAAATAATGTTTATTAAGTGTCTTCTAAATGTCAGAACTATTCTAGGAGCTTAGGATGCAATACTACACAAAGCAGAGTCCTTGCCCTCGGGTAACCTGCATTCTAATGGTGGAAGGGGTGGTAACAATAGATGAGCCAATTTATGACATACCAGGTGCTATGGAAGAAAGGTGAGGTAGGGATAGTCCCTAGAGTCCATGGCAGGATGGAAGGGGAGATGTTTCTGTTTTATATCTCTTGATCAAGGAAGACTTCTGATCAAGTGATTCTTGGTAAGAAATGCATATTTTTAGGGGGAAAACATTCTGACCTGGGGGAAAACTCAGGGACTCTCTTCACTCTGCTAATATGCCTCCAGTATCTTCCAACTGCGACTAAACCCAAATCCAAATTGCGTACTGTAGCCTACAAAGGCTTCCCATGTATTACCCCATTTACTCTCGTAATAGTCATAAAAGAAAGCTCTGGGGTTACAGCATTGCACAACTCTAGAGAACACTACTTCTTTTGTATTTTTCTAAATGGTGTGTCTTTGTATTGTGTAATTTGGCAGACTTGAATAGGTAATACTCTTCTTTTATGGAAAAGGAAATGGAGCCATAGTAAGATCACTTAGTTGGAGACCAAGATAAAGTGATTGAGCTCTCTCCGGTTTCCCTTTATTCCTTTGTCTTCCCCCTCTACCTCCAGAAAAAGGCTGCCCTGCAGAAAGCTCTCATTAGAAGCAGCATCACTCATACATTAAGCAAGTTTTTGCTAAACTTCTGCTGTATCAGACAGCATCTCAGCAGGAAACATGTCACACTTGAATTGCAGTAATTCAAATAGGGTTTAATGAAGGAGCCATTTACAAAGATGTGGGCAGAGTAAACTAGAGGGGATGATGTTGTCCTGCACTGTCTGAGCTGCAGGGGAGGGAGTGCTTATCAGAACCTGGAGTCACATCCAGAAGGCCACTTTGGAATACTGACGTTCAGGGGGATGCGACTTGATGTGACCTTGTAGAGGAGCCAAGGAATAAATACGCTGACTGACCTGAACTTCCCATCTGCTGGGGCTCTCCACACAGACAGGGCAGATAGCAAGGGAGTTGATGAAAGCTATACAGGTAAGCCTCCTAGGATGCTGGAGGATTCTGTATAACTTGAGTGGTGCATATATATGAATATAGATACAGGCATATGTAGAAATCTATTAATGTACGTATTTAAGATTCATTTTTGTCCTTTAGTTTTATCTATACAAAATTAAAGTAAATAAACAGGAATTAGGAGGTACAGAGAGAAAGGGAGAAAAGCAATGGGGTAGGAATGGGGGTGGGCTTCCCTGGTGGCTCAGATGGTCGAGAATCCACCTGCAGTGTGGGAGACCTGGCTTCAGTCCCGAGGTTGGGAAGATCCCTTGGCGGAGGGCATGGCAATAGTGGAGGGCCCACTCCAGTGTTCTTGCCTGGAGAGTCTCCTTGGACAGAGGAGCCTAGCAGCCTAAAGTCTGTGGAGTCGCAAAGAGTTAGACATAACTGAGCAACTAAGCACAGCACAGAAATGGGGGCAAGGTGGAGGAAGATTGGAGCCCAACATACAGAAGTGGCAGGTGAGTTTGAGGAATAAATATCCTTAAATTTTAAGCTGCTTGTGTTTCTGCGAAGTAAAATTTTGAGTCTCCCTAAACATGACTTGGCAATTAAACAACAACAAAACCTTCGGTAAAGGTGTCTGTAAACACAATGAATCCTCTGACTGCTGGACTGAGAATAGGCTTGCAGAGGAGAAGGGAGGGATATGAGACAGGAGTCTGCTGTGGGGAAGCTCTTAAGTAGAGACAACACTTAGGAAACTTTACAATGATCCAGTCAGGAGATAGTGGTAGAAATGAACCAGTATGACAGCAGTGAAGGTGGGAAGACTGTCCGATTTGGTTTATATTTTGAAGATAGAAACCAACAAGATTTGTTAATAAATTTGGATGTGAATGTAAGAGAAATAAGAGAATCAGGAAAGACTCCAGGGTCTGAGAAGCTGTGATGATGGAGTTGTCATATTTTGAAACGGGGAAAGTTTTACACAGACAGTTTCATAGTAAATATCAGAAATTCTCTTTGGGCCCTGTTAAGCATAAAGTACTTCTGAGATATCCCATTGGTGATGACCAGAAGGTAATGGGACATATGCATCTGAAATTCAGGGGGTAGGAATGAGAGGAGAGGCAGTCTTTAAAAGCAAATAGCTGATTGCAGAAGCCATGGGATTATATCAGCTCACTCAGGGAAAGTACATAGGAGAAGAAGATAATTTATTAGCAACCCCAAGGAATATCAGAAATTAAAGTGTGGATAAAAGAGGAGAATACAAAGATATTGAGAAAGGACAGCCAGAGGAAGGACAAAAACCAGGAAGAGTGAAAAAGCAAAAGCCATTGAGAAAGAGTTCAAAGATAGAATGGTCTTGCAAATGCATTCAGTAACTTAAGGATCAAAACAGCCGTAACACAGGCCTGATCTGACCCTGCACAGAGAAAACCAGGGAGTAAATACTCTGACATTCTTCTCTCTGCCATCTCCTGGGGGTGCTCTGCTTTGGCTAAATCTGAAGAGCGGCCAAACAGTACGGTAGTCGGTGTAAGCCACTGTTGGATGTTGAAATGTCATGTATTCACACTAACAGTTACTGTTATTGTTAGTGTTATTCACACTAACAGTTATTCACTGTGGCAAAAAGCACTCATCAGCAGAGATAAATTAGCTTTTGGCATATAAGTAGGACATTATGATTGACAGTTTTTTATTTACTATCACTGTTAAGCCACGCTGTAGAAGCAAAGACTTTCTATTTATTTAGCTCCAGTGTTGACAAGAAAAGATGCTTTGGAATCAGTTCTCAATGAAATTCCAGCTGTGGATGCTGTAAAGAAAGGCAATGCTACACAAAGTTCAGAGAACTTTGCAACTGCTCCATACATAGTCGTTCACATCCTGATCTTGACTTAGTGTTGAAGGAGATAATTAAAATTGTAAATATAACAGGTTATCGCCATTGAGTTTGTGTATATGCATGTGTATATATGTTCATGAATATGTATATGTTTTGGTATGCTATGGGAAGAAAGAGGCAGCAAATATGACTGCTTTCTACTGTGCCTTTTAAGGATATTTTTTACTATCAGCCTGTAATTTAATAATCACCCCCAAATCAAGATAAATACTTTAGAAAAAACTATTGAACTTGATTACCTCTAATATAGTATTACATAAGCATAATATATAAGCGTAATATAAATTTAAGCATATACTAGTGTACTACTTGGACTTCCTGGTGGCTCAGGTGGTAAAGAATTCACCTGCAATGTGTTTTTGTTCCTTTAGTTTTATCTACACAAAATTAAAGTATATAAACAGGAATTAGGAGGTATAGGATTTCCCTGATAGCTTAGTTGGTAAATAATCCACCTGCAGTGCAGGAGACCCTGGTTCAATTCCTGGGTCAGGAAGATCCCCTGGAGAAGGGATAGGCTACCGACTCCAGTATTCTTGGCTTCCCTTATGGCTCAGCTGGTAAAGAATCCGCCTGCAGTGTCGGAGATCCAACCTGGGTTGGATCTCTGGGTTGGGAAGATCCCCTGGAGAAGGGAAAGGCTACCCACTCCAGTAGTCTGGCCTGGAGAATTCCACTGACTTTAAAGTCAATGGAGTCGCAAAGAGTTGGGACACCACTGAGCTACTTTCACTTTCACTCTCAGGAGGTACAGAGAGAAAGGGAGAAGAGCACAGGGTAGGAATCAGGGCGGGCTTCCCTGGTGGCTCAGGCAGTAGAAAATCCGCCTGCAGTGCAGGAGACCTGAGTTCAGCCCTTAGGTTGGGAAGATCCCCTGACAGAGGGCATGGCAATACTGGAGGGCCCACTCCAGAGGGTTCGATCCCTGGGTCAGGAAGATCCCCTGGAAAAGGGAATGGCAACCCACTCCAGTATTCTTGCCGGGAGAAATCCTGTAGACAGAGGAGTCTCGTGGGCTATAGTCCTTGGGATCGCAAAGAATCAGACATGACTGAGCGACTAACCATTGAGTGTGCTGTTTGCTTTTAAATAGTCATTTTGCTAATGGAATCAGCCCTTTTGAATGTGAGGTATTATCCAGGATGAGGTCAGAAATCTCTAAGTGTTCTTCCCATGTGCAGGTCTAGCCACTCCAGTAGACTTGAAGCTGAAGTTGATCCCCATTCTGCAGCATATGCACCACGACGCCATCTTGGCGTCCAGCGCGCGTCAGCTGCTACAGCAGCTGGTCACCGCCTATCCTTCCACCAGAATGGTGATTGTCTCTCTGCACACTTTCACTCTGCTTGCAGCTTCATCTCTGGTTGATACGCCCAAGCAGGTAATTTCAGTTTCCTTTAAACTTCCTTTTTCTTCAGTAAACTTGCCTTTTAAGTATTAATATGCTAAAAAAAATAAGTAAGTAACCCATAAGTTTTGATAGTATTGAGATCCCTTTCTTTGAAAGATCACAGTTTAATTTCCTTTTGCTTGTTCTTTTCCCTCTTTGTATTCACAGTATTGATTCTTGGGAGTCTTGTGAAAAAAGAGGTGGTGGTGAGGGTACAGAGCACAGCATGGAGTTGGTGTGGTAGGGAGGAAGATTTGAGTTGTATTCTCAGTGCTGATTCTTGGGAGTCTTATAAAAATTAAATGAGGTGGAGGTGAGAGTACATGGCAGAGCATGGAGTTGGTGGGTGGAAAAAGGAAGAGTTGAGTGTTTAAGGCCAGGTCTTGTGCTAGAACCTTGCAAGTTAAGTGAAGGTGTATTTTTATACAAGAGGAGAAAGGCCCGAACATGGGTACATAGCGAATAAATGACAGGGCTGTAATTTGAAATGAGCCCTATCTCAAATCTAAAAGTTTCACGAAACTACAGTGCATCCCTAACGATAATGTCAGTGATGGTGTCACTCATGGAGTAACTTCTTTCCTCTATAGATTCAGCTTTTATTGCAGTATTTGAAGAATGACCCTAGGAAAGCAGTAAAGAGACTTGCTATTCAAGATCTGAAATTACTTGCCAATAAAACACCACATACTTGGAGTAGAGAAAACATTCAGGTATGTAGAACTTCAAGCATCATTATTTTATATAGAAAAATAATATGATGTCATATTACATTTCACTTTACATTTTTATGTTATTTTTGTCATCTTAAGTGTTTGAATATGGAAGATTTCTAAGAGTATTGTTGATATTTATGGCAGAAGTTAAAACTGGCCAAGTAAATATATAAAAATTCTTTATTGTTTTCCCTTTACTTTTTTCTCAATTTTATTGAAATATAATTGACACACAGCACTGTGTAAGTTTAAGGTATATAGCAGAACGATTTAACTTAGAACATTGTAAAGTGATTATCTCAGTAAGTTTAGTGAACATCCATTTGTGTCTATCTCATATAGACACAAAGTTAAAGAAAAAATTTTTTAGATTTACTTTCTTAACTAATTTCATATATAACTTACAGCAGTGTTAATTATATTAACCATGTTGTACATCACATCCCTAGTCCTTACCTATCTTATAAATGGAAGTTTGTGCCTTTGACTGCCTTCATCCAACTGCCCTCTGCCTCTGGTAACCACAAATCTCTTTTTCTGACTGAGTCTGCATGTTCGTTTGTTTTCTTGCTTTTGATGTATAATTGAGCTATAACATTGTTAGTTCCTGTTATGCAAGGCAGTCATTTTTTCCATACATTTGAAAATGATCACCATAAGTCTAGTTGCGATGTGTCACCATACAAAGATATTACCTAGTTACTGAAAAGCTTATATCCTTTAATGTTTAGATTTGTTGTAGTTCATTAGACTTATCTCTTAGTTCCTTTTCTAATTGTCCCATAGCAGCACCATGGCTAGTTGAGAAGCCCTGTTAAGTTGTTTATTTTATTCCTGTCTCCTTTACTCAGTTTAGGGAGAATAGTTTTGGTGCTGGCTATGATTTATTAGAGAAGAGGTAAAGCTTATTTCTCCTTTTCACACAGAGGAAAAGACAGTCTTAAGTTTTCTTTTGTTAATACAAGAGAAGATCTCAATCTTTAGACTTCTAATGTTACATCTTTTATAGCATTTCTTAGGTTACATTGATGTTTAATATTTTTCTCAAGATAGAACCCTTTTTTTTTTTTCCACCCATTACTGATAATGCACCACTTTTTAAAAAATGCTGCTTAAAGTGAAATGGAAAATTGTTAAATTCAATCTTTATTTTCATGGATTTTATTATTTCTTGGTATCATCATAGCTACAGTGTAACAAAAACCACTGAATTTCAGATTATGAATACTGAGCTGCTCTTTTTTTTGTTTGTTTGTTTTTTGCAATTTTCTAAACGTGTCTTGGAGAAGGCAATGGCAACCCACTCCAGTACTCTTGCCTGGAAAATCCCATGGACGGAGGAGCCTGGTGGGCTGCAGTCCATGGGGTTGCTAGGAGTCGGACATGACTGAGCGACTTCACTTTCACTTTTCACTTTCATGCATTGGAGAAGGAAATGGCAACCCACTCCAGTGTTCTTGCCTGGAGAATCCCAGGGACGGGGAAGCCTGGTGGGCTGCCGTCTATGGGGTCGCATGGAGTCGGACACGACTGAAGCGACTTAGCAGCAGCAAACATGTCTCAGTGGGCTTCCCAGGTGGCGCTTGTGGTACAGAACCTGCCTGCCAATGCAGGAGACATAAGAGACGATGGTTCAATCCCTGGGTCGGGAAGATCCCTTTGGAGAAGGGATGGCTACCCACTTCAGTATTCCTGGGCTTCCTTGCTGGCTTAGCTGGTAAAGAATCCGCCTGCAATGCAGGAGACCTGGGTCCGATCCCTGGGTTGGGAAGATCCCCCCAAGGAGGAAATGGCAACCCACTCCAGTATTTTTGCCTGGAAAATCCCATGGACAGAAACGCCTGGCGGGCTACAGTCCATGAGGCCGCAAAAAGTCAGACACAACTGAGCATCTAAGCCAAACATGTTTTAATATATTATGATTGATAGTTGCAAATATCCCAAGAGATGAAGACAGTTATTAGTATTTGTACTTAATAGATGAGCAAATTAGGATTCAGAGAGACTTAATATGGTTAAGAGAGCTTCTTAAGAGGGCTTAATTAAGAATTTAATTAAGAGAGCTCTGTCCTCTGGTGCCTTTTTCCTACTAAACAGGAAGAGAATGTGCTCGGCCACTTTAGGGAACCAGACCCAGTGAAAGCACTGTATTATTATTCCATCTCATTTCTTTCCTTATTGTGAATAAATCACACACACACTTGTAGAATGTATATTTAATAGTTTAAATAATAATTGTAAGTCAGCGCATGTAGTCTCCATCAGCTAGAAATAGAACACTGCAAAAATCACAGGACCCTGCTTCCTCTTCTCACATGCTTCTCCCTGATCAGAGCCTTAATACCGCCCAAAGGAAACCACTCTTGACTTTTGTGATAGTCACTTTTTGCTCTTCATAGTTTTACCATCTATGCCTCCCTAAAAATACACTGTTTAGTTTTGCGTTTACTGCTTTTGCTCAACATTGTACTGATGAGACTCGTCCATGTGGCTGCATGTTTTTTCCTTTCATTGCTATTCCTGTGTCCCTTGATGGCATTGGGGGATTGGGTCTAGTACTCCCTACTGGATACCGAAGTCCTCAGATGCTCAAGTTCTTTGTATAAAATGAAGCAGTTTTTGCATATACCTATGTATATCCTCCTATATACCTTTAATCTCTAGATTACTTATAATACCTAATACAATGTAAATACTATGTAAGTAGCTGTAAATAAAATCTAAATTCAGTGTAAATAGTTGCCCTTTCCATGCTCTGAAACGGTTAAGAGCTTTGACATAAAAATTTTCTGTCTTGAGGGTATAGCTTTATAAGGGCCATAAATCGGTCTGAACCTGGGCCTTCTTCCAGGGATAGCATTTTGAGAATATTTCCTATTCCTTACATGGTTGTTACCCTGTTGAGGTTTTCTAGCTCTTCTTGAATCAGTCTTGATAATTTTTTTTCATGTAATTTTTTTTGCAGATTCATTAGTATCAACAAAAGGAGAACCTTTATAATTTGTAGTATGTCTATATTTAAAATTTTATCTTTGTTTTATTCTTACTATTGTGTTTATGTTTCCCTTTTCTTTATTAAACTTGTCAGCAGCATGGCTTTCTTACGCTTCAAGTGGTTGGTACATTTATTTTTATTCTTCTGTTTAATAATGGAAGCACTTAAGGCTATTAATTTTCATCTCAGTGCAGGTTGCCACGTTCCATAAATTGCAACTTTTAGTGTTCCCTTTGCCATTAACGTGAAGTACACTTTTAAAGTCAGATTTACTGTGGTGTCATTTACTCACTGAAACTTTTCCAGGTATCCAGTTCTAGATATGCAGTTTGTTTCGATAAATCTATACAGTTGTGTAACCACCACCACAGTTGTGATGTAGAACATTTTTCAGTCACTCCAAAAAGTTTCTTCAGGCCCCTCTGTAGTCAGTTTTTCGCCTAACTCCTGACTCCCACTGACCAGATTTCTAGCCCTGTGAGTTTGCCTTTCCAAAATCTAAATGGATTTATATAATTTGTAGCCTTTGGGGTATGGTTTCTTTGGCCTAGCATAATGCTTAACATCATTCATCCATATTGTTACATGAATAGTTCGTTCATTCCTTTTTACTGCCCACTCCAGTGTTCTTGCCTGGAAAATCCCAGGGACGGGGGAGCCTGGTGAGCTGCCGTCTATGGGGTCGCACAGAGTCGGACACGACTGAAGCGACTTAGCAGCAGCAGCAGTATCCCAGTATGTGAACCACAGTTTATCTGTTCACAACTTGATGGACATTTAAACTGTTTCCAGGTTTTTTTTTCTATTATAAATAGAATTCCTGTTGTACAGACCTTTATAGGACATTATTTGAGTGAATACCTAGAAGTGGAATTTCCAGGTTGTGTGGTAAATCTGTGTTTAACTTTGTAAGTTAAACAAATTGTTTCCTGGAATAGCTGTACCATTTGGCGTAGTCACCGGCAGTGTCTGAGTTGCGGTTCTGTATCCTTGCTTGCACTTTCTCTTGTATGGTTCTGTAGTTGTAGCCTTTTGAATAATTGTGGAGTGCTATCCCATTGTGGCTTTAATTTGCATTTCCCTAGTGACAAGCCTGTTCAACCTTTTAGGCTTGTCATCACCAGATCTCTTCTTTGGTGAAGTGCGTATTCTAATCTTTTATGCTTTTTTTTTTTTTTAAGTTTTCTTCTTCTTTCTGAGTTTTCTCTATGTTCTAGATACAAATTCTTTATCAGATGTATATTTTGCAAATATTTCCTGCCAGTATGTGCCTTTAATGCAGTGCCTTTTAAATTTTTTTATTGTGGTAAAAGTCACATAATATAAAACCTACTATTTTAACTGAATTTAACTGTACAGTTCAGTGGCACTAAGTACATTCACACTTTTGTGCAACTATCACAATCATCCATCTCCTAAAGTTTTCACCTTTGTAACTGGATCTCTAATATAATAAGTATTTTTTGAAGATTTTTGTTTTCATGAAATCTAATTTATCATTTTTCATTCCTTTTGGGGATTTATTTTTGAGTTTTATCTAGGAAGTCTTTATCTAACCCAAAGTCACAAAGATTTTATCATATATTCTCTTCTAGAAATTTTATAGTTTTAAGTTTCATATTTAACTCTATGTAGTCCGTTTTGAGTTGACTGTTGTGCAGTGTAGCAGACCTGGGTTTGTTCCCTGTGTCAGGAATATCCCCTGGGTCCCCTGGAGAAGGGAATGGCTACCCACTCCAGCATTCTCGCCTGGAGAATTCCATGGACAGATGAGTCTGGCAGGCTACAGTCCATGGGGTCGCAAAGAGTCAGACACGATGGAGCGACTAACACTTTCACTTTTCATCACGTACGGTGGAAGGTAGGAATCAAGATGTGTTTGGGTAGCCGTGTGTTCCAGCACAATTTGTTGAAAAGACTGTGCTTCCTCTTTGAGTTACCTCAGCATCTTTGTTGAAAATCAGTTGACCTTATCTGCATAGATCTATTTCTGGATTCCAGTCTGTTCACACAATTCTGATTTCTGTAGCTTGAAATCTATGTCTTGAAATCAGGTGGTGTGGGTCCTCTAGTCTTTGTATTTCTTCTTTATCTTGGAAGTTGTAGGTCTTTTGCCTTTCCTTGCCTTGCCTTGAATCAATTTGTCAGTTTCTGCAAAAAGTCTGCTAGGATTCTGATCGACATTTGCATCTACAGATCAATTTGGAGAGAGTTAACATCTTCATAGTGCTGAGTTTTCTATGAACACGGCACATCTCTCCATTTATGTAGAGCTTCCTCTGTTCTCATCAGTGGTTTTTAGTTTTCAGCATACAAATTTTGCACATATTCTGTATGGTGTTCCTAGGTATCTCATGGTTTTTGGTTATATCCTCAGGTTCCATATCTACAGATTCAACCAACCCCAGACTCAAAAGTATGAAAGAAAAAAAATCCCAAAAAGTCCCCAAAAGCAAAACTTGAACGTGCCACCTACAAATTTGCCAGCAACTATTCACATAGCATTTACATTGTATTAGGTATTGTAAGTAATCGAAAGATGATGTAAAATGTATGGGAAGATGTGCACAGGCAACTTACATGCAAACACACCACTTTAGAGAAGGGACTTGAGCATCTGAAGACTTTGGTATCCACAGCAGCGCAGAGGGTCTTGGAACCCCTGCAGATACTGAAGGTTGACTGTATTTTAAATCATTTCGTTCTTTTAATTTCCTTGAGAGCCGTTTTGATTTCCCCTTTGGCATGGAATTAGTTTTGGTTTGCATCCATTGTCTCATATAGATAAAAAGAAAAACAAAAAAATTTTTTTTTTGCTTGTGAGGGTAACTCTTAGGATTTCCTCTAACAGTTTTCCTATGTGTCACGAAGCGGCGTTAGCTACAGTCACCATGGTGTGCACTATACCCCTAGTACTTACTTTTCTTATAACTGGAAGTTTCTGTTTTTAAAGTGATAAGCTTTTTATATTTGTTGATGGAATTTTTGTTGTTGCTAACCTCTTGTTCAGTTCAGTTGCTCAGTTGTGTCCGACTCTGCGACCCCATGGACTGCAGCACGCCAGGCCTCCCTGTCCATCACCAACTCCCGGAGTTGACTCGAACTCATGTCCATTATTAATTCCTAATTTTAAAGTTTCTTTGCAGCCCAGTGTAGGGTCACTTTTTATAAACAGTTCATGGAATTTGAAAAGAAGGTATATTTTCTATATAATGTAATATATTAAATAATATAGATAAGTATATAATATATATGTATTATGTATTGATGTTATATATTATTAACATTTATTTCAGTATAAAACCGTATGAAATCTGTATAGTTAGATTTACCTCTTTGGACTTACTCTGAATCTTTTTTAGTAGTACAACATGACTTATTTACAGCTCTTGATGTAACTTCCTTCCTCTTAGACTGTTTATAACGTGTCCTTTTTGTGTCTTTTGTTTCATTACTTTGCTTTGTTATTTTGATCAGGTTTTCTTTGTTTATTCTCTAGTGAATTAAAGAGACTTTGACATGGTAATTAAACATTATTCTTACTCTGCCTACCTCTATACTTAATATATTAATGTAAGAACTTGTGTATCTCTATTCAGAATGAAAAGTATGTTTCATTGTTGCAAATTTTGGCAGGCTTAAGTACTCTTTTCTACTTCCCTTCATTCCCACCCCTTCTCTTTTGTGTTAAGATAATCTGGAATATAAATACCAGTTACTGTTTTTTCTTTAATACTATGTAATTTCTTTTTTGTAGTAAATTTTTTCATAATATTTCCATTGAATTTCACAGCCACACGAATGGTCACTTAAGTGTTAACTGTTTTGTTGATTTCACAGCTTACTAGTATTTCTTCAGTATACCCCATGTTCTCTGGAGTTTTTTGTTCTGATTTATCTCTTTCTTGTGGCTTTTTTCATTAGTTGTTTTTAATTGAAAATATGTATTTTTGAATATTTGTCTCTCCCACAAGGAATATTTTCCTGAAACCTGATTTTAATTAAATGGATATGATCAAAAGATCATTTTTTTCAAAGTGTGGTGTATTTTTTGAAAATATTAAAATACAGCAGGAGAATGTTCTAATGATTTAATCTTTACAGAGTAATAGCTTGTTGATTTCAAATTTGAATTTTGCTCTTAGTCACCAAAAATAATTATTTTTCTTCTAGGTCTCCCTCTTCTTTCTTCATTCTTTCCTTCTTTTCTTCCTCTGAGCCAGTCTTAGCTCTTGAAATACCAAGCTCTCAAAAAAACTTGATTTTTGAGTTTTGGTATTTCCAATGCAAATTTAATCTATTCTATTGCTACTTTTGCTGGTGTTTTGGTAGGTATTATAATTTCCACCTGTAATCAAATATTCCAGCTTTAAAAGAAGTACCTTCATTCTGAATGTTTTAAAAACCTGAAGGAAGGAAGAGCTTAAAATCAAGGCCCAAGAATAGTGTATTCTTGTTAAGGTTGTCAGAAATAATTTCGTAGGAACAAAGATAGTTTTTCACATGTTTATATTTTTCTTTGGATTTAAAAAATTTTATTTTTAATTGGAGGATAATTCGCTTTACAATATTGTGTTAATCTCTGCCACGTGAAAAGTGAAAGTGTTAGTTGCTCAGTTGTGTCCCACTCTTTGCAGCGCCATGGACTGCACATATGATAGGGAGGGAGGGGAGGACAGGGAAGCCTGGTGTGCTGCAGCCCGCGGGGTTGCAAAGAGTGGGACACAACTGAGCGACTGAACGACAGCAGTGTCTTTGACACAGTACGTGTATTTTTAATTGAAGTGTAGTTGACATGCAATGTTATGTTCGTTTCAAATGTAGCCCGGTGATTCAACATTTAAATACTTTATGAAAGGATCATCACAATAAATCTGATAACCATTTGTCCTCATTCAGGCTTACTGTAGTGTATTCACCAGATTTCTTATGCCGTACCTCACATGCCGTGACTTTTTTTTTTAATGACTGGAAGTTTGTACCTCTTAATCCCCTTCACAGAGTATTTTTCATGTGGCATGTCTCTTTAAGGATTATAAACCGCCATGCCTTTCTAGAACACATCCCTGGTGGCCAGTCCCATACCAGAGTAGAGGAGAAGCCCCCACTTAGGAGCTGACCCAGAAAACAGTAAATCAGGACAGAGCCTCAGTTGAGCAGTGAGTTAAACCAGCCTAGAGAGAGAGAAATCCAGACCAGATAGTCATTGACAGTAACAGTGGTGGTGTGTGAGAAAGGGGGCCTTCATTTGAAGAATTAGATTTTTCCTTTTGGTTGATATGAAAAACAGTCCTGGTAAGAACAATTTTTTAATAGGTAACATCCTTGAAACAGAGACTTTACCAGAGTTTATCATTGAAATATGACTAATGTGCTGTCTCTAGGGAGCTTTGATGAGCTCAGTTAATTACTACTTTGAATTAATTGGACCTTTAAGACCAGTATGTCATTACAGAGAGCCTTTTAGAAATCCAGTACTGTGCAAAGTGACACTAATTAGAAGATGACATTGTAAATAATTCTAATAAGATCTTCTAATGTTTTGTTCAATTTTTTAAATGATAATTTTTCTTCTTTAAAACTTTTAGTATCATCTTACATAACATGTCTCTCTTACCTTCTTGATTATCCCAAAAGGTTAATCGTTCTCTTATACATAGAGCACGTCATAATATATAATTTTGAATTTGCGTAAATACAGGACATAGCCTCTGGGGCTATTTGATTGAGAATTTTATTCCTAGATACAAACAGTACAAGGCAAACCAGTTAAGGCAATAAAAAGTGGATAAGTGGAAGTGGTCTCAGTATTTGAATAAATAAGTTATAACTGTAATGTACCTAATAACAATCACCGTTTTTAAAAAAAGCTTTCTTTTGAACTTCAAAAAAGCATCTCTATCTGCTTATATTTCTTCATCCCCTACTCTGTCGGTAACACACTTGGATATAATTCTGTCCCCTTACTCCTTTGCTTAGTTAAAGATCACCAGTGTTCTTCTTAATGCTAAACCCAGAGCTTTTTCTGCCTTGCCCCTCTTTCCTTTGGGTCCGTATGACACCGTCAGCCTCTCTCGTCTCTGGCTTCTTTGGGCCTCACTGTCCTCACTTGCTTTTCCCACTCTCTGAACTTCAGCTTCTCGAGATTCTTCACTGCTCCCTTTCCTCAGAGTTGAAGTTTTTGAGTTGAGTTCGTCTACATGCTTTCTTCCATTTACTCTCTGCCTCCCTTAACCTCAGCCGCTACATCCTCTAACAATTGAGCCCACTTATCTGAGCTCAGTTGCTCTCCAGCACAGTAGCTTAAAGAGGTTGTGAGTGCTCTTTTGTCTCTTGGTAGCTGTTTGATCTTACAGATGATATATGTCACCTCCTCTTATATTTTAAATTTCACTTCCATTTCTTTTAATGCCAATACACTCATGTGTCAAAATTCAGATGCTCTAAAAGGCTATCTGGACTTCCCAGGTGGCTAGTGATAAAGAATTTACCTGCCAGTGTAGGAGACGCAGGAAACGCAAGATTGATCCCTGGGTCTGCAAGATCCCCTGGGGGAAAATGGCAACTCATTCAGTTTTTTGCCTGGAGAATCTCATGGACAGAGGAGCCTGGCAGGCTACAATCCATGGGGTTGCAAAGAGTCAGACATGACTGAGCACAGCACACAGCAGTAGCAAAAGGCTATGTATATAGTAAAGTATTTCCCACCTTTCTGCCATCTAGTCAGCTCCTTTGCCCGGTGGCAACCAGTGTCTAATTTCTTATATGTTTTTCCAGAGATATATAAATTCTGTGTAAATCTTTACCCCCATTTTACAGACAAAGAAGTTGAGACTCAAAGATTTCAATAATTGGCTCAGATCACGGAGATGGTAAGTGGCAGAGCCAGAATTCTAATGCAAGTCTTCCAGTTAAAAATCTGCTGCATCTCATATTCCAAATGCCCGGTGGACATTGCTTTTTTGTATTTCAAATCTCCTCCTATTTTCTGTTCTTATGCAAACATTCATTTATCCACATAAATTCTTAAGTCTTTGTAAATGGAATCAATATTCTCTGGTCATCAGTTTTTAAATGTTGTAATAATAATTGAATCCTTATTCATTCCCTCATGTACAATCTCCTTCCAAGTGTCTCTCATATTCATCCTCTATTCTCCACTCCTGCCACTGGGTTCTAGCTCAGGCCATCACCAGTAAATGATTCACTGGATTACTGCCATAAACTACAGGATGGCTTGTTAGCTCTCAACTTTCTTTGTTAACTTGTTCTGTTTACCACTGCCAGAATAATCTTCCCATCACTTTAGATGACTTTATTCCTCTCCAGTGGCTTCATTTTTTCTTTCTCATCCTGTTTAAATTATTCTGCCTAACTTTCAGAGCTCTCTAATCTGGCCTAATCTTCCCTACTCAGTATTTCTCTCTCTTAGCCTTCATCCCTTTTACATACATCTCCTCTTACCACAAAGAAGCACTTCATATTCTGGCCTTACTGACCCAGTTCTTTTTTATATCACCTAGACTGGCTTCCCTTCCATTACCAAAACCTACTTTGTGTTTCAAGTCCATTTCTTTGCTTTCCACAGTAGTGTTTGCTGCTGATGGTGTTTTGTTATTAACTAAATTTTTCTTTCAATTGAAAAAGTATTGCATGCACATGATATATATATTTTAAAAAAGCAGTTCATAGGTGCACAGTGAGCAAAATATAAGCATCTTCCATCTCTTCCCTCAGGTGTCCTCTGTAGAGGTGATCACTGTTACTAGTTTCTTAGGCATCCATCCTTCCTGAATTTCTTCATCCACATGCAAGCATGTGTATGTCCCATCTTTTTTCTGTACAAATGAAAATAATACTCTATCATGTTAAGAATTTTTTATCACTTAAGAGTATATCTTGGAGAACATCTCATATTAGCACACAGATCTACTGCATTCTTTTACCAGCTATGTAGTACTCTCTCTTTATTCCCAGTACTCCATCAATGAAAGTTAGAGTTGCTTCCAGTATTTTTACTGCTGCTGTTTATATTGCTACATTGACTAGTTTGTTTAAAAGAAAAAAAAAGTTGCCTCTGTGGACATAAATTTCCAAAAGAGGAATTTAAGTGCTGGAAAATGTTTTGTATTTAATGCCAGTTACCAATCAATGAGATTGACACCCTTTGCCTTTCTGTCAGGGCTTCCCAGGTGGCTCAGTGGTGAAGAAACTGCCTGCCAGTGCCTGAGATGGGGATCATTTGATCATTTGATCCCTGGGTCATTAAGATCCCCTGGAGTAGAAAATGGCAAGCCAGTCCAGTATTCTTGCCTGGGAAATCCCAGTGGGCTACAGTCCATAGGCTCACACACAGTTGGACATGACTTAGCAGCTGAGCACACACACATGCACCTTTCTGTCAACAGTGTGGTAGAGTGCCTGTTTCCCCATACTCTTTTCAGTGTTATGTATTATTAAATTTCAATCTTGGCCAATCAGATTGGTGAAAAACAACTCTAACTTTTATTTAAAATTTCAAATTATGAATGAAATTTTAAAATATTTGTATAAATTTTTTCTGTGAACTGATTTTTCTTTTTGTTTGCCTATTTATTAGTAAGAACTTTAATACAAAGATTGTTGGACCTCTGTTGACTTTACATGATACGAATTTTTCTTCCAGTTTTGTCAATTATCATTTTATGTTTTCTTTTCCCTTGTTAACTCTTTGTACTTTTTAGTTTCTTTTGATTTGCCATAAAAAAAGAAAAAAATCAAGTTTTTTTTTTTCCAGGTGATTGGCCAGTTGACCTTGAACTGTTTATTACCTGGTCTCTCTGATTTGAAATACCATTATCATATATTAAATTCTTTGTGTAATTGAATCTGTTTCTGGGACCAGTTCTCTTTCGGTTTCTATGAAATAGGAAAAATTTATTTTATTTCTTCAAATTTATCGTATATTTTAATGTTTGATAGGGCTTATTTTGTCTGTCATTATACTTTGTCAGAATGTTCTGCATATTTTCTCGTTTTTATTTTTCCATATGATCTTTAGATAAAGGTTATCTAAGTTCTCCCCTCCCCCCAAGATTTTGTTGACATTTTTACTGGGGTCATATTAAATTTATTGTTTAACTCTTTGTGAAATTTAATTTTTTATTGTTTCCCTAGTCTTTCAGTTTTGTTCGTCTTCTGAAACTTTGCGAGAGAATGGGAATTAGTTTAACAGGACAGTTATTTGACCATATGTATATTGTTATAGAGTCATAAGAGTAAATATCCAGGATGAGCCAACAGTCACTATGCTAGCCAACGGTCACTAACATATTCAGGGTTAACTGCAGTGAGAGAAAAACTAGCACCTTGATTTTAGTAATACATCAGAGCACCTAGGTAAGGAGTAGAGGAAGTGACCTGAAATGGAGAAGAACAGAGAGACAGCCCACTCACTTATTAGCTAGATAGAATGCTACACTCTCAATTATTTTAAATATATATATGTGTGTATATATATACACACACACATATATTCATTTATGTTCAGCTAATACTCATATCTCTTAGATAAGGTAAATATGTTGGAACTTCTGCTTGTGAGAAGTAAGCAGTACATAACTGATAATAACCTTAATAAAAAGTTTATCATGACTTTTTTTAACAGACTGTATTTTTTCAAACATGTATAGATTTACAGAAAAATGGAGAAGGTAGTACAGAGAACTCCCACATACCCACAACCAGTTTCCCCAGTTATTAATGTTTTACATGAGTATAGTAGGTTTGTTAAAAATCAGTGAATCAAAAAAAAAAAGAAAAAAAAAATCAGTGAATCAGTATTGAAACATTATTATTATTAACCAAAGCTCATACTCTGTTCTGACCTCTTCAGCTTTTACCCAGTGTCTTTTTTTGTTGCTGTTGTTCCAGATCCATCTAGGATACAACATTATATTTAGCTAACATATCTCCTTAGGTTCCTCTTGGCTGTGGCAAGTTTGACTGAAGTATTTTCTTGTGGAAGAAAGATACAGTTTCTCTGAAAGCTGGAACATTCACAATGAGTAGACAGTTTTAAGGCGTATGGATGTTTTAACTTACGTGTTCCTTTCTCTTCTGCATTTCAGGCACTCTGTGAATGTGCCCTGCAGACTCCTTATGACAGCTTGAAACTAGGGATGCTGTCGGTCCTTGCCACGCTGTCAGGGACCATCGCCGTCAAACATTACTTCAGCATAGCTTCAGGTAAAGAGAAGAAAGATGATATATGGATAACATGCTAATAATCTTTTATTCATGTCATGTTTATATTTCAATTTAAAGCTTTAGAATCAAGAAAGGTTTTAGTTTCTTACTGTTACATGTTAGTAATTTCTTAAAAAATGATTTCTTAAGTAATTCCTAAAATAATAAAATCTTGCATCCTTGATCTTAACTCAAGGCTATAGTTTTTCTGGATTTGCCTTTTTTTGCATTGTTATGTGGATGAAATAATATTTTTGAGAGTGCTTAAAATAGCTGGTTTGCTTTTGTATGTCTCTGACTTAAATTGCCCTTTGGATTTAAGTATATTTCAAAGGCCAAGTGGTGGTGAATTTTAAAAGCAAATGTCATATGCTTCCTTTTACGCATATGTTATCCTTCTGGAAAATGATTAAAATACAATTTTGCCTCAGTTCAATAATGCTTTCCTACTTGCCTGTTCAAAATGATTTAACTCCAAAATGCCTCTATTAATGCCTCATGAGGAGCTTGCTTATATAACACACTTAAGCTTAAAGGTTTTTGTTGTTTGAATGCAAGTTTTGTAGGATCTCTATTGCTTCCTTTTCTAGTTCAATTCAGTTCAGCCGCTCAGTTGTGTCCAACTCTTTGCAACCCCATGGACTGCAGCACGCCAGGCCTCCCTGTCCATCACCAACTCCCAGAGTTTACTCAAATTCATGTCCATTGAGTCGGTAATGCCATCCAACCATCTCATCCTCTGTTGTCCCCTTCTCCTCCTGCCTTTAATCTTTCCCAACATCAGGGTCTTTTCCAATGAGTCAGTTCTTCACATCAGGTCACCAAAGTATTGCATTAGCATCAGTCCTTCCAATGAATATTCAGGACTGACTTCCTTTAGGATAGACTGGTTGAATCTCCTTGCAGTCCAAGGGACTCTCAAGAGTCTTCTCCAGTACCACAGTTCAAAAGCATCAGTCTTTGGCATTCAGCGTTCTTTATAGTACAACTCTCACATCCATACATGACTACTGGAAAAACCATTGCTTTGACTAGATGGACTTTGTTGGCCAAGTAATATCTCTTCTTTTTAATATGCTGTCTAGGTTGGTCATAACTTTTCTTCCAAGGAGCAAGTGTCTTTTAATTTCATGGCTGCAGTTACCATCTGCAGTGATTTTGGAGCTCCAAAAAATAAAAGTCTGTCACTGTTTCCTCTGGTTCCCCATCTATTTGTCATGAAGTGATGGGACCAGATGCCATCATTTCAGTTCAGTTCACTTGCTCAGTCGTGTCCGATTCTTTGTGACCCCATGAATTGCAGCACGCCAGGCCTCCCTGTCCATCACCAACCCCCAGAGTTCACTCAAACTCACGTCCTTCGAGTCGGTGATGCCATCCAGCCATCTCATCCTCTGTCGTCCCCTTCTCCTCTTGCCCCCAATCCCTCCCAGCATCAGAGTCTTTTCCAGTGAGTCAACTCTTCGCATGAGGTGGCCAAAGTACTGGAGTTTCAGCTTTAGCATCATTCCTTCCAAAGAACACCCAGGACTGATCTCCTTCAGAATGGACTGGTTGGATCTCCTTGCAGTCCAAGGGACTCTCAAGAGTCTTCTCCAACACCATAATTCAAAAGCATCAATTCTTCGGCACTCTGCTTTCTTCACAGTCCAACTCTCACATCCATACATGACTACTGGAAAAATCATAGCCTTGACTAGACAGACCTTTGTTGGCAAAGTAACGTCTCTGCTTAGTTTTCTGAATGTTGAGCTTTAAGCCAGCTTTATCACTCTCCTCTTTCACTTTCATCAAGAGGCTCTTTCATTCTTCTTCACTTTCTGCCATAAGGGTGGTGTCATCTGCATATCTGAGGTTATTGATATGTCTCCCAACAATCTTGATTCCAGCTTGTGCTTCATGCAGCTCAGTGTTTCTCATGATGTACTCTGCATATAAGTTAAGTAAGCAGGGTGACAGTATACAGCCTTGACATACTCCTTTCCTGATTTGGAACAAGTCTGTTGTTCCATGTCCAGTTCTAACTGTTGCTTCCTGACCTGTATACATATTTCTCAAGAGGCAGGTCAGGTGGTCTGATATTCCTGTCTCTTTAAGAATTTTCCACAGTTTGTTGTAAATAGTCAATAAAGCAGAAGTAGATGTTTTTCTGGAACTCTCTTGCTTTTTCAATGATCCAACAGATGTTGGCAGTTTGATCTCTGGTTCCTCTGCTTTTTCCAAATCCAGTTTGAACATCTGGAAGTTCAGGGTTCACGTCCTGTTGAAGCCTTGCTTGGAGAATTTTGAGCATTACTTTACTTGCGTGTAGTTAGTTATTCTGAATTGAATTAATTAAGGAACTGCATTATGCATTTGTCTTTCTTATGGCTTCACAGCATATAAACTCACTTATTGGGTAAGGGAAATTCCCCACCATATAAGTCTTGGTAGGAAGCTCTATTGCCAAGGCTCCTGCCATCTAGGGTGCACGCAGCGGTCTGGACTCAACTAATTATTTTCATACTGGAGAATAAATTGGAAGGCAGTGACAGCAAGAAGTAGTGATATCTGAGAATCCGTTCTGATGATACAGCAATGACCACAGCAGTATCCAGTTTCCAGGGTGCACTGTAGCAGGGGTGTTTGCCGTATCTGCTCCTTTGGCAGCAACATAAGCTGTGGCAGCGAGCAACAGTAGCAGCGGTGAGCATGTCTTCCCTGGGCTAATTCTGTGCATGGTTTGGGCTATAGCCTTTGGTTGGTCTCTAGCCTCAGCTTATTCCTATCCATCTTTTGAACTTAGTTTTCCAGCCTTTTCAATAATTGTGTGAGGTACCTCTGTATTAGTTATCTATTACTACATAATAAATCTAAACTCTGTGACTTGAAACCACAGTTGTCTGCCATCTTGACCAGATTGGATGGTCTGAGATGGCCTCATTCACCAGCTACAGGTCGCAAAGACTTTCACCGGAGGCACTGTGGTTCTCTTCCTTCTGACTCTGTAGCAGTCCAGCTTGGGCTTGTTGACATCATGTTCTTAAGGTTCTGCTGCTGCCGCCAAGTCGCTTCAGTCGTGTCCGACTATGTGACCCCATAGATGGCAGCCCACCAGGCTCCTCTGTCCCTGGGATCCTCAAGGCAAGACCACGAGTGGGTTGCCATTTCCTTCTCCAATGCATGCTTGCATGCTGAGTCGCTTCATTCATGTCTGACTCTTTGCAACCCTATGGACAGCAGCCCACCAGGCTCCTCTGTCCCTGGGATTCTCCAGGCAAGACCACGAGTGGGTTGCCATTTCCTTCTCCAATGCATGCTTGCATGCTAAGTCGCTTTAGTCACGTCTGACTCTTTGCAACCCTATGGACAGCAGCCCACCAGGCTCCTCTGTCCATGGGATTCTCTAGGCAAGAGTACTGGAGTAGGTTGCCATTCTAGCAGCACCCAAAAGAAGACAAGCCACCAGCATATGAGCACTCTTAGCCTTTTGCTTGCACATGTTTTTTAATGTCTCATTGGCCAAAGCAAGTCGGATGGCCAAGCCCAGATAGGTGGAGAAATAAACACCTGCTGATGCAAGGAATTGGAAAGTTGCATTGCAAAGGGGCATGCCTACAAGAGATGAGAGAGGTTATCACAGCCTTTCTTTTAAATCAACAATTTAAAAAAATCAATGATCTACTTATACTCATTGTGTTTTCAATAAATTCTTTTTTCTACATAAATCAGCCAATCTCAGTTTATTGTTGTTCAGTCACCCAGTTGTGTCTGACTCTTGGCAACCCCTTGGACCACAGCACAGCAGGCTTCCCTGTCCTACTCCATTTCCCGGACTTTGCTCAAACTTGTATCCATTGAGTCGTGATGTCATTTAAACATCTCACGCTCCGTTGCCCCTTTTCTTGCCCTCAATCTTTCCCAGCATCAGGGACTCTTCCAGTGAGTCGGCTGTTCGCATCAGATGACCAAAATAATGGAGGTTCGCCTTCAGCATCAGTCCTTCCAATGAGTATTCAGGGTTAAGTTCCATTAAAATTGATTGGTTTGATCTCCTTGCTGTCCAAGGGTCTTTAAGGAGTCTTCTCCAGCTTGCAGTTAATATCCTTGACTGCTGTCACACACTGAAAGAGCAGCAGTAGGCAAAGTATTAATTTCATCTTACAGTTTATAGGCGCCCTCCCATACAAGGGCTTTTGTACAAGTCCCTGTTCAGTGAGGCACGTGCACAGAAGTTACAGGTGTGGGATCTGAGGCTCACAGGGTTTCTATGGCGTGTCCAAAGTCACATACCTGTGAAGCACCCGGGCCCAAGGGCTCTGCCTCGGGATTCTTCGCTATACTAAACTGACCTAGATGCAAGATGTCTTTCTTTTACTTTACTTTCTAGTTCCAAAGACCTTTGTAAGTGTGTCAAGGTATAACATTCAAGCACTTCACGAGCTAGATATTTTCTTTGTCCTTTTTTTTGAATTTTGTTAAATTGTAGTTTGTATATGGAATTAAGCAAACAACTTAAACAACCAGACTAGGTAATGCCCACAAGAAATAAATGTCAGGTATTTTCTAAAGTCAAATTATTTCCATAACTAATAGTGAATATTTAAGTATATTTTCATTGATTAGAGTTTTAGTATAACCAGATAAACAGTTTGTAAAACAGACTTAAATTTAGTGTGTCTAAATTATCCCTAACAAAATGGGCCTTAAGCATGTAAAATACCTAAGAAAAATGCAAATTAAAGCAACACTGAAATATTTTTCTAATCAATCAGTTTGGCAAAGATTCAGAAGTTTGATAATATGTTGTGTGGACAAGGGTGTGGCTAATCAAAAGCTACTCTCATTCACTGCTGGTGGGAATGTAAATTGTTAAACTTCAGCATAGGTAATTTGGAAGTACTCCTCAAAATTATAAGTGAAAAACATAGAGAAATTCCACTTCTTGGAATTTATCCTACTAATTTAGTCTCACATTTGAGAGATGATATGTACATGGTTATTCATAGCATCATTAATGTAGTAGCAAAATATTGTCCATCGTTGGAGATGGAGTACCATAAGAAGGTCCATCAATAGGGAACTCATTAAATAAATTATGACACATAACTGCAATAGCAATCAGTGCGGCTTACTAAAAAGAATATATGGCATGGAATAGTCTCCATGATGTAATGTCTGGGGGAAATAAAGCAGGATGCGCAGCAGTGTATATAACAGGAAAAAAGAAAGGATTTTGCTTACAAATGTGTACACTCTTTAGAATGATACGCAAAAAATATAACCTTAGGTGGTTGAGGAAGACTTTTCACTCAGTAACTTTTTACCTTTTTCCTACTCTTGGTTGAACTTTTCAAATCAAGTAAATTTATCTTAGTAAATTATTTCTAAATAAAAAAACTAAAAATAATAATTTTATCCCTGAAACAATTGACATAGAAAAATGCTCACAAATATTATATTTTAAAGGCAGAATATTGACAGTATCTACTTATCCTGATTATGAATTTTAAAACTGTATGCATAGGGGAAAAGATTTTTTAAAGTATACAGAAAGCTAATTAAAAGGTTATGCTGGTTTGTGAGTTTAGAGACTTTTTTTTCCTGTTTTTTCCCCCAAGTTTTCTTTGACATCTCAATGAGAAAAAAAGAGAAAAGCAAGTTCAAAACATACTTGTAAATTTATAGATGAGTTGTCATTGCCCATATTACATGTACAAGGGAAAGAATGGAGAAAATTACAATTTCCATTGTTTTGTGAAAAAAAATCATCGTTCATCTTTCACATGTTTTGCCTGTTGAAAAACCACTGAGGCTTTACCTACCCTAGTAGTTTTATGTCAAAGTGGAAATCAGTAAAGTGACCATATGTCCCAGACCACCTGGGGTAGTCTTGGTTTATGCCTGTTGTTATTAGTAACAGTGTCCCCCTTCAAACCTCAAAAAGTGTGATTGCCCTCGGTGTAAAAGACAAGGTTATAGTTGATAGGAATCATGGAAAAATAAACAGGGCAGAGAAGGACAGGAATGAAAGACCCTGCTGAGAAGTTGAATTGGCTTTAATCTTCAGATTCTTCTTGATGTTAAACTCACCTATAACTGAGAGCTTCTCTGCTATAAATAAAAACATTCACAGCATAAACCTTATGTTACAGAATTTCAAGTGTGATTTTTAACTATAGGATAGAACTTAACGTATAAAGCACAAAGCTGGTGCATAACTAACAAGTTTATATGACCTCAGTGGCAAGATGCTTAAGATCTTTAGGCTTCAATTTCTTCTGTAAAAATAGTATTGAATCAGAAGATCTCCAAGTCCTCGCTAGCTCTAAAATCATAAATTCTTACATAAACCTTTTGCAGTATAACTATATGCCAGCAATTGAGGTGGGAAGAGCAAACTTAAAATTTTTGTTTCTCTTTTCTCTCCTCTCTTGAATGAAAGGTTTTTATCTGACAAGAAGCCTTGTAATGATTGTGTTTTAATGAGAATTCATTTGAATGTTCAAGATACAATCTTGGCTTTTGCTGTGTTTCTTAGTCAATTTTTATTAATATTTGGGGGGGGACTATTATGTTAATTTTAGATCTTAATCATTACACAACTACTTAGCATATACTTATTTTAAGTATGTGAACAGGAGAAAAAGGGATGGTTTTGTATATTGATCATAGGGTAGAGGTAGAAAATTTTGTTGAAATTCATTGTTAGAGATTTTCTCTTGAAAATGATAAAAAATGAACCTATAGAATGAACTGCTTTTGAACTGTGTAAATTAATTAAATCTGCCCTACTTTTCTTTGCTTGTTTAGGAAATGTGGGTTCGTCCCCTAGATCCTCTGATTTAGTCAAATTAGCCCAAGAGTGCTGTTACCATAATAACAGGGGCATTGCAGCTCATGGAGTGAGAGTCCTAACTAATATAACTGTATCTTGTCAAGAAAAAGGTAAGTTTGATCAAGACTGATATTATGTATGAACTTTTAGATTGGAGTTTCACCAGAGTCCTGTTTGTATTTCGTTTTTTAATCCCTTATTATTTTTAGGCTGTGTGCTTTTATCTATTAGTCATCTCCTCCTGAATGTTCTGAGGGCAGATTTTCTCAAGACTACTTAATTCTTTGGGAAAAGAAAATGAGGACCTTGGGATTGGGAGTGCAGAACTGAAAGGTTGTATGGAGCACTGCCCATCTCCTCCTATGCTTTACCTTTGCACGTATGGTGCTGTGGATAGAGACTGCTTATAACCATCCAGTGATTATCAGTTTGCTCACTTGTTTAAAAAAAAAAAAACTAGAAAATTTAGGGGAGAAAAAGCATATGAAATTATTGAGAGGCTAAAGTAACAAATAGTTTTCACCTGGAGGGCAAATGAATTAACAGAGCAATGTAAATTAAATTGTCATGGAATTTATCTCTAGGTATCTATAGCATTAAATGACTTGCATAGTCAAGAAGGATGTACGTAGAAAATAATGCATATATTTTATTGTATTCTTAACATCTTTTGACCTAAAGAAATTCATGCTGGTGTTCAAAACCAGGAATGCATTCTGGATGTTTCATCTGTTTCAGTGCTTATTTTGATATTTGTTAAGGATCAGCAGTCCCTCTTATCCCCACTAGGCTTCAGCACTGCTTGTGACTAGTACCTTTGTTTTCCCAGCACCTTGATCTTCACCAGACATTGTTTGCCAAGCTCTTACACTGACTCAAAAGGCATTTAATTTGTTTGTTCATTCTGATTTCAGTAACTCAGTTTTTGGCGTAGTAATAAGTATTATCTACCACGTAACACAGAAAACCGCTCTGTATTCTCAAAGCTGACATATATTAATATTAACCTAAATGTAGTTTTATATATATGTATATATACATACACACACAGAACTTTAGAGAAATTTTAGCTCAAAAGTAGTGAAAAGATGATATAGTACTGGTATTACATGAGACATATAAAGGGTTTATTTCTTTATGATCTGACTTAAAACACTAGTAAGATAAAGTGGGATCTTGATTATTTCTAGAAAGCATTTCTACCTCAATAAGAAGGTTGCATCCTAGGTAAAAATGGACCTGTGTAATGTTAGACTAGTTTGGAAGATTTGACACACGCCATGTCGATACGTGGTTTGCTGTTCTTAGTATTCTTCCTGGCTAAGCCGTTTTGTATTTTCTCGTCCTGAATGTTTTTTCTTCTGTGTGCATTCTGTGTGTGTGTATGTCAGCTTCTCTACTTGACCATTAAAAACGCAGTATTTTCCCTCTAGACCTTTTGGCACTGGAACAAGATGCTGTCTTTGGCCTGGAATCCCTTCTGGTGCTTTGTAGTCAAGATGATAGCCCAGGTGCTCAAGCCACTTTAAAGGTGAACATCAGCTATTTTAATATAATGCCTGTTTTCACTGCCGGAAGTGTAGATAGCCAGTCTCTCTGTAAAGGGTCAGATAGTAACTATTTTAAGCTTTGCAGACAATGCACTTTTTGTCACAACTACTCAGTTCTGCTATTATAGGGAAAAAAATAGCTGTGGACAATGTATTTTTTTTTTTTTTAAGGGAAGGATTAATGGTATGACTGTGTTCTGGTAAAATTTTATTTGCATAAACAGGCAAGATTTGATCAAAGTGCAAGAGTTTGTCAACCTCTGGCTTAAACAAATATTTGCCCTTGATCTTCACTTTCAAAGCTAGTATTTTGACTGTTGTTATTCCAAAAGACAGATGAAGTAAAAATTTGAGTTTGGCCTATTTTGCCATCAGTTGAAAGTATTTATTAAGTTGTAATAGATATTTATGATGGTCCTAGATAATGTAGGACTTCCCTGGTGGCTCAGACGGTAAAAGCATCTGTCTACAATGCGGGAGGCCCAGGTTCGATCCCTGAGTTGGGAAGATCCCCTGGAGAAGGAAATGGCAACCCACTCCAGTACTATTGCCTGGAAAATCTCATGGACAGAGGAGCCTGGTAGGCTACAGTCCATGGGGTCGCAAAGAGTCGGACACGACTGAGCAACTTCACTTTCACTTAGATAATGTAAAGCAAAGTTAAACAGACAGAGCTCCTGTACTTTTGCAAGTTTTGTAATCAGAGGTAACACTGATAAGGTCACAAAGAACTAATGAAATTACTGCAGCGCAATTCATAACTGTGTGAGTGTATATTAGTTTATACAGTATAGAAGCCCTAGTGTTAATCCACTCACCGAGCTATCATCTTAGAGATAGTTAAACATTTTAAGGTGAAATGAGACTATTATTGGAGTTAAACATGAAAAGTAATATTTGATGGCAGAAAATAA
This sequence comes from Bos indicus, assembly GCF_029378745.1. NCBI lineage: Eukaryota > Metazoa > Chordata > Mammalia > Artiodactyla > Bovidae > Bos > Bos indicus. The sequence continues at coordinate 72,318,457 of NC_091775.1, forward strand.
TTAAGAAAAGTAGGACTGAAAGAAGTAAAAGGCTGTTAGACACTGGAGAATGTAAGAACTGTAGCTTGTTTAAGGTATAGTTTGAGAAAAATCATGACTTACTTTAGCATGTTAAGAAAAGGTATGATGTGGTTATAATGATGAATAATAAAGATGCTGGTACTGTTAAACAGAAGCTGATAATCAAGAGGTGGTGAAGGAAATAGGCACCGTGTGATTGGCAGATCCCCAGAATCCCTGTGGGACCACAGTACATTTTTTGTGCCTACCAACAACCTTCTTGATTCTTCCTAGTAATTTTAGAGAGTTACTTTCTTTAAAGCTTCACTTCATACCTTCTAAATGTAACTAGTCCACTTTCTATTCAATATGCAGATTGCTCTGAACTGTATGGTGAAGTTGGCCAAGGGCAGGCCCCATCTCAGCCAGTCCGTGGTTGAGACCTTGTTGACTCAGTTGCACAGCGCTCAGGACACTGCCCGCATTCTGATGTGCCACTGCCTGGCCGCCATTGCCATGCAGCTGCCCGTGCTGGGCGATGGGATGCTCGGTGACCTCGTGGAGCTCTACAAGGTGATCGGACGATCAGCCACAGACAAGCAACAGGAGCTTCTGGTAAACAGCTACTTTTCAAACCTCCCATGGATGAATGGGTTCCAGTCTAGGGAGGATTATCAGTAATCCAAGAAGTCAGCAGGTTAAAATAATTAGCTAAGACCAGGAGCATGCTGAAGTGAAAATAGGGTGGGGACCTGGAGCTTTTTGGTGTTTCCATTTTAGGTATAGAAAGCCCTGTTTAGTTCACATGTAAAACAGCTTTCTTCCTGCTGCTGCTGCTGCTGCTGCTGCTAAGTCGCTTCAGTCGTGTCCGACTCTGTTCGACCCCATAGACGGCAGCCCATCAGGCTCCACCGTCCCTAGGGTTTTCCAGGCAAGAACACTGGAGCGGGTTGCCATTTCCTTCTCCAGTGCAGGAAAGTGAAAAGTGAAAGTGAAGTCGCTCAGTCGTGTCCGACTCTTAGCAACCGCATGGACTGCAGCCTACCAGGCTCCTCCGTCCATGGGATTTTCCAGGCAAGAGTACTGGAGTGGGGTGCCATTGCCTTCTCCGGCTTTCTTCCTAAGTCCTGTCAAATCAGCTTAGTGTAGCCAAAGCCTTCAATCTGATATTTTTGCTTACAAAGGACAAAATGAAACTGAAGGGTTTGTTTTTATTTTTTTCCTCTTTTCTACAAAGCAAATAAATAATGAACCAAACCCTGTTTTGTCCTTCCAAAAATATAAGTAAAATGACCTAGTGATATCAGCGACCATAAGAGGAATTAAATCAATTCCTCTTTGCCAGTCCAGGACCTCTTTAGCTGTTGAGGATCCAGTTTGGGTTTCACTGCAGTCCTGGCATTGGAAAAGGTACATGCTTAGAAAAAACCCAGAAGGCATGGAAGTTGTGTAATAATGTTTACTTGAAAGTTCTCCAGGGCTGAGAGTAGACTGCATGCTAAATAGGCATAAATTGGAATTAAGCTTCAAAGTAGCCTCTCCATATTGTTTGTGGTCATCTGATTATATGGCTTGGGAAAAAGCTTAATGAAATTACTTCCTCAAGCCCATTTTATGTTTAATCCTGCAGGGGGCATTATGTAAAAGATCGCCCCCGTCTCATCATTTGCTATCAGGAAAGGCTACCCTGATGTCTTAAGTGGCAGTGGTCGTGGAAATCATGCATTTATCACAGTATGTGTGGATCCTTGTATGTGTTGGCTTTGGAATACTGAGAAGCAAGTAGCCAAGTCTGCTTTTCATTGAAGCAGCATTGTCAATTAATGTTCTTTATCCCTTTTTTTTGTTAGTACTATTTTAAAAGCAACTTTAAATTATGACACAAAATATTCAAAAACACATCAGGAAAAATATGATGAGAGGTCTTGCATCCGTCACCTAGTTTAAGAAAAAAACGTTGTTAGTACAGTTGACCTGTACCTGCCTGTGTATCTCCCTGATGGTGTCTTCTTCCTTCCTGTCAGCATAGGTAACCACTATCCCAAAACTGGTGTTTGTCATTCCCATATGTATTGTTCTATATTTACTGCCTTAGTATATTTCCTACATGATATGCAAGATTTTTTGTATGTTTTAACTTTATATGTTATCGTACTACATGTAATCTTTTGCATTTTGCCTGTTTTATGTGAATCTATATTGATTCTATATTGATAAGAGTATTTCTGGTTTATCCATATCACTGCTCTATAGTTTTTCATTGTGTGATTATGTTAATATCATAGTTTATCCATATTAATGGGCATTGTTTCTAATTATTTGCTGTTATACACAAAGTAATGGAATAAAGTGGAAATTTAGTAAGTGTCAAAGGAAGACAAATGTTGTTCTTTTTCAGTAGGCTCTAATTAGTTTTTCACCCTTCTGGGTAAAGTTATCTATAACATTGGGTAGAGTTAACAATTTCCTTGACTTTGTTCTTGCTTGGTGTTAGGTGAGCTTGGCCACTGTGATTTTTGTAGCCAGTCAGAAAGCACTGTCTGCTGAAGTAAAGGCAGTAATAAAGCAGCAGCTTGAAAGCGTTTCCAATGGATGGACTGTCTACCGGATTGCCAGACAGGCATCCCGAATGGTATGTACTGTCCTGCGGGAACTGGGTTGTGAAAAGGGCAGATTACGAGCCTTTAGGTTGTGCGATTGTTCCTCCTAGTCAAAACTAAAGATGAAAGTGGAAGTACTTTTTAGTCATGGGATTAAAAGGTGATGAAGGAAAGGACCTAATTTTTAACATACACACATGAGAACAATATATACATTGTTAGGGAGAGATTCCACGGGAATTCCAGAAATAGGAGCTTCCGGCTGTAGGTTGTTAGCAGCGCCTTCAGTTTATCGTGTGCTCTCGGAAACACAGCTCCTTCCCACTCGTGTTTCTGTCCTCCCCTTTCAGCTTCCCACGTCTTTCTTCCCTTTTTCTCCCACACCTTATCATTCCTATACTGGGCAGGACAGTGAGCATCCCTCACCCCCAGGCATTAACAGCCATTCACGTCCCCCCTCAAATCCCTCCCTCTCCGTCAGTCATTTCCAGGGGGCACAGTAATACTTGATGGAACTTGACTGGACTTCTCCCCACCCTACTAAATAGCTCATACGAAAATGACATACAATAAGGATGTATACTTTCTAAATCTTGAACTAGAATTCTAGACCCGGGTTATAGATACCACCATTCGTTTTCTCTTTGGAACTTTTTGGTACAGAACTTCAGGCATTATGTTACGTAAAAGCGGCTCAGCATATTTTCTCTGAAGAGCTACTTTGACGGAGACTCACACAGTTATATAATGTGAGGAATGATTGCTAAAACTTTATCCAGGGTTTGAATTTCTCTTTTAGCTGCTACATCAGGCCGTTCAAGTGAAAGAATCTCATCATGCCCCTCATTTCTCCCTCCCCCCACTTTTTTTTTTTTAGGGTAATCATGACATGGCCAGAGAGCTTTATCAGACTTTGCTGACTCAGGTTGCCTCCGAACATTTCTACTTCTGGCTGAATAGTTTGAAGGAGTTCTCACATGCAGAACAGTGCCTCACCGGGTTACAAGAAGAGAATTATAGTTCAGCACTTTCTTGCATTGCTGAGTCTTTAAAATTCTACCACAAAGGGATTGCTTCCTTAACAGTGAGTGCGCTTAATTCTCCTTTGGTGATGATGACTTGTGAGAATGGTTTCTTTTTTCTTTTGGGGCTATTCTCTTTTAACCTTGAAAAATTTGCTGATACACATGTATTTGGCAGTATTAAAATAATGAATAGGACCTGGAAGTAGATCATTAACCCCTCCCCCACTTTTTACTGTTCCTAGATTGATGAACATTTATCATTTTGTTTGTATCAAGTATCAGGTACACATGTGAAGAGAATTGCTGAATCCATGCAGGAGGGATAACTGGAGGTGGGATCCCCCCTTTCCAGACTCCTATGAGTAAGACCCCAACCTGGATCACTACTGTTGTCAAATGTGAACCCTCCACCCCATCTCATACCTGGCAGCTACTTACTAGAGTTTCTTATTTTGTAAATAAAGAAGAAATTATCTAGGATGCCAGTATCTCACCTTTTATCCCTCTGTGATGTCTTCCCATTCCAAATTAACAATCAGCCAGCTACTACCATTTCCATTTTTTTTCCTGCCAAGAAAGAAAGAGGGGTGCAGAGAGAGCAGATCCTTAACATTTTCTTGAAACCAGTTCTATTTCTTAAGTAAGTACCTGTTTCCTAAAATGTGCGTTTTATATATTAATGCAAGGACTTTTTCCCCTGAGGAGTAGAAAGTTTGTGTAATCACCATTAAGCATGTTTAAAGTATTGTCACTTGACTTTAAAAATTATATGTATATAGATGGGGCCATAAAACTTTTGGTATCTGTTTTATATTTATCACATAATCTAAAATGTTTTTAATAGTGGGTCATTCAAAGAGAAGTGTTGCAAACAGAACAGAGAACAAACAGATGTCACAAGACAGACTGTTCAGATAACTGTGGGTGCATATCTTTTGAGGAATGATTTTAGGGGGCTGGGATTGATTGACTACTGTTTTAAAACAGGAATATAGGAGTGGCTCCCCTCCATTTTAAGGGGTAGCACTGACTTCTGTGGTTCTCTTTCCTTGATTATCCTGGGAAAAGATCGTTGTTGCCTATATCCGGCTAATAAATACCTCAGAAAATCTAAAAGTACTGTTACTGGCTCTAGTCAGTAGAATTATTTCATTTTCTAGTTGATGTGGAGCAGAAAATTGTTAATCACTTAGTACAGTGAACAATAGGAACTGTGATACAGGCTAACAAAATAGTGAGGCAGGTAGCATTAATATTATGGAAAAAATCTTATCGAATACTTAATAGTCTTAATGATTTGTGTGGTATGTGTGTTTAATGAGGTTTGGCAGTAATTAAGAAGTGAATTCTGATGTAGGAAGAAAGCAGCCAATTGACAGACAAAAGAACCTTGTCTTAGCCTCTGTTCTGCAATTAACACATTGTGACCTAAGGCAGGTTATTGATCTTCAAATCATCTTTTGAAATGGAGTTCCTTTATTCAGCAGACTGTAAGCACTTGCTATGTGCCAAACACTGCTTTGAGGATAAAAGAATCAGGAAATAATTCTTCACTTGAGAGCAGTCTCAACAGGAAGGAAGTATAAGCCTTAACAGTCATTTGGAACTTCTCACATATAGATTATAAATACTATACTATCACGGTTTTGAGGTTGTTTTTTTTTTGTTTTTTTTTTAAGATTTTTAGAAAATTTGTTTATTTGACACGTGTGGATTTGATGATAGCTTTCTGTCTTTTTAATAGAGATGATTTGAGCATGTGCTTAGTTGCTCAGTCATGTCCAGCTCTTTGCCACCCCATGCACCGTTGCCCACCAGGCTCTTCTGTCCATGGGATTTTCCAGGCAAGAAATGCAGCAGTGGGTTGCCATGCCCTCCTCCAGGGGATCTTTCCCACCCAGGGATCAAACCTGGGTCTCCCACATTGCAGGCAGATTCTTTACATCTGAGCCACCAGGGAAGCCCAAGAATACTGGAGTGGGTAGCCTATCCCTCCTCTAGGGGAACTTTCTGACCCAGGAATCAAACTGGGGTTTCCTGCATTGCAGGTGGATTCTTTACCAGCTGAGTGACCAGGGAAGCCTAATTGCCCTTTTGTTCCTTGATACATGAATGATCTAATTTGAGGTTGTCAGCTGTGATGATTATGCTTTTTAAACTTTCTTCAACCAAACTAAACTGTGCTTGTTGGAGGTGCTATAGCAATGTTGGGTATTTGATTTCCCAGTAGATTGGTTAAAGATAGTTACCTTGCTTCTTAGGAATAAAATTCATAAAAAGTGTTTGTATCAGCTTTCTGTGCTGTGAAACAAATTACCACAAATTTAGTGGCTTAAAACAGGACCCATTTATTATTTATTGTTTTACCATTTGCATGAGTCAGAAGTCCAGGCGTGACTTCACTGGGTGCCCTGCTCGTGTTGTCACAGAGTTGCGGTCAAGGCGTCAGCCAGGGCCAGTCTTGTTTGGGATTTGGGTGCAGGGTCCCCTTCTAAACTCATGTAATTGTTGGCAGGATTCATGTCCTCACAGCTGTGAGACTTGTGGAAGCCTCAAGGCCAGAAGGAACATCTCTTACCTTCAAGACTGTTTTAATGGACTTAGCTGATGAGGAGTGATCTACCCAGAATAATCTCCCTTTTGATGAGTATAAAGTCAGATCATTGGACCTAAATTACATCCTCACAATCTATTACTTTTTCCATATTCCATTAATTAGAAGCAAGTTACAGGTTCTGTCCACACTTTAAGGGAGATTACACAAGTTGTGGAGACTGGAATGGGAATGGGAAAGCATGATTAGATGAACCATTGTAGCAATCTGCCTACAGATGGTGGGTCTTTATTTTTTACTTTATTAAATATTGAATAGGTATTATATCTATATATTATGTAGGGTGTATAAAGATATCAAATATCCAAGTATAAACTTATATGCAGAGTACATAATGAGAAACGCTGGGCTGGAGGAAGCACAAGCTGGAATCAAGATTGCTGGGAGAAATGTCAATAACCTCATATATGCAGATGACACCACCCTTATGGCAGAAAGTGAAGAAGAACTAAAAAGCCTCTTGATGAAAGTGAAAGAGGAGAGTGAAAAAGTTGGCTTAAAGCTCAACATTCAGAAAACTAAGATCATGGCATCTGGTCCCATCACCTCATGGCAAATAGATGGGGCAACGTGGAGACTGTGGCCGACTTTATTTTTCTGGGCTCCAAAATCACTGCAGATGGTGATTGCAGCCATGAAATTAAAAGACGCTTACTCCGTGGAAGGAAAGTTATGACCCACCTAGACAGCATATTAAAAAGCAAAGACATTACTTTGTCAACAAAGGTCCAACTAGTCAGGCTATGGTTTTTCCAGTGGTCCTGTATGGATGTGAGAATTGGACTATAAAGAAAGCTGAGTCCCGAAGAATTGATGCTCTTGAACTGTGGTGTTGGAGAAGACTTTTGAGAGTCCCTTGGACTGCAAGGAGATCCAACCAGTCCATCCTAAAGGAGATCAGTCCTGGGTGTTCATTGGAAGGACTGATGATGAAGCTGAAACTCCAATACTTTGGCTGCCTGATGCAAAGAGCTGACTCATTTGAAAAGACCCTGATGCTGGGAAAGATTGAGGGCAGGAGGAGAAGGGGATGACAGAGGATGAGATGGTTGGATGGTATCACCAACTCGATGGACATGGGTTTGGGTGAACTCCAGGAGTTAGTAATGGACAGGGAGGCCTGGCGTGCTGCGGTTCATGGGGTCGCAAAGAGTCGGACACGACTGAGCGACTGAACTGAACTAGCACTCAGTTTAGAAAACGGGACATTACCAAAGCTTGTAAAGTTCGTGTGTGCCCCTCCATGCTCGTGTACCTTTTCGTACCTTACAAAGGTAACCACTGTCCTGAATCTTTACATTTTTAACATGCTCTGTTTTTAAACAAGGTACTGTTTTATGCTGCTTGTTTTTGAATTTTATATGAAAAGAAATAATGTGTTTTTCTCTGACTTGTTTTGGTTATCTAAATTATATTCCTAAGATTCATCCATCTTGTTCCATAAAGTTATAGGTCAGTTTCACTGCTGTATATGTCAGTTTATTTTAATGTTAATGGAAATTTTTATTTTTTTTCCATTTTTTTGCTGCTAAAGCATTACTGCTATGAACGTTCTTGGACATATTTTGATGCACCTATGAAAAGATTTCTCCAGGACACTGATTTTAAACTGGGGATGATTTTAGCTCCATTTAGCAATGTCTAAGGTCATTTATGGTTATCACAACTAGCATTTAGTGGATAAAGGCCAAAGATGCTGCTAAACATCCAACAAAGCACAAGACAGCTCCCCTCAAAATTTGAGAATTATTCCAAAATGTCACTAGTATACGGAGGTTGAAAACCCTTCTCTAGAGCAGTATACCTCAATCAAAACTGTGTATCTGCCCCCTGCTCCAATTTAGAAATATGTGAGGATGTTTCTGTTTGTCCCAGTGATAGAGTGGTTGGAGAGACTGCTGCTAGCCTAACCGTCATTGACTGGAAATGCTGAATTTTCTGAAATGCTGAGGATATTCCTGCTCCTATTAAAAGATACGGATCTAAAGTACTGCCTTGGAGTAGAATTGCATAAGTTATGTGCATCTTCAGTTGACTAGCTGATACCAGGAGTTTTTCCATAGTAGTTTTAAATTTACAGTATTTCCAGCAGGGTATAAGAGTTCTTGTTACTCTACATTTTCCCCCTTGGTATGTTCTGGAAGTTATGATTGGAGTAATTAATACAATTAAACTTTATATATCTGCATATTTGAGTTGCTTATTATAGAACATAGTATTTGTTTCAGATGTGCAATAGAATTTGATATTTTATCTGTTGTGAAATCACTACAGTTAAGTCTGGTGATAGTTAAAATCTGTCACGTATATAGTTACTAATTTTTTTTTTTCTTGTGAAGAGGACTTTTAAGATGTACTATCTTAGCAGCTTTCAAATATTCAATATAGTGTTTTTAAAACTTGTTTTTTCTTCCAGTTTTATTGAGATATAATTGACATAAAACACTGTGTAGTTTAAAGTGTACAGCATGATGATCAGTATACATCATGAACTGATTATCATAATGGGGTTAGTGACCATCCATGGTCTCATATAAATACAACATTAAAGAAATAGAGAAAATAGCTTTTTTTATTGTGGAAAAAACATGTAGGATTTACTCTTGTCTTTCATATATATCATACACCTTATGTACATTTTATCCTTAAAACTTACGTATACCTGGAATTTTGTACCTTTTGACTACCTTCTTTCAGTTCTCCGCCTGCCCCCACCCCCAGTCTTCCACCTCTGGTAGCCAAAAATTTGATTTTTTTGTTGATTTGTTAAGTATAATTGACCTACAAAACTCAGTTCCTTATACACTATACACTGATTCAATGTTTGCATATATTTAAAAATGGTACTGTGATAAGTCTAGTTGGCATCTGTCACCATAAAAATATATTACATAATTATTGGCTGTATTTCTCATATGGTACATCACATTATCTGTGGCTCATTTATTTTGTGTCTGATAGTTTAGACCTCTTAATCTCCCTTGTATGTTTCATCTTCCCACCCTCTTCCCCTCTGGTAACCGCCTCTTCTCTCGGTCTATGACTCTGTTTCTATCTAGTTATGTTTATTCATTTGTTTTGTTTTCTAGATTCCATTTATAAGTTAAATCGTACAGTATTTGTTTTCCTCTGACTTTTTTAGCTTAGCCTAATATCATCTAGGTCCATCAGTGTTGTTGCAAATGACAAGATTGCCTTCTTTTTTTTATGGCTAATATTCCATGGTATATATGTATGCTGCATCTTCTTTATCCATTTGTCTATTGATGGGAACTTAGATGCCCTCCATATCTTGGCTGTTGTAAATAAAACTGCAGCGTGACGGTTGCATAAATCTTTTTGAATTAAGTGTTCTTGTTTTCATTGGGTAAAAACACAAAAGTGAAACTGCTGGAACTTGTAGTTCTATTTTTAATTTTTTGAGGACCCTTCATACTGTTTTCCATAGTAGCTGTGCCAGTTTACACTCCTGTCAGAAGTGCACAGTGTTCCCATCTCTTCACATCCTCTCCAACACTTGTTACCTCTGGTCTGGATAATAGCCATTCTGACAGGTGTGAAGTGATATCTCATTGTGGTTTTGATTTTCATTTCCATGATGATTAGTAATGCTGAGGCCATCTATGTGTCTTTGGGAAAATGTCTATTCAGAGCTCTGCCTATTTTTTAATCAGAATGCTTTTTTTTTTTTTACTATTGAGTTGTAAGAGTTTTTAAATGTATTTTGGATATTAACCCCTTATTAAATACATGATTTGCAAATATTTCCTTCCACTCAGTAGGTTGTCTTTTCATTTTGTATGTTCTAAATACCAGTTTTTTGTAGGTAATATGAATTGCACATACCTTTTCATTCACAATCACTCTAAGAAATGTTTTCCCTTCAAGTCATTCCCTTTACCTTTCTCTACAGAAATCATTTTTGGTTTCTAAAATTATAGATTAGTCTTGGCTTGTTTTTCATTATCATTTAAGAAATCATGCAGTATTAGACTTTTAATTATAGCTTCTTTACTCAGCTTTATACTTATGTGATACAGTAATGGTTTTTGTTACATATTACAGTAGTTTGTTCATTTCATATCATCATGATATTCTTTTGGATGACTGTTATAACAATCTGTTTATCTTTTATTTTTGATCAACATTTGAGTTATTTCCAGGATGGGGCTATTTAAAATAATTTTACTCTGAACTTTCTTTGCATATCTTTTGGTAGAAGTGTGCATATTTTCTGGATGGTAGTGCTGTGTCACAGGATATATTCAAGTTCAGCTTTAATAAATACTACCAAAAAGTTGTCTGTGGTGGTTTCCAGTTTATACTTCTATCAGAATAAGTGCCTTTTGGGGTTCACAGTACTTCTTGAATATATGGCTTGATGACTTTGGTCAGTTATGGAACATTTGCCATTATCTCTTCAGCCAATGACTCCAAGTACCCCTTTGTTAATTCTTTTTACCAAGTCTCATATATCTCTTCATTCTCTTCTGTATGTTTTGCCTTTTTATCTCTCCGTACTTAGTTCAATATTTTCTTCTGGCCTGTCTTCCATTCCCATAATTCTCATTTACATTGTGTCTAATTGATATATTAAACTCATTCATTAAGTTCTTAATTTCATTTATTGTGTTTTTCCAGTTTCAAAATTTACATTTGATTATTTTATATATTGTAATTCTTCTTTAGGATCCTCTATCTTGTCATTGAAATTCTTTAATATGGTAATTATAGTTATCTTGAAATTCATGCTGCTAAGTCACTTCAGTCGTGTCCGACTCTGTGCGACCCCATAGACGGCAGCCCACCAGGCTCCCCCATCCCCGGGATTCTCCAGGCAAGAACACGAGTGGGTTGCCATTTCCTTCTCCAATGCATGAAAATGAAAAGTGAAAGGGAAGTGGCTCAGTCGTGTCCGACTCTAAGCAACCCCATGGACTGCAGCCTACCACGCTCCGCCGTCCATGGGATTTTCCAGGCAAGAGTACTGGAGTGGGGTGCCATTGCCTTCTCCCTGTCTACACTGACTTGACTTAAATTCTTTGCCTCCCTTACCTTGATGGACACTGACTTGATTTAAATTCTTTGCCTTCTTTACCTAGCTGATGCTGCTCTTTGCTATTTAAGACTTATCCCTGATTTTTCTCCATTCTCCTTGAAACTTGTGTGTTATAACCTATTCCTTGGTAGCCTCTCTGTCCATTCTAAATGTCTAATGAGAAATTCTCTTTAAAATTAATCTGGGCTTGAGACTTTGCTTGTGGTCCAGTGGTTAAAAATCTACCTGCCAATGCAGGGGACCAGGTTTGATCCCTGGTCTGAGAAGATCGATCCTACATGCCACGAGGCAGCTAAGCCTGTGCACCACGACTCCTGAGCCAGAGCTCTGGAGCCCGTGAGCTGCAGCGATTGAAGCCCATGAGCCCTAGAACCTGTGCTCTGCAACAGCAGCCACTACAATGAGGGGCTTGTGCACCACCACTAGAGAGTAGCCGCTGCTCGCCACATCTTAGAGAAAGCCCGTGCACAGCAATGAAGACCCAGTGCAGCCAAAAGTAAACAGATTTTTAAAATTAATAAGTAAGTAAAATAAAGTTGACCTGGACTAGTCATGGAAGAAAGCAGCCATGAGGCAACATGCTTTGTTTGTTGTTGTTGAAACTGCCTTTTAACCACATTTAAAACATAATCCAGAACTTTGCCTGTTGTTTGCAGGCCCCACATAATCTGGCTGTCCCTTGCCTCAGCTCTACCAGCAACATGCTTTTTATGCAGTGACTGTCTAACAGTATATTTCTCCTGCCTTACCTTCCTTTTCTCCCCACCCCAACCTTTTAAGAATTCTGCTAATGATTCCAGCATGAAAATTTCAGGTTAGAAAGGTAGGAATGTCATAAGGGAATCTGGGGAGAGTGTTAATGTCCATGAAGCACCCTTTATATGGTATCTTACTGCTGACGGTCTAGCTGATCCATGTGTTGTAAGGTATTTGCAGATTTAGGAAGGAAGGATCCTCAGGGTTGATAGAACCTAGATTTTCAGAGTTGCCACTAATAACAGTGTCTTCCTTTCTATATTACATCCTCCCGTTATAGGTGTTTATCCATTGCTATTAGAACTATTGGTCTTTTGCACAGACTACGACAAATACTTTGCCCTTCACCATCTTCCTTTTATGTTTACTTTGTCTTAAATATATCTTTTTTTTTTATTCCCCAGGCTGCCAGTACACCACTGAATCCTTTAAGTTTTCAGTGTGAATTTGTAAAGCTCAGAATTGACCTTCTACAAGCCTTCTCTCAACTTATCTGCACTTGTAATAGCCTCAAGACAAGCCCCCCACCTGCAATCGCCACAACTATTGCCATGACCTTAGGGAATGACCTTCAGCGGTGTGGTCGCATCTCCAATCAGGCATGTCTTAACTGTATTTTCAGTGCAGTTTTTATTTACACTTTAGAAGTTTTTGAGGTTAGTTGTGAGATCAAAAAAATTGTGAAATTTAGAAATCAGTGGTTTGACTCATAGGCAACAGCAGTGCTTATAAACTCATCTGTCTTGCAAAACACAAGCTATGAAAGCTTATTAAAATGACAGAATGATTGATGATACCTCACTCCATGCTATATATTTATATAAAGAGAAAGGACATACATTTTAAAGAAACTTTGGGATGTTCACAGCTATTATTTATTTTAGTAGAACTTTGAAGAAGCTAAAAATGCACTGGTTTTTGTTTCTGTACATGGTATGTAAATTATTATAATCTTAAGCCCATTTGTGGTTTCATTTGCCACCTTTGTTAATCCTCAACAGTTCATAAAACTGAGTGAACTGAAAATGAAAAAGAGTTGAAGCATTTTTTGCCTTTTTTAATTGAGGATTTTTCCTTAGGTTTCAGTGTTTGTGTTGTTTACACAATAATGATAGCATGTTTGTTTATTTATCATAATTGATATGTTTCCTTCTTTATAGATGAAGCTGTCCATGGAAGAATTCCGAAGCCTTGCTTCCCGATATGGGGATCTTTATCAGGCATCTTTTGATGCTGATTCGGCAACTCTGAGGAATGTAGAACTGTATCCTAAACTTGCCTGATATTTCTTGTTCATCGGAAGTATTCTTTTAAATGTAGAATAAATACTTCAGATATGCTTAACTAAAATATACATTAGATAACTAAAATATACATTAAATAACAGATTTACAATGTGAAAGTCACTCAGTCATGTCCGACTCTTCGCAACCCCATGGACTATACAGTCCATGGAATTCTTCAGGCCAGAATACTGGAGTGGGTGTCCGTTCCCTTCTCCAGGGGATCTTCCCAACCCAGGGATCAAACCCAGGTCTCCCGCTTTGCAGGTGGATTCTTTACTAGTTGAGCCACCAGGGAAGCCCACAAATTTACTGTAAGTAATGATTTTTTTTTTTGAAATCTAGTATGAACAGTATAATTATACTTTTCTTTTTCAACCAAGCTTTTTAAAAGGTGGTGACTCAATGGTGGGTGGTCTTTTTCCCTCTTGAGTATCCAAAACCAAGGTCTGATCAGTTTTGAGGTCTTTGTGCTCACTTGAGTTACAAAACATTTTTCCACCAGAGAGCCATTTTCTCTCTTGCCTCACCTTCTTTTCTTCGCAGCTAACAACCCTAGATCCCATCACCTTTATTAATGATATATTCAGTTGTTTCAGTCATCACTTTTGTTCCCTAAGCCATCTTTAGTTCCCCATATTTTTTTATTAGCAGCCTTAGATCCTTTTTGAAAAGGAAAGAGATAAATTGATTTTTAGTTGTGGGACCTATACATCAATAATTTATGACAATTTCCCTTACCCGATGGAAAACCTAATAAATGCTATGGACTCTCTCCCCTGAAAAATGCATATATGCACATACCCTCCCAGAGTTTGCATATCATTTCAGGAGGGTTAACAGATCCCTTGAGCCCCAGCCTAGGAATCTCCAGGGTAACCACTCTACAGACCCTTATTGTGGTGGTGGTTTTTAACTTTTATTGGTGAAACGCCTGTATCTAAGATAAAGAGCTTTTGTGAGTGAATCACAGAGCCTGTTGCTTGGGTTCCTCTTTCCAACATGAACCTCTGAAGCACCCTTCCTAGAACTATTACAGACAACATATATCCCTTAAAAGGAAAAAAAACAAAACTGCCACAGACTGTTTGAATTAGTAACATAGTTACCTTCACCAGGAATATGGTGATTTTCATCTTGCCTTATTTAATATTCAAATGTAAAGTCTGTAGGACATTTCTCTATTATCACGTATAACGTATAACCTTAACATAATTCAGACAGCAGCAGAGCTGTCTACTGATATCTCATGCAATTGAAGCCCTCATTTTGGACCCAGAATCAGCAAGGTATTTTTTTTTAAGGCTTTCATTTTTTATCTACAATTTATTTGGCTTTAAGGCCTTCATTGTAGTGTGCAGTGTCTTTGTTGCATCCTGTGGGATCTTTTGTTGTGGTGCCCGGACTCTCTGGTTGGGCATGCAGGCTCAGCAGTCATGGCCCCTGGGCATCTCTCGTGGCACGTGGACTCTGGAGCTTGCAGGCTCAGCAGTCGTGGCCCTTGGGCATCTCTCGTGGCACGTGGACTCTGGAGCTCGCAGGCTCAGCAGTCATGGCCCTTGGGCATCTCTCGTGGCACATGGACTCGAGCTTGCAGGCTCAGCGGTTGTGACGTGCAGGCTGAGTTGCTCTGCGGCAAGTGGAATCTTAGTTCCTCAACCAGGGATCGAACCCATGTCCCCTATTTCTCAGTATATTATCAGTGAAGCATTCTATTTTTTTAATTATTATTTTTTTACAAAAGGATGTCTATTATAATATTCATTCATTTATTTTTTGAACTTTAACTTTTTGTCTTGTATTGGGTCATAGCTGATGAACAATGTTGTGGTAGTTCCAGGTGAACAGCGAAGGGACTCAGCCATACATACACATGTATCCGTTCTCCCCTAAACCGCGCTTCCATCCAGGCTGGCACGTAACACTGAGTAGAATTCCATGTGCTGTGCAGTAGGTCTTTGTTGCTTATCCGTTTTGAAGACAGCAGTGTGTACATGACCTTCCCAAACTCCCTAACTATGCCTTCCCCCTGACCCCCGGCAACCATAAGTTTGTTTTCTAAGTCTGTGAGTCTCTTTCTGTTGTATAAGTTCATTTGTATCATTTCTTTTTAGATCCCACATATAATGGATGTCATATGATAATACTCCTTCTCTGTCTGACTTTCTTCACTCAGTGCGACACTCTTCAGGTCCATCCATGTTGCTGCAGGTGGCATTATTTCATTCTGTTTAACGGCTGAGTAGTATTCCATCGTACATATACCGCATCTTTATCCATTCTTCTGTCAATAGACATTTAGATTGTTTCCATGTCTTGGCTATTTAAACAAAGCATTTTAAATTTCTCTATCCTAAAGCATTGGCTTAACCATTTTTTTTCTAGGCAGTATCAAAATCCTGGCCTTCTGTTTTGAAGTCCTGTCTACTCTCAGACTAGGCCACTTGGCTGTTTTTTTTCCCACTTACCTGATTCATTCCAAACTTTTTAGAATACTGCGTGAGAGAAAATCTCCATGACCTTGAGGTCAGCAAGGACACAAATAGCAGTTACTATCAAGAAAAATATGTTTAATTGGATTTAAAAATTTAAACTTCTACTCTTTGAAAGATGCCACTAAGAAAATGAAAAGATAGGTTGCAGGGTGAAATTATTCTCAAACATATTCTGTCAAAGTTCTTGTGTTCAGAATATTAAGGAAACCATACAACTCAAGATAACCCAATTTTTAAGAATTGACAAGATTTTTTTTTTAGATTTTATTTATTTATTTAGCTGTGCTGGGTTCTCGTTGCTGCTCAGGCTTTTCTCTAGTTGGGGCAAGCGGGGGTC
Organism: Bos indicus; assembly: GCF_029378745.1. Classification (NCBI taxonomy): domain Eukaryota; kingdom Metazoa; phylum Chordata; class Mammalia; order Artiodactyla; family Bovidae; genus Bos; species Bos indicus. The sequence goes on from NC_091775.1 coordinate 72,334,626, forward strand.
CTCTCTAGTTGTGGTGTGTGGGCTTCTCATTGAGGAGGCTCATCTTGTTGCAGAGCACAGGCTGTAGGGTGCTCGGGCTTCAGTAGTTGCGTCTCCTGGGCTTTAGAGCACAGGCTCAGTAATTGTGGGGCATGGGCTTAGTTGCTCCACGACCTGTGGGATCTTCCTGGATCAGGGATCGAAGCTGTGTTTCCTGCACTGGCAGGTGGATTCTTTAGCCCTGGGCCACCAGAAAAGCTCTTGACAAGAGATTTGAAGAGACACTTCAAAAAAGAAGACATATTAATGTCCAATAAGCACATGACAAGATGCTTAGTATCATTAAATATCAGGAAAATGCAAATTAAAATCACAGTGAGATAAACACCCACTAGAACAGCTGAAGTTAAAAAGCCCTCTAATGCCAAGTATTAATTAGTTGTAAGAGCTTGAATTCATACATTGTTGGGACTACAAAATGATTCAGCCACTTTGAAAACTGTTTGGCAGTTACCATATGACCACCAGTTCTATGCCTGCTTACTTAAGAGAAAAACATTTTTACAGAGACCTATACACAAATTTTCTTAGCAGCTTTATTTATAACAACAAAAATTGGAAGGAGCCAAATATGTCAAGAGACGAGTGAGCAAATAAATTGTAGTATATCCATACAGTGGAATATTTAGTCACTTCACTCAGTCACGTCCAACTCTTTGCAACCCCATGTACTGCAGCACGCCAGGCCTCCCTGTCCATCACCAACTCCCAGAGCTTGCTCAGACTTAACGTCCATTGAGTTGGTGATGCCTTCCAACCATCTCATCCTCTGTCGTCCCCTTCTCCTGCTACCCTCAGTCTTTCCCAGAATCAGGGTCTTTTCCAATGAGTCAGTTCTTTGCATCAGGTGGACAAAGTATTGGAGTTTCAGCTTTAGCATCAGTCCTTCCAATGAATACCCAGGACTGATCTCCTTTAGGATGGACTGGTTGGATCTCCTTGCAGTCCAAGGGACTCTCAAGAGTCTTCTCCAACACCACAGTTCAAAAGCATCAATTCTTTGGCACTCAGCTTTCTTTATAGTCAAACTCTCACATCCATACATGACTGGAAGAACCATAGCCTTGACTAGACAGATCTTTGTCAGCAAAGTAATGTCTCTGCTTTTTAACGTGCTATCTGGGTTGGTCATAGCTTTTCTTCAAAGGAGCAAGCATCTTTTAATTTCATGGCTGCAGTCACCATCTGCAGTGGTTATTGGGGTTCTGACTAGGAAAGGTGCATTTTTGTGATTTTGTAACATATCTTAGTAAAATTTATTTTTAATTAAAGGAACACTCCTTTTGTATTGAAGGTAGAACAATGGATTCTGGTTTTTTACCCTTTTATTAGGTCACTTTGTCAAAGACCTTAAAATCATCACGCTTTGTTGTGTGGTGTAGTTTTCCTTAAAGTTCACCATATAAATGAGGTTTGGTTCTTGTCTTAATGCAACTTAAGAGGTAGTACAGAGTAGGGAACAAAGCTTAGGAGCCAGCCAGATACTCATGCGCTTACAGCTAGGAGTGAGTAAATCCCTTATGACTCACTCCTAGCTGTATGAATATAGACATGTGATTTCATCTCCCTGAGCCTGTTACACATAAACTGTAGGTAAGTAATGATGCCTGTCTCTTAAGAGTGGTTGTGCTGGTGAAGTGAAAAACCTCTATAAAGTACCGAGCTGAAGCACCTTGCGCATAGTAGGCATTAAAAGGGTAATAAGGGAGTGATAAGAGAAGTATTAACACAACATAGTTACCTGTATTGCATTTTCTAATAGCCCTGTTGAAGTTTAGTTAGAATGCAGTTTTGCCACCTCTTTCCATTTAGAAATACTTCGAAAAATATCTCTGGGTTTGGGGCAGTAGAGAGAAAATTGAAGAAATCTGGATAAAACTTTTTCCAGCGTGTTCCATATGGTAGCTCTCTGCTGACCATTCTTGAGCATTTCACCTGCTTGCTTTGGATTCATGCCCTTTCCCCGCTGTGAATACCCTCCACACTTTTCATCTCTTCACATCTTATCCTTGCTACTTGTGTAGTGATTTGTCCAAGATTGATGTCTTCTATGACATTCCTCAACTCCTTCCATAATCTGATGACGTGCATATCTTTATTGCTGATTTGGCCCTTGTCTGCTGGCTTTATTGATAGTTACCTTTTCAGATATCTTTTGTCTGTTTCACCTCATGGCAGGAACAATTTTTAATTAAACATTTTTCATCTAGCTAACAACCAAAGTGATTAAGACTTGTATAATTTGAAATCAGGTCTGGATTTGCATTCCAGCTTGTCACTTATTGTGACTGAAGGCAAATTACTTCACGTCTCCAAGCCTCAGTTTTCTCATCTGTGAAATGAAAATAACAGTGTCTACTTCGTTATTTTAAAGATTAAATGAGTGTGTGGAAAGTACCTGACACATTTTGACATTAAATTACTGTTTTCGTTGATTCATTGATACTGATTTTTGACTTCAGTTTCCAGGAATATGGGTCTACAGGAGCAGCCCATGCTGATAGTGAATATGAGAGAAGAATGATGTCTGTATATAATCATGTCCTGGAGGAGGTGGAATCGCTCAATCGGAAATACACCCCTGTTTCTTACATGGCAAGTCGCATTGGTTTCATTGAGGTTTTATTATGTGGAAGTGAGTTTTTGTCTGTCTCTGGCGCTTACTGTGTTGTGACTTCAGCACGTTAACCTCTCTGCCTGTTTTGTAACAGGGTTAGTACAGTACTTGCGGCATGGTAGTTGTGAGGATGGTAATCTGTGAAAGCTGCTACTTAACACATCTGTAGTGGCCACGTAGTCACACAAACATGTCAAATCTGCTCTACCAGAACGCAGATGAAACTATTTTTCCCCCTTTTTAAACTGTTTAACTGAGATTGCAGTTGTTCTCAACCTTGGCTACACTCTAGAATCACTTTGGAAGCTTTTTAAAAAATACATCAATATCCAGGCCCCACCACAAACCAGTTATCTTTGAATCTCTGCGAGGCCCAGACATTAGTATTTGTAAAAGCTCCCAGGTGATTCTATCATGACACAAGGGTTAAAAACCACTGGTCAATTAAAACAGAAAGAACTGGGCTTATTATCTGACTGTCAGTAAATCAGTTCCTGCCAGGCGATGCCAGTGCTGTCCTTTAGTACACCTGGCCACTTAGCCTGCTGAATCTCTGGTGCCTTTGGTTCTGTTGAGCACCTGCTCTTTATCCCCTGACTTTGCAATCACAGAAGGCACTTGACACTCTTACCCAGATTTCCTCCTCCCTGTCTGGCCATTTCTCCAATGTCATATTCAACTCAGGTTCCTATAAAAAAAATAGACATAGTACCTTAAGCAATGGCCATTTTCTCAGAGTTCTGCAGGCTGAGAAGTCCAGAATCAGGGTGCCAACCAGCTTGTTTCGTGGTAGGGCTCTCTTGCTAGCCTGCCAGCTGCTTTCTTGCTGTGTCCTTAGGAATTGGAGGGAGAGGAGGCTCTGATGTCTTTTTCTCTTCTCCCGTCACGGGGACCCCACCCTCATGTCCTCATCGAAACTTAATGACTTCCCAAAGGCCCACCCTCAAATATCAGCACATTGGGAGTTAGGGCTTCAGCATGTGGGTCTGGACCCAGCAGCACATTCAGCCTGCAGCACCGCCTTTGAAATTCACACCCTGGAGGCGTCCCTTGTGCTGCCCACACCCTTGCGCTGCCCACACACTGGGTGCTGATTCCCTGTAGCTCTCTTCTGTCTCCTGCTCTCCTCATTCTGAACTCGTCATTCATCAAGTGTTTTAGAAAAAATTGACAGGATGTGTCATTAAAGAGTCAGATTAGATATCAAGGTTAGAGACTCTGCTTTACACACTGCTTTCCACGTTAGATTGTCAGTATGTATGTGCTGAATTGAAATGACATAGGTAGCTGTTTGATACTGAAATTGGTTGCTAAGGACGGTTGTAAAGATAATCTTTGTAGGAAATAGACATATTTGTGTGAGACATTGGTTAAAATATTTTCGTATTTCCTCTAAGCTCCACCCTAAGAAGTTAAATAAATGCCACACAGTAACTTGAGTTTGATACATTTGAACCCACTGAATATAATGGAAGAAATGGGAATTTTCTGCTCAGTAGGTGTGCAATGTAAGAGAAGACCCCTTGGGTCAAGTTCTACTGCTGCCAATCAGCAGATCATGATTTGAGGCAGATTTCTAATATCCTTTTCTGTGATATGGAAAAATATCTACCTCATAGAGTTTTTGTGAAGTTTAAGTGAGATAATGCCTAATGCCTATCACATTGTCTGGCCCAGCATAAAAGGAGTGGTTACTAAATCTTGATTCCCTTTCCAAATTGTCTTTTATAGATTTGGTACTTTCTGAACCCAAAATTCAGTTCAACAAGTATTTATTGAATCCTAGGAATAGAAAAATGACAAAGAGGATCTTCCCTCAAGTTGTCCATAGTCTGATAAGAAAGAAAGATTCTGTAAGCAAATACAGTTCCTGTGCAGTGATGGAGCTCTGTGCAGAGTAGAGCTGCGGCACAAAAAGGAGAGTAATTCACGCTGAAGGGTGGGGAAAGCAGGTGAGGTGCGAGCCAGAGAGAAGATGAGCTTGCATGTGGGTTTTCCAGGCAGGTACGGAAGTGTGGAGAATGCGAGGCAGAAGACGGTATGTTCTAAAGCAGAGGCAGAAAATAGCATGATGTCTCCTGGGAACAGTGTGTTACTGCTGCAGTATAATGCCCAGGCTCGGGACTAGAGAGGTGGTGGGCAGAGGCCAGATGACAAAAGGCTCTGAACACAGTCTTCAGGAGTTTGGACCTTATCCCCTAGGCAGTGGGGGCCCTCTTTAGGAATTTTACATGGGGGTGGGAGAGAAGTGGTTAAGCTAAGACTGTACATTATGGCTCTGTAGAAACAGAACAGGTCGTGGCCTGGAGGGCAGGGAATTAGAAGAGTGGTTACAAGACTCCTGCAGTTATCCAAAGTAAGGGCCACACGGATAAAATGGGAGGAAGAATGAGAAGAACAGATACATAAAGAGTGTTCAGGTGTAATATTTTCAAGGCTTGGTTTTGTTTTGTTTACTTTAAATCAGATGTGAGAGGATGCAGACATGACCTCTGTGTTTCCAGCTTAGAAGACCCTGTGCACAAGTGGTTGATACTTTACTGAGACAGAATACAGAGGGACAGTGGGAGAGGTGAAGGTTTTGTTTGTAAACCTGTCAAACCTAGACAGTTGGATAATAGGTCTGGTGTCAGAAGGAGATAGACTGCGATGCATGGAAGTTGTCATGACATAGAGATTTTTCATGTCCTGGGAGTGAAGAAAATTGCCTGTGAAGAACAAGTGGACCGAGAAGACAAAAGGACTGACGTGTCAACACTGAAGGAACAAGCAAAGGAAGAGAATCTTAGGGCAGAAGATGGGAGAAGGGAGCAGGCAGAAACAGTGAGGGCAGGGGCCGTGAAGGGGCATTTCATGGAAGAGGACCATTGTCAGGTGCCGCAGAAATGTCAGAAAAATCCAAAGGCTGAAAAGTATTGGGTTTGCAATGAAGAGAGTATTGGAGATGGACTAGTCCTCCTAGCAGGTTACTAACCATGCCGTGTGGTTATCATACCATGGGATATGAGATGTGATTTCACATCTCCAGACTGGCACGTTGACAGTTACCTGCAACTACATACCTCTGGGGTGGGCCCAGGGGCTGTAAATCTCTGACCTCAGCAGGAGTGATTGACAGATGTATGAGTTCCTAAGTGTTATCTCTGGTAACCTGCTTGGTGTGTACTTTCGTAATAATCATGAACATTTGAAGTTTTAAACTTCCTCCTGAAAGTAACTATTCATTGATGAAATTTGGAAATTTATTTTCACTTCATTTTCCTTTTTTTTTCCCCCCAGCATACAGCATGCCTCTGCAATGCCATCATCTCTTTGCTGAAAGTTCCTCTTTCATTTCAGAGATATTTTTTCCAGAAACTTCAGTCTACCAGCATCAAGGTAATATAGGATGAACACTCAGGTTTAATGTAGTTTAATACTTTCTTCTGAAGATGACAGGGAGCAGAACTCTGTTTCGGGATCTTACCTTTGGTTTAGATAAAACTTACACTCTTCAGTTGTAAGCCTTTCCTTCATCAACTGATTTAGGAGTTAAACCTTCTCTCCTTTCTTACCTGACAGCAGCCAATGCAGTGTGATAGGCATTTGGGTACCTGAAGTTCTGACCTGTCTTCAAGAATGATTTGAGTGGTATTCATCATAGTAGCCCACAAGGATCTTGAGCTGAATCCATGTCTAATCAGCCTGTTCAGACCCAACTTAGAATGAATCAGGTCCAGTGAAACATTACCAGCCCTACCTCCAGAGCATTTTTTTCTGTGAATAACAAGTTTTGAGGAGCTGGTCAGTGAGTAAGCCACTCAAAATTTAAAAGCTGTTTTGATTCAAAGAATGAAATTGTTGGGAAAGAGGGGAATTGTCACTTTGAAGAGATTCCCTGGATTATCCGTATCAGTAAATGTCTTCAGCGTACTTTTGGATCCATTTGAATGTTTTTGACTGCACATGATAGAACATTCCATTTCAGAATGACATGAATAATAAGGAAAATTGATTATCTAGATAAGAAGTCCTAAAGGCACCATGTCTCCAGGGTTGATTAGTTTAATGGCTCAACAACATTATCAAAAAGATCCAATTTCTTCCCTCATTTTATTTAAGTAAGATTTGAGCTTTCTATAATTAAAGTGTATTTAGGATTCTTAATATGTTTTTGAAAGAAAAACTAGTGAGGTTAAAAATGTCTTTGGCTTAAAAAAAATTTCATTGGAAATTGACTTTTTTTTTTTTTGGAAATTGACTTTTATACCATGGTGACTTGGTGGTGTATGTAATCCTAGAATTTTGGAGTCATTTGCATTTGCATTTAGTCTATTTAAAATTACCTAAGGCCAAAGAGACAGCAACTGGACATGAAAATTTCCATAGTGCATTTCCCTGCTGGAGTTGGTTCATTGTCAAAGAAGTGCCCCACCTCATAAATTGGGAGAGAGAGAAGGGCCCTTACTGTTCTCTAATCCTCTGTTCCCCTCTGTTGGGGGTAAATTCAAATAAACAAAAATTGGTATTTTAAAAGAGGCGCTGGGGATAAGGAACCGTAGACTTTAAAGGTACAACTGTCTGGTCGTCCCAGCAGTCAGGTCATTAAAGGGGGATGTGTGTCTCTGTGTGCAAATACCATTTTAATCTGTGATCAGCGAATGGCACAGGTGTGTTTGTTGGAAGGAAGCTTGCTTTCGGTTGTGAGCATTCATTTTGGTGTTGGCTTTCCAGCTTGCCCTGTCACCGTCCCCCCGGAACCCTGCAGAGCCCATCGCGGTCCAGAATAACCAGCAGCTGGCACTGAAGGTAGAGGGGGTCGTCCAGCATGGGTCTAAACCCGGACTCTTCCGCAGAATTCAGTCCGTCTGTCTGAACGTGTCCTCCACACTGCAGAGTAAATCCGGGCAGGACTACAAGGTAATGTAGAAAAGAGGCAGAGCTGTGATGCAGGTTTTATCAACTCACTGATGGAAGTTTTCCATGGTTAAGCAGACAGTACTTCACCTTCCAAAGGACACAGATGGACATAAGTTAAAAGCACGTATTGTGGTGTGAGGGAGCTAATCAGCAACACTTCTCTTTTCCCTGCATGAACCAGTTGACAGACAAAGCATCCAGGCAGTGGAGTGTCACCCCTGTTAGAGCTGGAGGAAGCTAACTCAGTTCCTGGCAGCAAGGACTGCCTAGCCTTGTAGCTCTGAATTGCGTTCTCCCACCAGCCTCCACCACTGGAGAAGGCAATGGCACCCCACTCCAGTACTCTTGCCTGGAAAATCCCATGGACGGAGGAGCCTGGTGGGCTGCTGTCTATGGGGTCGCACAGAGTCGGACACGACTGAGCGAGTTCACTTTCACTTTCACTTCACCAGCCTCCACCAGTACATACAAGAGCCTGCCCCGTGAAACTAGGAGGAGCAGTACCCTGAAGCCCAAAGGAGAAGGGAGGGAGAAGGTGCTTAGCACCCCAAGTCCAGCCCCCACCCCACAACCTACCAATCGGTAGCATTCACCTTCTCCCCTAGACACAGGTACTGTTCATCTAATGAAAGGTCCCTCCACATGGAGGGAAGCATCAGGAGTGGGGAATAACTTCTCCCTAACCCTTTGACCCCAAAAGAACACATCTGTTTATTTTTCCTTTAAGTAAATGGTAGCATGTTCAAAAAAAAAAAATTACTATATTGATATGCAATGATCAGATGAAGTAAAACCTCTTGTTAAGGATTTAGACTTAGGAATGTGCTGCTTTGAGAAATCATGAGGTAGATTAGCCAAAATCATGCTTACTTTGTTAGTCAAAGCTGAGATTCTGAATCTGTGCCCATGAGACACCAACGTTCCAAATGTAAAATGTTCTGTCTTTATAGACATCTCTTGCCAGTTGCTTGGAGATTTGTTCATCCTAAGTGGAACAAGGAAACAAGTGCGCAGTTGTGTGAACAGAGTTGTTTAAATGCCCAAATGGGTTTATTTGTCGGCGTCCGTGAGCTCAGGTCCAGAGCAAGGCAAATGGGGTATCAGTAAAGATGTAAAATAACAGCCACAGGAAGGTCTGGTGTAAGCCATCACTGCTTGCCTTACTTTGGTGACTCTCTCTCTGGGGGCTCTGTGCCCACCCTGAGAAGGCTCCGTCTTCATTCCCTCTCTCTCTTTTGACTTCCATGGCATAAAACGCAGCACCTTATGTGGCCACTCAGTAGATGTGTGGAGAATAAGGAAAAAATCATTTATTGTGTTTTTAGTACAATTTTCTTATGTTGCAGTGATCTCTGTTGTTACTCACAGAAGATCATAATGAGAATTTACATAGTTAGCTTATCCTTGTTTGCAGCTCTTTGCTCATTTTGAGTTTGAAAGAACAGTGGTGATTTCTGTTTTTCAAAAAACATACATTTAAATCGAGGTCTTTTCATTGTTGACTTTCCTCTCAAGAGACATTGCTGAAAGCCAAGAAGCTGATGTTAACAAGCCAGGTGGTACATGATTGCCTTATAATGTTACTTGTAGTGAGGTTGCAGCTTAAAATGCATCATCCATTTAGAGGGATCAGGTTGCCTCCTAGGCCTATTTCTGGTCCTTTTAAGGAAGTTCTTGTTTGGTGGACATATTCTTTAGGGAAATAAACATCCTACAGAATTTGAATGTGCAAATAAAAAACAAAAAAGGACTTACAGATAACTCTAAGATCTTGAATTGGTTGTCAACTTCATTTCATTAATGTAACATCAGTGTCTTTGGAAAACTGACCTCGTGATAACTGCCTGCAGAGACCCAAAGCTTCAGGGCACGTTTATATAATTAATCATACAACAAAAACATAGAGAAATCAGGTCAAATATTCATTCTGATTACCTCTATATGCATTCTCAGAATTAGTGTCACTCTTGACGTACTTCGTCTTGGGTACAGATAAGGGTACATCCACAGGTGTTATTCTGTTCTGTGAAGGACAGAGGTTTGAATATCTAGCTAAATAAGTGAACCAATGTGTTCATAATATAGTAATCAATATGTTTCATAATATATTATACTGATAGTCTGAACAAGACACTGATTTGTTGGGACTTCCCTAGGAGTCCAGTGGTTAAGATTTCACCTTCTAAAGCAGGGGGTGCAGGTTCGATCCCTAGTCAGGAAGCTAAGATCTCACATATCTTAGGGCCAAAAACCCAAAACATAGAACAGAAGCAATATTGTAACAAATTAAAGACTTTAAAAATGGTCCACACCAAAAAAGAAAAAATCTTGAAAAAAAAAAACAGTCAATTTGTTAAAGGAGGAATCACTACTAGCTAGGATTTGGAGAAACTATATATTTACTCAGCATTATGTTGTTCTTCTGTCTTCTAGATTTTAAACTCCCTGAAAAAGATGTTTGCATCCTCTTTCTTTAGAATATCTCTTCACAGGGTAAAGAAAGATGGAAATTGGGTTGGGGTTAATCTAGCAAGTGTATGGGGAAGAGAACTTTCTCTTTTATCCTCAGGGTCTCCAGCTGGGCCTAAGATTGAATTGACATGAAGGCAGATTAACAGGAGAAAAGCACGCCAGTTTTATTAGCATTTTACATATATGTGGGCGTCTTCACAGAAGAATGAAGACCAAAGAAGTGACCAGGACAGAAAACTTAAATGCCTTTTTTTAGACACAAACAAAATATTCTTGACAAAATGACAAGACAGAGGGGTTTGGGGCTAGAGGCAGTAAGTCAAGGAGACTGTAAGGCAGGGAGATGTCTTGGGACAGTGCGGGGAGACCGTGGAAGGTGAGGGTTCTCTTCAGAGGCTGGTTTGTGCAGCTCCGTTTCAGTGATTCCCAGGCTCTGCTGCTAAGGATGGTCTTCTGTTCCCCGTGCAGGGAGGTTCCCTTTCTCATGGAGAATTTGACGTGTGTTTTAGGTTAAAGAAAGGAGTGTGTGGGGCAGGTCAGAAAGCCCTTTCTGTATCTGTTGTTTTTCAGGTACCCTTAACTGCCTCAGCAGCCTACTTGGGGTGGCATGTTCTGAACCCCGTCACAAAACAGACGGCCAGCGTGAGAAGGTAGAACGTGAGAAGGTAGAGCGTAAGAAGGTAGAGAGTGAGAAGGTAGAGGCAGAGGCAGCCCCTTCTGCTCAAGGACAGGGAGGAGGCATTGTCGCCTGATGATGGAGCGTGGAGGCCCTGGAGTCAGCCTGCCGGGGTTCAGATGCCTGCTGCCCCGCTCGTTAGCTGTGTGACCTTGGAGAAGTTACTCAACCTCCCTGCCTCAGTTTCCTCATTCATGAAGCATGGATCGTATTAATACCTTCCTCTTGGTTGTTTGCAAGGGTTAAACAGTGCTCTCTTATCACCAGGGCTGGCTCACAGCATGCCCCTCTATGCGTGTCAGCTGTTGCTCTCATTTAACAATGTTTTCATTCCAGATACCCATTGACAATATGACCAATGAGATGGAGCAGCGGGTTGAGCCTCATAACGATTACTTCAGTACTCAGTTTCTGCTGAACTTCGCCATTCTTGGCACGCACAACATCACGGTGGAATCTTCTGTGAAAGACGCCAACGGTATCGTGTGGAAGACTGGTCCCCGCACTACCATATTTGTGAAGTCCCTGGAGGACCCTTACTCCCAGCAGATTCGCCTACAGCAGCAGCAGGCCCAGCAGCCGCTACAACAGCAACAGCAGCGAAATGCCTACACGCGGTTTTAGCCACGCAGCCGACGCACTGCAGACTTCCCAGGGACGGATCAGTTGGGCGAAGATAATTTGCTTTTTCTTATGGATTAAGATATGAACGTTGGAATGCGGAATCCATTTATTCATCGGTTTCTGTAATGTAACATTCTTGGGGAAAAAATTTTTTTTTTCCTTAAAAATTTAGTTTGAGAAATAATTGGGGTCCTAACCAGAAAGATTTTTATTTTTTCCTGACTTCTTCTCCCACCAAGCCCTTCATCTCATCTTTAACACTTTTGTTGTTTTGCTGTGATTGCTTTTATTGTGGCTGAGCCTTTTCTTTTTCTTTCAGGAAAAGTCACATATTGGGATCGTTGAATTACTAAATTTGACTGCTTTTCTACCAAAACATATCACTTGCTGCCTGACATAGACCTCTAATTCTGAGCTGGGCCTTGGGAAATCCTAGTTCTGATCAGTAGGTGCTGGGTTTACTCAGGGTGTAGAAACAGAGCCCTCCCATAGTTGGTTGGAGTTGAAAGTGTCCCCTGAAACATCTGGTCTTGTGGGTTCTGGGCATGACCAGTCTGGCAGAATTGAAATATCCTGCCGTATTATTTCAACTATTTACCTATCTTTTCCCTGCTAAAGCAATTTTAATTTATTGTTTTAGCATTTAATTGACCCAAACAGCAGCTAACAATTAGATAGAAAGATTGGAAATTAATAATTTGTTTTTTCTAATATGTGTGTGATTATATATACTACAGACTTTTTGTTTATTTCTTAGAGTGAAAAAATCACCCACATTTAGTATCTTAATATTTTAAGTTAGGCGGGCAGATCCTTTCCTTTGATTGGTTAAGTTCTTCTTGGCAAGTTAGGTAATGCTAGACTTGATTGTCTAGAAACTGCAGTCTCTTTATAATACAACCTCAGTGACTTGGAATGCTCAGGGAATAGATGTTTTCTGGTTAGGCCAGAAAACCCCTTTTTTTTTCTGTTTCAATACTGGTTGAAAACCATTATGAAAGTAATAATAATAGACTTTCTTGTCTGAGCACAGTGTCCTAGATGTCATTTAACTGTTCCTTCCTGATTTGGGATCACTCAGTGCTTTGGGATCATGATTTCTAGACATCAGGGATCACAAGATCGCAGACACCGCTGATATGGGCACTTGGGCCAGAAGCTGCTCCCAAGATGAAGCGCAGGGCACATTCCTGGAAGTTTTCTTTTAAAATAAATCTCTCAAATTTCTTTGCTCATCTTGCCTTTTTCTCTTTAAGGTTGATGTTGGCTTAAAGGAGGGGTAGAGTTTAAAGGAAAGAATGAATTTACGGGATTTGTGTGTATGTGTGATGTGATGGGGGGTGGGGGGCGGTGCGCACGGAGCTGGTGAAACTGATTGGCAGGTAACTCGGGTCCCTCTAAGATCTCTTGGCTTCAGGAGCGGTTGTCCCAGCACAGCACTTCTGCCAGTGGCCTGGGCGTTGTCATAAAATGTGTGTAAATCCACCGTGTCCGCTGTACCTGACGTGCTTCAGATGCAGCCCCGATGTACGCAGTGCACCGGTGTGATAGTGCCTCGGAATGCACGCCTGGAGACTTGCCGGAAGAGAATGGGGGTGGGCGCAGACCGCTCGGCCGTCTACCTGGTGTGGTGGAGCCTGGGTTCCCCTGTGAGCGCTGGTGAGTGAGCCCAGTGGCCTGGGCAAGTCATGTCATTTCCCTAGACTTCAGTGTCCTTGTCTGTAAAATGACTGGATTAGAGGGGACCTCTTGACTCCAGTCTGCTGCTGCTGCTGCTAAGTCACTTCAGTCGTGTCCGACTCTGTGTGACCCCATAGACGGCAGCCCACCAGGCTCCCCTGTCCCTGGGATTCTCCAGGCAAGAACACTGGAGTGAGTTGCCATTGCCTTCTCCAATGCATGAAAGTGAAAAGTGAAAGTGAAGTTGCTCAGTCATGTCCGACCCTCAGTGACCCCATGGACTGCAACCTTCCAGGCTCCTCCATCCATGGGATTCTCCAGGCAAGAGTACTGGAGTGGGGTGCCATTGCCTTCTCCGTGACTCCAGTCTAGAGTTCAGTTATCTAAAAGACTAAAGACCAAAAAATGTTCCTTAAATTGGGGAAAATCTTTTTTTTTTTTTAAGTGGCTATTTTTAGAATGAAACTTTACAAAATGAAACTTTCAGGTTTCTGATACCATTTCGAGGCAGAATTGTCCAGAAAAGAAGCAAATTTTGTAAACCAATTCGCCCAATTCCTGTATTTTATGCTCTTTAAAGATAGTCTTTTGATAGCTGTAGTTATAAATGCATTGATCTGGTGTACTATAGGGTTGCTGGCACAATTGGAAAGGAATTACTAAAATAAAAACAAATCTAAATAGTTTGGAGTAAAAAGTAACTCTGTGAAGCAAAAAAAGAGGCTATTTTGTCTGTTAGAATCAGATTTGGGACACTTAGATTTTACGTTTGGTATAATATCTACTGCATTTTTGACACCAACTGTTAAACGGTTATTTAAGGTAAAAGGAAACTTTATAATTTCAACACTACACTAATAAATGAAAACGAATACTCAAGGAGAGATGCAGAAAATTGTGGAAAGATAAACATGCTGGTTAAGAAGTGAACATGTTCCCTGTTAAGAGTAACATAGGACACTGGCCAACTGATCTAGGAAGGCAGGACTGATTTTTCTGTGTTTAGTGACTTTGCAATGTAACCTGCTGGCTAAGAGCCCAACCTCTAGAGCCAGTCCGTCTAGTTCCACATTCTAGCTCTTATCTAGATTGGTGACCTCAGACAAGCTACTCAATCTCTCTGTACCTCAGTTTCCTTATTCCCCAAATTGGGAAGCATAATAATGCTTTGTGAGTTAGGTGTGAGGAATAAGTTAGTTAATATAGAAACAGGGGGTTCCCAAGGAAATGGCAACCCACTCCAGTACTCTTGCCTGGAAAATCCCATGGATGGAGGAGCCCAGTAGGCTCCAGTCCATGGGGTCACTAAGAGTCGGGCACGACTGAGCGACTTCACTTTCACTTTTCACTTGCATGCATTGGAGAAGGAAATGGCAACCCACTCCAGTATTCTTGCCTGGAGAATCCCAGGGACAGAGGAGCCTAGTGGGCTGCCGTCTATGGGGTCGTACAGAGTCGGACAAGACTGAAGCGACTTAGCAGCAGCAGCAGCAGCAAGGAAATGGCAACCCACTCCAGTACTCTTGCCTGGAAAATCCCATGGATGGATGAGCATGGTAGGCTGCAGTCCATGGGGTCGCAAAGAGTCAGACAAGACTGAGCGACTTCACTTCACTTCACTTCTGGTGGGCTGCTGCTGCTGCTAAGTCGCTTCAGTCATGTTAGGATTAAGCACTTCTACTGCAAAGATCTGGGTTCCAATACCTGGTCAGGGAACCATGCCACATGCTACACACACCCAAAGTACACATGGCCAAAGTACAAAAAAAATTTTTTTAATACAAAATTAACATATGTAAAGCGTTAGTACATGCTTCGCACATAGTAAGCAGATATATTGTTGTTTTAGTTACTCAGTCGTGTCCAACACTGTGACCCCATGGACTGCAGTACGCCAGGCTTCCCTGTTTTTCACCATCTCCCAGAGCTTGCCCAAACCCATGCCCATTGAGTCAGTGATGCCATCAGCCATCTCGTCCTCTGTTGTCCCCTTCTCCTCTTGTGTTCAGTCTTTTTTCAGCATCAGGGTCTCTTCCAATGAGTCAGTTCTCTATATCAGGTGGCCAAAGTATTGGAGCTTCAGCTTCAGCTTCAGCATCAGTCCTTCCAATGAATATTCAGGACTGATCTCCTTTAGGATGGACTGGTTGAATGTCCTTGCAGTCCAAGGGACTCTCAAGAGTCTTCTCCAACTGCTGCTACTACTGCTAAGTCACTTCAGTCGTGTCCGACTATGTGTGACCCCATAGACAGCAGCCAACCAGGCTCCCCCGTCCCTGGGATTCTCCAGGCAAGAACACCGGAGTGGGTTGCCATTTCCTTCTCCAGTGCATGAAAGTGAAAAGTGAAAGTGAAGTTGCTCAGTCGTGCCCGACTCTAAGCGACCCCATGGACTGCAGCCCACCAGGCTCCTCCATCCATGGGATTTTCCAGGCAAGAGTACTGGAGTGGGGTGCCATTGCCTTCTCCAGTGTTCTCCAACACCACCCTTCAAAAGCATCAATTCTTCAGTGCTCAGCCTTCTTTCTGGTCCAGTTCTCACATCCATACATGACTACTGGAAAACCATAGCTTTGACTATACAGAAGTAATGTCTCTGCTTTTTATTACACTGTCTAGGTTTGTCATAGCTTTTCTTTAGTATTTTATTTATTCAAAGTTAAAGTTACATTTCCTCTGCTAGTAAACACGTTTTAAGCTGTCTTCCCTCATATTCAATTCAGATACATTGATTAAGAACAAAATAATGTTGGCCTAAACGAAATGAAATTTCTATTTACTTGTTCAGTCACTGGGTTGCCTCTGACTCTTTGCGACCCCGTGGACTGCAGCATGCCAGGCTTCCGTGTCCTTCACTCTTGGAGTTTGGTCAAACTCAAGTTCATTGAGTCGATGATGCTATTCAACTATCTCATCCTCTCCTGTCCACTTCTCCTTTTTCCTTCAGTCTTTGCCAACACCAGGGTCTTTTCCAGTGAGTTGGCTCCTCAAATTTGGTGGCCAAAGTATTGGAGCTTTAGCTTCAGCATCAGTTCTTTCAGTGAATGTTTAGGGCTGATTTCCTATAGGATTGACTGGTTTGATCTCCTTGCAGTCCAAGGGACAATCTACTATCTTCATCTACTACAGTGCTGTTAATAGTATTAAAATATTTAAAGAAAGGGAATTCTCTAGCAATCCAGTGGTTAGGACTCTGTGCTTTTAGTGCCAGGGCCTGTTTGGGGAACTAGGGTCCTATACGCCATGCAATGAAACCCAGAAAAAGAAAAGATTTTTTACATATTAAAAGTATATAAAGAAAATTATGAAGTACTTTCCAACAATACTGATTGTCTTTAATGTTGATAGCAATAGTATACAGGTTATTTAGAAATTAAAGTACTGTTGTAGTCCAGCTTAAATTGGGAGATCTTGTGATGTGACTTTCTTGCTCAAACCAACCAAGGTAGCAAGTAATTTGCAACTGGAGGCTATCAATCTCTTTTCACACTGAAGTATATAGTTCAGAGAAGAACAGCCAAATAAAATCCTCAGTGTAGGGTCCCAGAGATACCAGTTTAAATTCTAAAGACTTACTTGACATGGATCCTTGGGTAGGTTACTTGATCTTTCTCTGTTGATATATGCCAGTAGTATATTAAGAATAAGGAGGCTCTGTCACTGGGTGTACAGAGTATATGCAGTGCTGTCCTACAGAACTTTCTGTGATGATGGAAGTGTGCCAAGTCTGCCCTATCCAATATAGTCACTAGCCACAATAGAGCTGTTAAGCCTAGAGTAACTGAATCATTTATTACTTTTAATTCAGTTAAACTTAAATAGCCTCATGTGGCTACTGCCTTTAGAATTGGACAGTGCACGAGTAGTAAGGGAAGAAATGACCGACTCAATGGACATGAGTTTGAGCAAGCTCCGGGAGATGGTGAAGGACGGAAGCCTGGGGTGCTGCAGGCCTTGGGGTCGCAAAGAGTTGGACACAACTGAGCAACTGAAAAACAGCAAAGTTTCTGGATACAGCGTCTACATTGGGATTCTTTGATGAACCAAAGCTTTTTCAAAGTGGAAGAGTGTGGATGACGAGAAAGGCATTGGGGGTTTGTGTGTTTGCTTTGCTTCTGATAACACAACACTGTTGCTCAGCCACCCAGCCCTGTTTTCTATAATATGCCCTTGAATTTAGCCTTTATCAGTCACCAACATTAAAAGTATGATGGGAGTACTGAAAAGTCCAAAAGTCTGGTGAATTGGCTTAGATTTCCGACCATCAGCACTCCAGCAGGTTATGGTCTTCCTTTCCATTTCTTGTGCAAGAACACAAAGACCTGGGCTGTGTGTGTGTGTTATTGGCTTAACTAGCATTAGTCCACTGCCCTGTGGACATCCACCGTGTCTCCCAGTCTACTCATTCTATGAGCAAATTGCTCTTGAGTTGTCACTGAAATTTAAACAAAGTCGTGGCTTTTTTCTCTTAACCTACCAAGATGTGGAGTCATTGATTTTCACATTACAATTGAGAATGCTGAATGTGAATTTATTTTTTTTCCAAGTCTATATTTGCAAAACATTTTTACAGTCTGTGTCTTTTCCCTTATCCTGTGTACTCGCCACGTCTCCTAGTTCTCTCCTGCACAGTCATGTTTGTTGTGCAATAATTGTCCTCTTTGCTTATTATTTAGGTCCAGCCTTGGTAAAATGATTTTGGGGATTGTTTTCTTTAGAGATCATGACTATGAGTCTAGCTTTTGTCTACTGATACTTAGCTGGCAGGCTGAGACTAAAAATATTTTTATTGTTGTTTCCAGATAATTTTTTTAGTAAAATTATAAAGATGAGATAATATAAAATGAAACAATCAGGAAGATGAACATCTACCCAGTCCCTCAAAGTCAGATTATAAGCAGAGAAGAAACACTTCTACCTTTTGGTTTTCTCTGGAGATTTCGTTTGTGGGTTTTTGTGAAGCTTATTTGCAGCTTCCCTGGTGGCTCAGTGGTAAAGTCGCCTGCCAATGCAGGAGATGCGGGTTCCATCCCTGGGTGAGGAAGATCCCCTGGAGGAGGGCATGGCAACCCGCTCCAGTATTCTTGCCTGAAGAATCCTATGGACAGAGGAGCCTGGCGGGCTACAGTCCATGAAACTGCAGAAAGTCCAACGTAACTTAGAGACTAAACAACAATTTGCAGATTATTTGTATTTTAAGGAAAACTATTTAGAAGACTGTGACAAGTAAAATGGAACTGAGTTAGACTGAGAAGTTATGAGAAGGTATTTGTTTAATTTTCCTGTTTCCCAGGATCATGGAAGGTGAAAGTCAGCCGGGCTGCCTCCATGTCCACCGCTCTCACCCTGTCCCGCCCACTGGAAGCAGCAAGGCCAGTGATGCCTTCTCTTTACGTGTCGTCTCACCCTGAGGAGAGGAGCGAAGTGATGGTGAATTGCTAACGCTGTGTCCCCCATCCTTGCGTTGCCCTCCCCACTCCCACCCCCAGCAAAAGCAGCAGGTCCTATGATCAGCAGGGTTAGTTCTGAAATCTCCCCAGCCCCCTCCCCACTTGACCAGAGAAGTAGATGAAAAGCCTACTGTAGAAGCGCTAGTTGGAGAGGGGGCTTTGCTGGGTGATCCTGACAATGCCAGGCCCTGAACTGGGGTGGGAAATGCAAAAATCTGACAGAACGCTCAAGCAACTTGCAGACGCATTTGACAGAAAAGGCCTATTTTTAGAAAATGTGGAGAGGCCATTATAAAAGCGGTAGAGAGAGCACAAAAAATGCAGTTCTGAAATTCTAGTAGCACCCTCCCTTACATGTAACGGGGCAGGCTCTTAGGTAATTAGAAACTGACCTTCATCTGGCATTTTCTCCTATTCTAGCACTTGGAATGCAGTGTCCCTTCCTCCTCAGGGAGCCTCTTTTTGACGTCATCAGAGACAATTGGGTACCTGCTACTTGGAATTCTGCCAGAGGAACAAAAGAACCCTTAGAACAAAGACACACCCCTAAAGTGTGAAGTTAATATTTAGCCTCGAGGAGACAGGAGCTTATACTCAGAATTAAGAACTGTCTCCTGTTGCAGAAACTACTGCTGCTTCTGGCCAAGCGGATGGAGGACATGAACCCTTGAATAGCACATTTTTCAAGGTATCGGCATTAGGGAGAAATGACTGTAATCACAGAATCACTTAAGCAAGATCAGCTCTATCCTACTTAGCGGTTACAGTGTCCCCTGGGGATGCTCCCGAGCGTATTAGCCCTGCCTTGAATTGTCTCTCAGGGAGTGAGTGCATCTGGAATCTCCTTGAGGGCCCTTTGCACAGGAGAGGGCTCATGGCTCTTGGTGTCTGTCCCAAGCCCCGTCTACCTCTGCCGTCTCTCACACCGACCAGGTTAGCTGATGGAAAGCACTTTTTCTTTGGTCCTGAGCTCCAAGGTAACTCAGCTGATATCACAGGGCCCTGCAGCTCAGTCAGCAACATTTGTCCATTTGTCTGAGCTGGAGTTCGTGAACTCAGATTTCCCAATCTATGCAAAAGACACAGCCAACAAAGACACAGTTTTGGAAATGGGGCCTTTTATGTATTCACCAAATGTTGATTGAACACATACAGGGCAGCAGGAACTGGGAATACAATCATGGACAACCTCCCTGGGTTCACGGCCATGCCACTCCTTTCTGCACAGACCGTGGGAGGGGAGGCAGCGGGAAACCCACTCTGGCCTTGATTATGTTGGATGGGCCTGCGCTTCCTCGGTGGTCAGTCATTTTCTCCAGTGCAGGGGGAGAGGAAGGTGTTCAGACACCACCATCCAGGTCAGAGTCACTGCTATTTCCTGTGTGGACTTTGAGAAAGCTCGCTCAGCCTGAGCGTCTTATCCTTGGCATCTAACCATCTTCCAAGTTCACTAAGCCTTTCCTTACATCCCAACTAAGCCTCTCACGGCAGTCTTAACCTCCTGCTTCAGTTCTCCTTGTTGGAAGGGATGAAAAGCTCCCCAAAACCTTGGTCATGGGAAAAAAACTTTAATCAAAATGCATTCTCCCTGACCTCAACTACACCACTTTGAAAAACCCATCCGCCCCTCCAGACCCAGCAGAAATCCCAGCCCTGATTCCTCCAGCCAGACCTGGTGCTCTCTCTGCCTCCCATTTGTGACCAGGATCAAACCCAGTCTCGTGTATGTTCTCCTGCCTGACCCTTGGGGCTGGCATGAACGTGACCAAACGGTGACTAAAGTTACCATGTCCCGTTAATGTTCCATGCCCCACATCAGCCCCCTGGCTATCCTGTGTCTGTTGACTCTCATAACATCTCTTTGAGCCGTGGCTTCTTCATCTGTGAAATGGGATTAATACTTACCAGTTGAAGAGTTATGAAGACTAATGGTAATAAATAATACAGGGACAAAACCAGCTGCTGGAAGGCCCACCAAATATTGGTTGGCTTCTGCATTTATGATGGAGTGGCTGGTGTTGCCTGACGGCCTTGAGAATACCAGGGAAAGAAATGTCAGTCTTATAAAAACAGGTTTCAAAACATTCTGCCTTAAAGATGATGAGGACTTAAAGGGACTAAAATTTCTCAGACTCAAGATGAATTTATGCTTTTCATGTGGGCGGACTTGAAGACATTTACACCTGTCAGGCTTCTCTATCAACACAAACCTTGAGCCCCTGGGGAAGGGAAAAAATTGGAGACGTGTCTCCAGCTTCTCTGTCATTCAGACTTGTTTAGCAATTGCAAAATAAATGGGCTTATATCCAGATTTAGTCCTTCCCAACCAACTATTGGGCATAAGCCCCATAATTCACCAGATACTTCCCACCCGACCCAGACTTCCCTACTCACAAGGTTTTCGAGAGTTAATCATCACCCACAAACATGCAACATGAAGCTAGGAGATTTATGGATAAAAAGCAGGAAGATGTTTAGGTTGGGTATAAAGAAGAACTTGATGAACTGTGAAAATAATTAAATACTAAAGAAAGCGTTTGGACTATCCTGTCCAGCCAACAGCCTCATTGGAGGCAGGGTGATGGACTGTCTGAAATCTTGGTCCCACTCCATCAGCGGGATCTCTTACAAGTGGCAGACTCCCGGGGGGTGTGAAGGTTCTGCCTGGGGGACCTGGGGTGTGGCCCAACTCCCCACCAGCACATGCCCTCCGGACAGAGGGCTCAGGCGTGGCTGCAGATATAAATAACCCTCTCATGACTCTTTCTGTCCTTTGAGCAAATGCCTCTGGCCACTGTCCAGCATGGGATCAAGGGAACAGAACAGGAGAAGCGAGAGGAAGTTGGGGGAGAGGATGGGGATGGGGTGGGCTTGACAGCAGAGAGGAGAGGGATGGTAAAGAGGTTCTGTTTTCTCTCACCTCCTAAGTGTGTCTGTGTGTGTTCGTGTGAGATGTGTGTCCAGAAGGGAAGAGAAGAGGGGAGACTGTGCTTCACAGTGTTCCCTCCCTCCTATTTCCATTACTGTCCTAGTTCACAGCCTCCTTGAATCTTCCTGGAATATCACTTTCACTTCCTGTTTTTCCTGCTGCTACGGTCTGCCTCCTCTGAGTCATCCTTACTTCCCACTGCTTCCCAGTTCACCCATCTGCTCCAAAATCTTTATTCCCATTGGCTTCCCTAAATAGCCCAGATTCTTCGGGCTTTGTGCTCAGTCTCTAAGTTGTGTCCGACTCTTTGCAAACCCATGGACTGTAGCCCACCAGGCTCCTCTGTCCATGGGATTCTCCAGGCAAGAATTCTGGAGTGGGTTGCCATTTCCTTCTCCAGGGGATCTTCTCCACCCTGGGATCGAACCCACATCTTTTTCTTAGCAGGCAGATTTTTTACCACTGAGCCACCAGGGAAGCCCCTCAATATATCTGAAAAGACTGTCCATGGTGAGACCCTAGCCAGGCAGCCAGGCCTCACCTCTTGCCACACTTCCATGTATGTCCCGGCCTGTAATAAAATTAGCTTCCTGGGCCTCCATGAGCTCGGTTTGCACAGTCTCACCATCATGACTGTTCATACTTTCCCACCACCTGAATACCCTTCTGCTTCACTGACACCCCTGTCCGTCCCTGAGTGTGCTGGCTCTCTAGCCAGGCACAGGTCTCCCCTATGTCCTGTATCATGTTCAGCCTTGTGGGGAGCAGTTAGGCTGCCTGGCCCTCGGGGCCGGCATAAAGGTGGACAGATAGGGGCCAATGTGACCGTGCCCTACTGATGAGGACGACAGCTCCCTTCACAGTCCCACCCCTCGTGACTACCCTCCAGCCTCCAGCCCTGGTTCACACCCCTGCATGGGGCAATCCTGACTACTCTGCCTGCTGACTCAGTGTTCACCCCAGAGACAAGGCGTGTAGGCAAGCGCAGTGTCAAGGCAGGAACACAACCCACTGGCATTGCAGGGGCCTGGTAGGGGCTTGGAGTGCAGCTCAGGCTCTGATCTGAGGCAGGGGGATGGAACCAGAGCCTAGACTCACTAGAAAGAAAATAGAAAAAAAAAAAAAAGGACCATTCATCTGTCTTTAGACACCTCCACTCTCCTCCAGCACCAGCCTTCTGTTGATCAGAATTTGGAATGTGTTGTTGCTCTTGGGGATTTGGGTTTCACCGTTGCCAGCCAACTCCTTCCCTGTCCACCTTCTTCCCTCCTTCCCTTTCTCTCCCTCTGCCTTCCTCTTTGCAGGTCTGACTGAGTACCCGTTATATTCAAAGCACTGCAGCAGGGAGCATCCTGGCTCTAAGGAAGCTTTGGTCGGTGGTGGTCACGTATGTCGGCTTGATCCTTGCCTGTGCACAGGGTCAAGGTGCTGAGGTGCCACCGGGGTAAGACTTGAGCGGTCCACCGCGTTGTCCTAATAGACTGAGCTCGTGTGTAAAGAGCTGCCTGAAAGAAAGACCCTGGGGGCGGAGGGGGCAACGGAAGATGCCTCGGAAGACACAGGCCAGGAGAGGACACGGAGGCGGCCGTGGGTTCTCACCGCTCCCATCCAGCCTGGCTCCGGAGCCGGCGGCGGGCAGACCCGTCTTGCCAAGTCCCACGCCGGTGCCGTCACTCCTCTGTGGGTCACCTGTGAGGTTTCTGCCAGCTCGTGTTTTCCTGTGGCCTCCCGCCCCCATCTGCTTTCATCTACAGCTTCTACCCTGTGAGCTCTGGACCACAGACTCCCTTCGGATGGCTGGACCTGTGATAAGTAACCTTGGGGGTCATCCAAGACTATGTTTTTTTTTTGCTATAAGTACCGACAATAAAAAAAAGAACAGCCCAGCTGAGTTCCTGCCCAAGGTTCCCTGAGCTGCCCTTACATTCTTATAATGCAGTGAAATACTCATCTTTATGCTTTTCTTTCTCTGAACATTGCCCAATGTTCAGAGGGATCTGTAGTGCCCTAAGGAGAAGTGGAGGGTTAAAGCAATATGCCAAGACAAAACAAAACAACCCAGTGTCCCGTTTTTTAACATCCAAAATGAGATACTGAGAATAAAAAGGGATAGCATTTCGTCTATAAAAATAGAAGGGAGAAAGAACAGTGAGATAACCACGGCTGCTGCTGTTGACCTTCTTATTGTTCCCTGAACCCCGAGGCATTTCACACCTCCGGGCCCTTGTCAGCACTTGGCATTCAGTGTGTGATGCTGTTTCCCCCTGGGTTCTGCTTAGCAAGCTCAGTCCACCTCTGAAGACTTATCTGGCTCGAAAGTATTCCTTTCCAAGAAGCTTTCCCTTAAAGTCCCACAGGGCTGGGCGCTACCCTAGCCTTCTTCTGGGCTACTCTCTGCTTACTTATATATACCTCCCTGCTTACATAGCTGTCCTCTCTTCTGTCTAGACTGTGAACAACTGGCAGGAGGACTGGGAGTTTATCTTCGCATGCCTGCTGTCCAGCATGGTGCCCAGCACACAGTCGGCAGTCAACCAAGCTGAATTACTTAATGCAGAATTCAGTTTCTAATGACGTAGCCTAACTATAGCTTCTGGTCCTAGGAGCCTAGCCACTGAGAACTAATCATAAATTCAAGCAAAACCAGTGCTGGACATTTCTGGTCCTCAACTGAATCACTCAGCTGCTTAGGTGACCCTAAGTGATACTGCAAAGGATGCAGCACTCTGGCAGCCTAAGAATTCTGTAGTCACCGTCACAGGGATGCCCTTCCTAGACGAGTGGCCTCACCTAGACCCTACAGCCTCCAAGGAGCAGTCAGACCTGGGCTGGGCTCCTCTGTGACCAAGGCAAAGCTTTATCATCACTATCTCTGGTCTTCGGTTTCTGTCTGTTGTGTGGTTGTGGGTCCTAATTAGAAAGCTTTTAGAGGTTCCTGGAAGGACTGTTACTGCTTAGCAGCACAAAGGGTATTATGTCACAGTGGTAGAAGAGCACGGCAAGGAATAATAAGGGCACTTATTCCCAGAAGCACATTGATTTAAACCACAAAAGCTCCTTGGAACAGGGCTTGAGGATTGTAAAAAGCCTGAGCAATCAACAAGCCCTGTGGGAGGGGAGCGTATGCCAAGCTCCCGCTGGAGAGTTCATTTGGTCATGGTTGGCGGCCGGTTGTGTCCCTCAGGTGTTCTCACTTGGGTGAAATTTCCCTGCTGGAAGGAGCCCAGCCCATTTGTGGCTTCCGGGGAGAAGCGGCTGTTAACTTCCACACCCCTGGCATAAGAAGTGAAGACTTGGCCTGAGCATAGCTCAGTTCACTTTTTATCTGTAGGATGAGGACCAGAGAAGGCAATGGCACCCCACTCCAGTACTCTTGCCTGGAAAATCCCATGGAAGGAGGAGCCTGGTGGGCTGCAGTCCATGGGGTCTCGAAGAGTCGGACACGGCTGAGCGACTTCACTTTCACTTTTCACTTTCATGCATTGGAGAAGGAAATGGCAAGCCACTCCAGTGTTCTTGCCTGGAGAATCCCAGGGACGGGGGAGCCTGGTGGGCTGCCGTCTATGGGGTCGCACAGAGTCGGACACGACTGAAGTGACTTAGCAGCAGCAGCAGCAGCAACTCTGTTTGGAGAAGATCGTATTGTTAGACACTTGTCCCAGCCCTTGGCAGAGCCCAACAGAGGCCTGAGTCACCCTCCCAGCTTCAGGCTGTGGTGACGGGACAAGTGGTACCCAGCCCCAGGGCCCCACTGAGGGAGGGCCACGTAAAGTCAGTGCGGTTGGATGGAGACAAGCAAGGGTCAGTGCGTGAATTAGGGTTGACTCCTCACGTTGCTTCCAAGCCTGAGATGCGTGTGTGTGTGTGTGCACATGCTCAGTCACTCAGTCACATTTGACTCTTTGCAATACCATGGATTATAGCCCTCCAGGCTCCACTCTCTGTGGAATTTTCCAGGCAAGAATACTCAAGTGGGTTGCCATTTCCTCCTCCAGGAGATCTTCCCAACCCAGGGATCAAACCCACATCTCCTGCGTCCCCTGCATGGACAGGTGGATTCTTTACCACTGTGCCACCTGGGAAGCCAATGCCATATGAGAGACCAAAAAGAAAGCCAAGAACCGTCAAAGAACACCTACAAGGCGTGGTAGAAAAAAAAACCAATGACTAAAGAAACAGTAGTTAGAGAAGAACAGGAGAACCGGAAAAGTATACTATCATTATGAGCAAAAAAGAGAGCATCGAGGATATGAAGTGTGTAACAATCGTACTGAATATTGTACAGCAGCAATAAGCATCCTGTGTAAACCTGTAGTCTAATTTCCAAGGCTCTCTCAGTTCTTACAAAGCAACAGAATTAGGAGAAATAGGGATAAAGGCAATGCCAAAGAATGCTCAAACTACAGCACAATTGCACTCATCTCACACGCTAGTAAAGTAATGCTCAAAATTCTCCAAGCCAGGCTTCAGCAATATGTGAACCGTGAACTTCCTGATGTTCAAGCTGGTTTTAGAAAAGGCAGAAGAACCAGAGATCAAATTGCCAACATCCGCTGGATCATGGAAAAAGCAAGAGAGTTTCAGAAAAGCATCTATTTCTGCTTTATTGACTATGCCAAAACCTTTGACTGTGTGGATCACAATAAACTGTGGAAAATTCTGAAAGAGATGGGAATACCAGACCACCTGATCTGCCTTTTGAGAAATTTGTATGCAGGTCAGGAAGCAACAGTTAGAACTGGACATGGAACAACAGACTGGTTCCAAATAGGAAAAGGAGTACTTCAAGGCTGTATATTGTCACCCTGTTTATTTAACTTATATGCAGAGTACATCATGAGAAATGTTGGACTGGAAGAAACACAAGCTGCAATCAAGATTGCTGGGAGAAATATCAATAACCTCAGATATGCAGATGACACCACCCTTATGGCAGAAAGTGAAGAGGAACTAAAAAACCTCTTGATACAAGTGAAAGAGGAGAGTGAAAAACTTGGCTTAAAGCTCAACATTCAGAAAACGAAGATGATGGCATCCAGTCCCATCACTTCATGGGAAATAGATGGGGAAACAGTGTCAGACTTTATTTTGGGGGGCTCCAAAATCACTGCAGATGGTGACTACAGCCATGAAATTAAAAGATGCTTACTCCTTGGAAGGAAAGTTATGACCAACCTAGATAGCATATTCAAAAGCAGAGACATTATTTGCCAACAAAGGTTCGTCTAGTCAAGGCTATGGTTTTTCCTGTGGTCATGTATGGATGTGAGAGTTGGACTGTGAAGAAGGCTGAGCGCCGAAGATTTGATGCTTTTGAACTGTGGTGTTGGAGAAGACTCTTGAGAGTCCCTTGGACTGCAAGGAGATCCAACCAATCCATTCTGAAGGAGATCAGCCCTGGGATTTCTTTGGAAGGAATGATGCTAAAGCTGAAACTCTAGTACTTTGGCCACCTCATATGAAGAGTTGACTCATTGGAAAAGACTCTGATTCGGGGAGGGATTGGGGGCAGGAGGAGAAGGGGACGACAAAGATGAGATGGCTGGATGGCATCACCGACTCGATGGACGTGAGTCTCAGTGAACTCCGGGAGTTGGTGATGGACAGGGAGGCCTGGAGTGCTGTGATTCATGGGGTGGAAAAGAGTCGGACACGACTGAGCGACTGATCTGATCTGATCTGATCCGAAAGAACCACTTAGGACAAGGAAAAGGACCTTGAAGAATTCATATATCCCTAAAATCCTGAAGACATAGACTAATACAGAGGTCAAAGCCAGGCTGCAAGTCCCCAGAGCGTACGGCACCACGACAAAGCATAGAGCAGGCAGACAACTGCAAGTTAGTCCTTCTGGGAAACGTAATATCAGTTTAGGAAGGAAGCATGGCTCAACTGCCTTGCCTAGAACACCGGATGAGAGGTTGGAGTCCTAGAAGTACCTGACTCACAACAAACAGTCCAGGGCAAAATTAGAATTGTAAGAATTTAAGGATGAGGTAATGAAGGCAAAGAGTCAAGTCATGACTGAAGCAACTGAGCACACGCTGAAGGCAGCAGCATTTATTACTGTTTCCAAGCATTTGACGAGCAGTGGAAGGAGAGCTTGAAGGACTAATGAAATGGAGTTTTGTTGCTTTTTGTGTTTTTAACTTTGACCTCTCAGTGGATTGAGTGGGTAGAACAGAAATGAGGAAGATGCAAGATAAGAAGAGGATAATTAAGGAGGCAAGAGTCTTAAGCCCACAACAGAAGAGGGAATCAAGATTGTAAGTGGGAAGTTTAACCCCCCCAAAATTGTATTTATTTTTCTAAAATGAAAAGGGAAGAGAAAGTATTAGTAAAGAAGCTGTCCAGGTAAAGAGAATGAAGTTAGGAAGCAATGATTGCTTCATTTTCTCAGAAAAGAAAGCCTCAAAATCATCTGAATGAAAAGAATAAGGTACCTTCCAAGCCCAAGGTACCATGATTTTTACATCTTTCTGTTTACTTCACTAATCCGTACAGACCAGCCTAGACTGGTCTTAGAGACACCAGCTGAGTCAGCCAAGGTCACACATTGAGCAATGGCCAGGCTGAGATGAATAGCTCTGCTTGTGAACCATTATCACGAGCTGGCAGAGATCTTAAGCCTGTCCCAGTGGAAATTTCAAGCCCATACATGCAGTGCCCAATGAGTCAACAGCATACCATGTTGATTTTTAAAATATTCCTTGACAATTCTCGCATCATATAGTTTTGCTGTTAATTCATTTTTAAGATGTTTCGTTGGCCTCTACTGTAGGCGACACACAGTGCCCAATAAGTCCTCTTGGAGAGTATTTATTTCCTTCTCTAATGACATTTCCTAAATGGAAATCAGGAGTGAGAGGCTCTGGGCAGGATGTCCCAACATTCGCCTTCACGGGTGCCAGTCTGTGTCAAATCTCTAGGCTGCCTGCCAGACAGTCTTGTGATTGGACTGGAGAGTAGGAAATCATGTAAAAGTGAAGCAGGCGGAGGCCGGAGGCCAGAGTAGCTTGAGACAGCAAAGAACACAACAGTAAGATGAGCAGGACTAGGATCGGATTTTCCCATGAACACATGGAGGTGGGGAAAGATGAGTGGCCAGCGGGGAGCAGCACAGTGGAGATAGGAGGACTGAGTGTGGGTGTGAAACAAAGGAGGCAGGAAGCTTCCTACAGTTCACCCAGTGACATTTGTCTTAGTCAGGGTTAAGTTATGGAAGCAGAACCACTATGAGTATTATGGAATAAGGAATTTACTATAACAGTCAGATCAGACACAGTTGTGGGAGGAACTGGATAAGGAAAGATCTGAGCGGAGAATCACTGAACAGTCATTCACCAGCCCTGGTGTGTGTGAGCAAAGCAGAGCTCACAAGAGAGAAGAGTCTGGCTGCTGGCCTGGGGCCACCAAGGGGCTGGTGCAGAATCTTCAGAGGATGTTGGCTCTTCGTGGTTACCGCCTCTGTGAGCTGGCGACAAAGCATCTCATGGTGTGTGGTGGGGGTCACAGAGGAGTGGGGAAGGGCAGGGACACACTTGAGCCTGGCTGCACCTGTGTGTCCCCTTCATGAGCTCCAGCCACCAGTGGCCTTGGGAGTGTGGTGGCTACTGCTTCGCAGCTGCCTCCCGCAGCTCACACAACCTCACTTTTGGCCAACTGTCTCTAGAATCAAACAGGCAAGGGGATGCTGGGAAGTACAGTCCCCGGTGTATCCAAGGTGACCACTGAAGCTTCCGACTCTGACCTAGGAAAGACAGGAACACACTCAGCTCACAGATACACAGAGCCTCACATTTTTGAAGTTTCAAAAGAGCATATGTTGGGACTTGCCTGGCCATCCAATGGTTAAGACTTTGCCTTCCAATGCAGGGAGTTGGGGGTTCAACTCCTGGTCAGGGAACTAAGATTCCATATGCCTCTCAGCCGAAAAAACAGAACATAAAACAGAGGCAGTATTGTAACAAATTCAAGAAAGACTTTAAAAATGGTCCATATTAAAAAATCTTTTAAAAAAACAAACAAGGTAATGTAGAGAAGGAAGCTGACGGAGTACTTTTGTTCATTAAGACTCTGGGTTGCAAGTGACAGAAACTCTAAAACAAGCTGTCTTAAGTGAAAAAAGAAATCTTGAGGCTTTGGAGAGGGGCGGAAAGCTTGGGATAGCTCAAAGAATCCGAAGGAAAACGGCCAGGGCAGTCAGAGGGAACTTGACCCCAGGGCTCTCTTTCCTTGTTTCCATGTCTGTCTCTCACAGCCTCACCTCTCTGCACTGTGGCCTCACCCTCTCAGCCTTCTCGTGTGGTAGCTCTGGTGTTGCAGTTATACAGCAGCTTGACAAGAAAGGACAGAGTTTCCCCACCAGCTTTATTTGGAAAAATCCCTGGCTTTTTTGTTCATTGGTTGCTTTGTTTTAGATTGGTCATTAGATGAATCCCCATACCAATTGCTGTGGCTGGATGAGTAGGCTCTTGTTATGGTTAAGCTGGGGTCACATGTCCACCCCTGGGGCCCCGGAGGAATGGGCCAGGGCGCTCTGATTAGTGTATGGAGGGGGAAAGAAGCAGTTCCCCCAAGGAAGGCAGCTCGGCCCCCACGAGAGAGGAAGCAGGTGCTGGGCAGACAGGAGTAACCTTGGCGTCTCAGGGACTGAATGAAATGCTCTTCACATCTATGCTTCTCATTCCTACCCATTTCCTTTAACGTGAAGGCCACTGCGGCAAGTTTCTGCTTACTCTCCACTTGTACAGGGAGGGAAATATTAGCTTGTAAAAGGTTATGAGCAGATGATAACAATCAACTCAGAGACCTAGAGATTGAGCAGTTTGCTCAAGGCCACAGAATTACTTAAATGGGAGAACTAGGACTCTCGTCCTCTCCCAAGCAGTACATCAGGGGCCTGGTTTATAGAGCACGCTGTGGAGATTGGGGCTACTGTGAGACCATTTTCCAGAACCTAATCAGATTGCTTTCCTGGACCTGAAAGAACAGACTGGGTCCAGAGTGATTACTCAGAGGTCAAAGGATAAAAGACATGACTTAGAATCTGACTTCAAAATGGAGGCTGGTGGAGATGACTCATGATGTGTGTGTGTGTGTGCATGTGTAGACTGCAAGGTAAGAGGAATGTCACTGAAGTAATAGACATCTTTTCTAGGAGGAAAGGGCCTTGAGATTAGGGTTTTGAATAACCTGAAAAAGGCAGGCAATTAGTTATCAACTCTGTTAGTTACTCAGTCGTGTCCGAATCTTTGCAACCCACGGACTGTAGCCATGGGCTCCTCTGTCCGTGGAATTTTCCAGGCAAGAATACGGGAGTGGGTTGCCATTTCCTCCTCCAGGGAAAGTTCCCAATGCAGAAATCAAATCCAAGTCTCTTGCATCTCTTTCACTGGCAGATGGATTCTTTACCGCTGTGACACCTGGGAAGCCCATTCATTTCACATTCGCTGTATCTTTTCTCCTCCTTACCAGGCATGATTAACGCTTCCCTTTTTTAATGACTCTACAAAATCACCTCAAGAATGTGTGTTGTTGTTATTTAATGGCTAAATCATGTCTGATTCTTTGCAACCCCATGGACTATAGCCCACCAGGCTCCTCTATCCATGGGGTTTCCCAGACAAGAATACTGGAGTGGGTTGCCATTCACTTCTCCAGGGGATCTTCCTGACCCAAAGATAAAACCCAGGTCTCCTGCATTGCAGGGAGATTCTTTACCATCTGAGTCACCAGGGAAGCCTAATCAACTCTAAACAGAATTTAAAATGTGCAGATAATCTAAGACATCTTATTAGCTAACAGTGTAATTGATTTTCCCTCTTCTACTTGTCTTTTATACTTTGTCAGTGGCTTCCCCACTTGACTGTATATCAGAATCACCTGAGCAGCTTAAAAAAAAAAAAAGCTTTCCAGAAACCAGGTCCCACCCTCATTCGCCCCTGCTCCCCGCCACCTCCCACCTCTTCCCCCTGCAAACCCCCACCTCAATTTTGAGCTCCGTGGAGGATTCCAGCGAGCAGGAAAGAGAACAGCTCCTCCTGGGGCAAAGGGCTCCCTGTCCCTTTATCTTGCCTGATGCCCCACAACTGTGGGAGCAAGGCAAGATGGTCATCCAAGGATGTGTGCGTGTGGCTAAGTCACTTCAGTTGTGTCCGACTCTTTGTGACCCCATGGACTGTCATCCACCAGGCTCCTCTGTCCATGGGATTCTCCAGACAAGAATATTGGAGTGGGTGCCACTTCACCAGGGGATCTTCCCAATCCACGGATCAAACCGGCATCTCCTGTGTCTTCTGCATTGGGAGGTGGGTTCTTTACCTCGAGCGCCACTTGGGAACCCAGCAGTCCAGGGATACAGCTGTTAAATGGTGTTTTTAAGGCCAGACAACTTGTAAATTCTGGAACCAAGTGGACTGGGACCTGGACTCTTCTGGTCCTGATCTAGTCAAACGGGGCACCGAGGGCTTGGTCTTGACCCCTAAGGAGGAGTAAAAGAGGCCTAACTAATAAGGATATGTCTACTTCTGTCAGCAATTGAGCAACTGGGTTGGCAAAAAAGCTCATTTTTCCATACCCAAATGAGCTTTTTGGCCAACCCTGTGGTGTTGGAAAAGACTCTTTTTTTTTTTGTTTTTGGAAAAGACTCTTGAGAGTCCCTTGGACTGCAAGGAGATCCAACCAGTCCATTCTGAAGGAGATCAGCCCTGGGATTTCTTTGGAAGGAATGATGCTAAAGCTGAAACTCCAGTACTTTGACCACCTCATGCGAAGAGTTGACTCATTGGAAAAGACTCTGATGCTGGGAGGGATTGTGGGCAGGAGGAGAAGGGGACGACAGAGGATGAGATGGCTGGATGGCATCACTGACTCAATGGACGTGAGTCTCAGTGGACTCCGGGAGTTGGTGATGGACAGGGAGGCCTGGTGTGTTGCGATTCATGTGGTCGCAAAGAGTCGGACACAACTGAGCGACTGAACTGAATAGTATTCTTAGGTAATATACAGAAATTAGCATGTCTGACAGGCAGAGCCCTTCCTCAAATATAATATTCATGGATTCTTTCCTTGCTGAATGAAGGTGCCATTTTTCCTGTTCTGACAGTTACTACTGTGTGACCTTTGGAAAGCTGCTTGACTTCGCTGTTTCTTGGTTTCCTCATTTATACACTAAGAATGATAGGCTTGATTCCTTTCTGTTCTTGGGCTCGATTGTTATATCCGAAGAGCCCTTGAGCCATGATGTGATTGCAAAGAGCTGAAAAGAGCCCTTTGTTTTCTTAAAATCCATTGGGCAAACTTTTTACATTGCAATACGATGTAAGAAATAGAGTAAAATATGGTGATCCCTGGAAAAGATGCGTTATGACTCAAGTAAACTGTGACTGTGACTCAAGTGAAAAATGAAAATGATAGACAGCGAAGGGAGTGGGAAGTGTGCAGAACAGAAGGTGGGAGGCTGGAAATCCATGAAGGGAGTGCGGATGCTGCTGAAGGGTGCCTCGGGGGCTGGAGTTGACAAGACAGGGGTGGCAACAGTAAAGGTGGCTGATTGAATCCAATGTTGCCTGAGGTTGAAAATTTGAACTCGAATCCCTTCTGCCTCAGCGCTTCTGGAAAGGCTTAAGTTCATTTCCCCTAGATTTTCCACTGCAAGCCTGCTGCTGCTGCTAAATCGCTTCAGTCATGTCCGACTCTGTGCAACCCCATAGATGGCAGCCCACCAGGCTTCCCCGTCCCTGGGATTCTCCAAGCAAGAACACTGGAGTGGGTTGCCATTTCCTTCTCCAAAGCATGAAAGTGAAAAGCAAAAGTGAAGTCGTTGAGTCGTGTCCGACTCTTAGTGACCCCATGGACTGCAGCCCACCAGGCTCCTCCGTCCATGGATTTTCCAGGCAAGAGTACTGGAGTGGGTGCCATTGCCTTCTCCGCAACTGCAAGCCTAGTAAGCGTGAAATAGGCATTAGTGTCCTGAATGAATGAAGCACGAATGTTGGTCCTTGCCCAGCCTGGCTACTAGAGGTGGGAGAATAAACTCAAAATCTAAGAAGGGTAATTCAAAGACAGACATAAACTCATGAGAATGATGTCAGAAAGCCTAAAGCCCCTACAAAGAAGGGCCCTTGCCAACCACAGTCGGGGCAATAAGAAGGCCCACTGGGTCATGTTCAGAGCAGGAAGAGGGCTAGTCCTACAGCCTGGGAAAGAGCACAGTGTTGACAAATGGCAAAAAGACAGAGGAGTCATTCAGCTCCTAAGTGCTTGCTCTCTGTCCATTGCTGGAGACATGGGCAAGTCTCTGAACTCAGGGCCTGGCATGTCATAGGAGTACAGTGAAGGTTTGTTCCATAAATGGAGAAGGAATGGGAGGAGTATGACAAGGAGAAGGCTTTTCTTGAGCTTAACAGAGAGCCCAGGATGGTTGAAAGGGTCTTGAGTCTGCACTGTCACTTCATTCTGAATTGGGAACGGGAGGTCATTGTGGCAATCAGTCCCTTAGGAAACTGACCAAGATGGAGGTTGTAGGCAGGAAGTTTGCTGAGTGCCCTTGGCACCCGCACCTATGGGCGACTGACTGCTGCTGCTGCTGCTAAGTCACTTCAGTCGTGTCCGACTCTGTGCGACCCCATAGACAGCAGCCCACCAGGCTCCTCTGTCCCTGGGATTCTCCAGGCAAGAATACTGGCATGGGTTGCCATTTCCTTCTCCAATGCATGCATGCATGCTAAGTCGCCCAGTCGTGTCCGACTCTGTGTGACTCTATGGACAGCAGCCCACCAGGCTCCTCTGTCCCTGGGATTCTCCAGGCCAGAATACTGGAGTGGGTTGCCATTTCCTTCTCCCAGTGGGTGACTGGAGGGAATAGAAATGGCAGAGGGATGAATTGAACTGTGATGCAGATGTAATAAATGTCTCAAGTCAACCCTATGGGATGGTTTTTCAGAACTGGCTCACCTTGAGGACAGGGGGACTGGGTCTTCACACTTCCTCATCAGCTACTTGCTGGATACAGGCTATGCTTCTGGGGGAGATGTGGTCTTGGGCCACCTGTGAACTATCAATCGGCCCAACGGTTGAGGGAATGAGTGACTTAGTCTTGAAGAAAGATGTGTGGGTATACCACAGCGTCCACTATGAAAATTAATCCAACGTCCTCATTTTAGAAATGAAAACTGTCCAGAGAGAAAATCTTGTATCTGGTAAGAACAGAGTCAGGACACATCTCAAAGGACAACTAGAAAATTCCCATAGCCTTAGTGTACATGAAATACGGTGTGGGATTTGACAGAGCTATTGATACAGATGAGGAGAAATGGAGATTAAATCAGTGCTTCCAAACCTAGCAGTCTCAGAATTATATGGAGGGGTAATAGAATGCAGATTCCTGGGCCACATCTTCAGAGATTCAGTTACTGGAGTGGCTGGGGAATCTGTATTTTAACAGGTGCCTACCCAATTTCTATGTAGTCTATCTCCCAGCCTGTGCTTGAGGACCAGTGGCTAAGATAACAGAGCCCTGGGTAGATTCCACATTGTTGAATAATCTGTACTTAAAATTATTGCTAAAGGATGTCCCTCTGGATGGAACTCTCAGGTGGGTTCAAGGGGATTCCTACTAATCTTTGTTCTACTCAACACATTTTATCAACAACTTGACAACTTTTAATAGGATATATATCCAATAAAGAGAATTTCAAAACTAGGAGAGATTGCTAATACTTTGGATAATCGACTCAGGATTTCAACATGTGACTCCTTAAGTATGACTTTGTAGATTGATATTTATTGACACTGAGAAGGTTAAATGAGAGGAAGCAGCAGAGAGGCAGTGGGATATGGTGGTTTAGAGCACAGACTCTGGAACCTGATGGACTCTATGTATTCAAATCCCAGCACCATCAATTACTCAGTGTGTAGCCCTGAGCAAGTGTCTTATTTCCCTGTGTCTCAGTTTCCTCATCTGTAAAACAGGGACAATAATACGTAATCATAGTATTTACTTCATAGGATTGTTTATTGTAAAGATCTGTGGACTAATATGTATA
Organism: Bos indicus; assembly: GCF_029378745.1. NCBI lineage: Eukaryota > Metazoa > Chordata > Mammalia > Artiodactyla > Bovidae > Bos > Bos indicus. The sequence continues at coordinate 72,370,060 of NC_091775.1, forward strand.
AAGAATGTATGACGGTCCCCAGCAGAGAGGAAACACTGTGTTACCATTTGGTGTCATTATATGTAATTGTTTCAGCTATCTATTGCTGCTGTAACAAACTACCCCCGAACTTAATGATTTAAAATGACAATTTATTACTTTTTATGATCCTGTGGATTCTATCCCTTGGTACTTACTGGGACTCTGGGATAACTGGAAGGACCAAAATGACCTCATTCTCAATAGTTGATCATTGACACCAGCTGGCATAATAGAATCTTTGAAAATGGGGCCCATGAATCTCCATTCTAATAGCCCTCCATATGATTCTGATGACAGCTAGGTTTGAAAACCAACTGTGTGTTCTCAGACACCAGTTTCAGTTCCCCAAAGGGCTGTCATGCTTCATGGTATGATGGTTGGCCCCCAAGAAGAGCCTTCCAAGAGATGAAGGCAGAAACTGAGATCTCTTTAGGCCCAGCCTTGGAAATTACCTTGTGTTACTTCCCTATATTCTAACCTTTAGAACCAGCTGCAGGCCCAGCCCCGGAAGCAGGGGAGAGGAAATAGACCCCACCTTTCAATGAGAAGAATAGCAAAGACTTAGCAACCATCTTTAATTTATCACTCAATCCCACTTTTGTAAAACTAAGTGTGTGTATTTGTAAAACTTTGTGTGTGTGTGTTTATGAATAGAAAGTAATGTCTAGAAGAATATATCCCCAAATGTAAACAATAGTTATCTTTTAAAGGGAAGGGTTACAATATTGTTTTTATTCTCTTCCTGTTTTGCTTGTTTCCCTGAATTTTCCGTGATGAGTGTATATTATTTTTTTTAAAGTAATTTCCATTTTTTGAAACAAAATGATGATCTCAATATTAATATGCGCCAACATGGTGATGGTTCTACCCCCAGAAGAAAAACCTAGCTCAGATTCACACAGCCTTAAAAAAATCAGAATAGCTAAATCTGGAGCAAAGTTCCAGTCCCAATCCCCCAGCCATCAGACCATACTGAGAATTATGCACTGGGTTTTGAACCCCCAGAAAGGGAAGCAAAGAGAAACACAGCATATCAACGTGCCAAAGGGCTGACAAAGTGTCTGTAAACCTTCTCTGGTGGAGAAGGATGTAAGGACACTGGGTGGAAGGGAAGAGGCTCAGAGGGGACACGAGAGAATGAACCAGGCCAATACTCTGTGTGTGGGAAGGCTGCCATGGGGGAGGGGTGTTATTGACCAGGGTTCTTGATTTCCTTCATCAACAGAAACTGATCAGAGGCTGAACAAGAAATTCGGGAAAGGCTTTATCAGGGTCCCTGCTACAGCAGAGGGATCAAGAACAAACAACATGGCCCCTTGCTTGCTTGCTCCCCAAGGCTGGGTGAACTGGTTCCTTATATGGGGTGAGGGTAAGGATGTGTTCAGGGGTCAGACTGGAGGGGTGGCTTAGGTGGTTTGCCCACTCCTCTGTGGTGCTGTGTGCAGGGGCAGGCGCAGTATCCTGCTTTTGCTCCCAACCCCCTGTTGTTGCTCCTGGCTCTTCAGAAGTGGCTGTTAGGCCTTTTAGTCTTCTCTTTTGTCCAGAATTTTCCCCGACTGCCTACATGCACAGCAGTTATTTTTAATCCCTTATTGTTTCTTTTCATTTTCTTGCTCAAGGAGCCTTTATTGCAGCACCGCAGCAAAGGGTGCCCGGTCCCAGGCCCGTCACAGAGCTGCCAGCTCTGGTTTTGTCTGTTGTTGTCTCGTTGCTAAGTCGTGTCTGACTCTTTGGCGACCCATAAACAGAGTTAGGAACATCGAATGGAATTGACACAGAGGTAGATTTGAGATTTTTCATATGAATAACTCCCTAGACTATAAAAGTTAGAGCTGGAGTGAACCTCTAGGATGGCTAAGGTAAGCTCTCCATGTGGAGGCCAGAGGCCCACATCCTGCTTTGCGAAAGTGCCTGAACTAGACCCACCAGGTCCTTTCCAAACCCCGAGTTGTGTGGGTAGAGGCTGGCAGCCCACTCCAGTGTTCTTGCCTGGAGAGTCCCAGGGTCGGGGGAGCCTGGTGGCTGCCGTCTATGGGGTCGCACAGGGTCGGACACGACTGAAGCGACTTAGCAGCAGCAGCAGCAGCAGGCCTACAGGAGAGTGGGAATAAAACACACAGACATTTAAACCTTACCCTACCTGAAGGCAGTGGCCTGCAATAAATGAGCTCTTGAGATTCCTTTTATGGGTCCATAAATGGATATTGCCTTTGACGTGAAAACATCACGAATCAATAAATATTATCAAGTGAACGCTAGATGCATGGCAATGTCCTCAGTATTCAGGACATTGGTCTCTCAACCTAAGGCTTTAAAGTTTAATAAAGAAGAAAGATATACAATCACCGTATAAACTTAACACTCCTAAACACAGCCATTACCAGTGGGAGTGGCAAGGGCCCAAAGAGTAAATGGTTGATTTGTAATAGCCTAGAAAGCTTGCGGGGGAAGTGGGGATGGGAGCTTTAGGCTGTGACTATGATGTGAGAAATGAGAGGGATGGGGGCTGAGGCCAAGGAAGAGAGGCCTTGCCCCCCATCTTTGTGTTAATGTGAACATCTTTGGTGGAGGAAAGAAGCTGCATGCCAGCCTCCTGGATTGGCTTTTCCTAAAAATAGATCACATGCTATCTTTATTGACAATTATGATAATTATAATCACCTCCATTTACTAAGGACATACTGTATGGCCATTTCTTTACACGTATTAACTCATCACATTTGTTTGATGACCAGGTGAGGCCATGACTATTATCTTCAGGGTTCGGGGGCCCTGAAGAACTAAGGCTGACCTCCTCTGGGGAGCCTGCCCAGCTCACCGGAACCCTCGCCCCTGCCCCAGCGCTGGCTCCCAGCAGCCATCTGTGTAGCTTGACTGCACTCCTGGACTTGGCTGAGTCAGAACCCTCCCCCAGGCATCTGGAACTGTGTCCGGAGAGTCCAGGCTTTCCATGAAGTGGGAGCTGTGAGATGGGAAGGCAGGCCACTGTGGGCGACCATGTTCTGCTGTGTTAAGAGAGGGGGAGAGATGGACAGGCAGACAGACAGAGAACGCAGTTGCCCAGAGAGCAGCAGAGAGCGTGGTCCCTGGTGGGTAGCCACTCACCAAGTGTGGTCTTCCTGGGGCCTGGATGCCTTGCCACCCTCTGGTGTTGAGAGACAGCCCTATATCTTTATGGTACATTGACCTTTTTCACTTATCCTAGCTTCAGTGTCTCAGAGAAGGCAATGGCACCCCACTCCAGTACTCTTGCCTGGAAAATCCCATGGGCAGAGGAGCCTGGTAGGCTGCAGTCCATGGGGTCACGAAGAGTCAGACACAACTGAGCGACTTCACTTTCACTTTTCACTTTCATGCATTGGAGAAGGAAATGGCAACCCACTCCAGTGTTCTTGCCTGGAGAATCCCAGGGACGGGGGAGCCTGGTGGGCTGCCATCTCTGGGGTCGCACAGAGTCGGACACGACTGAAGCAACTTAGCAGCAGCAGCAGCTTGAGTGTATATTACTGACAACTAATAAGATCTTACTAATGCTGTTGTTTTGTCCATCTGTTAAATAGGGAGCCAGGCTTCTGGGAATTATTCCGCAGACCAGTGGTTAGGACTCTGCGCTTCCACTGCAAGCGGCAAGGGTTCAATCCCTGGTCAGGGAACTAAGATCCCGAAAGTGGCAAAAAAAAAAAAAGAGCCAGGCTTTTAACTTTGTGTTTGCTTGTTTGTCCATTGGTTTACTTGACTGCACCGGGTCTCAGTTGTGGCATGCGGGGTCTGCAGTTGCAGCATGAGAACTCCTGGTTGGGGCATATGAAATCTAGTTCCCTGACCAGGGATCAAATCCAGGCCCCCTGCATGGGGAGCACAGTCTTAGCCACTGGACCCCCAGGGAGGCCCTTGGACTTAGCTTTGTGCACCTCCAGAGTGCATCCCTGGGGCCCTCTAGCTGCTTTCTGTTCGCTCCAGAGTGGCAATTTTAGGATAACATTTCCTCAAAGGAGGTTTAGTGGGACAGCTGGCTCTTTGCTTCGTCAAGGTGGCTCTGGTGCCACTTAGGTGTCAGCAGGCTGCCAGCTGCCTGAGGAGGGCAGGGGTCTCCTAGCAGCAGTCCAACTCGTTCATAAGGTTCAGTAGTTGCCATCATCACATTCTCCCTAGAACGTGCGCCTTTCCCATAACGTTGCTTCCCAGGTGTCGATGGACACAGACCAATGGACACAGACCCGGCTGCCCTGCCACCCAGGCCCCTGAGCCTGCCCTCTACATGCTGCTGTCCCTCACCCATCACAACTGTGGCTCTGGCCACCCCAGACAACCCCTTCTCGAAAGCCTCCTCTTGACCTCTGCCCACAGACTCCCCACCTGATTAGAGTCACCCTGACCCTTGTAACCGTGTCTACGAAAGCTCTGATGACATACCTGGGCTTTCGTTTACTTAGCAACTTGGCTCCCACTTCTACCTGTGTGGGCAGGGTCTGTGTCCTCCCTGATTTCTGTGTCTCTAGTTCCTATCATAATGGATGTCACGGAGCTAGTATTTCCTAAATGTTCGTGGAGTGAATGACTGAATAAATGAATCATCAAATCATCGGCGTTTCTTTCTTTCTCCATCTGACGTACCGACTATGCTATGTTTTACTTCACTAATGGTGTTTCTTTTAGGACCATTTTTGTCCTCCCTGGTTCTTTTTCTCTTTGTCCACCTGAAGGACTGTAAAGCGAAGGTTTTCTTCCCCCTTTCCTTCTCATAACTGCACAAGGGTTTGCAAATAGTTGGTGTGTTGATTCATGGTGCCTGTGTGTGCTGCATCTATTTTACAGAGCACAAAACAATAATCTGAGTGCTTATTCTCCAGTGGAAGTTTCCCAGATGCCGATGCCGTCTAGTTCTGTCCCCTTCTTTCTGTGTGGCCGGCCACCTCCTCACTGTGGACATAGTCCAACAAAGGGCTTTAGCGTCAACTTGAGTGAACTTTGGCTTAAGCAACCCAGACAGGACTTTACTCAGATATTTAGAAATAGAGGCATCTATTTAATAATCCTACCAAAACTTGGGGGCAAATCTATCACTTCACCTTCCTGTACTTTCGAGCTCGCCTAAACGGAGCAATCAGGAACCTGAGTGGCTGCTAGGAGATCAGACTATCCCCGCCAGTCAGGCAGCGGGTGCACAGAGCGAGGTGGGTGAGCCCCCCCCACCCCCCCCCCCCGGGGCCATGCACATCCTGCCTTTGCCCCCTACTGCTGTAAACCCTTGTAGGCTTTACTGTAAGCTGTGTTTTCTTTCCACTCTAAGGCATAGAGAGTGGCCTAACAAGATGGGATTGGAGCAGACAGTCAATGAGGCTAGAGAGGACAGGAGTGAGAAGGGGCTTGACAGCCAGGAGGGGTCTTGGTGAGGGGCCCTTCGTGTGTTCTCTTGGCCGCCACGGCCTCGTGGTGTTGATCTCTGAGCTCTAGGGTCTCTGGGCTGCATCAGCTCCCTCCACTGTCCTGGATCACATTATCTTTTTATAAAGTGAGCCAGGACATCCCCAGGAGATGAATACTCTGAAAAGAAACTCACAAGGGACAAGAGCTGAGATTTAAGTGCTTATTTTATGGCAAGTGTGGTGCTGGGTTTGTCTCTTTTTTTTTCTGAGATGGAAGTCACATTCTTTTTTATTTTTTAATTTTCAATTTTGTAAGTCCTCATTAATTATGTTGTATACATAGTAGTTTGTATGTGTAAATCCCAGTCTCCCAGTTCATCCTACACCCCTGCCATCCTTCATATTCATACGTTTGTTCTCTATGTCTCTGTCTCTATTTCTGCTTTGCAAATAAGTTCATCTGTATCATTTTCTAGATTCCACATATAAGCAATATTATATGGTATGTGTTTTTCTCTTTGTGACTTACTTCACTCTGTATGAGTCTCTAGGTCCATCCACATCTCTGCAAATGGCACAATTTTGTTTTATGGGCTTCCCTGGTGGCTCAGAGGTTAAAGCGTCTGCCTGGAATTCGGGAGACCAGGGTTCGATCCCTGGGTCGGGAAGATCCCCTGGAGAAGGAAATGGCAACCCACTCCAGTACTCTTGCCTGGAGAATCCCATGGACAGAGGAGCCTGGTAGGCTACAGTCCATTGGGTCGCAAAGAGTCGGACACAACTGAGCGACTTCACTTTGATGGCTGAGCAATATTCCACTGTATATATGTATCACATCTTCTTTATTCATTCCTCTGAGTTTGTCTTTCTTTCTTCCTTTTTCTCTCTCTTCTTCTTCATCATCTTCATATTCTTTTTTTATTGAAGAACATATCTATGAAATTTTATAGATGTGAAACTAGTAATAATGAGACCTGCACAATTAGTTTCTTTTTGCTTTATGTGGCCTGCTAAACGTTGTTTAAGATTTCAGGGCTCCACTGCGTTAGCCAGATGCTTGTGAAATTACATGGCTTTTTCATAGGTATTAAACATGAAAGGAGGACTTCTGGTATTTTTGGACTTCTATGAAGCTCTGGTTTTGTCACCAGTATCCTGAGTCTCAATCTATTTCCAGAGCTGCAAACTAAGTTGAAGGCTTGAGACTGAAAATTTGGGGGTAAAATAACCTTAATGGTCCACCCAGTTCTGTTCTTCCCTTTATCCTTGTCACATCTCCCAGCCTTCCTTGGAGTTAGATACAGCCAACCGTTAAATGTCTTCCAGAGGAATGTGAGCAGAAGTGCTGTGTGCCTTGCCAGGCCTGCACCTTAAGACCTGGGTCTGTCTCCTCCCCAGTCTCCTCTCCCCTCTCACCCACCAAGACCCTGACAAGGCAATGACGCAACCTTGATTAAGCAGATCGTATCAAGGCCTAGGGAATGGAAGAGCAACAAAATGAAGTGAAGTTGGATCCCTGAGTGATCACGTGAGGCAGAACCAACCTGGACTGTTAACTGAAGAAGACCTAAGTTCAGTCTTCTTAAACATATGGGATTATTGAGGGGTCTCTTTGTTACTCATCTATAGCCTTACTCTAAGTAATACAGAAATTGATTCCAAAAGCATGGTATTGCCATTATAAAAACTCAAAATATATGTCATTGTCTCAGTGGTTAAGAGATAAGAAAACTGACATTCTTTACTGGAAATCCAGTGTCCTTGTATGCAGAGGCAAAAATATTTGACAAAATTGTCATCTGCGATACTTTGAAGGACAGACCACTCGCCTACTAAGCCCCTAATTCCAGAGGAAGTAACTGTAAAATTCTATTGTCAACATGTACTAGTTGCTCCTTCCTGTAAGATATTACAAGTGCAGGCAAGAAGTGGCCAGATTACCGAGTATGACCAGAATTGTGGATTGTTACAGAGTTAGAAAAGTCAGTTGCTTCTTTACTCAAAACAAGAAGAGAAAATTGTAGTTGTTCAAAGCATTTTTCAAAGGCTCATTAAAACTTCTCAGCCAAACCAAGCGCCAGGACTGTGCCAAAGATAAGACTGAGGGTTTAAGGGTTTGTAACGCAGCCTGTTGTTTCAGATGGACTCAAGGTGCCTGTGTGTGCTCATTCGCGTCCAACTCTGAGACTTCATGGGCGGTAGCCCGACAGGCTCCTCTGTCCATGGGATTTTCCAGGCAAGTGGGTTGCCATTTCCTCCTGCAGGGGATCTTCCCAACCCAAGGATTGAACTTGAGTCTCCTGTGTCTCCTGCATTGGCAGGCTGATTCTTTGTCACCGAGCCACCTGGGAAGCCCTGGACTTGAGGAAGCCATCACTAAAATGAGAGAGAAAAGCACTTATTGACTAAGGAAGCAAAGAAATAAAGCAGCTTGAAGAGCTATGTTCAGAGAAGAACTTGGGAATGGTGACTGGCTCGTGGAACTGACCGAAACCTTCTCAGTTTTACAAGCATTGCCAAAAAAAAGAGAAGCCCCCTAGAGTCAAGTGTTGAAGGCATAAAGCAACCCTTGGACCCCGTGTCTGCACCAGCAGGAAGCTGTCTATGAAATCTGCTTAGCTCCAAAGAGGGCTTAACCCAAAACTCAATCCAAAGTTTAGATGTTATGAGAAAGGAGAATACATAAAGAAGAAGCTCCCAGAAGACAAAGCCAACAGCCTTGAAGGAAAATGGCCACATCTTTTCCATACTCTTTTACCACTTCCTGCCAGCTTGGCCATTGCTCATTCATTTTCATTGCCCGTAGTGTTTCGTTGTAAGAATATGCCATAATTTATTTATTCATTAGATCATTGGTAGCTATTTAGATTGTCTCTTTTTTTTTGCTATTATGTTTGGAACATTCTTTTACATGTCTCTTGGTGCACATGTGGACAGATTTCTCTGGGGTACATTCTTAGGCGTGCAACTGATGAGTCATATAGTACTCAATAGTGCCAAACTCTCTCAAAGTAGTTGTACAATTATACTCCCTCCCGCACTGCATTTGTGTTCCCTTTGTTTCATACGCTTGTCTATATTTGTTAGTTTAAGATATTTTTTAAATTTCACTTATTTATTTATTTGGCTGTGTTGAGTCTTAGTTGCAGCAAGCAGAGTCTCCCTTGCGTCATGCAGGCGGGACTTGCCTTGCGGCCCTTGGGCTCTCTAGTTGTGGCATGTGGGTTCAGTAGTTGTGGTGCATGGACTTGGTTGTTCCAAAACATGTGGGATCTTAGTTCCCCACCAGGGATCGAACCCATGTCCCCTGCATTGCAAGGCAGATTCTTAATCACTGGACCACCAGGGAAGTCTCAGTTACTTTCAGATATTTTAACTGATCTGCTGATCTGTTGGATGTTCAGTGGTGTCTTACTGGGGCTTCAATCACACTTGGGCCTTCAGCCTTATTCACATGAGGTTGAATATTTTGGCATACTGTTTATTGGCCATTTGGATTTTCCCTTTGGTGTCCATTAAAGGGGCACCAAAACTTTTCCATAAAGCTGTTGGGTTGTCTATCTCTTTCATGTTAATTTTTAAGAATTCTTCTTTGTAACAATCACTTACATAATGTTGCAAATATTTTCTCTCATTTTATGGCTTATCTTTTCACTGTTTATCTGGTCTTTTGGTGAATAGAGGTACTTAATTTTAATGTGGTTGAGCTTAAGTGTTTTCCATTCCTCATTATGTATCCCTCTCTATCTATGGTTCCCATTCAGAATGTCTGAGAGATGATTTACCTCGTTGGCCAAACACAGCACAAAGCAGTGCGGCTGGATGATCCTCTCGTGTAAGACCATCTCTTAGGTCCTGGGAATCCATGGATGTCTGCTTGAGGGTCAGTGCCGATCTCTGGCCCATTTGCCGTCCCTAAGATAGGAAGTACCATTTAAAACAGTAAGTGATGGGAACAGGAGGAAATTAGACACAGGATAAATATGCAAATCAAGAAATACTACTCACTGACAACAAAACTGTTAATAATATACATCTAGAAATGAGAAAATAAACAACAGAAAACAGAAATTTTATCATTCTATGGAAATTTGTATCTCAATTATTTGGTGATTGGATACATAATAATAATAATCCATCCTAAAAATGTGGTTTGTAGAGAGCTTATTGATTAAATTATGTGACTCCAGAGTCCATGGGGTCACTAAGAGTCAGACACAACTGAGCGACTTCACTTTCACTTTTTACTTTCATGCATTGGAGAAGGAAATGGCAACCCACTCCAGTGTTCTTGCCTGGAGAATCCCAGAGGCAGGGGAGCCTGATGGGCTCCCGTCTATGGGGTCGCACAAAGTTGGACACGACTGAAGCAACAGCAGCAGCAGCAGGGTTATAGCCAGGAAGTAATAAGCTTAACCCTTCATATAAGTATGTTGAAATGATAACTACAATTACCATCTAAAGGTAGAAGTCCAAAGTCTAGAAAAATGAGAGTCAGTGAGTTCAGATTCGCCTGTGTTCCTTCAGGAAATCTCCAAGAGAGAACTTGACTGAATGGACATGAACATTCCTGTCACCCCAGGACGCTTTGTTTCAATTTTAGAAAGTAACTTACTCCTACCAAAAGTTCAGACATGGAGGGGAGCTGATGGGGACTTGTGTGGAGAAAATTGCTCTGTGGGCAAAATCCAGACAGCCAGCATATCACGGGTTTACCCAGCACATGAGCGTGTATCGAATGCCTGCCATGTGACAGATACTCTAGTGGACACAAAGTTGAAGACAGAGTCCCTGTATCAGTTAGGACTCTTCCTGTTACAAGTCACCCCATAAGCATTTTTTTTTTTTGGATTATGCAAATGGAAGTTGAGAGGTAGGGCAGGCTTTGGGGTTGAATCATTCAGTGGCTCCCAGGTCACCTCCGCTCTATGCATGGGCCTCCCCTTCAGACTGTCTTCCCACATTGTGACAAATGACTCTTCTAGATACCAGGACTTACGAAAGAGAGGACAGCTTTTATGAAAGTTCACTTTTAAAAGCATAGACCCATTTTTCCCAGAATTACCTAGCAAAATTCACCTTATTTTCCAGTGGTGAGATCAGGTCACATGCTCCTTTCAAAACCAATCCCCATATGGAAAGAAATGTCAGGCACTGACTGGTTCTAAAACCCAGGCCTAAGCAGGATAGGATTACAACTAGGCAATACAAGTCCCTCTCTTTAGCTAGAGGGTGGGGGGTCATCTTTCCCCTAAGCTAATGGACCAGAGAGTAAATGCTTGATTAAAAATAGGGACGCAGTTAGGGAATGGCAGAAAGGATGCTGTGCCATCTTTCTATTACAGTCTCCACCTGCAAGGAGCTTACATTTTGGGAAGACAGGATTATTATCTACTCATAATGAAAAATGATATGAGAGACACAAAGTGCAATGGGAGACTAGAGGACACCATTTATCCTGATAACACCTGAGGGATCAGGGAGCTGGCTTTGCAGAGATGCATTTTCTAAGGATGCTGAAGTAGAAATTCATGTAGGTGAAGGGTGTTGGATCCAGAACGTAGGAAGGCAAGTGTGGTTTAGAGGAAGGAGGCAGGAAGTTAGTTAGAGTCATAGTACATTGAAACAATCAAGTAAAAATATCTGGAGAAAATTTGGGACCAGACAGGGATGGAGAGGTTGTGTTGGAAGCCATTAGTATAAGAGAAATGATAGTAAGAGGTACATTTTAGTGTGTGTGTGTGTGTAAGTCTCTGTTATGTCCAACTCTTTGGACTGTAGCTTGCCAGTGGACTGTAGCTTGGCAGGTTCCTCTGTCCGTGGTATTCTCCAGGCGAGAACATTAGAGTGGGTTGCCATTCCCTTCTCCAGGGGATCTTCCCAACCCAGGGATCGAACTTGGGTCTCCTGCATTGTAGGCAGATTCTTTACTGTCTGAGCCACCAGGGAGGCCCACATATATATTACATATACATTTTATTTTATTATATATTATTTATATGTTAAATATTATATATTTGTCAGACCGGTTCTAAACACTCTGTTGATATTCTTTCTTTTGATTCTCACAATCTAGTACAGATGTTCTCGTCTTGATTTTACTAAGAAGGCAACTGACATTCAAAAGAGTATCTTACCAAGGCCATCCATGTGATCAATAGATGAATAGGATTCAAATCCAGATAATTCAGGGGTCTGGGTGCTGGAGCTATGAATATAGATGAGGTTATTCAGAAATGTGTTTCCAGTCCCCATCTCCAAATGCAGTGATCCTCAATTTATCTGGATCTGGATTACTTTTTAGTAATATATTTTTTCTAAAGTATTTTGTTGTCATTGCTTTCCCCACACCCCCAACATTACCTTCTGACTACAAGCCGTTGAGCAAGCCAAAGCAATAAGAAAAAGTGTGAGTATCATATTATATAACAAGTTTCAAGGTAGGGCAGCTCCAGGATTGATTAGTTCAGCAACTCCATCTTATCAAGAACCTTGGTTATTTCCATTCATTGTGTATCTAAAGCACGTCATTTGGGTTCTTAAGCTAACTCATCTGAAAGATGAAAGGCTACATTTCAGAGTTTAAGATCTAGAGGTGGTAATACATCTAGATCTGCCAACACCCAAGGGGAAAAGTCAGGCCCTCTCTTCTGGAGTGTCCATTTTTAGTCATGAAGAAACTTCTCCCCAAAGTCACCTGTCAAATTCGTCCTCACGTCGTGCCCAGAACTGTTTCACGCACCCATTCCTAACCAATCACTAGTGAAATCACTAGCAAAGAGAACAGGGTTACCTAACTGGCTTAATGAAGTACACGACCCCATCTGTGACAGTGGATTAACATAAATAAATAAATTAAGTGTGAGGGCTCCCTTAGAAAGGAGAAAGCAGAGGGTGGAGGATGGGACAGGAGTTAGAGGTAGGAAGACAAAGATGGTAAGAAGGACCTTGAATAGCCAATCAGCATGTCTGCTACGTCTCCATCTGTAATACAGCATGCATTCTCAATAGCAAGGATATCCTCCCAAGAGAGTAAAATATTGATTGGGGTGGGACTTTATTCCTTTTCTGTGTAAAACACAAGTATGCATATAGTACATAAACACATGAATATACAGTGTATCTTCTATGCTATTAATGGACTTCCCTGGTGGTTCAGACTGCAATGCAGGAGACCTGGGTTCGATCCCTGAGTCTGAGAGATGCCCTGGAGAAGGAAAGGGCTCCCCACTCCAGTATTCTTGCCTGGAGAATTCCATGGAGAGAGGAGCCTGGCGGGCTACTGTCCAGGGGGTCGTAAAGAGTCGGACACGACTGAGCAACTAACGCACGCTATTAATTTTTCATAGTGGGAGTAGATTCCAAAAAGGCTCCTGTGGAGCGGGAGTAGGGTGGTAATTGTGAAAAAAAAAAAAAGGGACAGACACTGAGATATATCACTGTGTCATTATTCAGAATTGGAGGCTCCACTCAAGAGGGAAGGGATATATGTATACATACAGCTGATTCACTTTGATGTACAGCAGACACTAAGACGGCATTGTAAAGCAATTATACTCCGATAATAAAATAAAATTAATTATAAAAAAGTAATTAGAGGCTCCTTGAGAAAAAGTTGTGCTGAAATCCTTCTGTGCGGCAGAAGGCAGTGATACTTTGATACTCTGTAACCTCTCAGGGCCTTCTATCTCTCTCTGGCCCAGGTCTATAAATATAACAGCCACTGTTCAGGGAATCTTTTATTTATGTCATTCACTCAGCTGAGTACTTGACACGTATCAACTTGTTAAATCTTCATAACAATCTAGCAAAATGAATGCTATTGTTATTCTCATGTGACAGATGAGGAAACTGAGACACGGGAAGATTAAATAATTTTCATAAGAAAGCGGTTGAATGGGGATTAGAAAAAAAACTATTCAGTATTGAAAATAACAAAAAGGAAAATTTCCACAGTAGCACAGGACTGTAAAGATGTAAGCTGAAACCACACAATGCAATTTTAATAACAATGAAAAATTATAATTATTTTGTGACCTTTAAACATTTTTGTCAAAACTTTAAAATTTCTCTTACTGTCAGTTGTAAATATATAGGGAGATGAAAAAAAGGAAAAAATAAAACTAATATTTATTTAGTACATTGTAATTTAAAACATTAAAAACAATATTGTAAATTAGCCTCCAATTAAAATAAATACATTTATAATAAAATAAAAAAATAAAACATTAAAAACGAAAGTGCTTATTTGTTTGTAAGAAGCAGATACAGAATAGTTTGAACGGTGCTTGCCTTCACGTCGCACAGAGGCTGAGCACCTTTTCTCTGCCTTGGTGAACTGTCATGCTCTTTCTAAGGGTAGATCAGCTTCCAGCACTTGGTCCTTTGAGCTTCCCACGTTTGCGAAACTCTTCCAAGAGTACCTTCAATGTGAGGATTTTTCCCAGAGTCAGTTCCTCTGGAGTATCATCATCTTTTCATCACAACCACTGTTTTTCCTACTTTGCCTTCATTGAATCCTCTGATTGCATCCACAGTCTTGAATGGCGGCAAGGCTGACCTCCCCATGGTTGGCTATTTATCTACAAGTTCACCTGTATTCAGTGTTATCACACTTCATTTCTTTAGTGCATTGTCATTTCTATTGGCTGATTCCCTCTTTCGATTATCTATCTTTGCAAAATGCCACGTAGGTTTATTGCTAGGAGATAAGGGGGCAACTCAGCACAAGCTTTCTGTCTGTGTGTAAACCTTAACCGATGGGCAGTGACAAACAGCAGAGACAGAATGTGAAAGAACTGGTGTGGTAAGTCACTGATGATAGGCACATCTGTGTTTATGCAGTGATTTGTGCACCAAAGTGTGTACTTTGTGTAACAACTTCCTTAATATCCTGTGGCAACTGAAAGTTGAGTTGTGTTGTAAGGAGATTGGTGTTACCTAACTAAACCATGGTAACTACAATCCATGCATATCAGAACCATGCAAAGTGAGGACTTCCTGTATACATAAGGTAGGCAGATGTATCCACGTGTCCATGGATACCCAGGTCTCCCCATGTAGCCATCACCCAGTTTCAGCCAATATCAACTCATGGCCAATCTTGCTTCATAGCACCCTCACTGACTCTCCCCTTCCTGCACTATTTTGAAGCAAATCCCAGACATCTCACCATTTCATACATAAATATCTATTTGTAATTGAGAATGGGGTCTTGAACCCAGTTCTGTCAAATTTCAGAGACTGAACTCTTAACAATTACACTCTATTGCTTCCTGGAGAAGGTAGTAGACCCAGAAAAGTGGAATGGCGTATTGACAGTATTTGGGTTTTTTCATCTTGACAACATCCTTTTTCACCCTGTGAAGTATTATTGTCTTGATTTTTTCTGATGAGGAAACGGAGGCCCAGAGGCACAGCGTAACCTGCCCAAGATCACACAGAGAATGAGGAACTGAATCAGGCTTTAAGTTCAGATTTTCTGATTCCATATCCCATTCTCTTTCCTGTACATCACAAGTGCCCTTCAAGATGGTTTTTAAACTTTAATCGTTGAACTTCTCCTGTGCCTAACCTCTTGTGCCACTTTGCTCCCAGCCAAGGCCAAGAACTTCAGAAACCACATATTGCTCCCTTCTCTCTGTACCTCCAGTCTTCTTTTTTTTTAATTTTCTTGGCAGCACTGCATAGCGTGTGGGATCTTAGTTCCCTCACCAGGGATGAAGCCTGCACTGTTGCAGTGGAAGCAACAAGTCTTAACTACTGGATCACCAGGGAAGTCCCCATACCTCCGATCTTCCTGGAATATGCTTTCAATGGCAAAACGAAAAGACAAACAAGGGGGGCTTCCTCAGTGGTTCAGTGGTAAAGAATCCACCTGCCAGTTCAGGAGACACAGGAGGATCCCACATGGCTCGGAGCAACTAAGCCCGTGTGCCACGACTACTGAGCCTGTGCTCTAGAGTTGCAGGAAGGGAAACCTCTTCCAGGGCCCCAAACTGGGCTCTTGTCTAACACTTGGAAATGAATTGTCCGAGGAGACACATGTGCTGACAAAGCAAGAGATTTTATTGGAAAGGGCACCCGGGTGGAGAGCAGTAGGGTAAGGGAACCCAGGAGAACAGCTCCGCCACATGGCTCGCAGTTTTATGGTGTTTGGGATTAGTTTCTGGGTTGTCTTTAGCCCAACATTCTGACTCACAGTCCATCCTGGTGGTGCATGCCTTGTTCAGCCAAGATGGATGCCAGCGAGAAGGATTCTGGGAGGTGGTTGGACATGTGGTGTTTCTGTTTGACCTTTCCCAAATTCTTCCAGTGGGTGGTGGCTTATTGGTTCGGTGTTCCTTACCAGGACTTCCTGTCGTAAAACTTCCTGTCAAATGGTTACTATGGTGCCTGGTCAGGGTGGATGGTTTCAGTCAGTGTGCTTCCCCTAACACTAGGGCCCAGGAGCCACAGCTACTGAGCCCATGTGCCATAACTACGGAAGGCCTCGCCCTAGAGTCCATGCCCCACAACAAGAGGAGCCACCGCAATGAGAAGCCCGTGCACCAGGACTAGCGAGTCGCCCCCATTCACCACAGCTAAGAAAGCCCGCGCACAGCAAGGAAACCCAGCACAGCCAAAACCAGTAAATAAATAAAATTATATAAAGAAAGAAAATAAAGAAAGGGAAGTCGCTCAGTCTCGTCCGACTCTTTGCGACCCCATGGACTGTAGCCTTCCAGGCTCCTCAGTCCATGGAATTTTCCAGGCAAGAGTACTGGAGTGGGTTGCCATTTCCTTCTCCAGGGGATCTTCCCGACACAGGGGTTGAACCCGGGTCTCCTGCATCGCAGGCAGATGCTTTACGTCTGAGCCACCAGGGAAGCCTAAAATTATATAAAAACAACAACACACAAGGACCCAGCACAAACCCCCAGGCAGGTGTAGTCGTCCCCCACACCCCTACTCCAGCCCCAATCCCCACTGGCACTGAATCCATTGCCAGGGCCACACTTGCTATGGGCCCAGGACCCTGGTCTGTCAACCACCTCCTCCTCCGCAGGTATCTTCTTTGCTTCAGACTCCAAGAAAAGTCCCATGGAGCAGGTTACTGGACTGAAACCAGCTATGCCCCCACCTGTAGGCCTCACTGGGGCCTGAGTTTAAACCACTCTCTACTTCCTGCTATAACCCCTCAGCTCTGGATGGTAGCGTTCCTCCCGCTGAGCCTCTAGCAAAGGCAGGAACTACTGGAGTTCTCTAAAAAATGTGGAAGCAGCAGAGAAGAGAAAAAAGAGAAGGGGAGGGAGAAGAGGAAAGAGAGAAGACGCCCTACCTGGCAGTTGAATGGCACCTCCCTGAACCCTGCCACCAGTTCTAATGGGACGCGCTGTGTTCAGCTCCTAAGTGCTGAGAGAACAGGCCTGATCATAGCCTCGGGGTCTAGCTTTCTTTTCTACTACAGCTTTCTGATCTCCCTGTGAACCTTCCTTCTATTCTAGATGGCAAGCATCTTTTCTCTCCTGCTCCTGGAGAGAGTCAAGCAGGGCAGGGTCCTTTCAACCCCTTTCAGCTTCAGTTCCCCAACAGCCTCAGAAGTGACTTTGGGTGTGGCTTGGACTAGGATATTTAAGGGAGGAAGTAGGAGGTTCCAAGAACAGAGGGACTGAGAGTTGCCAGAAGAAGGAAGAAGTGGATGGTTCAGTTTAATGTTAGTACAAGGCACTGTCCCCTTATACACAGCATCCTATTGATAGAAATGGACAGTTGCTATTTTGTCTGCTCAGATTCAGCTCTGTCCCCATCCCCACCACCCAAATCCTTATTTTTGGTGACAATATTTACAAAATACCCTTTGCTCAAGGGAATTTCCTCTCTCCACTCTACCAGAATGTTCTGGTGGGACTGTCCTTCACAAAACCCATATCCCCTCCCTGGGGTAGGCTTGCAGCTCAGATCTGGCCAATCAGAGACTTCCTTGGACTTGTCTATGCTGATGAGGGAAAGAGAAGTCCTTTTCTCCTGTGGATTGCTAAGCAGAAATGAAATAAACTATTGACGAGCATTACTACCACTTGTATGGAGGAAGCGTGTTTGTAGGAAAACATGAGAACAATTACAGAAAGAAGCAGAATTGAATGTGTGTATGAAATAAAGAGAGAAATTGAGATATGTATCTCCATTTCTACATGTCCAGCTCTCCACCCATCCTTCTGTTTATGAAAGAGAGACTTGAAAGTCACATAGTCTTTGGATTAAGACATAATGTAAACTAATAATACCACTATGTATCAACATTTTGTTTTGTATTTTTGTTTTGTTTTTGTTTGCTTGTTTGTTTTTTTGATGTAAGCTTTAATTGGGTTTTCAATACTTCAGTTCAGTTCAGTCGCTCAGTCGTGTCTGACTTTTTGCAATCCCGTGAATCGCAGCACGCCAGGCCTCCCTGTCCATCACCAACTCCCGGAGTTCACTCAGACTCACGTCCATCGAGTCAGTGATGTCATCCAGCCATCTCATCCTTTGTCGTCCCCTTCTCCTCCTGCCCCCAATCCTTCCCAGCATCAGAGTCTTTTCCAATGAGTCAACTCTTTGCATGAGGTGGCCAAAGTACTGGAGTTTCAGCTTTAGCATCATTCCTTCCAAAGAACACCCAGGACTGATCTCCTTTAGAATGGACTGGTTGGATCTCCTTGCAGTCTAAGGGACTCTCAAGAGTCTTCTCCAACACCACAGTTCAAAAGCATCAATTCTTCGGCACTTAACTTTCTTCACAGTCCAACTCTCATATCCATACATGACTACTGGAAAAACCATAGCCTTGACTAGACAGACCTTTGTTGGCAAAGTAATGTCTCTGCTTTTGAATATGCTATCTAGGTTGGTCATAACTTTCCTTCCAAGGAGTAAGCGTCTTTTAATTTCATGGCTGCAATCACCATCTGCAGTGATTTTGGATACTAGAATAGAAACAATTTTAAAAGAAGGCTGATCCCCCAACTCCACTCCTGGCACTCTGCCAAATTGCCTCCTGCTGCTGCTTCAGTCGTGTCCAACTCTGTGTGACCCTATAGGCAGCAGCCCTCCATCCCTGGGATTACCCAGGCAAGAACACTGGAGTGGGTTGCCATTTCCTTCTCCAATGCATGAAAGTGAAAAGTGAAAGTGATGTCGTTCAGACGTGTCCGACTCTTAGCGACCCCATGGACTGCAGCCTACTAGGCTCCTCCGTCCATGGGATTTTCCAGGCAAGAGTTCTGGAGTGGGGTGTCATCGCCTTCTCCTAAAGATGGGTAAAACCTGGTCCTACCCTCAAAGAAATAAAGTCTGCAAGAAAATGAGACCTTTACAAACCACTTTAAAAAAGACAGAAAACAAGGATACAAAAGAGATACAAATAAAATTCTGCAGGATCCACAGGAGAGGAGAGACCACAGTTGTGCCCAAGGTCAGTCCAGACCCAACTCTGAGGGTTGCTTCAGTTTGTGAATTAATGCCCAGTCTTCCAAAGTCCATTTGGGCTTTCATGGTCACTGCCATTTACTAAGGTACAACCCGCCGTTATCACAACCCTGAACAGACACCTAAAGCTGCAAGCTTCGACCGCTGTTTGCAGAACTCGATTTTGTTTGTGACCCTGCCCACTCATATTTACAGTTGCCCTGAAACCTTTGCTGGGAACAGCCCCGCCCACTACCATTCCTTATGGATGCCTGGCCACCTGATAGGTCAGACGCCATTACTTTCTGCTATACCCACGGTCAGGCTGCAGCTGAGTAGGGAGTGAAAGAAGGTAAGCGTGGATATTTATTTTCCAGACATCGATCAAGGGAAATGAGTTTGCACGTGCCATTTGTAAGCTGTTTGCAAAATGTGCTGTATATTTAATTGTTTATTCTTCAAGGCTAAGACAGTGGTTTTCAACCTTCTCTTTCCACTCTAGGCTGGGCAAAATAGACCACAGCCAGTCGACCCCATTCTTTCTCACATACCAATGGTAAAATAACTCAGGTATACTATTGAGGGGCCACTGTGAAGTATATTTTGGGGAATTAAGTGTCCATGTGCTTTAGCAATCAGGGCATACATGATTCATATTCAAATAGCAATGCATAATTGTTTTTAGGTGTAATTATTAGAAAATTAGAGGCCAAAAAATGTAGTTGAAGCAAATACACAACAATAATTGCTTCAAAGCTAACCAAACAAATCACAATTAACATGATAATGATGAAGCTAAGTTAACGGTACATTATAATTAAAGCAAGAATGACAACAATTGAAGACCTTGACCCAAATGTGACAATACAAGCAGTAGGCTAATGACAAAGCACTGGTCCAGAGATGGTCAGGCACGGACAAGTCTCCATCAGAGCTTTCCTAGAAAGCCAGGCTTCATGATGAGATGCTAACTCAGAAATTAGAAATCCTCAATAAGAACTAATATCTTATTGATTTTGGGTTATGAATTCCAAATTATATTATCTATTAATAATTCACTTTTCAAGCTACTAGAGAATAGGTCTTAGATGTACATGAAAACCTGAGTGTACGTATTTGTAAATAGTTCGTCTGAAAGGACTAAAGGAAAGACTAGCTTTTTTGGGTCCATTTGAGGTTGGCCTTGGGTAGCTTTGAGAATCAGTGGTTGGAACGCTCTGGAAAACAGCTGAATTATTATTCACCAGGAGCAAAATATGAGATCTGAGAGCCAGGGACATTTATTCCACCTCTCTTGCCTTCTATAATAAGAGTTTGCCAGGACCTCAGGAGGAAGGGGCCTGGAGAAGGAAATGGCAACACACTCCACTGTTCTTGCCTGGGAAATCCCATGGACAGGGGAGCCTGGCTGGCTATAGTCCACGCAGTTGCGAAAGAGTTGAACACAACTTAGTGACTGCAACAACAATAGGAGGAACAGAAGTGTTCCAAGCTGACACTCCCAGTTAAGCTGGCTCAGAGGTTAATGTGACCTGGAAGTTTTTCACATTTCCTGATTATAACACAAACCTCCTCAAAGCAATGAAGATGGATGCTGGTGACTAACAGAAGAATTATGATTTATTTGTGGCTAAAAAATTAAGTGAAGGAAAGACTAGGTAGTAGTTGGCCAGAAAACACAGAGTACCAGTTTCCAAAGGGTACAATGCTTTGGTATTTCTGCCTTAGAAAATAACACTCCACAATCGCATAACACTTTTAACCTTTGAAAACATACTTGCATATGTTACTTTGATCTCCAGTGAAGGCTGCAATTTAAATCTCAGGTGTTTGGAGGCTGTTTGCAGCTTTCTGACCTCCTTTTCGCTTCCTCTTTCCTCCAACACTCTACTTTCTTCTCCTTGAGTTCACATCCTTCCTAATATAGCTTTTCTTTCTTGTTCTTTCTGCTCAGTTTCTCAGAGGTTGCTTTACAAGCTGTCCCAGGCCTTGCTTACTCTTGAAATGAACCTACAGGACTTCCCAGGGTCACTAAGAGTTAAAGAGGTGGCTCATCCTGGAATCAAAGTCTAATTCAATCTAGATCTTTTGGTATCTCTTTAAAAAATCAAAATACTTGACTTTTCAGTGTGTTAAAAAGCAAACATTCATTGAGTAAATTTAAGAACCCTATTGGCTTTATCCAAGGATTCATGAATTGGATAGCAGCCCATCTAGTAATTAGAAAGGAACACTAAGGATCATACCAAATAGAAGGTTTTTATAGGTAGATTGGGGCTGGGAAAAGAAAGAACAATTACCACATCTTTCTTTGGGGATGGAAAGGGTCTATTGGGTGGATTTCCATACTACTGCTGACCAGGAAATTGCAGATGGACTGAACCTGAATTAGATAGGTATTGAGTTTTACTTCGGTGATGTGCATTGAGCACAAGTGACTCCGTTTGGGTCCTGTTTTTTTTGTTTGTATTGTTTTTTGATAAGTGAGTCAGGTAGAAGCCTTCACTCCTGGATGATGATCCTAGTAAGTGGGTTTATGAATTGTGAGTGACTCGTGCATAGCATAGCCTGTCCCCTGACTCCACCTCACTGAGGCAGCCAGCACCAGCTTGAGTGTCTCTTTCTTATGAAACCTACAGTTCAGTAATTGGGGGATTGCTATGGGTTGAACTGTGGCCCCCCCATACTTGTGTTGAAGCCGTAACTCCCAGTACCTCAGAATGTGACTTTATTTGAAGATAGGGTTTTTTTTAGGCAATCAAGTTAAAATGAGGTCAATAGGGTGGACCCATATCCAGTAAGACTGGAGTCATTTTCAAATGGGAAATTTGGACAGAGACGGATCGTGGGGTCGCTAAGTCAGACACGACTGAGCAACTTCACTTTCACTTTTCACTTTCATGCATTGGAGAAGGAAATGGCAACCCACTCCAGTGTTCTTGCCTGGAGAATCCCAGGGACAGGGGAGCCTGGTGGGCTGCAGTCCATGGGGTTGCACAGAGTCGGACACGACTGAAGCGACTTAGCAGCAGCAGCAGCAGCAGACTTAAATAGAGGGACGAAATGTGAAGAGACACAGGGAGAAGCCAAGCCAGTGAGAGAGGCTTGGGACAGATGTTTTCTTCACAGGCCTCAGAAGGAGACAAGCCTGCCAACACTTTGGTCTTGGACTTCCAGCTGCCAGAATCCCTGGCAAGTTAATACAGGGGGCAACAGAGCCAAGGAGACTTTGCTACCTCCTCACAGAATTATTTTAGGAATTAAATAAGTTAACTTAAGGAGGTAAAAGACCTATTCTCAGGAAACTGTAAGACATTGAAGAAAGAAATAGAAGACAACATAAAGAAATGGCAACATATACTGTGTTCATGGATTGGAAGAATGAACATTGTGAAAACGATCCTGCTACTACTGCCGAAGTCAATCTACCAATTCAGAATAATCCCTACCAAAATACCAATGGTATTTTCCACAGATGTAGAACACATATTTCAAAAAATTGTGTGGAAACACAGAATTTCCTGAGTAGCCAAAACAATCTTGAGAAAGGACAGACCTGGAGGTATCAAGCTCCCTAAACTCAGACTGTCCTACAAAGCTGCGATAATCAAAACTTTATGGTAGTGGCACAAAAACAGACACACAGATAAATGGAACAGAGTAGAGAGCTAAGAAATAAACCCACATACTTTTGGTTAATTGATCTATGGCAAAGGAAGCAAGAATGTATAATGGAGAAAAGACGGTCTCTTCAATAAGTGGTACTGGGAAACTGGACAGCTACACTCAAAAGAATAAATTAGAACATTTTCTCACACCATATACAAAAATAAACTCAATATGGATTAAAGACCTTTGTGTAAGACTGGATACTATAAAACTCTTAGAGGAAAACATAGGCAGCATACTCTGTAACATAAATTGTAGTAATATTTTTTGTATCAATACTTTAAGGCAAAGGGAACAAAAGCAAAAATAAACAAACGGAACCTAGTTAAACTTAAAAGCTTTTGTACAAGAAGGAAGCCATTGACAAAACAAAAAGATCACCTATTGAACAGGAGGAAATAGTTGCAAATGATATGACCAACAAAGAGTTAACATCCAAAATATATAAACAGCTCATACAACCCAATATAAAAAAACCCAAACAACCAATTACAAAATGAGCAGAAGATATTCAGATGACCAGCTAATCATCAGAGACATGCCAATCAAAGCCACAATGAGATAATACATCACACTTGTCAGAATGACTATCATCAGAAAGACAGAAATAACAAATGTTGGAGGAGATGTGGAGAAAAGAGAACTCTTGTAGACAGCTGGCAAGAATGTAAATTGGTGCAGCCACTGGGGAAAACAGTATGGAGATTCCTCAAAAAACTGAAAATGGGACTACCATATAATCTAATAATTCTACCCTTGGGTATATTCCAGAAGAAAATGAAAACACTAATGAAAAGTACACTTGCACTTCAATGTTCATAGCATTATTTTTACAATAGGCAAGATATGGAAGCAGCCTAAGTACCCATTAACAGACGACTAGAAAAGGAAGATGTGGTATATATACACACACACACATACACACAATAGAATACTGTTCAGCCATAAAAAGAATGAAATAATGCCATTTGCAGCAACATGGATAGATCTAGAGATTATCATATTAAGTGGAGTAAATCAGACAGAGAAAGATGAATAACATATAATATCAGAAAAAGGTGGATATGTGAAATCTAAAAAAAAAAATGAATTATTTATAAAACAGAAACAAACTCACAGATATGGAAAACAAATTTATGGTTACCAAAGGGGAAATGTCAAGGAGAGGGACGGCATAAATTAGGAGGTTGGGATTAACATGTATACACCGTGTGTGTACTTGCTCAGTTGCTTCAGTCGTGTCCAACTCTTTGTGACCCCATGGACTGTGACCTGCCAGGCTCCTTTGTCCATGAGATCCTCCAGTCAAGAAAACTGGAGTTGGTTGCCATGCTCTCCTCCAGGGCATCTTCCCAACCCAGGGATCGAACCTGCATCTCTTACGTCTCCTGCAGTAGCAGGCAGTTTCCATACCACTAGTGCCACCTGGGAAGCCCAACATGTACACACTGCTGCTGCTGCTAAGTCACTTCAGTCGTGTCCAACTCTGCGACCCCAGAGACAGCAGCCCGCCAGGCTCCCCTGTCCCTGGGATTCTCCAGGCAAGAACACTGGGGTGGGTTGCCATTTCCTTCTCCAATGCATGAAAGTGAAAAGTAAAAGTGAAGTTGCTCACTTGTATCCTACTCTTCAAGACCCATGCACCGTAGCCTACCAGGCTCCTCTGTCCACGGGATTTTCCAGGCAAGAGTACTGGAGTGGGGTGCCATTGCCTTCTCCAATAACACACTGCTGCTGCTGCTACTAAGTCGCTTCAGTCGTGTCCGACTCTGTGCAATCCCATAGATGGGAGCCCACCAGGCTCCCCCATCCCTGGGATTCTCCAGGCAAGTGGAATGCCATTTCCTTCTCCAATGCATGAAAGTGAAAAGTGAAAGTGAAGTTGGTCAGTTGTGTCTGACTTTTAGCTACCCCATGGACTTCACCCTACCAGGCTCCGCCACCCATGGGATTTTCCAGGCAAGAGTATCGCCTCTCCGAATATACACACACTACTATCTATAAAATAGATAATTAATAAGGGCCTTCTGTATAGTACAGAGAACTCTGCTCAATATTCTGAAATAACCTGTGGAGAAAGAAACTGAAAAATTATATATATATATATATATATATATATGCATAACTTAATCACTTTTCTGTACACCTGAAACTAACATAACTTTGTAAATCAACTATACTCCAATATAAAAATTTTTTTAAAAACAATTTACCCATAAAAAGGAATGAACTTTTGAAATCTTCAACAAAATGGATGTGCCTAGAGGGCATTACGCTTAGTGAAGTAAGTCAGAGAAAGATAAATACTATATGTTCTTACTTACATGTGGAATCTAAAAGAGCTGAACTCATAGAAACAGAAAGGAATGGTAGTTGCCAGAGGTTTGGAGATGGAAGATAAGGAGAGATGTTGGTCAAAGGGTACAAACTTCCAGTTAGAATAACTTCTGGGGATCAAATGGACAGCTTGCTGACTATAGTTAACAACACTGTCTTATGAACCCGGCTCTACGGAGCTTTGTGAGGGATGCCTATGGGCCAAACAAGCTGCCACATCCCACGCTGGTCTGGGAAAGACTTTAGGTTCTGTCTGGACAGGACTCTCTGAGGACGAGTAGGGACTTAGGAAGAGGTGGATGGTGATGGGAGAATGGGTTGGCCTTAGGAAACTCAGGAAAGGGTCCACAAGTATCTGGTGGTGTCAAGGAGTCCTGGCCTTAGGATGCTGTGGCACCATGGAGGTGGTTCCGTGTGCGAGTCATGGCGGGATTCAGTGCTGGAAACAAGGGTGAGGGACCACGAAGCTGGTGGGGACTCAAGGGACCTTTGTGACTGTGACCTCATCTCGGGCTCTGATGGAGATCTTGCTGTTGTTGTCTAGTCAGTAAGTCGCATCAGACTCTCTTGCTACCCCATGGACTGTAGCCCATCAGGCTCCTCTGTTTATGTAGCTCTGCTGGCACCTAAACACTGAGAGCTCCACATGTCCAGTCTGCAAAGCTGGCTCCTCGAAGCAAAAACAAAACAAAACAAAACAAAAATCCCTATAAATTTATATACATGAAAGTCGCTAACAGACTCAGTTCAGTTCAGTTCAGTCACTTAGTCGTGTCTGACTCTTTGCGACCCCATGGACTGCAGCACTCCAGGCTTCCCTGTCCATCAACAACTCCCAGAGCTTGCTCAAATTCATGTCCATCAAGTCAGTGATGCCATCCAACCATCTCATCATAACAGACTAGATCTTAACTGTTCTTAAGACAGCCACCACAACCACGACAAAATGGTACCTACGTGAGTTGATGGATGTACTAATTAATCTTGCTGTAATAATTATTTTGCAGTAAGTACATGTATTAAATCATCACTGTATACCTTAAACTTACACAATGTTATGTGTCAATTACACCTCAATAAAGCTGGGAAAAATGCAATTTTTAAAAAAGAAGTGACTCACTGTTGACATTGTAGCCTCGGCCGTGCCCATGAGCACTTAAAGGGAAGATCAGGATTTCTCTGGTGACACAGTGGATAAGAATCCGCCTGCCAATGTGAGTGACATGGGTTTGATCCCTGGTCTGGCAGGATTACACTTGCTAAGGAGCAACTGAGCCCGTGAGCCACAACTACTGAGCCATGGGCAGCAACTACAGAAGCTGTGTGCCTGGAGCCGGTGCTAGGCAACAAGAGAGGCTGCTGCAACGAGAAACCTGTGCAATCCCATACAAAGCAATGAAGACCCGGTGAAGCAAAATTAACTAATTAGCTAATCAATTAATTAAGAAAAGTCAAAATGTAAAAAAAAAAAAAAAAGAAGGGAAGTCCACCTCACATGCTATTTTAGGGGCCCCATTAAGTAGGCAGTGAGAAAACTCTGGAGGAGAAATAAAATTACAATCAATAAATCAGAGCAAGGATATGTAAAGCCCCAGTAAAGATTTAAAAAAAAGAGGAGAGGCTTCTGGATATACAAAGCAAGGGTCTTATTTGATAAATATGTTAGCATAACCCAACACAGAATGAGTTCTCCTGGGGCTGAGGAGGGGAGTGGGGACTGTCAACTGGAGACTTTGGTTAGGAAAGGGAGGACTGAGGTGCCTTTGTCAGCTGAGCCTGGCTAAGAGTGCCCACACTGGGGATGAAGATATCAGATTTTCCTGGGAGGTCTCTGACAGGAAGTAAACCCCTGAGCCCATCTGGGTCCGGTGCGGCCAGGAAGCAGCACCAAGGTAGCACTTAACTATAATAAAGTGATTCAGGGTAAGAACCCTCTGCCTCTGTGAAACCTAGTGTTGCAGTTTGCATTTAAAAAGGACAAAGCACAGGAAAGAAAATCTGTAAAGATCCTTGTGCTCTGAGTGAAGAACTAAGGCTCTCTGACTGGTGCATCTAGTCTGCAAAGAACAGGAAAGGCATCACACTTGCCAGACTGGCCTGCCTTTGGGGTGTCACCATCCCAGGGAGGGGGAGTCATCATTTTGTCCGTTCATTCATTCATTCAGGTGTTTTTGAGCCAGTTTGTTTCTTGTTGTTTGTTTAGTTGCTCAATCGCGTCCAACTCTCTTGTGAGCCATAGACTGTGGCCCATCAGGCTTCACTGTCCCTGGAATTTTCTAGGCAAGAATACTGGGGCAGCTTGCCATTTCCTATTCTAGGCGACCTTCCCCACCCAGGGATACAACCCATGTCACTTGCATTGGCAGATGGATTTTTTTTTTTTTTTTTTTAACCACTGAGCCACCTGGGAAGCCCCATGGCCCAGTGCTAAATCCTGGAGATACAAAAATAAATGTTAACAACCAGTCCGACTAAGAACCTTAACCTTGGGATCTGTGTAATCTATAATCCAGTTCAAACAAGCATCTGCTGGCGTCCCCCAGGGGGTTAGGAAGGGCAGGTATAACACAGAGGAGCACAAGTCTAATTGAGCAGAGCAGAAGCCATTTGAGGAGTGAAATGCCAATCCACCTGGGGTCCTGGGTCCACAGCCTTACAGCCTCTTTCTGGGAAAGGTAACTGGGACACCTTACAGTAGAAATACAGCCCCAATTACAGCACCACCACTGATAAGCACTTAGCCAAAATTATCACGAGCTAAACAAGGTTAGGTAAGCAGATGTCAGCTGAAAAAAAAAGAAGCACAATGTGAAAATTGAACATTATGTTTTATTCTGAGGACTTAAGCCTGGGAGACAGCCTTTCACCTCTGAGGGACTCATCCAAAGAGGTAATGGAAGAGCCAGGGTATATATGAGTTGATTACTGCTAATCACAAAACATATCTCAAATGAATGATTTTAGTGCTTTTCCATGTTTGGGAAGATGCTAGAGTTTGGGCTGACTGAAATCATTCCTTCAATATGCACCTAAACTATTTTAGGGCCAGTATCCTGTTTTTCTCCATCTTGAATCCCCATGGGTACATTGTCAGGAGCCCTGCAGTGGGTGACAGCTTTAGGGTGCAACATCCTTTGTTTACTAAGATGGCAGGTGATACGCTTTGTCCTCACAGATGTTTCTAAAATGGTGCCAGGGCCTTTCAGATCTGTTCACTGACTGCCCCACTGGCTGACTTCCCTGACTGAGCAATCCTTCTTGGGTCCGGAAACAAACCAGCCCAAAGTCACCCCTGGATTCTGGGTCTAGATGGCACTTTAACCAGGATAGTGCCTTTCATTTTCAAAATTTTGTTGTTGTTCAAGCCAGATTATCCAATTCTTTTTCAAGCGTGGATGTCAAGACCAATGAGCCTAAAAGCCACCTTTCTGGGATCAGAGTAGATGGAAAAAGTGTACTATTTCCCACCCAGTGCTTTGCATGAATTTGCGTATTCCAACATATGACTTTATATGCTGAAGTTTAAAAGCATTATTCAAGTAGGAAAAATTAAACATAACAAAGCACTTTAGTCCTATTCCAGATCTGGCCTCATTTCTCTACCTATAAAATACAGTTTCCTTCAAGGGATCTTCCCAACCCAGGGATCGAACCCGGGTCTTCTGCATTGCAGGCAGATTCTTTGCCATCTGAGCCACTAAGGAAACCCATAAAATAGAGATTAGTCTTAATAACCTTTGTTTGCTGGGTCCTTCCATACTAAGAGCCATTGAATTTTCTTGGCCTGAAACAGCTGATTGAGATCCATTGGAAGTTTAATAGTTGCCT
Source organism: Bos indicus (assembly GCF_029378745.1). Taxonomy (NCBI): domain Eukaryota; kingdom Metazoa; phylum Chordata; class Mammalia; order Artiodactyla; family Bovidae; genus Bos; species Bos indicus. The sequence goes on from NC_091775.1 coordinate 72,398,706, forward strand.
ATTGCCACATAACGAATGACCACAAAATTTAGTGGTTTAAAACAGCAAATGTGTATCATCTCAGTTTCTTTAGGTCAGGATTTCAAGAGCAACTGAACAGTTGATAGTTCTGCTCAAGGGATCCCATGAAGTTGCAGTTAGGAAGTTGGCATGGGTGGCAGCCATTTTAAGGCTTGACTGGGGTTGGAGAACCCACTTCTAAGATGGCTGAACTCATACAACCGTTGGCAGGAGGTCTCCATCCCATGCCACATGGACCTCATGACATGGCAGCTGTCTTCCCCCAGAGCCAGTGATCCAAGACAGAGTGGCCAAATGAAAGTCACATGACTCAGTCTCAGAAGTAACTCAGATCCTTCTGCCGTATTCTGTCTATTAGCAGGCGTCAGTAACTCTGGCTCCTAATCGAAAAAAGGAGGATCAAGCTCCCATCACCAGCTGAAGGGTGGAGGGTCAAAGGGTGAGTGGACATAATTCAAACTACCACAGAAGGGAATGGGAGGGAGGGCTACATAAGGTTACAGAGGGAGCCTGGAGCAAAACTGTGAATCAGAGTCTCATCCTGGCTCGGAGTCTCAGATGCGTTCTCACTTTTACTCATCAGTCCACCTCAGACCATTACGTGTTGTATTTCTCCTGACGGGTAGCTGTGCCCCTGAGGAGATGGCCAGATAAGCTAGTGTACTAAGCCCTCCCCCACCCCCCAGGTATTGCCAACATTTCCTTAGAGGAACCTGCCTCTGCTGAGAAAGTAAAAGCTATCCTCTTGGAGAAAGAATGAATTTAGAGGCAGCTGCCTGGAGGACGTTGTGAGGTAACTGCCCGAAGTACTCACAAATATCAGGTCTCTTCCAGAGAGCTCGCATGCAGCAAAGAATCAAGCATAAATGTCCAACATGCTACATTCCCCCAAGCCTGCTCTGTTGCCTTCTGACCTCTGAGGTAGAATAAGCCCCAGGCCAAGTGATGGCGCCCTCCAGGGGAGTCCTTCTCACCAGCCTCTGCTTCTGATCCTGCATCAGGATCACAAACCCAGGAGAAATGCTTCAAGTCCTTACTGAGAGGGCATGCTTCTGTGCCCGGAGCTCCCTTGTTCCTCTCCCCCATGTTTCATCAATTAAACTGAACTACCTCCCATCCCAGAGTGGACAGCAGACAAAAAACAGTTTCTTGGAGTCCTTCTGGGTTGGGGCTCTAGAGTCACCTCTCATGACTGTATATTCTCTGGGGCCAACCAGCCAGGCCTGGATCCAGCAGAAACAACAGGGAGCTGGGCCTGTCGCTGATCGAGAGTTCTCCAGTTTGCCTTCAGTGGTCAGTTCCAATCACCAGATGATGTTCTTCAGATGTCCAAAGACAGCGTAGAGCTCTCGAATGTCTAGATCAGGGATGCCCAACCTCTGGGATCTAATGCCTGTTGATCTGAGGTGGAACTGATGTAAGAACAGAAATAAAGTGTACCATGAATATAATGTGCTTGAATCTTCCCGAAACCACCCACTTCCCCCACTCCACGGAAAAATTGTCTCCTTCCATGAAACTGGTCCCTTGTGCCAAAAAAGGCTGGGAATGGCTGATTTAGGCTAAGTGCTAGCAGCTTGTTCTTCAGTCGCTCAGTCACGTCTAACTCTTTGTAACCCCACGCCAGCCTTCCCTGTCCTTGACTACCTCCCAGAGTTTGCTCAAACTCACGTCCATTGAGTCGATGCCATCCAACCATCTCATCCTGGATGAAATGAACCAATTCCTTTAAAGACCATCTGCCAAAACTCAAACAGAAAGAAATGGACCATGTGAATAGGCCTACAACCATTAAAGAAATTGAATCAATCATTAACAACTTTCTAAAACAAGAAAGCACCAGGCCCAGATGAGTTCATTGGGGAATTTTATCCAACATTTAAAGAAGAAATTATACCAATTCTTTGCAATTTATTCCAACAGATAGAAGTCAATGAAATATTCTAAACTCATTCTATGAGGCCAGCATTACTTTAATATAAAAACAAGTCAAAGATAGTACAAGAAAAGCATAGACCAATATCTGCCATGAACATAGATGAAAACTCATCAACAAATTGAATCCAACAGTGTACAAAAAGATTTATGTATCATGACTGAGACAGATTCATCCTTGGTAGGCAAGGATGGATCAATATTTGAAAAATCAATTAATATATCACATCAGCCATTCAAAAAAGAAAAATCATATGAACATGTGAATAGATGCAGAAAAAATATTTCACAAAATTCAACACCAATTCATGATTAAAAATTCAGTGTGAAAGACTGGGCATGTGTAGGATAAGGGTTATATGGGAACTCTCTACTTTCTGCTCAGTTTTGCTGGAAATTGAAACTTGCTCTAAAAAAAGTTTGTTAATAATTAAATAAACAAAAAAGATAGTATGTACATGTAAGAAGACATGTAATATTCATCCTTAACATACCATTCACTTCAACATTTGTCTCTTTTTCTTAATACATAGTTATTTTTGAAATAGTGTCTAATTTGAGACACCTTTAAGATCTTAAGACTCAAGCCAAAGGTTCTTCCTAACACCAAATGCCAACTCCAGGCATCTTTTGTCTTCTGACTTGAGGACTTTATTCAAAATGCTAATCTCAAAAGTTAAAGGCATTTTCTATTTTTCTCCCAAACTTTAAACTTTTTATTTTGTATTGAGGTAGGGCTTCCTTTGTAGCTCAGAGGGTAAAAAATCCACCTGCAACGCAGGAGACCTGTGTTCAATCCCTGGCTCAGGAAAATCCCCTGGGGGAGGGAACAGCAGCCCACTCTAGTATTCTTGCCTGGAGAATCCCACTGACAGAAGAGCCTGGCAGGCTACGTTCCATGGAGGTCTTAAAGAGTTGGACCTGACTGAGCAACTAAGCAAGAACACACAGCTGATTAGGGCTTCCCTGGTGGCTCAGACGGTAAAGAGTCTGCCTACAATCAGGGAGACCCAGGTTTGATCACTGGATCAGGAATATCCCCTGGAGAAGGATCTTCCCACTCCAGTATTCTTGCCTGGAAAGAATTTCATGGACATAGGAACCTGGCCAGTTACAGTCCATGGGGTCTGGTGGCGCTAGTGGTAAAGAACTCACTTGCTAATGCAGGCAACCTAAGAGACACAGGTTCGATCCCTGAGTTAGGAAGATCCCCTGGAGGAGGGCATGGCAACCCTCTCCAGTATCCTTGCCTGGAAAATCCCATGGACAGAGGAGCGTGACAGGCTATAATCCATGGGGTCACAAAGAGTCAGACACAACTGAGCAACTTCACTTCCTGGTAATGGACACTTAGGTTGCTTAGTCCATGTCTTGACTATTGTAAACAGTGCTGCAATGAACATTGCGGTGCATGTACCCTTTCAGATCATGTTTTTCTCCAGGTATATGTGCAGGAGTGGGATTGCAGGGTCATATGGTAGTTCTATTTTTAGTTTTTTAAAGAAAACTCCATACTGTTCTCCATAGTGGCTATACCAATTTACATTCCCACCAAAAGTGTAAGAGCATTCCCTTGTCTTCCATCCTCTCCAGCATTTGTTGTTTGCAGATTTTTGGACAATAGCCATTCTGACCAGTGTGAGGTGACATCTTATTGTAGGTTTGGTTTTCATTGCTCTAATGACTAGTGATGTTGAACATCTTTTCATGTGCCTATTTCCCATCTGTATGTCTTCTTTGGAGAAATGTCTGTTCACATCTTCTGCCTATTTTTTTTGAGTGGGCTGTTTGTTTTGATTTTGGTAAATGTCATAAGCTGCTTGTAAATTTTGGAGACTAATCCCTCATTGGTCACATCATTTGCAAATATCTTCTCCTAATCTGTGTTGTCTTTTCATTTTATTTATTGTTTCCTTTGCTGTGTAAAAGCTTTTGAGTTTAAGTAGGCTGAACACTCTCTGACATAAATCTCAGCAACATCTTTTTCGATCCATTTCCCAGAATAATGGAAATAAAAACAAAAATAAACAAATGGGACCTGAAGGAGTTTTCTAATCAATCTTAACTTCCCTAATAACCCATTATTAACCTGAATGTTTTTCATTAGGATACATAAATAACTTGTAAAAATTTATATCATTTGGCATATTCATATTATACTGTCATTAAAATAAATATATTTGAAATGTATATTTAAACATCATGCATGACAAATGTTTGTTAGAAATGCTAGAACTTGAAGACGTATTTAGTGACAATACTAAGTTGCTCAGTATTACATATAGCTTGCTATTTTTGCATTAACTTGTATTTATATTTTTCCTCACATTATTTTAATTCAAAATTAAAAAAAAATAAGAGTAACAAATGGAAAGGAAGAAGGGGGGGTGGGACAAGGAGAGAAAAAAGGAACTTCAACTGTATTGTCTAAGTTTTTAAAGGAATCTATCATGAAGCTTCTGGTTTTCTCCTAAAGTGCCCCGAGGAAGTAAAAGTTCCTCAAGTTTCGTACCCATTTTGTAAAGTAATTCTTTCATTTGACCTGAAGTCGCACCTTCAATTTTGAGAGGCTTTCTGAAATCTGTTAATTTAATTTGGTTTGCTCTATCTTTACCATTGCAATTTTATAGTAGCACCCTTGAAAAGAATAGTGTTCTTGCCTGGAGAATCCCAGGGATGGCAGAGCCTGTTGGGCTGCCGTCTATGGGGTCACACAGAGTCCAACACAACTGAAGCAACTTAGCAGCAGCAGGATTAAATCTAAGTTTTATCACATGTTAGTGGTTTGGTGTCAATTAAGTTATTTAATTCATTTTCTTTGTCGGTAAAATGTTGGTAAGAAAAACATTCCTCTCTGGTTGTTGTGAGGTAATATATGTAGTAGTAGCTGACATAAAGCTGATATCCAATAAATGCTAGTTTCTTTAAGACATAAATCACATTATTTCTTAGTTTTCGAACTATTTGTAGAAAGAATGCATGCATGAAGGAATGCCAGGAGAATTATACAGTCATTGATGAAGTAGGTGTTAATATAGTGAGATAGCATGTTAGAGACTTTTCATGGAAATGTAAGTAATAAGGTAAAACATCAGTGATAGTTCATTGGTTAGTTCAGTTCAGTTTAGTCGCTTGGTCGTGTCCGACTCTTTGCGACCCCATGAACTGCAGCATGCCAGGCCTCTCTGTCCATCACCAACTACCAGAACCTACCCAAACCTATGTTCATTGAGTCAGTGATGCCGTCCAACGATCTCATCGTCTGTCGTCCCCTTCTCCTCCTGCCCTCAATCTTTCCCAGCATCCGGGTCTTTTCAAATGAGTCAGCTCTTCGCATCAGGTGGCCAAAATATTGGAATTTCAGCTTCAACATCAGTCCTTCCAATGAACACCCAGGACTGATGTCCTTTAGGATGGACTGGTTGGATCTCCTTGCAGTCCAAGGGACTCTCAAGACTCTTCTACAACACCACACTTCAAAAGCATCAATTCTTTGGTTCTCAGCTTTCTTTATAGTCCAACTCTCACATCCATACGTGATTACTGGAAAAACCATAGCCTTGACTAGACGGACTTTTGTTGACAAAGTAATGCCTCTACTTTTTAATATGCTGTCTAGGTTGGTCATGACTTTTCTTCCAAGGAGTAAGCATCTTTTAATTTCATTGCTGTGATCCCCATCTGCAGTGATTTCAAAACCCCCAAAAATAAAGCCCACCACTGTGTCCACTGTTTCTCCATCTATTTCCCATGAAGTGATGGGACCAGATGCCTTGATCTTAGTTTTCTGAATGTTGAGCTTTAAGCCAACTTTTTCACTTTCCTCTTTCATTTTCATCAAGAGGCTCTTTAGTTCTTCTTCACTTTCTGCCTTAAGGGTGGTGTCACCTGCATATCTGAGGTTATTGATATTTCTCCCGGAAATCTTGATTGCAGATTGTGCTTCTTCCACCCCAGCATTTCTCATGATGTACTCTGCATATAAGTTAAATAAGCAGGGTGACAATATATAGCCTTGACGTACTCCTTTTCCTATTTGGAACCAGTCTGTTGTTCCATGTCTAGTTCTAACTGTTGCTTCCTGACCTGCATATAGGTTTCTCAAGAGGCAGGTCAGGTGGTCTGGTATTCCCATCTCTTGAAGAATTTTCCACAGTTGATTGTGATCCACACAGTCAAAGGCTTTGGCATAGTCAATAAAGCAGAAATAGATGCTTTTCTGAAACTCTCTTGCTTTTCCCATGATCCAGCGGATGTTGGCAATTTGATCTCTGGTTCCTCTGCCTTTTCTAAAACCAGCTTGAACATCTGGAAGTTCATGGTTCATGTATTGCTGAAGCCTGGCTTGGAGAATTTTGAGCATGACTTTACTAGCGTGTGAGATGAGTGCAATTGTGTGGCAGTTTGAGCATTCTTTGGCATTGCCTTTCTTTGAGATTGGAATGAAAACTGACCTTTTCCAGTCCTGTGGCCACTGCTGAGTTTTTCAAATGTGCTGGCATATTGAGTGCAGCACTTTCACAGCATCATCTTTTAGGAATTGAAATAACTCAACTGGAATTCCGTCACCTCCACTAGCTTTGTTCATAGTGATGCTTTCTAAGGCCCACTTGACTTCACATTCCAGGATGTCTGGCTCTAGGTGACTGATTATCTGGGCCATGAAGATCTTTTTTGTACAGTTCTTCTGTGTATTCTTGCCACCTCTTCTTAATATCTTCTGCTTCTGTTAGGTGCATACCATTTCTGTCCTTTATTGTGCCCATCTTTGCATAAATGTTCCCTTGGTATCTCTAATTTTCTTGAAGAGATCTCTAGTCTTTCCCATTCTATTGTTTTCCTCTGTTTCTTTGCATTGGTCACTGAGGAAGGCTTTCTTATCTCTTCTTGCTATTTTTTGGAACTCTGCATTCAGATGCTTTTATCTTTCCTTTTCTCCTTTGCTTTTCACTTCTCTTCTTTTCACAGCTATTTGTAAGGCCTCCTCAGACAGCCATTTTGTCTTTTTGCATTTCTTTTTCTTGGGGATGGTCTTGATCCGTGTCTCCTGTACAATGTCACGAACCTCTGTCCATAGTTCATCAGGCTCTCTGTCTATCATATCTAGTCCCTTAAATCTTTTTCTCACTTACACTGTATAATCATAAGGGATTTGATTTAGGTCATACCTGAATGGTCTAATGGTTTTCCCTACTTTCTTCAATTTAAGTCTGAATTTGGCAATAAGGAGTTCATGATCTGAGCCACAGTCAGCTCCCGGTCTTGTTTTTGCTGACTGTATAGAGCTTCCCCATCTTTGGCTGCAAAGAATATAATCACCCTGATTTCGGTGTTGGCCATCTGGTGATATCCATGTGTAGATGGATATCTTCTCTTGTGTCATTGGAAGAGGGTGTTTGCTATGACCAGTGAGTTCTCTTGGCAAAACTCTATTAGTCTTTGCCCTGCTTCATTCTGTATTCCAAGGCCAAATTTGCCTGTTACTCCAAGTGTTTCTTGACTTCCTACTTTTGCATTCAGTCCCCTATAATGAAAAGGACATCTTTTTTGGATGTTAGTTCTAAAAGGTCTCATAGGTCTTCATAGAACTGTTCAACTTCAGCTTCTTCAGCATTACTGGTTGGGGCATAGACTTGGATTACTGTGATATTGAATGGTTTGCCTTGGAAGCGAACAGAGATAATTCTGTTGTTTTTGAGATCACATCCAAGTACTGCATTTCAGACTCTTTTGTTGACTATGATGGCTACTCCATTTCTTCTGAGGGATTCCTGCCCACAGTAGTAGATATAATAGTCATCTGAGTTAAATTCACCCATTCCAGTCCATTTTAGTTTGCTGATTCCTAGAATGTTGCCGTTCACTCTTGCCATCTCCTGTTTGACCACTTCCAATTTGCCTTGATTCATGGACCTGACATTCCAGGTACCTATACAATATCGTTCTTTACAGCATCGGACCTTGCTTCTATCACCAGTCACATCCACAGCTGGGTATTGTTTTTGCTTTGGCTCCATCCCTTCATTCTTTCTGGAGTTATTTCTCCACTGATCTACAGTAGCATATTGGGCACCTACCGACCTGGGAAGTTCATCTTTCATTGTTTATAGTTCATTGATAGGTGTTTTAAAGATAAAGGATGAGTAAGTTAGTGCTTTCAAGCACACCATTGAAAATGAGGTTGATGTTTCATTGTAAAATGTGTGATACAAGAAATTAATTAAATTGTCTTTACTAGTCTTAAACTACCATCAGTAGCATGGATGGGTCTAGTTATGTCATATAATGAATCAGATAGTTACCTGTATTAACAACAAAATAAAAGTCATGATCCACAGTTACCAAGAATGAAATGGGTTGGAGGTGGGGAGTTGTATAAGTGAAGCATGAAGATGTCTTGTAGGTTTGAATGTAATAGCAGCTGTGGTTAATATATAATCTTCTGAAGGACCAAGGTAATAGATAGATAAGCCTCTTGACTAACAATCAGAAAAATCAGAAGAGTAAAAGGTCTTGTTTCTTTTTTTGTCCACTCTAGGTCCTAAGGTCTTTTAGAACAGAAAGTGGCTAGACAAATATTTCTCAAAGTAATCAAGTATTTTCATAGTGTGTACCATGTCATCAATAAGCAGCAAATGGATATCATGTGTCTCCAGAGGGAATATTCTGAAAAGGACATATCAATTATGGAAGATTCTCACCAGAAATGCGGAACTCAAATCTAATCATTAGAAAACATCAGCCAAACCCATAATAAGGAATGTTCTATAAAATAATTGGTTTGTATTCTACAAAAAATGTCAATGTGACTAAAACAAAGATAGGCAGGGGCACTGCTCCAGACTGGAGGCAAAGGGGTGTTACACGAAATGCAACGCGTGGTCCTTGAATTGGATCCTCTTTAGATGAAAAAAAGTGGTTATAAAAGGCAGTGAGGCAATTGATAAAATTGGAATATTGGTTACGTATTAGATAAGAATAGTTCATCAAGGTTAAACTTTCCAAATTTGATAACAATGTCATGTAGGGTAAATATCTTTATTCTTAAAAATACAGACTAAAATTTTAAGGAGTAAAGGGGCATAATATGCAACCTACTCTTTTAAAAATTTTTTATTGAAATATAGTTGACTTACAATTCTATGTTACTTTCATGTGTACAGCAGAATGTTTCAGTTATATTCTCTTCCATTATAGGTTATGACAAGATACTAAGTACAGTTTTCAATGCTATACAGCAGATCCTTCTTGGTTAAATACTTTATACACAGTGGTGTGTATATTTTAATCCCAAATTCATAAATTATCCCTTCCCAGCCTCTCCCCTTTGGTAAACATAAGTTTGTTTTCTATGTCCACGAGTCTATTTCTCTCTTGTACATAAGTTCAATTGTATCCTTTTTTAGATTCCACACATAACTGATATCATATGATATTTCTCTTTCTCTGACTTCACTTAGAAGGGTAATCTCTCAGTCTATCCATGTTGATGCAAATGGCATTATTTCATTCTTGCCTATGACTGAGTAATATTTCTTTGTGTATATACACCACACCTTTATCTATTCATCTGTTGATCGACACGTAGCACAACCTACTCAAAGGATTTAGAAAAAACATTTATATAGAGGGGCAAATAGATGAAAAGAGAGGTTGGTAAAACAAACGGAACAAACTATCAAAAACTGGTGAATCTTGGTGCTTTTTTTACAATTTCTCTATGAATTTGAAATTATATCAAAATAAAACTTCATTTTAAAAAGTGCCCATGGATCGCTTGAATCAGAAGTGTACTCAGTATACTGGAGTAGACTACTTGCTCTTGATGCAGATTGATGAGCCCTGCCACTGAACCAGAAATTCTGGGTAGAGCCTGGGAGTTTTCATTAATCCTTCTTCTTTTTTTATATTTGTGGTTGTGCTGGGTCTCCACTGGGCGTGGGTTTTTCTCTAGTTGCGGTGAGTGAGGGCCACTCCCTACGTGCGGTACTCGGCTTCCACTGCCGTGGCGTCCCTTGTTGCCGAGCATGGGCTCTAGGGCGTGTTGGCTTCAGTAGTTGTGCTCCCGGGCTCTAGAGCGCAGGCTCTATAGTTGTAGAGGCTTAGTTGTGTAGTTGCAGTGCACGGGCTTAGTTGCTCCATGGCGCGTGGGGGTCTTCCCAGATCAGGAATTGAACTCCTGTCTCCTGCATTGGCAGGTGGATTCTTTACCAGTGGGCCACCAGGGAAGCCTTTCATGAATCATTCATGGTGATTGCTATGCATGCTAAAGTTTGAAAACCACTGGGGTGGACTTCAAATAATTTTCTTAGTTTAATCAACTAAATACCTTGAAGAAAAATACTGCTACTATTATTTTTAATAGCTAAAATGTATATTGTACATATCATATAGTAAGGGCTGTATGTATTTGTTCAATTCTGTGAACTACTATATACTCTTTGTACAAATAAGGCAATGGGGACATAGACAGGTTAAGTAGATTGCTAAAGTCACATGCTATTAAGGGATGGAACCAGGATTTGACTCCAAAAGCAAACTGATTCTAAGGTCACACTCTTGCTTCTATGTTACTGAGCCCTATCAACTGACATGCTGCCTCATAAAGCCATTTCTTAATTACACTTTAAGGAAGGAAGCAGTGATGCAGCTAAAGCAATGAATTATGATGAGGAATGAAATGCCCCCTGCCAATCCCCCGCTCCTGGTGACAAAGCTACCACTTTGTGGCTAAGGTAAAGCCACAGCCTGCTTGTTGTTCCTGATCACTTCTGTGATTTTCCCATTTATCTTACAGATCCTCTTTAGCCTACAGGTACCAGGCTGGGTGTATTCTGGATATACCTTCAGCAAAGATAGATTCACCCTCATAGTGAGAAGGTTTCTCATTGAGATGAAATGTCATCATAGTGTTAAACCAGGAAAGGAATTATCCCTGATGAAACCAAAGATATGAGTTGATGGGGCGGGGGTGGAGGAGGTGGGGTGGGCGAATGGGTAGATGGGGGGAGAGATAAATTGGAAGATTGGGATTGATACATACAAACTACTATATATAAAATAGATAACTAGTAAGGAACTACTGTATAGCACAGGGACATCTGCCCAATTCTGTAATGGCCTATCTGGAAGAAGAATCTAAAAAAGAGTAGATATATGCATTTTTTTGTACACCTGAAACTAAAACAACATTTTGTAAATCAGTTCAGTTCAGTTTAGTTCACTAGGTCAGTCATGTCCGACTCTTTGTGACCCCATGAATCGCAGCACGCCAGGCCTCCCTGTCCATCACCATCTCCCGGAGTTCACTCAAACTCATGTCCATCAAGTCGGTGATGCCATCCAGCCATCTCATTGTCTGCTGTCCCCTTCTCCTTCTGCCCCCAATCCCTCCCAGCATCAGAGTCTTGTCCAATGAGTCAACTCTTCTCATGAGGTGGCCAAAGTACTGGAGTTTCAGCTTTAGCATCATTCCTTCCAAAGAACACCCAGGGCTGATCTCCTTTAGAATGGACTAGTTGGACCTCCTTGTAGTCCAAGGGACTCTCAAGAGTCTTCCCCAACACCACAGTTCAAAAACATCAATTCTTCGGCGGTCAGCTTTCTTCACAGTCCAGCTCTCACATCCATACATGATCACTGGAAAAACCATAGCCTTGACTAGACAGACCTTTGTTGGCAAAGTAATGTCTCTGTTTTTGAATATGCTATCTAGGTTGGTCATAACTTTCCTTCCAAGGAATAAGCGTCTTTTAATTTCATGGCTGTAGTCACCATCTGCAGTGATTTTGGAGCCCCAAAAATAAAGCCAGCCACTATTTCCACTGTTTACCCATCTATTTCCCATGAAGTGATGGGACCAGATGCCATGATCTTCGTTTTCTGAATGTTGAGCTTTAAGCCAACCTTTTCACTCTGCTCTTTCACTTTCATCAAGAGGCTCTTTAGTTCATCTTCACTTTCTACCATAAGGGTGGTGTCATCTGCATATCTGAGGTTATTGATATTTCTCCCAGAAATCTTGATTGCAGATTGTGCTTCTTCCACCCCTGCATTTCTCATGATGTACTCTGCATATAAGTTAAATAAGCAGGGTGACAATATATAGCCTTGACGTACTCCTTTTCCTATTTGGAACCAGTCTGTTGTTCCATGTCCACTTCTAACTGTTGCTTCCTGACCTGCATATAGGTTTCTCAAGAGGCAGGTCAGGTGGTCTGGTATTCCCATCTCTTGAAGAATTTTCCACAGTTGATTGTGATCCACACAGTCAAAGGCTTTGGCATAATCAATAAAGCAGAAATAGATGCTTTTCTGAAACTCTCTTGCTTTTCCCATGATCCAGCGGATGTTGGCAATTTGATCTCTGGTTCCTCTGCCTTTTCTAAAACCAGCTTGAACATCTGGAAGTTCATGGTTCATGTATTGCTGAAGCCTGGCTTGGAGAATATTGAGCATGACTTTACTAGCGTGTGAGATGAGTGCAATTGTGTGGTAATTTGAGCATTCTTTGGCATTGCCTTTCTTTGAGATTGGAATGAAAACTGACCTTTTCCAGTCCTGTGGCCACTGCTGAGTTTTCCAAATTTGCTGGCATATTGAGAGCAGCACTTTCATAGCATCATCTTTCAGGATTTGGAATAGCTCAACTGGAATTCCATCACCTCCACTAGCTTTGTTCGTAGTGATGCTTTCTAAGGCCCACTTGACTTCACATTCCAGGATGTCTGGCTCTAGGTGAGTGATCATACCATCATGATTATCTTGGTTGTGAAGATCTTTTTTGTACAGTTCTTCTGTGTATTCTTGCCACCTCTTCTTAATATCTTCTGCTTCTGTTAGGTCCATACCATTTCTGTCCTTTATCGAGCCCATCTTTGCATGAAATGTTCCTTTGGTATCTCTAATTTTCCTGAAGAGATCTCTAGTCTTTCTTATTCTGTTGTTTTCCTCTATTTCTTTGCATTGATCGCTGAGGAAGGCTTTCTTATCTCTTCTTGATATCCTTTGGAACTCTGCATTCTTATATCTTTCCTTTTCTCCTTTGCTTTTTGCTTCTCTTCTTTTCACAGCTATTTGTAAGGCCTCCCCAGACAGCCATTTTGCATTTTTGTAAATCAATTATACCCCATAACATTTTTTTATAAATAGGAATGCTTAATAGTCATAAAATAGTTCATGTGAAAAGCAAGCTATAAAAATTTGTGTATAATGCTTAACCAATTTGTGGTGTACATATGCATGCACACTTGTGTCTGGAGACTGAAAAAATAAAGAGACTGATACAAAATAAATGTTGGAAAAAGAAAGGACTAAAAAGAAGTAGGCATTTCCCCAAGGTACAGCTCAGTTGGTTCTACCTCCTCTGGTCTCAGGCACTGCCACTCTTCTGAGGCTCAGTCCTCTGCAGAGGAAGCAGCCAGCTTGCAGAAGGAAGCCTGATGAAGTAGCTCACTGGACTCTCAACAATAACCATGTGAAGTGAGGTAGGCAGATATTCGTCTCACTGCTAATGTGGACAGAGCTGGACTGGAAACCAGTCTTCCAGTTCCAGAGGCTGAGATGTTTCCATTAAGCCATACTGACTTCTGAATAAAAGAGACCATTGCTGACACTATCTTGAAATCAGGAGCTTATATGCTTATGTAGGTTGATAAGTGCAAGCCTTGGGGTACAGAGCAAAGCTGGAACTTCTCAGCTGCGTCTGGTCGAGATGTGATGTGTAAAGAATTAGTAGTTTATTTTGTTGCTTCCCTTGTGGCTCAGCTGCTAAAGAAACCGCCTGCAATGCGGGAGACCTGGGTTCGATCCCTGGGTTGGGAAGATCCCCTGCAGAAGGGAAAGGCTACCCACTCCAGTATTCTGGTCTGGAGAATTCCATGGACTGTATGGTCCATGGGGTTGCAAACAGTTGGACACAACTGAGCGACTTTCATTTTGTTATTAAGAAACTCGTCCTTTCTAGCTAGAAAAAGGAGAAACTCTCAGCAAAAGCATCACTATTTTGGAGGGATTGAATAACCACCCCCAGCTCAGCCTTACCACAGTGCAATTGTTGCAGTCTTTAAGAACCTTCAGTTGGTAGATGACATGACTTTATGTGTAGAAAACCCTAAGGAATCCACTTTAAAAAACTATTATGACCAATTAATAACTAAGGTTGTAAGATACAGTTAAATACAAAAACAACTTTCTATATAATTGCAATGAAAAATCTGAAAATGAAATCAGGAAATCAATTCTATTTACAACATTATCAAGAGGAATAAAATAATTAGGAATAAATTTAATATGAGAAATGCAAAATGTATTCTCTGAAACCTATGAAATATTGTTCAAGAAATGAAAACAGACCTAAACAAATAAACAGACAATATAGTTCAGGTGGCAATACTTCCCAGGGCTCTACAGACGCAGCACAATCCTTATCAAAACCTTAGCTGGCTTCTTTGCAGAAATCAACACGCTGATTCAAAAATTCATAGGACCCAGAGTAGCCAAAACAATCTTGGAAAAAAAAAAAAAAAGAGCAAAGATAATGTATTCACAATTCTCAATTTCAAAATTTACTAGAAAACTACAGTAAATAATACAGCACAGTAATGGCCTAAGTAGAGACATACGATCAATGGACAGAACTGAGAGTCCAGATGTACACAATCACATTTAAGGTCAGTTGATTTGACAGGGGTGCATGACCATCCAATGGAGAAAGAATAGCCTGGGATAACTGAGTAGCTACATGTAAAAGAATTAAGTTGGACCTCTACCCCACACAAAAATTAAGTAAAAATTTAGCACGTAAAACTTAAACTCTTAGAACAAAACAAAGGTATAAGTCTTTGTAATCTTGGATTAAGCAATGGTTTCTTAGATATGACACCAAATGCACAACATACAAAAGAAAAATTAGATATCATCAAAATAAAAAATGTTTGTACTCCATCATGAAGAAAGTAGAAAGAGGGAATTCCCTGGTGGTCCAGAGACTAGGACTGGGCACTCTCACTGCCAAGGCCCAGGTTCAATCCTTAGTTTGGGAACTAAGATCCTGCAAAAAAATAAAAGGAAAAAGGAAACCCATAAAATGAAATAAAATATTTGCAACTCACATATCTGATACAGGACTTGTATTTAGAATATATAAATTACTTTCCCAACTTAAAAGTAAAAAGATAACACGATTAAAAAAGGACAAAGCACCTGAATAGTTATTTCTCTAAAGAAAATTTACAAATGGCCAATAAGCACATGAAAAGATACTCAACATCATTAACTGCCAGAAAAATACAAATCCAAACTACAATGAGGTGCCGCTTCACAGCCATTAGGATGGCGATAATATACATATATATACGTGCTGCTGCTGCGTCACTTCCGTCGTGTCCGACTCTGTGTGACCCCACAGACGGCAGCCCACCAGGCTTCCCGTCCCTGGGGTTCTCCAGGCAAGAACACTGGAGTGGGTTGCCATTTCCTTCTCCGTTGCATGAAAGTGAAAAGTGAAAGTGAAGTTGCTCAGTCGTGTCCGACTCTAGCGACCCCATGGACTGCAGCCTACCAGGCTCCTCTGTCCATGGGATTTTCTAGGCAAAAGTACTGGAGTGGGGTGCCATATATATGCACATGTATTTGTAAAACAGCTTTACAGATATATAGTCATAGGTAGAGAGATTGCTACACATGCATTTGAACCCCAAATCATCCAAACTCATCCTGGTTACTACTATAAGATTTTCAGAATTATTTTATTAACATTATTTCCAATGTTTTTACAATGAAATTAATTTAACAGTGTTAAATATTGCAGAGTATAATTTAATAATGACTGTAGCCTGCCAGGCTCCTCTGTCCATGGAATTCTCCAGGCAAGAATACAGGAGTGGGTTGCCATTTCCTCCTCCAGCAGATCTTCCTGACCCAGGAATTGAATCCTCATCTCTTGAGTATCCTGCATTGGCAGGCAGATTCTTTACCACTGGACCACCTGGGAAGCCCCATATTAATAAAAATATTAAGATATGCTAATTGTTACTTTTCAAAGAAAATATTTGTATACATTATAGGTGTAAAACCCACTCCAGTGTTCTTGCCTGGAGAATCCCAGGGATTGGGGAGCCTGGTGGGCTGCCATCTATGGGGTCACACAGAGTTGGACACGACTGAAGTGACTTAACAGCAGCAGCAGCAGCATAGGTGTCCAGTTCTAGTTTCAGTTCAGTCGCTCAGTTGTGTCCGACTCTTTGCGACCCCATGAATTGCAGCACACCAGGCATGACTGAAGTGACTTACCAGCAGTAGCAGCAGGCCTCCCTGTCCATCACCAACTCCCAGAGTTTACTCAGACTCATGTCCTTCGAGTCGGTGCTGCCATCCAGCCATCTCATCCTCTGTCGTCCCCTGCTCCTCCTGCCCCCAATCCCTCCCTGCATCAGGGTCTTTTCCAATGAGTCAACTCTTCAAATGAGGTGGCCAAAGTATTGGAGTTTCAGCTTTGGCATCAGTCCTTCCAGTGAACACCCAGGACTGATCTCCTTTAGGATGGACTGGTTGGATCTCCTTGCAGTCCAAGGGACTCTCATGAGTCTTCTCCAACACCACAGTTCAAAAACATCAGTTCTTTGACACTCAGCTTTCTTCACAGTCCAATTCTCACATCCATATGACCACTGGAAAAATCATAGCCTTGACTAGACGGACCTTTGAGTTCTTGCAGGTTTTTAGAAACTTTAAATTAAATATAAATGGAAAAAAAAACATATCTATATTTAAGTGCAAATTTTGATTCTACAACATCAAGCTTTTTTCATCATTGTTTGCTTGGCTCAGAATCCTAATCTTTCATTTCCTAAGCTATTGATTAGTTTTATGGTGCAAAAAAGAAGCAGTAATTAAGTTATACATACTGTTTGTTATTCCTACTAAAAAGGTAGTACATTTTGCAAAGAATGTTAAAATTATCATTAAACTACAGTGACAATTATAATAATTGTCTGGGAATTATATAATAATAATTAACAATAATAATAATTCCCTGGGAGTTCCCTGGTGGTCTAGTGTTTAGGACTCAGCTTCCAATGCCAGGAGCTGGGGTTTAATCCCAGTCAGGGAACTAAGATCCTGAAAGCCACATGGTGTGGTCAAAAGTAAATAAATAATAAAAAACAACCACTTAACTCTGCAATTATAGCATGAAAGCAACTACAGACAAAATATAATCGGGTAGGGTGGGAGGAGCTGTGTTCCAATAAATTTTTTTAAAAAATTGCCACAACAGTTTAGAAACATGGGTTAAGAAACAAGACAGAAGCAAATGATTCTTTGGAAATATTATCAAAAACACAGTTCTTATACCAATAAAACCTAGATCAGTAGCTCCTGGTAACTACTGTACCACTTTCTAGCAGGAGGAAAAGTATTTCAGAGGAGTTGAAAGAATTCCTGCTTTCTTTTGCAGTTAGGTGTAATTGTCGGGCTATTGGGGAAAAAAGAAAGATTGTTTTCCTTGGGGAACACTTTGGTCTAATGTGATTTAAATGATCTTTGCCTAAAGGTAGCAGGCTAATTAGCCATAATTCTTGAAACCAAGGATTAGACCGGATAGTTTGTACTTTGGCTAAGGTGATGTCCTCTTGGGTCTACCCTAGTATTTCAGTGCTTAGACGAATACAATCAAAGTAGTTCCTATGTGGGGTTGGGAGTCCAGATACCATCGTTATATTTGAGTTAATTCATGTGGTTTTGGAATAGCATTTCCAACCTCTCACCATGTCCTGACAGTTATCCTAATTCCATTCCTGAACTCCTACACTCGGTTTTCCACACGGCAGCCAGACTGTGGTCTTTAGAAAAAAATTAGGTCACTAAGGTGACCAGCCCCTTGGTTTGCCCAGAAATGTGCTAGTTTTAGCACTGAAATGTTTTAGTTTTAGCACTGAAAGTCTCATATCCCTCAGTCCCAGACAAATTGGTATGGTTCGTCATCCTAGGATGGCCGGCAGCCAATCTTCTTTAGGACAGAACCCTTTATGATGGTCTCCAAGGTCCTGCAGGACCTGTCTCCTGCCTTCCTCTCCAGCTCGTCTCATACTGGGCTCCCCTATGGGCTCTCCACTTCAGGTACACTGGTTTTATCTTATTTATGAGAACTTATCCTGCTCCTTTCCATCTCAGGGCCTTTGCCTTTCAATTCCCTGCAGGTGCTGTACCTTCTGTTCCTTTCACTTAGTTAACTCAGGTTCATCCTTCATATCTCAGTGGAATCCTACGTCACTCTAAGTGTCTCTAACACAAGCTCTCAGAACATTCTCCTTCTTTCCTCCATAGTACTAACATGGTCATACGATTAATCATTATAGTTTAATGTCTGACTCACGGGCTGTAAACTCTGTGAGTGTTAAGAAGATGTGTGCTTTTGTTTTTCATTGTAATTTTAACTCCTAGAATGTGCCTGGGACAGAAAAGGGGCTCATTCAATATCTGCTTCTTTTCCACTGCTAATGCCATGGGGTACTTCTGAAGCGTTTTCCTGCTTTTAGTCTATCCACCTTGCAAACGTGAAGCCCACTACTGCCGTGCGGATCCTCTAGATACAGACAACCTCTGAATTTCTACATCCGCTGTGTCCCATAGTGATCTGTTGCTGTGTCCCTGTGTATAATTAGAAGGAGTACAGTTATTAAGAGTGTGCTATACACCAGCTCTGCACTAGATACTTTATATAGTTAATCTAATTTGCTCCTCACAACCACCCTTGAGAAATGTTTTCCCTATTTTACGTGTGAGAAGACAAAGGCTTGGGGAGATTAGGTAATAATCTATTAGGGTCAGAGGGCTGGTGACCTGGAACAAGGATGGTGCCTGATGCATAAGTGCTTGCATTTTTGGCTTTCAAGTACGTGTTTTATGAATTTGAATTAGGTTTGTCTGTGCGTGACAGAAAAGCCAAAATATAATGTTAGTGACTTAAGGAAGATATAAAATTACATCTTCCTGATATTAAAGAGACCAGAGGAAAGCAGCCTGGGGTTAGCGTGGTCTGCTCTTAAGGGACCCAGACTCCTCCTGTGTCCCTGTTTGTCCACGTTAGCTTGTGAATTTCACTTTCCGGTCCAAAATGGTTACTTGAGCTCCAGTTATCCTCATCCCTCTTTAGTTACCGAGAAAGTGGAAGATGTCAAAAAGGGTGTGCCCCCATCCTTTAAAAGTACTTAGAGAGGTCACAGCTGACACATACGCTTTTGTTTATATCTCATTGGACAAAAAGTCATATGATCACACTGCTCTGTAAAGGAGGCTGGGATGTGTAGTCTTTGTCTTGGTTGGCTATGTAACCAACTTAAAAAAATCCCCTTAGTCATCTATTGCTATTGTTTAGTTGCTCAAGTTGTTTCCTACTCTTTTGCAACCCCGTGGACTGTAGCCCACAAAGCTCCTTTGTCCATGGGATTTCCAGGCAAGAAAACTGGAGTGAGTTGCTATTTCTTTCTTCAAGGGATCTTTGACCCAGGGATTGAACCCACATCTCCTGCGTTGGCAGGTGGGTTCTTTATCTCCGAGCCATCAGGGAAGCCCTTAGTCAACTATACTACAATTTTTAAAAAATCTTATCAAGAAGAAAGAGAGAATGGATTGGGAAAAATAAGCATTGTCCAAACACATGCTGTAGCAATTCTACTTCTGACCTTCATACACCTACAATTTAGTTTCATCCTAATTATACAATATACTGTCACTTCAGTCGTGTCTGACTCTTTGTGATCCTGTGGACTGTAGCTCACCAGGCTCCTCTGTCTATGGGATTCTCCAGGCAAGAATACTGGAGTAGGTTGCCATGCCCTCCTCCAGGGGATATTCTCGACCCAAGGATCGAACCTGTGTCTCTTGCGTCTCCTGCATTGGCAGCTGGATTCTTTACCACTAGGGCCACCTGGGAAGCCCTTAGTTTCATCCTACATAACCTTTTTGTTTTCTGTTCTTCATTGCCCTTCAACTTTTGCCACAATAGGACTGTTTATTTCTCTGTCTCTCAGACAAGTCAAGCTCATTTTAAGTTTTACTCTCTTTGCTCTCTCTCCTCCTTGGGAAGGCCTCCTGTCAACTTCCATAACACCCACCACACTTTACCAGCCTGCTCACTCCTCCTCCATGGAGGCTCTACTGATTCCTCCAGTCAGTATGCTTCCCCTTTCTTAGAACTCCAATTGCCAACATCAAATGCCCATATACACAGCATCAAGGCATTTCATTATCTTCTATAAGTCTTCCCTGTATTATCTTTCTTTCTCCCAAATAGAATGGGAGAAGCAAAATTCTGGGCACTGGAAAACACCTAATAAGTAAATACCCGTTGGTTAATGGGGGCTTCCCAAAATATATAAAATGATCATGTTTGTATACTTTTAACCCTTATCTAGACTTCTGGCTTATTCAGGATTGTGGCAACGCAAGGTAGTTTGCACAACGAGACTTCCATGGTCCCTCTTCCATGAAAACATATCCGTCCGATGAATATTTGTTGAGTACACATTAAAGGCCCCCATGGAAAAGAAAGCTTGTTCCAGGTTGTTCACTGATAGCTCTCACTTGCTTTCAGATTTTGGGTTGATGCGATGGTGTTAGTTGTATTGTAGGGCACTGCTTATCAGACCTTGTGTACACACAAGCCACCTGAGGATCTTATTAAAATGCAGATCCTGCTTCAGAAGACCAGGGTGCTGCCTGAGACTTTGCATTTCTAATCCATCCCAGGTGACACTGACGTTGGCAGCCCACACAGGAAATAGTAAGGCTATAGTGCTCTTCAGAGCACCTGCCTCAGATCACCTGAAGGAGCTTTTTAACTCTGAAGATCCCCAGGCCCTGCCCCAGACCCCCTGAATCCGAATCTCAGGGAGGAGGCCCGGGAATCTGCATTTTAACAGACTCACCAGAAGATGATTATATACACTAAAGTCTCAAATTAAAAAGACCTGCAGATGATTCTGATGATTAGGCACATTTAAAAACACTGAAATAGAGCAGGTACGTTTTTGAAAGAAAGTCATTCAGTTCAACATGACGTGGAGTGCTGAAACATTACCAAAACCTCATGTAAGAGCTTAAACTATAGAACTACAACACCGTGAAAGGCTGCAGACTTTCAAAATCCCACACGTTAAGAGGCAGCGTTTCTAGCCTCACCCTTTGCCCACAGCCTTGTTGTGGTTTCCTTTGTTTCTGTTTTTCTTTGGGCTCTGCTGGGTCTTCACCCCGGGGCGAGGGCTTTCCCTAGCTATGGAGCACTGGCTCCAGAATGTGTGAGCCCAGTAGCTGCAGGAACCCTGGTTTAGGTGCCTGGCAGCATGTGGGGTCTTAGATCCCTGCCCAGGGAACCCGAGTCCCCTGCATTGGAAGGCAGATTCTCAACCTCTGGATCAGCAGGGAAGTCTCGCCCGAAGGCTTGTTTAATTCACAGTTCTTGAAATGAGAGCTTGTGCCTAGAAGACCTTATAATAGTAAACCAAGGGATGAGGGACTCTGTTGATGGTTCCCAATTGACAATCAGGTTCTATTTCAAGAGAATGTACATGAGCCTTTCCCCATAGAAATAATATTCTGGGTGAGAGGAGGTAGGGAGGCAGGGCCTGCCAGAATGTGGGGTGATGGAGGGTGGGCCCTTCCTGAGTGGGACCCTCTCTCCCTCCAGGACCTGGGATGGCTGGGAGGGAGGAGCTGGGATCCCCCCAGCCCCACTCCGGAGTTTCTCCAGGCTGTGTGGTTACCAGCAGCTGATTCCTAATAATTTAGATCTCCACTTCAGTTTATGCTTTGAAGACAGAAATTAAAAGAAACAAAGCCTTTGAAAGCATGTTTTATAAACTGTTTCTTGAAGACATTTCAAAAGAAAACCAGTTGTAAAGAAATTCTTTCCTTACCCTTCTTACCTCTTTCAACCAGTAAGTACCTGCCTACCTCAGGGGGTTATCGGTAATACCCAGCAAGGTGTGTGTGTCTGTGTGTGTGAGAGAGAGAGACAGAGACAGGGAGAGCTCTCTGTTGACCATATGGCACTGGGGAAATGCAAAATGGCGTGGTTTTCATTACAAGAGAGTCTCAGGCAACAGGCTCAGTCCTCAAGATGAAAAATCATCCTTAAACACACAGTTTGAAAAGGAGCAGGGTGGAGATTTCTGCTCCAACCTCCTATGATTTAAGCTGTTGAAAACTTTGGAAAGAGCCAAGCTGCACTGCTGAAGGCTTGGATAAGAGGGGAAATTTAACCTAGATAAAGGACAGATGATACACATTAGAGGAAACCCTAAACACACTATCAACTCTGAAAGCTTGTTGACTTTTAACGTATCAAGTTGCCCAGGAGCAGGGGTGGCAGAGGAAAGGTGGGTTGCATGGGGAAGCTGGACCTCTGCAACCTGGCTTAGGGGCTGCACGGGGACCCAGATGCCATAGAGGATCACCAACTATTGGCCAAGACTGAGTAGTTTCCTGGGCTGTGGGGCTTTGAGTGCTAGAATGATGAAAGTCCTGGGTAAACTGGGAGGTACTGGTCACCTTAAGACCATAGCAGTTCTGTTTGTGATACACTCTGGGATGAACAAGCCATGTAACTTCTTCACACCTTCTTTCCTCTGTTCATAAGTGGAATTATCCTGTGTTCCTTTTCCACAGGAAACGGGGAATTTCTCTTCCTTATCAAACGTCACTGAGTTTCACCATCCCGACACCAGAACAAAGATGCTGCAGTGGTTTGTTGTTTGGTTTTCTTTTTATATTTGTGGAGAAACCCAGAAACACAGGATACTTGTGAACTAAAAGCTTCCAGCCGAGCTCAGAGTCTGTTGACAGTGGCAGGACAGGGAATTGTGAAAGAAAGCTTGAGATATGAGATTCCATAGGGTCTCCTGAGGATAAAAATGAGAGCAGAGCAAAAGGAGAAGAAGTGAGTTCAAAGCAGTTAGTCAGGGTACTCTTTCCAGAAAGAAGTCAGTGCTGGGAAATGTTGTGGACACAGTTTAGGGAAACTGCCAAGCTGGAATTTATAGATAGCAGTTTTGTCTGGAAACGAAGGGGAATCCACAGCCCTGAAAAGAGCTAACTTTTCTGAGAGGCTAGAGAGTGAAGTAAGATTTAGCTTTAAACTGGGGGATGGAGCCTGGAAGGACAGGGTGATTGAAAGGATCAAGTTGCTAAGGGCTAGCAGATAAAGAAGTGAGAAGGAGGAGATGGGACTTCTGCAGTTTGAATGGGGTACCCTGAAACTGTGGACCGGAACTTCTCAATGTGTTCAGTTGATATGTCAAGATCACCTTGTACTGCAGGCTCAGAACCAGGCGGTTAGTTGTGGCTACTCACATCAACAAGCATGCAGAAGGGATGTGTGAGAGCAAATCAGGAAATCAAAACTGTGTTCACTCTCTATCAATGCAGTAGTTATCCAGAGGAGTGACTCTGGAGTGCCAAGGGACTCTGGACAAGAAGGTGGGCTTCCAGTGGTTGTAAAAAGATGGTCAGAGAGAAAGAAGGATGATGTTCCAGGTACAGGAACAGCCAAAGCAAAAGTATGGAATGTGTTTGTTTAAAGGGAGAGGAGGCTGTTTGGGAAGTAAATGAGAACTGAAGTAGAATTTGACAATGATTGCCAGTCTTTAATTTCGTGGCCCTCATTGAAAATGGAGGTCATCAGTCTGCTACCCTAGAGTGCTAGGTTCTGCTGTGGGAACCCCACTGAGACACAGCAGCATGCATGGCCATTGGTTGATAGGCTCCGGGATAACGAGTGAGAAATTGGATGCTAAGGTCCTGAAGTAAACCAGAGACATTCACCCTTGGTTTGCTAGGACATGGAAAAACAATGGCAAAACTTGAGCAGGAAAATAAAATGTTAAAAATGGAACTTTAAGAAAAATGGACTTCCCTGGTAAATGGCTCAGCTGGTAAAGAATCCACCTGCAATGAGGGAGACCTGGGTTCGACCCCTGGGTTGGGAAGACCCCCTGGAGAAGAGAAAGGCTACCCACTCCAGTATTCTGGCCTGGAGAATCCCACGGACTGTATAGTCCACGGGGTTCCATAGAGTCAGACATGGCTAAGTGACTTTCACTTTCACTTTAAGAAAAATAGTACAACCACATCTTCCAGGATTGATTGGGAGTAGGGAACAGCTTGAGAATGGAGGAAGATATTAATATTAAAAGGGGCAATATTATTTTGTACAATTAGTGATTCACCTGAGGTGCTTCTAGTTACTGAAACAATCATTTTTAAAAGTTGAAACACATCTTAAGATGAAGTATTAGCAACATTTATTTCTTCTGGCTATGGTTTGGGTGAGGATGATGATGATGTCACCATTCAAGATATCCAGTTAACCTAAAAAAATGAAATGATTCAGTCTGAATAGATTAAATAAACATTGAATTCAAAAAATTTTTTCCTGCCAAATGTAAGACAATAAGCTAGACATTGGGAAAAAAAATAATGAGACAGGTGATATGGAACCTCTATTCTCAACAGACAACCTAAAATATAAAATATCCTAGCCTGTTACAATATGATAGGCACTGGGATATAAGAATGGACACAGAGGGAGAATGAATTCTGGGGGTGGGGATGGGGTCGTGGATCCTTGGATATTTTAGCTGGACCACAAGGGATGAATAGGATCAGAAAGACACAGAGAAGGGAAAAGCATAAACAAACAAGCAAACTAACAAAAAAAATGCATGAGTTTGTATGTGTGAAGCTGCACAGTGCATTCTTTCAAGATGGTGAGCACTTTGGTGTGGCCACACTATGAGGGAGGGGAAGGTGTGAGAAGGGAATGATAAGAGATGAGGCTAGAGAAGCGTAGCATCTTCTGAAACTTCCTGTCACTGTCTCTCTTTCTCTCACACTCTCGGTGGAGAACAACTTTTCTACCAGCCTCTCCTAGAGAGGCACTGTAGAGTGTGGTCAAGGCAATGGAGTCTGAGAACTGGGAATTGAGTTGCAACCCCGCCACTTGCTGCCTAAGTGACCTGGGACCGAATGCTTAATTTCCCCACCTGTAAAACGTGAGTGTTCATGGGGTTCTCAAGCAAGAATACTGAAGTGGCTTGCCATTCCCTCCTCCAGTGGACCACGCTTTGTCAGAACTCTCCACCATGACCTGTCCGTCTTGGGTGGCCCTACACCGCATGGCTCATAGTTTCACTGAGTTAGACAAGGCTGTGATCAGATTGGTTAGTTTTCTGTGATTGTGGTTTTCAGTCTGTCTGCCCTCTGATGGAGAAAGATAAGAGGCTTATGGAAGCTTCCTGATGGGAGAGACTGACTGAGGGGGAAACTGGGTCTTGTTCTGATGGGTGGGGCCATGTTCAGTAAATCTTTAATCCAATTTTATGTCGATGGGCAGAGCTGTGTTCCCTCCCTGTTGTTTGACCTGAGGTCAAACTATGGTGGAGGTAATGAGGATAATGGGGACCTCCTTCAAAAGGTTCCATGATGCACTGCTGCATTCAGTGCCCCCGACCGTGCAGCAGGCCACTGCCAACCCATGCCTCCCCAGAGACTCCCGGACACTCATGGGCAAGTCTGGGTCACTCTCTTGTGGGGTCACTGCTCCTTTCTCCTGGGTCCTGGTACGCACATGGTTCTGTTTGTGCCCTCCAGGAGTCTGTTTCCCTAGTCCTGTGTAAGTTCCAGCCCCTCTATTGTGGGGTTAATGGCAATCTCCTCTAAGAGGGCTTATGCCATACACAGGTCTGCTGTACCCAGGGCCCCTGTCCCTGCAGCAGGCCACTGCTGACCCGTACCTCCTCAGGAGACACCTAAACACAGTTCTGTCTCAGTCTCTGTGGGATCTCTGGGTCCTGGTGTGCACAAGGTATTTTTGAGCCCTCTGAGCATCTCTGGTGGGTATGGGGTTTGATTCTAAATGCAATTTCACCCCTCCTCCAATCTTGCTGGGGCTTCTCCTTTGCCCTTGAACGTGGGGTATCTCCTCAAAGTCACTCCAGCGCCACACAGCCACCGCTCCAGCACCTACCATCTTGCTGGGGCTTCACTTCTCTGCCCTTGGCCGTGCGGTATCTCCTCATAGTCGCTCCAGCGTGACATTGTACAGGAGACAATGATCAAAACCAACACCAAGAAAAAGAAATGCAAAAAGGCAAAATGGTTATCTGAGGAGGCCTTACAAACAGCTATGAAAAGAAGAGAAGTGAAAGGCAAAGGAGAAAAGGAAAGATATACCCATTTGAGTGCAAAGTTCCAAAGAATAGCAAGGAGAGATAAGAAAGCCTTCCTCAGTGATCAATGCAAAGAAATAGAAGAAAACACTAGAATGGGAAAGACTAGAGATCTCTTCAAGAAAATTAGAGATACCAAGGGAAAATTTCATGCAAAGATGGGCACAATAAAGGACAAAAATGGTATGGACCTAACAGAAGCAGAAGATATTAAGAAGAGGTGGCAAGAATACACAGAAGAACTGTACAAAAAAGACCTTCATGACCCAGATAATCACGATGGTGTGATCACTCACCTAGAGCCAGACATCCTGGAATGTGAAGTCAAGTGGGCCTTAGGAAGCATCGTTACAAACAAAGTTAGTGGAGGTCATGAAATTCCAGTTGAGCTATTTCAAATCCTAAAAGATGATTCTGTGAAAGTCTTGCACTCAATATGCCACAATTTCCAATATGCAAATTTGGAAAACTCAGCAGTGGCCACAGGACTGGAAAAGGTCAGTTTTCTTTCCAATCCTAAAGAAAGGCAATGCCTTTGGAATGCTCAAACTACTGCACAATTGATCTCATCTCACATGCTGGCAAAGTAATGCTGAAAATTCTCCAAGCCAGGCTTCAACAGTACTTGAACCGTGAACTTCCAGATGTTCAAGCTGGATTTAGAAAATGCAGAGGAACCAGAAATCAAATTGCCAACATCTACTGGATCATTGAAAAATCAAGAGAGTTTCAGAAAAACATCTACTTCTGCTTTATTGACTATGCCAAAGCCTTTGACTGTGTGGATCACAACAAACTCTGGAAAATTCTGAAAGAGATGGGAATACCAGACCACCTGACCTGCCTCCTGAGAAATCTGTATGCAGGTCAAGAAGCAACAGTTAGAAGTGGACATGGAACAACAGACTGGTTCCAAATAGGAAAAGAAGTACATCAAGGCTGTATATTGTTACCCTGCTTATTTAACTTACATGCAGAGTACATCATGAGAAATGCTGGGCTGGAGGAAGCACAAGCTGGAATCAAGATTGCCAGGAGAAATATCAATAACCTCAGATACGCAGAAGACTTCACCCTTATGGCAGAAAGTAAAGAAGAACTAAAGAGCCTCTTGATGAAAGTGAAAGAGGAGAGTGAAAAAGTTGGCTTAAAACTCAACATTCAGAAAACTAAGATCATGGCATCTGGTCCCATCACTTCATGGGAAATAGATGGGGAAACAGTGGAAACAGCGGCTTTATTTTTTTGGGCTCCAAAGTCCCTGCAGATGGTGACTGCAACCATGAAATTAAAAGACGCTTGCTCCTTGGAAAAAAAGTTATGACCAACCTAGATAGCATATTAAAAAGCAGAGACATTACTTTGCCAACAAAGATCCATCTCGTCAAAGCTATGGTTTTTCCAGTAGTCATGTATGGTTGTGAGAGTTGGACTATAAGGAAAGCTGAGTGCCAAAGAACTGATGCTTTTAAACTGTGGCGTTGGACGAGACTCGCCCTTGGATGGCAAGGAGATCCAACCAGTCTATCCTAAAGGAAATCAGTCCTGAATATTCAGTGGAAGGACTGATGTTGCAGCTGAAACTCCAATACTTTGGCCACTTGATGCAAAGAACTGACTCATTTGAAAAGAACCTGACGTTGGGAAAGATTGAGGCAGGAGGAGAAGGGGATGACAGAGGATGAGATGGTTGGATGGCATCACCAACTCGATGGACATGAGTTTGAATAAACTCCGGGAGTTGGTGATGGACAGGGAGGCCTGGACTGCTGCAGTCCATGGAGTTGCAAAGAGTCGGAAACGACTGAGCCACTGAACTGAACTGAAAATGTGGGTGACAATATGGTCCTCATAAGGTCTTTGTGAAGAATGAATGATTTGATGCCTGGAAAGCAAGCACTGAGAACAGGGCTGGCAGTGTTGAAAGTGATTAATAAATGTCAACTATTATTACTACTGTAACATAATCATGAATATCAAGTTATTTCAGTTCTTATGTTAGGAAAAGCCAATTTTAAATTTGGATTTGTCTTATTCTTACGGGTACTACATGGTTTTATAGCTTCTGTCAGCTAGGAACTTGCTGAAATAGACCCTCCAAAATATCTTACAGGAATACTTCTCCACAATAGAACCTGGGAATCTACCAGTAGAAATGCTTTTAAGGAAGTCCTTTTTATTTTTTATTTTTTTTTTTAATTTTATTTTATTTTTAAACTTTACAATATTGTATTGGTTCTGCCATATATCAAAATGAATCCGCCACAGGCATACATGTGTTCCCCATCCTGAACCCTCCTCCCTCCTCCCTCCCTGTACCATCCCTCTGGGTCGTCCCAGTGCACCAGCCCCAAGCATCCAGTATTGTGCATCGAATCTGGACTGGCGACTCGTTTCATATATGATATTATACATATTTCAGGGCCATTCTCCCAAATCATCCCACCCTCTCCCTCTCCCACAGAGTCCAAAAGACTGTTCTATACATCAGTGTCTCTTTTGCTGTCTCGTATACAGGGTTATCGTTACCATCTTTCTAAATTCCATATATATGCGTTAGTATACTGTATTGGTGTTTTTCTTTCTGGCTTACTTCACTCTGTATAATAGGCTCCAGTTTCATCCACCTCATTAGGAAGTCCTTTTTAAAACGTTAATACTTTAGGAAGAGGGACTGTGGGTTTCAGCCATTAGCAACTCAGCAGGGATTAGTTTACCCCATTAGGCAAGAAAGACAGGGCTGAAATGCAATGTTGGACAGGTGAGAAAATAGGTTCTAGCTTAGAGTGTTGTCTGTTGGGGGTGAGGTTCTTAGATGGGGTCTTCAGTGCCCCCTGGAAACTAGGGACCGTTTCAGTATCAAGAGGGGAAAAGGAAATTAGTCGAAGAGGAGAGGGACATAGGAAGGAAAAGAGAATTGTTTACTTCACAGTATTGTTTAAAGTCAATCTTGTTAATAAAAAGAGTTGCTGAAATGGCTTAAATAAGGCTGCTGTCAAGACTTATCTAAAAAATGTTAAGGTTACAAGCCCTAACATACTTCATGTAAAATGATTATGGATACTAATATAGAAGAAAAATTATATACAGTGTATTTCATATTTATTTTTGGCCTGGAGAATCCCAGGGACGGGGAGCCTGATGGGCTGCCGTCTATGGGGTTGCACAGAGTCAGACACAACTGAAGCGACTTAGCAGCAGCAGCAGCAGATATATACGTGCCAGGCTTCCCTGGTAGCTCAGATGGTAAAGAATCTGCCTGCAATGCAGGAGACCCAGCTTCGATCCCTGGGTTCGGAAGATCCTCTGGAAAAGGGCATGGCAACCCACTCCTATTCTTGTCTGGGAAATCCCATGGACAGAGCAGCCTGTCAGGCTACAGTCCATAGGGTCACAAAGAGTCAGACATCACTGAGCGACTAACCCTTTCAAGCTTCACTTTCCTTTTCACGATACGTATGTATCTCCCTTTTTGTCTGAAGTTAAATCTGACAACGCTCAGACTGTATGACTGTCTTAGAGGCTAATTTCTAGGTTGCAACTGTGCCTAGTGATGTGTATGTGTGGGGGGGCCTTTGTCAAGTCATTGAATGTTTATGAGCTGCTGGTTGGGTTTACCCTAGAGAGAAATGGTTCAGTGGAGCTTTAGTGCACAAACTGTCACAGGTAGCTGAAATGTTTTTTTAATTGCCACCAGGAAAAAGAGAGGGCCCAGAAGGATTCTTCAGCCCAAGGGAGCCCCTCCTTGGTTATAACCTAATTTGCTGTGTGCATGTGGACCAGATGGATGGAATTAAACCTTCTTGGGTGTCATGGTTAAATCATTTTAAAATGTCTGGAGACTCCTGGAAATGTAGGAAGTCATACTTCTCTTTCAAAGGATCATCCTCTTGTGGTTCAAATGTGAGTTTTGAAACTGAAACTGTAACTCCTGTGGCTATAGGGTGGGGTCTCTATGTTTTCCTTTTTCCCCTATTGGGCTGTACTATATAGAAAGGTTGTAAAATTCTCAATTTATGTTTGTGTTTTGATAAAGCCAGCTCTAAGGTAGTTAGAGAGGGGACTGGAGGCTAGTTAATCTTTGAAGAAAGTCCCTGCTTTCTACAGATCTTCTGTCCTGAAGAACTGGTCATCCCAATCTTCTTGTTACAGTTGTTCAGAGCCTTTACACACCTGTTTGCCTGTGGTATTGTGGAAATAACCTACAGAAACATCTCAGGAGGCTGCATCAGTAAGTTGAAATATGGTGGAGAAAAAAATGTAGGCCAGAGGGAAGTATTATATGTAGGGTAAGAGAATACAGACCCAGGCTTAATTCCTGGTTTGGGAAGATCCCCTGGAGGAGGAAATAGCAACCCACTCCAGTATTCTTGCCTGGAGAATCCCATGGACAGGGGAGCCTGGTGGGCTACAGTCCGTGGGGTTGCAAAGAGTCAGACACCACTGAGTGACTAACCCTTTCACTTTTCAAGAGAATACAAAACATATATCTTAAAGGAAATATGAAATACAAGAAATAAATATAAGCATCATCTGAAATTGTTCCCTGAAGAAGCCAGCCCAAATTATCCATTGTAGATACTGAATTGTCTGGAAGCTAAACACACTACTGTGGTCAAAAATTTTAAAAAGATAAGCCCTCTCAGTCACTCTGGGCAATAAAACAGGGCATATCTACACCTGGAACACCATGTCTTGTTCTATATCCTTAGCTTCAAGATAAGTCTAATGAAGTGGAATCAGTCAAGAGGGGACCAGCTCAAATAATCAAGGTTAGGGTTTCCACATCCCTCCCATAAAGCTACTGTAAAGAATCTGTCTGCAATGCAGGAGACCTAAGTTCGATTCCTGTGTCAGGGAGATCCCCTGGAGAAGGAAATGGCAACCCACTCCAGTATTCTTGCCTGGAGAATCCCATGGACAGGGGAGCCTGGTGGGCTATATTCCATGGGGTCACAAGAGTCAGACATGACCTAGTGACTAAACCACCACCACCAAAGAGTAGAAGTAGGATGTTATGGGTGACTCTTGTCCCCCTAAAATTCATATATTGAAGTCATAACCTTCAGTACTTCTGAACCTGGCTGTATTTGGAGACAGGGCCTTTAAAGAGGTAATTAAATTAAATGGGGTCATTAGGGTGGGTGCTAATCCAACATGACTAGGATAAGGACTGGGGTTCTTGAAAGAAGAGACTGGGACACAAGAATGACACCAGATACCTGCATGCACAGACAGATGACTGTGGTAATACACAAGAAGATGGGCATCCACAAGCCAAGGTGAGACGCTTCAGAAGAAACAAACCCTGCCGACACCTTGATCTGTGATTTCCAGCCTTTGCAAGTGCTAGAGATAAATTTCTGTTGTTTAAGTTCCCCAGTCTGTGATATTTTATATCACAGCCCTACAATGCAATATAAAGTACCAATGAGAACAGATATGATTGAATTATTTAAAATCATGAAAGGTCAAGAAAGGGTGATTATCTTAGGATCCTTCTCAGTCAGAGTTTCTTAAAGCAAGATCTGCCTACTCTGCCTGCATTAGAAACACCTATGGTTTTTTGTTTTTTTTAAAAAGCAGGTTCTCCAGCTCCTCTGAACCTAGAGTATGAAAATATTTCTCATATGAGGTTCAAGAATCTCTCTTTTTGGTAGGCACCATAAGTGATGTTTTTGCACGCTAAACTTTGACACCTGCTGTGCAGCCATGAAATTAAAAGACGCTTACTCCTTGGAAGGAAAGTTATGACCAACCTAGAGAGCATATTCAAAAACAGAGACATTACTTTGCCAACAAAGGTTCGTCTAGTCAAGGCTATGGTTTTTCCTGTGGTCATGTATGGATGTGAGATTTGGACTGTGAAGAAGGCCGAGCGCTGAAGAATTGATGCTTTGGAACTGTGGTGTTGGAGAAGACTCTTGAGAGTCCCTTGGACTGCAAGGAGATCCAACCAATCCATTCTGAAGGAGATCAGCCCTGGGATTTCTTTGGAAGGAATGATGCTAAAGCTGAAACTCCAGTACTTTGGCCACCTCATGCGAAGAGTTGACTCATTGGAAAAGACTCTGATGCTGGGAGGGATTGGGGGCAGGAGGAGAAGGGGACGACAGAGGATGAGATGGCTGGATGGCATCACTGACTCGATGGACGTGAGTCTGAGTGAACTCCGGGAGTTGGTGATGGACAGGGAGGCCTGGCGTGCTGCGATTCACGGGGTCGCAAAGAGTCAGACACGACTGAGCGACTGATCTGATCTGTGAAAGGTCCTCCCCAACCTCTGGCCCTTTTCTGGGCATGACTGACTGATACTAATTACATCTCAGCAAGTGCTGGTGTATCTGGAGCTCTGGCAGATGCTCTGTAATCCAGGAACCAGGTACAGATCACATTGTAGGTTATGTCTCCCCAGGTGTCAGCCAGCATTTGCCAGCATGTGGAGAATGCTGAATGGGATGGACCTAATGGAATCTTAGGGGAGTTTACTTTTGAGTCTCAGAAGAAATATGTGTCTCACCTATCTTACCCACTTAATAATAGTATGACATATTTTAAACAATCAATAAACAGTACATATATTATTTTTCTCATGAGATTTATTTTAAGATGCTATTACCTTGGCACCTAAATTCTCAAAGGAAACATTGATACAAAGAATAGAAAGATCATATTTAACTTGTCTATTGCTATTCATCACTTGAACTTATACAGAAAGATATCTGACATGGCCTGTGCCTTTTTATGCCCTGTACAGTTAGAATATAATATTGGTGAAATAAACAACATCTATAAATAAAAACAAATTAATAATAAATGGAAAGAAATCTAATCAACTATTCCAGCCAGGCTCTGTGCTTTCATATTTTCTCATCACCCAAGGGAATAGGAAATACTCTTTCACATGTCCCTAAGGTGAATTTTCTTTCCTTCACCTGTGAGCCAAAGAGGAGCTAGAGAAAGAGAGAGGTCATTGAAAGTCCAAAGCAAACACAGTGATAAACATTTTGTAGGAAGAGGAAGTGGCATTCTGATTTAAATATGGCAGTTCACCATAATGGCAGGGCACCAAAAAAAAAAAAGTGCACCTCCTCAATTTACAAATGTGATTAAGAGATATAACAAGATTTTATACTTTTTTTTTTTAATACTGAAAATTAGTAGGCCATATGTGGAGAAGGAAATGGCAACCCACTCCTGTATTCTTGCCTAGGGACTCCTGTGGACAGAGGAGCCTGATGGGCTCCTGTCCATAGGGTCACATAGAGTCGGACACGACTGAAGCGACTTAGCATGCATGCATGCATTGGAGAAGGAAATGGCAACCCACTCCAGTATTCTTGCCTGGAGAATCCCAGGGACAGAGGAGCCTGGTGGGCTGCCATCTATGGCGTCGTAGGACACGACTGAAGGGACTTAGCAGCAGCAGCAGCAGCAGTAGACAGTATGAGAATGTGTAGGTGGGGAGGTCGTTGGGCTCTTTCTCTATTTTTCTTCTGGTGGTCCAGCCTTTGAAACAGAATGCAACTACAGTATCTTGGGAATGACCCAGCCCTGACCAGGGGTACCTATGGACATGAATTTTTGAGCACTCGCTCAATGACAGTTACTGCCTACCTGCTTTTCCCTCTTTGACTAACCAAATTTTAGTGTCTCTGTGTAGACCACTCATTCCCACTGGATTCTTTGGGGTGGGGGTGGTGTAGGGGGCAGGAGGATGGATGGGGCATTGGAACTGTCATTAATGTTCCATGAGCTTTCCAGGAACGAGAGTTCTGGCACTTAACATGAATTGATTTTAAACTCTAGACCTTAATCCTCTGGAGAGAGTCAGAAGAAAAGCCATGAGAGCAGCTGGGTTTCATTAGGAAAGAAAAGAGGGCATTCAGTCTTCGAGGAGGACAGTTTCCCAGTCTGGGCAGTGATCGGGTTTGTCAAGGGGAGAGAGAGAGCCCTCACAATGAAAAACCGCTGTTTCGGCAGAAAAGCGGCTCTAAATCTGGACCAAATCACTCTCGTGTGGTGGAAGGGTTGGAGCTCGTTGCTAGATCTTGCCGAGCGGCCCTCTTCCTCGGTCCGGGGCTAAGCCAGGTCCCAGCCTAAGGACCGGGCGGGCCCCAAGGGCCTCGACCCACTGCCAGCGGGATCCCCGGCGCCGGCGGCGGTGGCGCGAGCGGGCGGGCGGACGACGGCCGCCGCGCCTTCATTAGAGGGCGCTCTGGGGACGGCTCTGCAGCAGTGTAGACTCCCGCCGCTTCCTCCCCGCTGCCCCTCCCCGCGAGTCCCGGCGAAACGCGGCCAGGCCCCGGGGACCGAGTCTCGGCGCCGCCGGGGGCCGGGTGCGGGCCGCGCCGCTCCTCCTTCCGCCGGCCATGCAGTCTTCCGGCTCCTCTGGCTCCCGCAGCCCCGGCTGGGGCCGGGCCGGCCCGAGGTGAGTCCGGGCTCGGCGGGTGCAGGCCCCGCGGCTGCCGCAGGCTGGGCCCCGGGGAGGCGCTGTGGGGTGGGGTGGGGGGGAGGCGGGGAACGGGTGTCGTCGTCGCGTGGCCCGGGGAAGAGGCGGCGGCGGCGGCATGAGGGACGAGGGCGCGGTAGGCCCCAAGGAGGAGGCGGGGGCGCGGGGCATCCGCCCGCCTCCCTGGGACCCGCCCCGGTGACAGGTCCGGCCTCTGAGTCCCCGCCGTCCCCTCTGTCCGCAGGCAGCCGCGAGGGGAGTAGGGCGCCCTCGCGCCCGCTCGCGCCGCACCTCGGCCGCCGCCGCCGCCGCGTCCATGACCGCGACCCCCCGGCCGAGGACACCCGCCGCCGCCGCCGCGCCCCGGGCCGCCCACCCCCGGCCCCGCCGGTCCCCGCACTCTACCGCCCGCCGCCAGCGCCAGCTGAGGTGAGCCCGGGGCGCGGGCCGACACCGGCGGCCCCGACCCCTCCCACACCTCGGACCCCGCGGCCGGCCCCAGCCGCCCCCCTGACCGCAGCGCCGCGGTCGCCTCTTCCCCGCTCCTTTCATCACCCCCGGCTCCCCTGCGCTCCGGCCGCGGACGGGGCTCGTCATCCCCGGCTCTGCGCCTCCTGCTGCCGCCGCCGCTCCCCTCCCCCTACTCCCGTTCTTCCTCCTTTTCGCCTGATTATCGCCCACTTTCTTCCTCTCACCCGCTCACCCTTTTGCCCGCTTTTCTGGCCCCCCTCCTTTCCCCCCACCCTCCTCTACACACCTAAGGAAAAAGGAACGCCAGATCCGATTTGCCGCAAATGAACCATTTTAGCGTAACTCTTTTTTTTTTTTTTGGCTAATGCGAGAGACCGTTTTAAAGGATGAATCAGTGCAGAAGGGTGGTGGTGAGGGTCCCGGTCTGGATCGAGAGGTGCCCGCTTCAGTCTTCTCTTCATTGCTGTCAGTTAGGGAGCTGCCGCAGGCGTGTGAGGCAGGTCGCTGTGTTGTTTCTTCCTCAAAGTCCAACCGGAGACTGCAGTGACACGCGGTTGCGGGCCGGCCGCTGAGGAGTTGGTGGGAATAGTGCTATCAGTTGCTAAATATATTAGGACGTAGCCTGTGCCTCCGTGAACAGCTCCCTTGACCTTGTGGGGCTCCTCCTCCGCTGGCTGTCCGTCCCCCTCTGGAATTTCCCGGACGGATCGCTGAGGTACTACAGCGAGGGGGAAAAGCTTAGATCCTCGATTTTTTCTTTCCTTTTTTCATTTGTTTTTGTGCTGGAGGTGATTTCTCTATTAGTGACTGTCTAGATGTGTTCACTCCGTTTTCCTTTTTAAATGAATTTTCTTTTCACCTCAGCAAGACAGGACAGACTTCGATGTGAGAATGGCTGTGACTCTGGAAGAAGCTCCGTGGCTGGGCTGGATCTTGGTGAAAGCCCTGGTGAGGTTTGCCTTCATGGTCGCCAACAACCTGGTTGCGATTCCATCCTACCTCTGCTATATAATCGTGCTTCTGCCCCTTCGACTGCTGGACAGCAAGCGCTACTGGTACCTTGAAGGAATGATGTACAAATGGCTTTTAGGAATGGTGGCTTCTTGGGGATGGTATGCTGGATATACAGGTAAGAGCATGAGCGGTTTTTAAAATGCATATTTAAAAATGTGTAACGTTTGCCTTAAATCAGGAGCCATGTTTTAAAAAAAATGTGTATTACACTTCAAGTGGAAGATGCTTTGACCATTGTAAACACAGAGAACAATTCTATTGAGGGTTTTTTTTTTTTTTAAGAATCCTAATTTAGAAAGGATGATATTTTCAGAAGTATCATTTCATAGTTATATACTGATAAATTCCTTAAATAATGGCTTTTAATGATTGACATGTACTAAAACCCGTCAGTGTAAGCTGTCCTAGAGGAGTAAGAGTGAGTTTTATTGGACTTCAGGGGTTATAAAATGAAGAAGTAAGATGTTTAGCTCATAATCATTGGGCATTAAGAAAAAGTACTGAGCCCTATTTGTGCTAAGATAGTTTAATAAAAGTTTTTTCATTTAATGGTGTATTGTACTTGTGTTCACATTTGAAGCCAAGCAAAGGGTGGCTTTTTTTCTGTTAAGTATGTTTCCTTTGTTTACTAGATAATTTTATATTAGAATATTAAATGTAAGAAATTAAGTTTATCCCTGTTAAGCTAATGTATCTTCAGAGTGTCTTTTAATAGATTTTTATTTCTGCAAGCGTAATGCTATTCTAAAGTGAATTTTAAAGAACTGAGAAGCAGTGTTTATTTTCTGCTTATAAGCCTTACATGCTTTGAGAACTTGTGCCCTGGTTGTGAAAATTGTGTACTATTATATTTATTTGACATTTCCCTCTAAAAAGTAGGATAACGAGAAAAGCATTCAGGTTTCTGGCCCTTGTCTTGGACATTGAGGCTTTATCATAGAATTTTATAACTGATAAACTCCTTAGAGATAGTGCCATAGATGCTGTGGTCAGTGGAGTCTGTAGCTCATATCTTGGAAGAGTGAGCAGGGTACTTTTAGGGTTGAACAGCACTGCAGATCCCCACTTAAGATTTTCTGTCTCCCTCTTTCCTGCCCAGGCGACATCTGCAGATTTTATGTACACACACAAGGGCACTGACAGCACACAGCTTTTTTGGAGTCTGGCAGTCTCTTGCTAGGTTAGAGTGCTCTTAGTTGCCCCAGATGAAGCCTTTTCTCCTTCTGGCAATGCCATTTATTATTCTGCAAGACCCGAACCCCCAGGGATAGTATACGCATTGCTTCTTTGTTATGTATCTTGTTGAAATTCCAGTGGTCTTTAGATATGGCAGGTGAACTTCTGGTCCTCTTTGGGGGGACCTGGTGGTAGCAGCAGTAGTAAGAGAGAAAAGAAAACGAAGTAAAAATGAATTTTTTTCTATGGTGCTGAATTTTCACCTGTGCTGCACTGCTGTCATAGAATCGCTTTACTCTGTAGAGTCTGAGCTTCCCCCAATATGCTATGCAGTACTACTGGTTTGTTCTTTGCACAGTATACTTAAGTTTGCTTGTTTTAAATGAGCTCATAGTATTTCTAGATATAAGTTCTAGAAGTTCATTCTACTTAAAAATAATGAAATTACTGAAACATTTGTGCCTGTGTGTGTGTTTTTGGAATATTTGTGTGTAAGTGTTAGCATGATCAGAAGCTGGGAAAAAATAATTTGGCATTGACCTTGAGATTGTAAGGAGGGTAGTGGTGCTGACTGAAGTTAAAGTTAATTATGCTATGGCTACAGCAAGGCTGCAGTATAATTTTTAAGCATATTTTCTTGGAGTGTTTCTTCTTTGCTGCCTATAAAACCATGCAGTTTCTTTGGCCACCTGCTTGGAAGGTGGTCTTGGCATGCTCTGCGTATTTTAGTCTCTCTGAAGCATCTGCTCTCCTTCAAGATACTGCTTTTTGACCATTTGATTGGTTTGTCTCATTTAAATATAGAATATCCTGGTATGTGCATTTTAAATAGTCTTCCTATAGGTAGACTACTTCTCAAGGGTCTGGTCATAACAGAACACAGACAAGGTCAAACAAATGTAGGAGTGACTTTTGTTTAAAGCCACAACTGTGTCTAAAGAAGCAAACATAAGCAGGGGTTGATGAGCAGATATACCCACAAGGGGGTTGTGTTGGGCTTTGTTTGGATTATATGTTTCATTTCTTACCTTTGTATCAAGGAGAGGGTGGGCCTGAGTTTTTTTTTCACCTTCCCCTTTCCCTAGTTTTAAGTTTCACACCTGGAAAATTGAGCATTGCCAAAGCAGTGCTGCTCAGCGTGTCTAGTATGTTTATGTTTTAAAATAAAAATTGCCAGACTTTGTTGAAAAACCGCTTCTAAGGAAATCTTAAATGTTAATTAGCTAACTGTTAACTGGGAAACTGAAAATTGAATATTGGTATAGAATATCAAATTTTCAAGTTGTGACATTCAGTCTAAGGTAAGTGAATTACTCAGCTTTGCTGCTGAAGACTTATGTTGATTATATAATCTACACTGCCCCATATAGTAGCTGCCAGCCATATTTGACTATTTAAATTAATTAAAATGAAATAAATTTAAAACTCAGTTTCTCATTCACACCAACCACATTCCAAGTGCTCAGTACTAGGTGTCTGGTGGCTACTGTAGTAGACAGTGGAGATAATAGAACGTTTCCATCATCACAGGAAGTTCTATTGAATAGAGCTGATAAATAGTAGGTGTGACTTTTTCCTATTTCTTAGAAAAAGTGCATTTTATCTTTATAAAAGAATGTTTTTCTCAACATAATTCTGAACAGATTTCTTTTGGGGAAGACAAGAAGATTTATTAAAGTTTTATAACATTGACCTTTAATTTGAGGCAAATATCACACAAAAAATGAGTCCTTTAAACTCAAACACACTTCTTGGATAGAGAATGGTGAGACTAGTTAAGTCTAAAAATTTAACTAGATGTTCTTGTACTTGATTTGTCTTCTCAGAGCTGGAGTACTATCTGTGGACCCAGAAGAGGGAAAAGGATTTTCTGGTCTCTCTGCCCATTTCTGATTTTACATTTTCTGTCCAGGGGAACACATTTCTTGAAAGAACTCTGAGGACGCTGGGGTTTCTTCATCTCTAGTTTGCTACTAGGCAGTGATGATTGTTGTGATCACATTTCCTTCAATGGCACGTGCTGTCCAAGCCTCTCGTGTTGAGGGAAAGTTGTATACTACCTTGGTCTCTTTATTTCAAGAGCAAACCAAAAGACCTACTCCTTAATGATTCATATCTACCTGCTTTATTCAGAGCCAGGATAAATCAGCATACTCCTTCGTCTTCAGTTTAAGTGAAGATTGGCAAATCTCAATGAGATATTTCTTTGAAATAATATGTTTATTTACAATAGATTATTATGATTTTCATTCACTTCTTTAATAAATACATTGTTCCCCATCCAAACACATCTAATTAAAGCCTCTTACACAAAATCCTTTAAAAATATTCACTGTAAGTAGAAGCTTCAAAATTTCTTATGCAGGATGAGGGGAGTCTTTTGGGCCACAGTCTGGCTGGAAAAGAGCGAGGTGCCAGGGGACTTAGCACCAAGCTATCTTTGCTTCGCAATCCTCGTTTCCCTTGGATTGGGTGTTTACTTGGATGGCTGATGGGGATTAGGTTTAGCTTCCTCCCACTCCCCAGGGGACAGCTGTCATGGCTCCATGTTAGTCTTTGGGGTGCTATTTGATAGTGTTATACATTTTTTTTGCTGGGATATTCACTGTGTGAGGAAAATTAATTATTATGAATTTTGTCTGCCTGACATTTAAGAGTTTTAGTCTAGCGTAGTATTTTTCCACTTTTGAGGCATAAACCTACTTAGTGTGTCAGGACGAACATAAAAAAAAAAAGAGTGTGAACTAGAAAAGATCAGAAGTATATGCATTTGTACTGGGTGGGTGGTTGTTAGTCTCTCAGTCGTGTCTGACTCTTTGTGACCCATGGACTGTAGCCCGCCAGGCTCCTCTGTCCATGGGATTCTCCACTCAAGAATACTGGAGTGAGTCGCAGTGCTACAGATTTCATTTTTTTTTTTTTTGCTGTGAGCCGTCA
This sequence comes from Bos indicus, assembly GCF_029378745.1. Classification (NCBI taxonomy): domain Eukaryota; kingdom Metazoa; phylum Chordata; class Mammalia; order Artiodactyla; family Bovidae; genus Bos; species Bos indicus. Next base: position 72,438,939 of record NC_091775.1, read on the forward strand.
GAAAGTCATTTGAAAGACATTCTTCCGGTGGAAAGAGCTAAAATTTAGAATTTTGGGAGTCAGCTGTCTTGGTCTAGCTTTAACTTTAACATCTCTACCTAACTAGTAGGAGGGAGAGCCTTACCTGCTCTGTGCCCCGTGGCTGTGAGCTCCCTATAGACAGAGATGTAGTGTTCTTTATACCCCTAGAACCCAGTTCATTGCCTGATGCTCACAGGGTGCTCTATAAGTGTTCTAAGTTTTTTTTTTTTTCCTTCAATGAATCCCTTCTTTCATTCTTAGTCCCAGCTGACCTTCCATTCCCCCCCAACCCCCGCTCTTGGAAGTGTGGCCATCTTAATCACTGGACTGCCAGGGAAGTCCACTGCCTGCTGCTACTGCTGCTGCTAAGTCGCTTCAGTCGTGTCCGACTCTGCAACCCCATAGACGGCAGCCCACCAGGCTCCCCCGTCCCTGGGATTCTCCAGGCAAGAACAGTGGAGTGGGTTGCCATTTCTTTCTCCAATGCATGAAAGTGAGAAGTGAAAGGGAAGTCACTTAGTCATGTCCGACTCTTCGCGACCCCATGGACTGCAGCCCACCAGGCTCCTCCATCCATGGGATTTTCCAGGCAAGAGTACTGGAGTGGGGTGCCATTGTCTTCTCCGAGTCCACTGCCTACCTTCCTAATTTTGATATCAGAACTTTCAGGAAGGTAAGCATCTAAGGCAGCTCAGTCTGTTATCAAGATCATTGCAATCCACAGAATATAAACCCTGAACTGGATCATGTTTTTCATACACTTGCACGCACATACACACACCGACTACAATACCACATTTGTTAATTTAACACACCTTAATTGAGCTTCTAGTGTGTGTGGGAACAGGTGCATAAGACATAAATATGACTTTAAGTCGTTCACAGCAGCTTTGGTCGGAAAGACAGTGCCGCTAACAATGAACACATCCTGGTACAAGGCTTAATGGAGTGTACCATGGGATGAAAGAGGAAGGGCTGCTAATCTTGCCCCGGAGGTAGGTGGCAGCCGAGAGGAAATAGGGAATTTAGGATAGGAGCAACTTTACATTCTTTTTTTTTCATAGGGAAATATTTGTCTATGGGGCTAATTCTATCATCAGTAATTATATAGATTTAAGAGATTTGAATAATGCATCAGTTTTAAATTTGCATCTCCATGATGATAATATTAGCTAACACTTATTGCAATGTAAACCAAGCAGTGTTTGATGAGTTTTAGTCATGTGATGCTCACAGCAGTGTTATCAAGTTGGTACTATTATTATCCTCTCCTTTTGTTATTGATGTTGAAATTGAAACACAGAGATTTCACAATTACTTCCTCTTATGCATTAACTGAGTTGATGCTGCCACAAGTGCATTTTTGTGTTTATAGAACCATTATTGACCTTTATATTATATTTTTAGAATATTTTTTAATTTTTTTTACTACCCATACTGTTGTTTCTGAGGCTTGAAATCTCTTTCTGAAACTACAGATTTTTAACTCCTGAAAGCAATCTCATGGTTGTGGATTTCTGCAAGAGGTTAAAAAAATTGTTGCTTCAACAGAATTATTTTTAATAAATAAATTGCATAAAATCCCACTTCCTTAAGATTCAGAAAACAACTCAACCGAAATTTTAGTTTTTGAGTGCTTGACAGTCATCAGGATGAGGAGGTATTGCAATGATGTTAGATCAACAGCTGATCTTGATGTAAATACAGGTGAGGACTGCTCAGTAAAGTATTTTGATTTTTATGTGGAAAAATTTTTATATACCATTAACTCAGCAATTTGATATCTAGTCTTACTTCAAAGATTGTATATTTGTATATAATTAATTATTATATAGTTTTAATGTATATATGGTATATTTAATCATGTACACATACCCTATACATACATTGTTACAGAAGCACATGAAACATTATTTGCAGTTCTTGTAAAAGATAAGACCTCAGATTCTGGAATCAAAAAATTCCTACTTTCTTTTTGTTTACATTTGCCTTGTGTATCTTTGCCCATCCTTTTGTTTTCTAACCATTTAAATTACTTTGATTTACATATATCTTTCAGTCAGCATGAAGATAGGTTTTGCTCTATGAGTCAATTTGAAAATCTCTTTCAACATGAGTTGAATCCATTTACATTTATTGATATGTCAGACTTTTTTTCTGGGGTCTGTCATTGTATTTTATATTTTCTGTTGTAAAATTTATAAATGTTAAGTCTTTCACTGTGTAGTCTTCCCTTGCTTTCTTGTTCTTTTGATATTTAGGAAGGTTTGTGTTTTTGTCTTATTAGTTGCTTTATATATTTTTATATTACAGTTCACAGTAACTGTTTTCTTCTATGAAAAAAGGTGAAAGTCTTTTAAAATATTCTCTTCTCTCTTCCCCTTTCTCTTTTCTGTCACCCAATTTTAGTCAATAGTGAATACCATTTATTCACTATTGTATTTACATTTGCACTGTTTTGTATGCTTTTACTTCTGCTACTTGATTTGTAAGCTTTAAGGCTCTCTGTTGACTCCCAGCTGTTACATCAAGATAATGAGTTAGCTTATTATACTTCCTGCTCACTTTCTCCCGTCACCTAATTTTTTTATTTGAATTTATACATTATTATAGACTATAATGTTTATGTTCTGTTTTGTCACCTTTATCTTTTCTTCTTTTAGTCTTAATTTTTCAGTTAAATATGTGTAATGCTCACTCAAACACTTTTGCAGAAGTTTTTCCTAGTTGCTTAAAGTTTGTCATCTGGTAGTTTCTCAGTAACATCATGAAAACAAAAGGGAACATTATTCTAACATTTTCAGAACTTCTTTTTGTTGCTTTACACTTAGGATGGCTTAGCAGATAATAAAGTCCTTGGCTCACTCTTTATTTCCTTGAGCATCTTATAGGTTTGTTCAATGTCTTCCGGCATTAAACGTTGCTGTGTAGATGTGTGAAGCTAACTTGAATTTTTTCCCATTATTAATGATTTGATCTTTTTGCCTATTGGCCCAATGAATTCTGTCTCTAATATTTAGTAATTTTACTAGGATATGCTGGTGTAGGATACGTTGGCACATGTGTGCTTTTTTAATATATAGACTCAGATCCATTTTTATTTCAGGAAAGTTTTCTTTAATTACATCTTTAAATGTTTGTTTTGTTTGATTATTTTTGTTTTCTTTCTTGGTGACCCTAATTATATGTCTGTTGGATCTCCCTTTTTATATCTTTTCTGTTTATTACTTTGCTCTAATCCTTCTAAACACTTTTTCATTTGTTTCTATCTTTAATGTCTCTTTCTGTGTCTTCTGCAGTCTCTTTTCTGTGTTCTCCTTCCAGTTTCTTCATGTCTGTGATACTTTTGTTCATTCTACTGTTTCTTCCTTGAGTTCTGCTAGTTCATGCTTCTTTTGTTCCTGTTGTCTAGTCAGTTCTTCCTTGAGTTCTTATTATATTTATGCTTTGTGATCTTTTTCATATTGGAGTGACTTCGTTGATTAATTTCTTAATTTCGTGCAAGAGTATGTAGTTACAGTTTTTATTTTCTCCGTTGTAATGTTTTTCTAGCAGTATTCTTTGACAGTTGGTATGTTATGCTGCTCATTTCTACTGTTTTTCTTACAGTATCTCCAAGTCATTGCTGTGCCAGTTTCCCTTTGGTTTCCTGTGATTTAGTGAATTGGATTTTCCCTATTCAGTTATTTGTAGGAGGTATGGGTGGAACCAAAGTAGATTCCAGATTTCAGAGGTAGTTTTTTTTTTTTCTTTCTTTTTTTTTTTTTAACATATGAAGCCTGACTGTGTTCTCTGTGGTGCCACAAATCCTCTGTCTCTCCAAACCAGACTAAGTCCAGGAGGCTTTTTGCAGCATGCCAGCGTAAATCCCTCTTAAGGATGAGCACTTTCACGTTGCTTTCTGAGAGCTGCCATTTTGGAGCCCTCTTCGTCACATGCCACACATTCTGTCTGTCTCTGCTCTCCACTTCCACTACAGATTCTGTCTTATGTCAGCTTGGTTTGATCTCAGCCAGATCTCATGTATTGTGGAAGTTTTGTATTTTTGTTTTTCTCCTATACTTCCAGGAAAAGAGTTTTGTGAGGTTTTCTTTTTCTCTTTCTCCTTGTTGCTGTGTATATTTTCTAGGAAGATTCACATCTGTAACTCTACAGTATTCATGCCAATGTAAGATTTTTATTCAACTATGTAATTATAATGCAGGCAACTCTATGTCCATTTAAATGTACTACTAGTGGATTATTATAAAGTGGAGACTAGTTTTGCTACATATTTAAGTTCCTTTCTTTCTGTCCAAAAGCAAGACATAACCTCCCCGTTTTTTTTTTCCCCTCCCAAATTGTTTTGGATTTTGGTTCTCAAACTGTTTTGTTTCTTGAAATACTTATCACTGGAGTATATAGAAGATAAATTCTCTGTTTCCACTTGACTACAGAAAGAAAATGTCACTAAAATGAATGGAAGAAGTGACTTATCTTTGATACTTGAGTAAGGAATATGAATGAAATGTAACATTAATACTATAGGATCTGGTCTATTGACCACTTTGAAAACTTTAAAGGTGACTAGTGCTACCAAACTTTGATAAACATATTTATAGTATATTATAATATTAAATATATTAAGTATATATAATATATATTAGTTATATAAAAGTATATTATCTGTATAAAATATGGTATATTTATAGTTTGAAAATGTTAGTCACTCAGTCATGTTCGACTCTTTGCAACCCCATGGATTGTAGCCCTCCAAGCTCTCCAGTGCATGTATGGATGTGAGAGTTGGACTGTGAAGAAAGCTGAGTGCCAGAGAATTGATGCTTTTGAACTGTGGTGCTGGAGATGACTCTTGAGAGTCCCTTGGACTGCAAGGAGATCCAACCAGTCCATCCTAATGGAGATCAGTCCTGGGTGTTCATTGGAAGGACTGATGCTGAAGCTGAAACTCCAATACTTTGGCCACCTCATGCGAAGAGTTGACTCATTGGAAAAGACCCTGATGCTGGGAGGGAGGGATTGGGGGCAGGAAGAGAAGGGGACAACAGAGGATGAGATGGCTGAATAGCATCACCGACTTGATGGACATGAGTTTGGGTAAACTCCGGGAGTTGGTGAGGGACAAGGAGGCCTGGCGTGCTGCGATTCATGGGGTCGCAAGGAGTTGGACACGACTGAGCGACTGAACTGAACTGAAGCTCTTCTGTCCGTGGAATTCTCCAGGCAGAAATACTGGAGTGGGTAGCCATTCCCTTCTCCAAGGGATCTTCCCAACCCAGGGATCAAACCCAGGTCTCCTGCATTGCAGGCAGATTTTTTTATAATCTGAACCCAGGGAAGCCCATATTTATAGTTTGTCTGTTATAAACTAGTTTCAAGAGTTTCTTTTCAGAGTTTGCAAACTAGTGGCCATATTCAGCAGCCAGTGGGACTTAATTTGATCTTTGCAGTTTTTCAATTTTTTAAATTAGTTGGCAACATTTCAAAATTAGGGGTTTTTCCCAAAACATGAAAGATGAAACCAAAGTTTCCAGCTCTTGAGAAATGAGAAATGTGACTCTCTTGGGGCCTCACGTCTGGCAGCAGCTTGCTGGAGTTGAGTGATGGCTGTCTCCTTTAGATGGTCCTGTGCTCTCCTGTTTACCCAAGACCCCACCCCTTCCTTGTCCTCCTCTGGACCCGATCTGCTCACTTACATTACTGCCTGGACCCCAGAGGCTTAAATGATATTCATTGAAAAATACTCAAGCAATGATTACTAGTCTATTTCTGCTGGGAATATGACAGTTTTGCATTTATGGCCTTTAACAATGCCTGTATCCTAATGAATTGTACCATTAAAACCGAAAGTTGGTTAGTGATCTCAGGCTCTGATTTCATGCAGCAGAGGCACGTGATGAAAACTGCAAAATGAAATGCCATTAGTAAGAACTGTGGTCACAGGTTTTTCAAGTTTCATGTACCATATTACTTGTCTAATGAAATGTTTCCTGTTCCTTGTGCATTCAGTAACTGGTAGAATGTCTCATTTCTTCTTTTGAATATAGTCATGGAAAACCTAGATGATTAAAAATTGGTAATTTCTTTTTGCTTTTCATATTTGAATATGAAAAACAAAGTCTAGTTGATTTGTTTCTTTAACTTGTAGTGTAGATAATTTTAAAATAGTGTCATAAAAACATGCATAAATTTTAGTTATAAGATTATACTTTTTCCTAAGTTTGGTAGATCTGATCAAGTTTTGCTAGTAACCTTTTCCGCAAAATTTTTTATTACTCATTAAACTTTAAGAAACTATTATGAGTCAAGTATATAAACATGTTTTAATATGCTATTAGGAGTATGCATTGTTTGACACTTTTAAGGGATAAAACATCTGTAAATTTAAATACATCAGGATGTTTCTGAATCATCAAAAGACTAAACTATGATCAATATAGCTTTTGTTGCTGTTGTTCAGTCACTATATGATAATATATATGTGTATATAAATATATAAAAATTGAGATAGAACTCACATACCATAAATTTTGCTATATTTGAATGTACAATTTAATGGGTTTTACTAAAGTCACAAGATTATATAGCCATGAGCACTGACTAATCCTAAGACATTTCATCACCCCCAAAAGAAACCCCAAACTGTTTAGTCCTCACTCTCTATTTCCTCCTCCCTTCAGTCCTGGCAACCACTAATCTCTCTTCTGTCTGTATGGATTTGCCTATTCTGGACTTTCATACAAACGGAATTGTACAATATGTACTTGTATGTGTCTGACTTCTTTCACATAGCACAGTGTTTTCTGGGTTCATATTATAATGTGTTAGGACTTTATTCCTTTGTATGTCTGAATAATACTCCATTGTGTAGACAGATTACATTTCATTTATATATTCCTCAGTTGATGAACATTTGGGTTGTTTCTACATGTTGGCTATTGTAAATAATGCTTCCAGAAACATTCGTGTATGAGTTTTGGGGTGAATATATGTTTTCAGTTCTCTTGGACCTAGGAGTCCAATCGCTGAGTCATATGATAATTCTGTGTTTAACTTTTTGAGGAACTGCCAAACTATTTTCCATAGCAGTGGTCATGTTGTGCGTTCTTACCAGCAGGGTAGAAGAGTTCCAGTTTCTCCATATCCTCATTAATACTTTCTATTGTCTGGGTTTTTGTTTTTGTTGTTTTAGTTTGGCCATCCTAGTGGATGTGAAGTAATAGCTCACTGTGGTTTAGATTTGCATGTTCCTAATGAGGGATTGGGGGCAGGAGGAGAAGGGGACGACAGAGGATGAGATGGCTGGATGGCATCACCGACTCGATGGACGTGAGTTTGAGTGAACTCCAGGAGTTGGTGATGGACAGGGAGGCCTGGCGTGCTGCAATTCATGGGGTCACAAAGAGTTGGACACGACTGAGTGACTGAACTGAACTGAACTGAATGACTAATGGTCATAAGCATCTTTTCATATGCTTATTAGCCAGTTATATATCTTTTGAGAAATGTCTGTTCAAATGCTTTGCCCGTTTTTGAATTGAATTATTTGTCTTCTTAGTATTGAGTTGTAAGGTTTTTCTGTGTTTTATATACTACACTCTATCTGTTTTTTCATTGGTTACTTGTGTTTTTGGTGTCATCTAAGGAACCACTGCCTAATCCAAGGTCATGAAGGTTTACACCTATGGGTGGTTTTTTTTTTCCTTTTTTTTTTTGGTCCCTCTGTGCAGCATGCAGAATCTTAGTTCCCTAACCAGGGATCAAACCCATACCCTCTTCACTGGAAGCATAGAGTCTTAACATCTGGACTGCCAGGGAAGTCCTATGTTTTAAGAGTTTAGATTTTATACTTAAGTTTTTGATCAATTTTGAGTTAATTTTTCTAGGTAGTATAAGGTAGGGGTTCATACTTCATTCTTTTGCACATGGAGGATATCTAGTTGTTCTAACATTACTTGTTGGAAAGACTGTTCTTTCCATATTGAGTGATCTTGGCACCATTGTTGAGTATCCAGTTGGCCATAAGGGTTTATTTCTGGGCTCTCAGATCTGTCCTTGTGCCAGTACCACACTTTTCTTTATTACTGTAGTTTTGTACTAAGTTTTACATTTCAAGTATATTTTGCTGTATTTCAATACTTTAAGAATTCATGATCCATTTTGTTACATATAATGACTTCAGTAATCATGCTAGTTCACTAATCAGAAATCCTAAAGTTGTTTTGGATTTAAAAGTGTTTACTGAATACTGTGTTTTTCAAGAATTAATATTTATAATTGGGTTAAATCACCCATTTTTACCTCTGTGTTGAGGAAACGCTTATAAGTTATGTATTTCACTAGGAGTTGTCTTAGAAATAACATGATTAGAATTAACAATATTTCTTTCCTGTTTGCTCTGTCAAGAAAGTAGGGCATTCATTGTAGAAATATCTTGTGTAATTGAACAATCAAATGCTTATTGTCTACTGCCAGTTAGCAAAGTTATTGATTTATATAATACTGTGCTGAAGAGTATGATTTAGATTAATTTCTACCCAAAGGATTTTTGGCATAGTTTCTAGTTTGATGGATGGTTTTGAGTTTGCTATGAACTATGGGTCCAAAATGCTTTTGCAAAAAATTTTCTGAAAAACAGTGTTCAGTATGCACATTTTCCCCAATGTGATGGTTCTACTTTTTAAAGTTAATTGAAATCATTGCAGAGAAGAAAATTAACTAGAAGCTAAATTGATATTAAAAATGGATGTATAAAATGGATTATATGGATCAGGAAAAAGGGTGTCATTTGGAGTAAGTTGTAAGCTGTTTTTTTTATGGGTGGGATTGTTATTGTTCAGTCACTAGTCATGTCTGAGTCTCTGTGACCCCATGGACTGCAGCACACCAGGCTTCCCTGTCCTTCACTGTCTCCCGGAGTTTGCTCCGACTCATGTCCTCTGAGAAAGTGATGTCACCCAGCCATCTCGTCCTCTGTCACCTCCTTCTCCCTGCCCTCAATGTTGCCCAGCATCAGGGTCTTTTCCAGTAAGTCGGCTCTTCACAGCAGGTGGCCAGAGTATTAGCACTTCAGCCTAAGCGCTTCCAATGAATATTCCCTTCCACTAACCCTTCCAATGAATATTCAGGGTTGAATTCCTTTAGGATTGACTGGTTTGATCTCCTTGCTGGCCAAGGGACTCAAGAGTCTTCTCCAACACCATCCTTAAAAAGCATCAATTCTTTGATACTCAGCCTTCTTTATGTTCCATCTCGGACATCCATACATGACAACTGGAAAAACCATAGCTTTGTCTATACAGAACTTTGTGGGCAAAATAATATCTCTGCTTTTTAATACACTGTCTAGATTTGTCATAACTTTCCTTTCAAGGAGCAAGCATCTTTTAATTTCATGGTTGCAGTCACCATCCACAGTGATTTTGGAATTCAGGAGAATAAAATCTGTCACTGCTTCCACTTTGTCCCCTTCTATTTGCCATGAAGTGATGGGACCAGATGCCATGATCTTAGTTTTCTGGATGTTAAGTTTTAAGCCAGTTTTTCACTCTCCTCTTTTCACCTTCATGAAGAGTCTCTTTAGTTCCTCTTCACTTTCTGCCTTTAGTGTGATGTCATCTGTATTTTTGAGGTTATTGATATTTGTCCCACCAATTTTGATTCCATCTTGTGATTCATCCAACTTGGCATTTTGCATGAGGTGCTCTGTGTAGAAGTTAAATAAGCAGGGTGAAAACATATATATAGCCTTGACGTACTCCTTTCCCAATTTTGAACCAGTCCATTGTTCCATGTTTGGTTTTACCTGTTGCTTCTTGACCTGCATACAGGTTTCTCGGGAGACAGGTAAGGCGGTCGGGTATTCTTGTCTCTTTCAGAATTTTCCATAGTTTGTTGTAATCCACACAGTCAAAGGCATTAGTGTAGTCAATGAAACAGAAGTAGATGTTTTTTTCTGGAATTCCCTTGCTTTCTCTGTGATCCAGTGGATGTTGGCAATTTGATCTCTGTTCTTCTGCCTTTTTGAAACACAGCTCATACATCTAGAAGTTCTCAGTTCATGTACTGCTGAAGTCTAGTTTGTAGGATTTTGAGCTTTTCCTTTCTAGCATGTGAAACGAGTGCAGTTGTACAGTGATTTGAACATTCTTTGGCTTTGGCTTTCTTTGGGATCTTCCCTCATAGCTCAGTTGATAAAGAATCCACCTGCAATGCAGGAGACCCCAGTTTGATTCTTGAGTTGGGAAGATCCACTGGAGAAGGGAAAGGCTACCCACTCCCGTATTCTTGGGCTTCCCTTGTGGCTCAGCTGGTAAAGAATCTGCCTGCAGTGCAGGAGACCTGGGTTTGATCGCTGGGTTGGGAAGATCCCCTGGAGAAGGGAAAGGCTACTCCATCTAGTATTCTGGCCTGGAGAATTCCATGGACTGTAGTCCATGGAGTTGCAAAGAGTTGGACACAACTGAGCGACTTTCACTTCACTTCATTTCTTTGGGATCGGAGTGAAAACTGACCTTTTCCAGTCCTGTGGCCACTGCTGAGTTTTCCAAATTTGCTGGCATATTGAGTGTAGAACTTTCACAGCATCATCTTTTAGGATTTGAAATAGCTCAGCTGGAATTGCATTACCTCCACTAGCTTTGTTCATATTAATGCTTCCTAAGGCCCACTTGACTTTATACTCCAGGATGTCTGGCTCTAGGTAAGTGACCACACCATCATGGTTATCCAGGTCATTGAGACCTTTTTTGTATAGTTCTCCTGTGTATTCTTGCCACCTCTTCTTAATCTCTTCTGCTTCTATTGGGTCCTCACCGTTTCTGTCCTTTATTGTGTCTATCCTTGCATGAAATGCTCCCATACTCCCTTGATAGCTCGAATTTTCTTGAAGAGATCTCTAGTTTTTCCCATTCTGTTGTTTTCCTCTATTTCTTTGCACTGTTCACTGAAGAAGGCCTTCTTGTCTCTCCTCGCTATTCTCTGGAATTCTACATTCAGTTGGGTATATCTTTCCCTTTCTCCCTTGCCTTTTGCATCTCTTCTTTCCTCAGCTGTTTGTAAGGCTGCTTCAGACAACCACTTTGCTTTCTTGCATTTTTCCCCTGCTTTGGAGTGGTTTTGATCACTGCCTCCTATACAGTGTTACAGACCTCTGTCCATAGTTCTTCAGGTATTCTGTCTACAAGATCTCATCCCTTGAATCTACTTATCACCTCCACTGTATAATCATAAAGGATTTGATTTAGGTCATACTTAAATAGATTTGTGGTTTTTCCCAACGTTCATCAATTTAAGCCTGAATTTTGCAATAAGGAGCTGCTGATCTGAGTTTTTGTGATTGAGAGGCTGAGTTAGGCAATCATTTTAAAGCTGATATAAACTTTTAAAACTGTTTTAAACCTCAGATCCTTGTATACAGTTGTAGTATTCTATTACAGTTAATAATTATTTCTAAATATGTATGTTATTGGAGATACACCATGAGGTATTCGGGAAAAACATTGACTTTTGAGTTTGAGTTCTGCCACGGCTCATTACTAGTTGTATAACCTTGAACTTAACTTCTCTGAGCTTCAGTTTCACTGTCTTTATTAATGGAAGTTGTATTGATAATATTTTCCTCTTGTGAAGTCTAAATGTGAAGTGAATAGCTTGACATTTGGTACTCTATAAATAATAATATCATTATCATCATTATTATTACATTAATGCCTAGGAAAACAATTATGTTTACTTTTGGGGGAGAGGTGTGAATAAATGAATAAAAGCTAACTTACGGAATAATTTTAGAAACACATTTGAGGATACTCAGACTTGGCTCAATATAGTTCTTATGCTTTCAGTTCAGTTCACTTCAGTTCAGTCGCTCAGTTGTGTCTGACTCTTTGTGATTCCATGAATCACAGCACGCCAGGCCTCCCTGTCCATCACCAACTCCTGGAGTTTACCCAAACTCATGTCCATCGAGTCAGTGATGCCATCCAGCCATCTCATCCTCTGTTGTCCCCTTCTCCTCCTGCCCCCAGTCCCTCCCTCCCAGCATCAAGGTCTTTTCCAATGAGTCAACTCTTCGCACGAGGTGGCCAAAGTATTGGATTTTCAGCTTCAGCATCAGTCCTTCCAATGAACACCCAGGACTGATCTCCGTTGGGATGGACTGGTTGGATCTCCTTGCAGTCCAAGGGACTCTCAAGAGTCTTCTCCAACACCACAGTTTAAAAGCATCAATTCTTCGGTGCTCAGCTTTCTTCACAGTCCAACTCTTCATCCATACATGACCACTGGAAAAACCATAACCTTGACTAGACGAACCTTTGTTGGCAAAGTAATGTCTCTGCTTTTTAATATGCAGTCTAGGTTGGTCATAACTTTCCTTCCAAGGAGTCAGCATCTTTTAATTTCATGGCTGTAATCACTATCTACAATGATTTTGGAGCCCCCAAAAATAAAGTCTGACACTGTTTCCACTGTTTCCCCATCTATTTCCCATGAAGTGATGGGACCAGGTGCCATGATCTTCGTTTTCTGAATGTTGAGCTTTAAGCCAACTTTTTCACTCTCCTCTTTCACTTTCATCAAGAGGCTTTTTAAGTTCCTCTTCACTTTCTGTCATAAGGGTGGTATCATCTGCGTATCTGAGGTTATTGATATTTCTCCTGGCAATCTTGATTGCAGCTTGTGCTTCTTCCAGCCCAGCATTTCTCAGGGTGTACTCTGCATATAAGTTAAATAAGCAGGGTGACATTATACAGCCTTGACGTACTCCTTTTCCTATTTGGAACCAGTCTGTTGTTCCATGTCCAGTTCTAACTGCTGCTTCCTGACCTGCATATAGGTTTCTCAAGAGGCAGGTCAGGTGGTCTGGTTTTCACATCTCTTTCAGAAGTTTCTAGTTTATTGTGATCCACTTCTGCTTTAAGCAATAAATAAAAATAATTTATTGTTAGTAGTTTAAGCCATAGTCTAGCTAAAATATTAACTAAATTTCACATTTGTAAATTACAAAATGCTTCAAAGCAATTTATGTTTAACTTTTCTGATTCATTCCGTCACCTATTCTAATACCAAATATTTGAGTGTCTTTTCTGTCAGACATTGTGCTGGTGGTGGAAATAAAACAGTAACAAAACAGAAGAGCTCCTGTTCTTCTACAGTTGACTTTTTCACATGGGAGACAGAAGGAGTTGCATGATAACCATGAAACCCCAAGTGTGAAAAGAGCTACAAGGAACAAGTATAGGGGCTGTGAGAGTAGGTAATAGAGGTCTTGTTCTGGAGATGATGGTGTCAGGGAGAAATGGCCTCCTTGAGAAAGTGACATTGAGACTGAGACTTCAAGTATGAGTGGACCAGGTGGTGCTGGGGGAGGGCTGCATGTTCAGAGGACGCAGAGCTTGTTGTGTTTGAGGAATGAAGGGAAGAGCAGGTGGGATGCAGCAGGGAGCGAATGAGGAGGGGAGCAGCGGCGGCGAGGGTGAGATGATGAGGCCAAGCCCACTGAGGCCTTGTGGTACTTACTGAGAATTTTGAAATTTATCATAAAAGGAATTAATGCAAGGATTTTAAGCAAGGGAATGATGGAAATCAGACTCTCTAATCCATTTCCACAAAACTCTGCCTGTTTTGTGAAAATGGATTAGAGAGAGGTGAGAGTACACAGGTAGTACCCTCTGGAAGATTCTCAGCTTCCCCAGGTGAGGTGATAGTTGCTTGGTCCAGGGGTGATGGTATTGGAGATGGAAAGAAGTGAACTAATTTGGGGATTTTATGGGAGGAAATTATCGGGACTTGCTGAGAGCTTGGACATAGAGGACAGAATTCATGGACAGGTGATGGGTTTGACTATGAGGTTTCTGGTGTGAGATGCTGCGTTCATAGGGAAGCCCAGCGAAGGAGCAGTGTTGAGAAGAAAGATGAAAAATTGAGCACAGGCCGATTGAGAAGCATCTAGGAAAAGCTCTGAAGTAGATACATGGGTATGCAGTTTAGAACTCAGAAGAGACACGTGAACTAGAAAGATCAATTGGGAAATTAACAATGGTACTTAAAGCCATGGAGATGAATGGGTTCACCTAGGGAGATTGTAAGTACTGAGTGGTGGGAGACCAGGGCCAGACTCTGAAGAATGCTGACACTTGGAGGTTGGGGAGAGGAGGGTAGTAGAGCCTGTGAAGGAGCAGCTAGAGAAGTAGAAGGCATGCCTGGGCTATGAGTGTGTGTGAGAGGTCAGCAGTGTTCCAGGGCAGGGGTTCCCCAGGAGAGCTGCTGAGAGTGTCCATTTTATAAGGTAAGAGCTGATTCATCCTTTCAATTATTTGGCAAGAGCACCTTCATTGAGGTAGGAGTGGACCTAGCTTGGAGTGAGTTGGAGATGAATGATAAATGGAGGAAATAAAATGGAAACATGTATGTATGATGTTCCAGAAATGTGGCTCTGCAGGAATAAAGGGTGACAGTTGCAGGAGAGAAATTGGGTCAAGGGAAGGCTTTTATTTATTTATTTATTTTTTAAGATTTAAAACTCTCGCTTTTGACCCACTTAAGAGTTGTACCTGATGAAACCAGAGTCATTTACTTACACCGCTCAAGTGCTTAGGAAACTATTCTATGATTAAATGAGACAAGGCTTATCAGATCTCCGTGATACGATAAAACATGGAAAGCACTTAAATGCTGCCTCTGGTGACACAGGCAGGTAAGCAAGGCAGAGCTGCCATGGTTTGATCCTGTTCCAAGCTCTTATTCAGTAAGGCTTCTCTCCCTTGGTCCCTCTGCATTTTCTCATTGATGTTTTTCCTGTCCCTAAGATCTGTTCTTCAGTTTCTTTGAAAGTGTATCTCCTTATCTAAGCCCATGACATCCTTTCCTACTGCTCTAATTTCTGCTGTTTCCTTCTTTCTGAACCTCTTTGACATCTACTCTGCAACTGTGGTTACAAACCTTTGGACTGAGAGTTCCTGCAGTGCTTCAGAGTTCTCTCAGGGGTTCGAGAATCCCAAAATATATTAAATGCCATCTGTGGTTGAATAAATAATGGGTCTTATAAGTACATGTTAATATGTTTCAAATATATGTAGCTGCTGTTTTTTTTTTTTTAAATAAGAAATCCCTTAAAAGCATTATAGACTTTACAGTTGCTTTTTGTTACCAATCTTTTAATTCAGTGCTAAGAGAACTACTAGCATAGATGTCTGCCACATTTTTTCCACTTAATTTTAGAATGCTGGGAGGGATTGGGGGCAGGAGGAGAAGGGGACGACAGAGGATGAGATGGCTGGATGGCATCACTGACTCGATGGACGTGAGTTTGAGTGAACTCCGGGAGTTGGAGATGGACAGGGAGGCCTGGCGTGCTGCGATTCATGGGGTCACAAAGAGTCGGACACGACTGAGCGACTGATCTGATCTGATTTGATCTTAGAATGCTATACCACTCACTTTGAGAAACAATCTATTAATGTCAGGGGGTAAATATTATAAGATATAAAGTCAAAAATTTTATTAGGTTACTAAGGTAGGGCAGTAAGACAAGTGTTGGCGAAATGTTCAGATTTCCTTGGTCGTGCACTGCACACTGTGCAGCATGTCAGGTCTTAAAGTTCCCTGACCAGGGGTCGAGCCCACGCCCCCAGCACTGGAAGCACTGAGTCCTACCCACTGGACCGCCAGGGAGGTCCTACACAGATTTTATGTCTCATTTCTCTGTGCTCAGAGGGTCTATATTGCCAGGCCCAGGTCTTGTCGTGTTTTGTGATGTTAAAAAAGACTGTTCACACTTGAAACAGTTAAGACTCACTGCTCCACAACCAGAATTCCGGTTCATATTTTTTCACTGTTGTTTTTACCTTTGCTGTTCCAATCTCTTTAGCTTGTCAGCTAGTTCAGGGCAGGGACTGTGGTTCTTTCTTCTTCCTTATACCTTTCTGCAGAAATTGGCAAGCTAGTGCCTTTAAGCCAAATCCAGCTGTTTGTTTCGTAAGTTTTCTCTAGCTCAAGAGGTTTTTTACAGATGACGGTTTGCAGTTGATCTGATAATAGGAAACGCTAACTTTGAAACCCAGTTCACTGAAATCTTACCCCTCGCAAGAAAGAATTTTGTTCTTCTCTTTAGTAGACCAAAAATCACAAAAAGTTGTATTCTATTATTTTTATATTTTCAATTTTGTCAATAAAGATTTGTAGAATTTTGTTGTAAAACAAATTTGTTACGTAAATGCCTATATAATTTTACTCAATTCTGACTCTTGGCCCGCTTAGCCTAATAGTTTACTATCTGACCTTTTAGAGAAGTTTATTGATCCCTGCTTTATAGTGATAATTCCCAAATTAGTCTGCACATCTGTATTATCAGAGAAGCTTTGTATGTATATGAATTTCTCTACCCTGGAGAGTCTGATCAACATATTAAGATGGAGCCTGAGAACCTATATTTTTAACAGGCTGTTTAATTGTTTAGGAATCACTGCCTTTTAATGCCAGGGTCCCCAGTCTCTGGGATCTAATGCCTGATGATCTGAGGTGAAGCTGATGTAATAATTATAGAAATAAAGTGTACAATAAACATAATGCATTTGAATCATCCCAAAACCATACCACCCCTCCTCTCTCTTTGTGAAGAAATTGTCTTTCACGAAACCAGTCCCTGGTGCTAAAAATGTTGGGGACTGCTGTGAATGCATTCATAGGGTTGAACCCCAAGAGATAGCGAAATGAATATTGGACTAGATATCAGAGGACAGCTTGTTATTTTCTTACCTCAACATTTACTGACTATGGGACCCTATCCAAGTAACTACTTGTTCTGCAGGTTTTTGAGAAATTTCTGGTTCCTTTGTTTACACAGAATTTTGCTTAATCCTCTACAGTAGTAGTTCTTTTACCTTGTGGGGTTCATAAGAACCTCTTTCAGAGTCTGATGAGAGCTCTGGGCTCTCCTTTCAGAAAAGTGCACCTGTATTAATTTCATGTAGTTGCATAACAAATGAGCACAGAAGTGTTTAAAACAACAGAAGTGAATTCTTGTCACATTTCTGGAAGCCTGAAGTTCAACTCCTCACAGAGGCTCTAGGGGGAGATTGTCTGCCTCTTTTCTGGTAGCTGTCAGCATTCCTGGGCTTGTGGCTGCATCACTCCGAGCTCCGCCTCCAGAGTCATGTGGCCACCCCCTCTTCTCTGTGTCTGTCCTCTATGTGTCTCTTATAAGGATGTTTGTCATTGGCTGAGGGTCTAGCTGGGTAATCCGGAATTAGCTCCTCTTCTCAAGAGCCTAAACTGAATCACATCTTTTACCATATAAGATAACATTCACAGGTTCCAGAAACTTGACATGGTTATCTTGCGGAGTGGGTGTAGGGGAACATTTTTTGGCTTACCACAGCACCTTTGCACATACTCACAGTTTTACAGACAGTTTCAAGGGGTTCACAACTCTTTTAAGTCCATTTATTGACCCACAAACTCCAGGTTTGAGCTCCATGCTCAGTGAGAAGAACTTTACACCTTTAGTGTATTCTAGTCTATTTACTCTCTCCTCTATGTCAAGTTACATTCATGTCCTGTTAATATGAATCTCGAAATTATGATGTTTTCTTCTTGTGACTTAGTTTCTTCAATTTATAGTATGCTTTGAGTTAGTTTCTCTGATTCCTTTAGGAACTATTTATCCTCTAGTAAGATTTATTGTTAAAATACAAATCTTTCACAATCCTTTTTACTTAATTCTGTCAGTAATGCTTCCAGTGAGGAGACAAACTTACCTTAGCTGAGTACCTGATGTTCCAGGCTATTTACCAAGTGCTTACATGTGACTTCTTATTAAATACTGAAAACAATCCTGAGAGGGAAGTAGTATCAACACCATTACATAAAGGAAAAAAGGAAGACTTCTGGATGCTAAGTAACTTGCTTCATGTGGGTGATAGAGCTAGCAAGGGATAGAGCTGGTCTTTGAATGAAAGTCTACTTGAAAGTCCGTTCTATCTTCATTATACGTTGAACAACATACTTCCCTTTTAGTTGAATGGTTAATAATTTTGTTAAACAGGGGCTATCTATGCTTTGGTTTTAGGGACAAAGAGACAGATTTCAGTAAGATTTATAGTGCTTACTTATAGTATTACCTTTTGCAATATCTTCTCTGAGTCTTAGCTTTAAGTAAGACTGATACACTGCTTGTATGTGTTTAGTGCTGCTGTGGCAATTGAGAGAATAGGGATGAAAGCCCTTTAAAATAGGAAATTTTTACTAATGTGTACTTTCTCATATAATTATATTCTTAGTACTTTCTTCTTTTAGTATCCTGGATTTCAACACTTAGGAATATGGTCAAACCTCAAACCAGGGGCTATATTATTAATAGCTCCAACTACGAACTTCTTTGCTTCAGGCCTCTTGGGCAGTTAGCTGGTGTGAATGCTTGTATCTGCTTTCTGCTCCTCTGTTTTGAGGGGCATCCCCAATTTTGTCTAGCTCAGTTCCACTCAGGATGTCTATGTTCATGATGCTTTTGTCAGCAGTTCTCTTTCCCAGGTCAGTTTTGAATTCCACTCATTGCCTTTTGCCATGGGTTTGGTTGGTGCCCTGGAATTGTGCTCTGGAGACTCTCCCCCTTTCTCTGTCCTACTCCCCAACTTCTTTGCACCCTCATTCATCAATAGATCATCCCTTACCCAAAGCAATTTCCCTCTCTCTCTTGTTTCACCTTATTGATTACTGTCTGCTTCTATTTGTGTTTTAGTCTTACAGGATATAAAAATAATAAAGACATTCTCATCTTAAAAAAAAAAAAAACCCCACTTAACAAATAGCTACTCTCCCTCATCCCTGCAGTCCTGCATCTCTTCCCTCCATCCCACATTTTGTCAGTTCCTTTCCTACAGGCTTTCTGTGGTTTGTGAGATAACGTGCAGAGCTCTGGTGCTCTGCTACCCTGGCCCAAACCTGCCTCTTTGGCCACATCTTTTGGTATTCCTTCCTTTATTCCTCCCATTATATTGCAGAATGTCCTTTCTACCAAAAGCCAGTTGTCCCTTTGCTTACGTTCTATTCCTGCTAACCCAGGAGTCTTCCAACATTGTTAATCTTCTATTTAAATTTCATAAAAACTCTCAAATGTCCAATTACTGTTGGATTGGAGGGTCTGGTAAACTGGGTCCACATTTCCAGATATCAGAAACAGCTTAGAACTGGAACTCTTGGAGGGGGTGAGGCATACAAACTGTTCTGAACACAATACCACTGCTCCCTTCTGTCATATAGGAGCCCACTGCCCTCAATTTTGTCACCTGCCTGGTGACAAAAAAAAGGAATTTTATATTTCCTGGTCTCAATTCTAGTATCTGACGTCTAAAAGTACCTCTGTAATCTGACCTTTTATTTACAGTTGCAACCTCATTTTCCAGTCTTCCCAATAGCAACTCTCTGTTCAAGGCCATTTCCCCTCTGTCTTTGGTGTCTCTTCCATTCATGTTTTATCTCCCAATGATTTCTTCCCATCATGCCTCTTGTAGTACATATTTTCATGTGCCATGCATTATTCCCTAGTTTAATTTTTATTCCTAATAAGTGAGCAAACTTCTTGAGGGCAGGGATCATGTTTCATCAATTAAAAAGTTTGCTTACATTTTTTTATGGAAGAAAATGAATTTTTTTAAAAAGCGAAATCATCCTGCTCAGTGCGCTGCTATCATGATGACCGGCACATGAGAGCTGAATTGAGGAGGCATAGCGGCTTCACAATTTCAGTCTCAGGCTTCCCCCAGGGCATACACCTGAGAAGTGGAAGGGCAGGCAGAATTGCTTGTACTATTTAAAATGTTCTCTGTCTCAGTCTTTTACTTCTTCCCTTCCTTACTCTATCTTCCCTCAACCTTTGCCTTTTTTTCTGTCTTAGTTTTCTTGCTAAGCTCATGTAGTTGAATTTAATGATTGAATTACTTTTTGATACAATCCCTGTATATGCAGAGAAATGCTGGGCTGGAAGAAGCACAAGCTGGAATCAAGATTGCCGGGAGAAATATCAATAACCTCAGATATGCAGATGACACCACCCTTATGGCAGAAAGTGAAGAGGAACTAAAGAGCCTCTTGATGAAAGTGAAAGAGGAGAGTGAAAAAGGTGGCTTAAAACTCAACATTCAGAAAACTAAGATCATAGTGTCTGGTCCCATCACTTCATGACAAATAGATGGAGAAACAGTGGAAACAGTGACAGACTTTATTTTGGGGGGCTCCAAAATCACTGCAGATGGTGACTGCAGCCATGAGATTAAAACATGCTTGCTCCTTGGAAGGAAAATTATGACCAACCTAGACAGCATATTAAAAACCAGAGACATTACTTTGCCAACAAAGGTCCGTCTAGTAAAAGCTATGGTTTTTCCAGTAGTCATATATGGATGTGAGAGTTGGACTATAAAGCAAGCTGAGTGCTGAAGAATTGATGCTTTTGAACTGTGGTGTTGGAGAAGACTTTTGAGAGTCCCTTGGACTGCAAGGAGATCCAACCAATCCATCCTAAAGGAAATCAGTCCTGACTATTCATTGGAAGGACTGATGCTGAAGCTGAAACTCCAATACTTTGGCCACCTGATGCAAAGAACTGACTCATTGGAAAAGACCCTGATGCTGGGAAAGATTGAAGGCGGGAGGAGAAAGGGACAACAGAGGATGAGATGATTGGATGGCATCACCGACTCAATGGACATGAGTTTGAGTAAACTCCAGGAGTTGGTAATGGACAGGGAGGCCTGGCGTGCTGCAGTCCATGGGGTCACAAAGAGTCGGATATGACTAAGCGACTGAACTGAACTGAACTGAACTGTATATGTCTACGTCCCCCAAAGTGGCAGAATCCTGTTTATCTATGAAGAAAATAAAACTAATTGAATGAATGAATACATCAGTAAGTGCTTTAGGGGATAGTAAGCAAGAGCTGTTGTAAATTAATTATCCTTATCATTTGCATGTTTTTTCTTGCAACTAATTCAGTCAGTCAAGGGGTAGCCATAGAGTTCTGCTTCTTGTATTTGAAAAAGTATCTGTGAAGTAAGGAACTTGATTCAAATACCTCTATGTTCCTTTCAAGCTATAAACTTCATTAAAATCAGACCTCCTCCCATATGTAATGGCCTGATTCTAAAGCTATTTAGAACTCTACTAGCAAAGCAGAGAAGCATCTACATTGCCTACTTATTTCCTACCAGTTTGGTTTAATCCTCTACCTTTAGGAGAAGTTAGAATTTCCCTTCTTCTAATTACTCATTTTAGTAACCCAAGGCAGGCACTACTTAATCCCATTGCTTATACTTTCCCAAGGGAATCAAATTAAAGTACCTTTGATTTAAATCCGAATCTTTGAATTTAGTGTAGTGTTCTGTTTGTCATCTTACAAGTAAATGAAAGAAGCTATATAAAAGGTTGAGAAAACAAAACTTTGAACAAGTTGAGGATTTTGTGTAGAGTGAAGTACTTTTATTGGAACATTCTGTAAAAAGCAACAATATAAAGTCTTAGCTACTTCAATTCTCAGTGATTTAACAAAATACATTTGAAGCAGACTACTCAAGGGGAGAGGTTTTTAGAAAGTGAGAAAATGAACATTTAAGAAACAAAAAGAGTGCAATCCATTAGTAACATCTTCTAATACTTAGATCTGGGGTAAAAAACCTCCCTGAATTACTAAAGTAAGAAGTCAAATGCTGAAAACTTGGAGAAAACAGAAAATTATTTTTAAAAGGAAGAAAAACAACAGAGTAAAAAATCATCTGTAGTTTTGCCATGCTTCAGTGATCTCTGTCTTTGGTAATCACATCCTCCCCCTACCTGTAACCCCTGGCAATCCCTTGTCTGTCCTCTTTCACTATAATTTTGTCTTTTTGAGAATGTCATAAAATAGAATCATGCATTATGTAACCTTTTGAGAAGCAATTCCTGGTCTGTTTTCTGTCACCATAATTTTGTCTTTTTGAGACTGTCATAAAATAGAATCATGCATTATGTAACTTTTTTGAGACTGACTTCTTTGACTCAGCATGCCTTTTAAAGTTGTCTAAGTTGTGGTGTGTATCATTAGAATGCCCTTTTTAGCTGCTAAGTCATATTCCATTTTATGGATGTATCACAGTTGATATCCATTCAGCTACTGAAGGACATTTGGGTTGTTTCTAGTATTTAGCAATTATGAATATAGCTGGTGTAAACATTCATGTAGAGTTTTCTGTATTGACGTAAGTTTTCATTTCTCTAGGGTAAGAGTCAACAAACTATGCCCAAATTTTCCTGTTGCCTGTTTTTGTATGGCACTGAAATTCCAGTACTTTGGCCACCTCATGCGAAGAGTTGACTCATTGGAAAAGACTCTGATGCTGGGAGGGATTGGGGGCAGGAGGAGAAGGGGACGACAGAGGATGAGATGGCTGGATGGCATCACTGACTCGATGGATGTGAGTCTGAGTGAACTCTGGGAGTTGGTGATGGACCGGGAGGCCTGGCGTGCTGCGATTCATGGGGTCGCAAAGAGTCGGACACGACTGAGTGACTGATCTGATCTGATGAGCTAAGAATGCCTTTTACATTTGTAAAGGTTTGTTTAAAAAAAAAAGAGAGAATATGCAACAGAGACCATATGTGGCCCTCAAAGTTTAGAATATGTAATGGCTGACTCTACAGAAAAAGCTTGCTAACCCTTGCTTTAGGGTAAATACCCAGGAGTCGGTTTCTTAGGTCAGATGGTAAGTGTATTTTTAACTTTAGAAGAAACTGCCAGACTGTTTCCAGAGTGGCTATATATTTTTCATTTCCATCAGCAGTGTCTGTAAGTTTGTTTTTCTGCATCCTTATCAAAATTAGGTATCATCAGTATGTTTAATTTTAATAATTCTAGTAAGTGTATGGGCTTTCCTTGTGGCACAGATGGTAAAGAATCTGAAGTTCTCAGCTCTTCATGGTTTTAATTTGTATTTCCCTAATGGCTAATGATGTTGAACATCTTTTAATAAGGTTGTTTGTCATCCTTCTATATTCTTTGGTGAGGTGTCCAAATTTTTTGCCTAGTTTTTAATTGAGTGATTTGTTATCTTACTCTTGAGTTTTAGAAGTTCTGTAAACATTCTAGATACAAAGACACAAATACTTTGTTGTGATTGCTTCCATTTTCACCCAGTCTTGTCATTCTCTTAACAGTGTCTTTTCCTGAGCAAAAGGTTTAAATTTCGAAAAGTCCAGTTTACTGATTTTTTCTTTTATGAATTATGCTTCTCTTATCAAGTCTAAGAACACTTTGCCTAAATCCAGGTCATGGAGATTTCCCCCTAAATTTTCTTCAGGAAGTTTTATAGTTCTAAGTTTCACATTTAATTCTGTGATCCATTTTGTATTAATTGTAGTAAGGTATGGGTTTAGGTTTCATATTTTTCTAACATTGTTTGTTGAAAAGACTTCTTTCTCCATTGGATTGACTTAGCACCTTTGTCAAAAATCATTTAGCCATTTTTGTGTGATCTATTTCTGGAGTCTGTTTTCTCATCTGTTGATCTGTGTGTCTGATCCTTCACCAGTACCATGCCATTTGATTAGTGTAGCTTTATAGTTAGTAAGTAAAATTTACTTTTACTTTATTTTTCCTTTTTAAAGTTATTTTGGTTATTCTAGTTTGTTGGTCTTTATAAGTTTTAGAATCCAATTGTCTGTATATGCAAAAATTCTTTTTGGGATTTTTATAAGAATTGTGTTTTATTTGTAGACCAATTTGTGGGAGAATTGATATCTTTATTGTGTTGAATCTTTCAACCCATTAACATGGTATTCATTTCATTTTAGCCTTCTTTGATTTCTTTCATCAACACTTTGTAGTTGGAAGCATACAGATCCTGTCCATGTGTTTTAGATTTATACCTAAGTATATTTTTTGATCTGTTGTAAGTGGGATTTAATTTTTAAAACTTCCTATCATTCATTACTAATATAAAAATATGATACTTGTTGTTGAGTTTGTATCCTTCAGCTTTTCTAAACTCATTTATTAATGTGCTAAGTCACTTCCATCATGTCTGACTCTGTGTGATCCCATGGACTGTAGACTGCCAGGCTTCTCTGTCCATGGGATTCTCCAGACAAGAATACTGGAGTGGGTTGCCATTTCCTTCTCCACATTTATTAATAATATGAGCTTTTTAGAGATTGATTCGGAGAAGGCAATGGCACCCCACTCCAGTACTCTTGCCTGGAAAATCCCATGGACGGAGGAGCCTGGTAGGCTGCAGTCTGTGTGGTCGCTAAGAGTTGGACACGACTGAGCGACTTCACTTTCACTTTTCACTTTCATGCATTGGAGAAGGAAATGGCAACCCACTCCAGTGTTCTTGCCTGGAGAATCGCAGGGAAGAGGGAGCCTGGTGGGCTGCTGTCTAGGGTCACACAGAGTTGGACACGACTGAAGTGACTTAGCATAGCAGAGCATAGAGATTGATTGGGATTGGGCCATTCTACAGAGATAGTCATGCCATTTGTGAATATGGGCAGAATTATCTCTTCCTTTTCAATCTGCATGGCTTTCATTTCTTTTTCATTTTCCCCCCCTTTTCTTTCTTTTTTCTCCTGTTACTAAACTCGCTAAGACTTCTGGAATAATGTTAAATAAGATAGGTGAGATTGAGCATCCTTGCCTTGTTCTCAATCTTAGGCAGAAAGCACTCATATATAATTAATACCAAATAATATGTTAACTATTGGTTTTGTGTAGAAACACTTTATCACACTGAGGAAATTCCTTTCTGTGCTTAGTTTACTGAGAGTTTTTATCATGAATGGGTATTGAAATTTAAGTGCTTTTTGTGTATTAATTCATATGTGTCTTGGTCTTTTGGACTGCTGTAACAAAGTGTCACAGGCTGGGTGGTTTATGAAAAACAGAAATTTATTGCTCATAATTCAGGAGGCTTAGAAGTCCAAAGTCAAGGTGCCAGCACAGTCACCATCTGGTAAAGGCTCTCTTCATGGTTCATAGCCTTTTCACTGTGCCCTGACTTGGTAGAATGAGCTGGATAGCTCCGTGGGGTCTCTTATAAGCCCACTAATTCCATTCATGAGGCCTCAACTCGTAGGACCTAATCGCTTTCCAAAGTCCTTGTCTACTAATACCATCACCTTGGAGGGTTGGGACTTTAAGATATGAATTTAGAGGGATACAAACCTTCAGACTGTTGCAATATAGTTGTGAGGTTTTTCTTCCTTAGACTGTTAATATGTTGGATTATTACCTTCAGTTCTTGTGATGATAAAACCTTACTTGATTGCAGTGTATATTATTGGAGTCCATTTCCTGATATTTTTTGAGGATTTTAATGGACATGAGTCTATAGGGGTTTTTTGTTGTTGTTGTCTTTTTCTGGTTTTGGTATAAGGGTAATCTTTCCCTTCTTTTCTAGTTTCTGGAAGAGATGGTATAGAATTGGTGTTGTTTCTTTTTAAAAAGATTAGTGGAATTTGCTAGTGAAATCATTTGGGCCAGAGGAATTATTTTTTGGAAGGTTTTTGACTATATATATCAATTTCTTTAATAGACTATTTGCTTTATTTTCTTTCACATTAAGGGCTTTTTCTGGTTATCTGGTAATACATGACAGTGTGTTCTTATTTAAGAGTAGGGGACTATAATCACTGCACATGGTGACTGCAGCCATGAAATTAAAAGACACTTACTCCTTGGAAGAAACACAAGCTGGAATCAAGATTGCTGGGAGAAATATCAATAACCTCAGATATGCAGATGACACCACCCTTATGGCAGAAAGTGAAGAGGAACTAAAAAGCCTCTTGATGAAGGTGAAAGAGGAGAGTGAAAAAGTTGGCTTAAAGCTCAACATTCAGAAAACGAAGATCATGGCATCTGGTCCCATCACTTCATGGGAAATAGATGGGAAAACAGTGGAAACAGTGTCAGACTTTATTTTGGGGGGCTCCAAAATCACTGCAGATGGTGACTGCAGCCATGAAATTAAAAGACGCTTACTCCTTGGAAGGAAAGTTATGACCAACCTAGATTGCATATTAAAAAGAGACATTACTTTGCCAACAAAGGTCCATCTAGTCAAGGCTATGGTTTTTCCTGTGGTCATGTATGGATGCGAGAGTTGGACTGTGAAGAAGGCTGAGCGCCGAAGAATTGATGGTTTTGAACTGTGGTGTTGTAGAAGACTCTTGAGAGTCCCTTGGACTGCAAGGAGATCCAACCAGTCCATTCTGAAGGAGATCAGCCCTGGGATTTCTTTGGAAGGCATGATGCTAAAGCTGAAACTCTGGTACTTTGGCCACCTCATGTGAAGAGTTGACTCATTGGAAAAGAGTCTGATACTGGGAGGGATTGGGGGCAGGAGGAGAAGGGGACGACAGAGGATGAGATGGCTGGATGGCATCACTGACTCAATGGATATGAGTTTGAGTGAACTCCGGGAGATGGTGATGGACAGGGAGGCCTGGAGTGCTGCGATTCATGGGGTCACAAATAGTTGGACACGACTGAGCGACTGAACTGAACTGAACTGAGGGGACTATAAAGTTGATTGGCAGCCCTACTAGTGGTTGAGGCTTGTCTACACTAAGCCTCATTGTAAGATAATGATTGGAATACTTCGCTGGAGAATCCTAAATGTCAGGATTTTTATATCTTTTCTCATGAACTGATCAGATTTCCCAGAGAAGACTCTAGCAGTCTCCTTGCTGCCATATCCTGGGAGGTGATTGGGTAAAAGCTGGTGTCACAGGGCATGATCTTTGTTTTTAATAAGCACGTGTTCACTTAGTCCTCATGTTGTCTGCACTATTCTCATTTGTTATTTAACTCACTCTGATTTTATTATAGGGTCCTATTGACCTCAGTCATTTTGAACTCTCTTAGTGGTTTTATGGCACCCCACTCCAGTACTCTTGCCTGGAAAATCCCATGGACAGAGGAGCCTGGTAGGCTGCAGTCCATGGGGTCGGTAAGAGTCGGACATGACTGAGCGACTTCACTTTCACTTTTCACTTTCATGCTTTGGAGAAGGAAATGGCAACCCACTCCAGTGTTCTTGCCTGGAGAATCCCAGGGATGGGGGAGCTTGGTGGGCTGCCGTCTCTGGGGTTGCACAGAGTCGGACACGACTGAAGCGACCTAGCAGCAGCAGTGGTTTTAAGTGGGATAGAGGTGGGAGTAGGATGTTTGGACATGTGTAGGGTCTTTCGGTTGTAACGGAGGATGCTGACCAGCTGTGCTGAAAGTTTGCAGTGCTGTGACCGCAGATAGAATTGCTTCTTCCGAGATACATATCTTCCCTTTGGAAACTGTCTAGGTTTAAGGTAAAACAAACCTGTCTAGATTTAAGGTAACCCACTCCAGTACTCTTGCCTGGCAAATCCCATGGACGGAGGAGCCTAGTAGGCTGCAGTCCATGGGGTCGCTAGGAGTTGGACACGACTGAGTGACTTCACTTTCACTTTTCACTTTCAAGCATTGGAGAAGGACATGGCAACCCACTCCAGTGTTCTTGCCTGGAGAATCCCAGGGATGGGGGAGCCTGGTGGGCTGCCGTCTATGGGGTCACACAGAGTCGGACACGACTGAAATGACTTAGTAGTAGTAGTAGTTAGAGTTAATTATCAGTTATCTTTGACTTTCCTGCTCTTTCTCTTTCCAGTCTTGCCAGTGTGATTCAGATTATATTGGTATTTGAAATTACAAACTATTTTAAAATTTTGTTTTAAGCAGGTGGCTAAAGTAGAAGTGAGAGGTCTAGTTAGGAGGTCACTTTAGAGTCCATGACAGAGGTGTCGGTGGCTCGGCCTAGAGTAGAGGTAGTAAGAAGGAGCAACATGGAGGTTGCAGGACGTGTCTTGGAGGTAGAGCTCAAAGGACTTAGATTAAATGTGGAGAACTGAGGAAAGGAAGGAATCAAAGGTGGCCTTAGGTTTTGTCTTGAGTTGGTTGGGTGAATGATGATGTCCTTTGTTGAGATGGAGAAGACTAGGGTGAAGAACTGGTTCTGTATTGAGCATATTAAATTTAAGATGACAGCATCCGGGCCCAAAAGCAATGTTGATTCTCCTTTCTTAGGTATTCTTTGCCTCTTTAGTCTGGGTTATTGTTCAACTGTCATGAAAAAAGCACTTGATTCTTGGCTTCTGTTCCACTCCTTACTGTTGTTGTCCACCACCCTTATTTGTTGTTGAGGATAAGGAAGGTTAGTGGACCTAACCACTAACTTGGCACGCCTGCCCCATTTCCTGGTATGATCATGGGCAACGTCAGGGGCTGTGTGGACAGCATACCCGTTTGTTCCTCTCCTCAAGGTTCCTCGACGCCGTAAGACACCTGCAGTGACAACATGATACAGTGGTTTTGAATCCCAGTTCCTGTACTTCCTAATTGTGTAACTTTAAATATATTGCTTAACCTTTTGTATCTCATTTTCTTCAATTATAAATTGTGGATAATAGTGTCTATACCTTTGGGATTTTTGTGAAGGTTACATAAGAAAATAATGTGAATTATTTTCTATTACTAATTATTAATGCCTGACACATGGTAAACGTTCTATAAATGATAGCTATTAATATTATTAGTATTTAATTGTATATCTATTTAATAATATATGCTACTATTATTCTTTTAGTTAAGCAGTCCTTCCAAAAGCTATACCTTGAGCCTTGCCACCTCAAGTTTAACCTCTTAAAGTCCCAAAAAGGGGTGCTGACCAGAGCTTCCCAGTGTGTTCAGTATTCTTAAAAATATTGGTGCATAAATTCTAGTGATTCTTACTTATAGGCATACATTGGATTCTCCTGGGGGCTTTCTCAGAATGTCTGGACCCCATTTGTGGAGGTTTGAATAGGATGGGTAAAGGTGAACAGAGCGGGAGGCACCGAGTATCTCCATAATAATAGCCCTCCCTCGGTTTTCTTTTAGTGAATCACTCCCTTACTTGCTTCCTCCCCTCCTGTCTCCTCGCGATTATTCAGTACCGTAAGCTGCTTTGTAAGCTGCTTTCTCATAGACACCCGTAATGTCCTCTCTCCTGTTTCATCTTCCTCTGCTAACCCCAGACTTTGGATGAGTCCAGTCCAGTCTGCCGGCAATCTGGGCTACTGAAAGCTGCAGTTCCGGAGTTTCACGAGATTCTTTCATGTTTTTTTTTTTTTTTTTTTCCTCTCTAATCTTTTCTATTCATATTAGAATACCTGACCTTACATGAGTGACATAGTAGTTGTATGACTCAGTTAATAGTGATTTCAAAGGGAACGTCAACTGTCGTGTAATCTAATTACCCAGGATGTCTGTGATTCTATCAATTATATCTCATTCATTTCACAATAAGTTTGAATAGCATAATGATATCATTATATTTCTTAAGTGAAAATACTTAGGCACAGAATCATAAAATAGTTTGTTCCATCAGCTTTCCGATATTTTTTTTTTTTTTTTGAAAAGCAAGCTATGACTATGATTGTGTTATTATGATTGCATGTAAAAAGCAACCTTTCTTCTCCACATTGATTCTGTTTTGTGGATCAGTATAACAGCTTTAGCAGCAATGTTTTTAAGGAATTTGTGATGGTTTAATTGTTGTTTTTATTTTCTTTTTGAGATGTGCACTATCCTGATCAATTCTAGTCTATGACTTTTGGTGAGATTTATTAATATATGTGTATGTGTGTGTGTTGGAGAAGGCAATGGCACCCCACTCCAGTACTCTTGCCTGGGAAATCCCAGGGACGGAGGAGCCTGGTAGGAGGCCGTCTATGGGGTCGCACAGAGATGGACACGACTGAAGCGACTTAGCAGCAGCAGCAGCATGTGTGTGTGTAGTAGGTGATAATCTTTGGCTTTGGTTTTTAATAAGAATTTTTAAAAAATCAGTTATAACTAGGAAACTTTTCTTCCAGTTTTTACCCAGTTGTCTTTGATTCCCTTTGGAAATAGTGGACCTGACCCAGTTCTTTTTTGAGAATTCATTTCACAGAACAGTATGTTAAAATATTTTTGTTATTCTAATCAAGTACAATGTAAGAACTGGCTGTCATCCATAGTTTCTGTTCTTTAACATGAGAATAATTCTGTTCCTTGGTTAAGATACTCTTCCATTATTATACTTAACTGGTTTGGATAGCAGGCTATGATTTGAGGAACACAGCTATTTCATACATAAAATAAATGATTTTTCTCTGCAAGCATTTTTTAATCTTGATTTTGTCTAACTTGAAGTACATAATGATATGGTAAAAGTACTGGTAAAAGAAGAATCCCATAGATACTAGAAGTGAAATTTATTGTTGAATAAAATTCAGCTTATTATAAAATATAGCATGACTTTATTGCTACATCAGGATAATTTTAAAAAAATTGATCCAGCTACCTTCCCTTGTTTGATTTAGTATTCATGTAAGTCTTAGTATAATAAATTGACATTTAGTTTTAAAAGTAATTTTAGCTAAGTTGTGGCAGAGAAAGAAAATATATATTGGGTTAACTCTTAATGATTATACCCTTAACCTATTTGTAGGAACGAACATTGAGGACCATTTATAATATATAATATTAGGTTTCTATATAATCTTCTGGGTGTTTAAAGTACAGTGTTGTTGTTCTTTTCTTATAGTTGGTTAGAAAAAAACTATTATTTGAAGGGAATAGAATGGAAAAGCAAAATGAGGAAAGTTGAGGAGGGTGGGATATATTAGTTTTAGAGGGCTTCCATAACCAAGTGCCACAAACTGGGGGACAAAACAACAGGAGTTTATTATCTCATAGTTCGGGGTTAGAAGTCTGAAACTCAAGTGTTGGCAGGGATGTCCTGTCTGACGGCTCCAGTGGGAAGGATCCTTCCTTGCCTCTTGCTCACTTTTGATGGTTGTCTGCAGTCCTTGGCTTATGGACGCATCACTCCAGTTTCTGTCTCCGTCGTCACATGACATTCTCCTTGTGTATCTCTGTCCAAATTTCCCTCATTTTATAAGGACACCAGTCATATTGGATATAGGTTTAGAGCCCACCCTAATCAACTCTAACCTCATCTTAACTTGATTACATCTACAAAGCCCCTGTTTCCAAATAAAGTCACATTCATAGATTTTGGATTGATGTAAATTTGAAGGGACACTATTTAAGCCAAAACAAAGAGTTCTAAATTCAATTTATATTTTGAGATTTGAAACCAACACACTGGATTTATCTATTTTATATCTAACAAATGGTAAGATGCATTTTATGTAGAAAGCTTATTTTTATTTGCAGTTATATTTACACGTAGGCTTTCCTGTGTCACAGGCCTAAGTATCTAGTATTTTCCATTCATGTAGCAGAAATTGCTTAAAAGGAATATTTGGCTATAAAACATCAATGTGGAGCCAGAAGGCTTTCCACATTACCTCTTAACAGCCCAATATTTGTAGAATTGAGTTAGAGTTTTCTTGTGTTTTAACTGCTGTTAGAATAATACTTTTGCTTTTATTCATTTTATATCCACAGTGCCTGATGCTGCTTTATTGAGTGAAGAATGAGTTAATAAAAGGGTAGGGTGTGCATGTGTGTGTCCATTGAAGGGTTGTTGACAGAGGCGTAACATGGGAAGTTCTCACTTAGTAAATATATTCTGTCTTTTTTGAAAACCCAGCTGGTGGCATCCTTCACACAGTGTTCTGCACTTGGCCTTTATTACTTACAGTCATTTCATCAGTTCAGTTCAGTTGTTCAGTCATGTCTGACTCTGCGACCCCATGGACTGCAGCACACCAGGGTTCCCTGTCGATCACCAACTCCTGGAGTTTACTCAAGCTCATATCCATCAAGTTGGTGATGCCATCCAAACATCCTCTGTTCCCCGTCTCCTCCTGCCTTCAATCTTTCCCAGCATCAGGGTCTTTTCTAATGAGTTAGTTCTTTGCATCAGGTGCCCAGAGTATTGGAGCTTCAGCCAGTATCATTTCATAGTAGTGTATAGATGCTATGATTGCATAATATTCTATTGCATGGATATATTATAATTTATTTAACTAGCAAGCTCCCCAATTTTCCCCATCAACCACCATTTTAGAAACTTCTATGAATTTGAGCTACTCTGTCTTTTTAGTTGCTTTCATCTTTGCTCTTTGAAATGATGCTGCAATAAAGAGCTTTGCATATGTGTCACTTTATACATAAGTATATTTGTAAGATGAATTCCTAGAAGTGGAATGCCTGGCTAAAAAGATTTTTACATTTCTTAGTTCTCATATAGATTGCCAGATTGACTTCCAAAACTCTTGTACCAATTTATACTCCCGCCCCCTACACATACAATGTATGATATATCAGCTGTTCAGATAAGTTTAAGTAAAGTTAGCTTGTCAGCTAAACTTCACGGGCAGCTTGAGGAAGGAAAGGCCACTCTGAAGGAAAGTTGTTGCCACTGGACTGTCCCCAGTGTTCTACCTCTATTCCTTAAGGATTACTGGACATCTGTAATGTGGTTTCCATTCTGCATTCATTTAAAAAGCTTAAAGTAAAAGGTTTCAGCACTCAGTGTAAGCTACTTGTGTTTTAGTAATAATTTCTGAGAGAATGATTATGCAAGTAGATACCACAGCTGATTGAAGGCAAAAGAAGAAGAGGGCGGCAGAGGTTGAGGTGGTGAGATAGCATCACTGGACACCAATATGAGCAAACCCTAGGAGATAGTGAAGGACAGGAGAGCCTGGTGTGCTGCAGTTCATGAGGTCGCTAAGAGTTGGACAAGACTTAACAACTGAGCAACATAACAACCACAACTGAAGATATGTTCATCCTGGCTGAAATTCCCTTAATACAGATTTTTAAAATGAAGGCATAGATGCTTTGCTTAGATTTTAATAGAAAAAAATAGCAGAACTCTTTTCTCAAATGATGTCTTAAGAGGAGCTCCACTGTACTGGGGTGACAGTGAAGTGTGGCTGCGGAGGACGGGGGCTGGCAGAGGTAAAGCAAGTGAGCTCCAGGCCCCCCATCCCTGTTTCCTCCAGAACTATTGCACACAGGGAGCCCAGCTTCTTTCCTTATAGCAATGACAGAGTTGAGTGAATACTAGTGTATATTCAGCCTCTGGTAATTTAGGTCAGACATTTGAAGAACCAAGAAGCTTCTCCATAGAATCCTGATGTTTGAAACTGATGTTTAATTTTCTCTTGTGTGTGTGTAGTAAGTGTGCTATAAAATGAGGCATACCTACTTGGAGATATCACTGTTTTCCTTAGAGTGTACATATAGGTTTTGGTGCAATGATTTTTCATCTGGAGATTTTAAATAAATGTAACATCTTTAATTAGTTTTCTTATAAAATGAAAATGCTTACACAGTTTATAATATTTGTATATTTTATTCTAAAGTAGAATTTAAGGATATTTGGGAACTGCCTCCCAATGAAGATCAGTACTTACAGTTTTGAATTCCTTTCCCCAGACTTTTTCAATGTGTTAAATTACATGTAAATTTTATTCCTTCTTTGCAAAAATGGAATCATATTATATATACTGTTTTGTGATTTGTTTTGTTTACTTGATAAGAAGACCTTTGAGGTTAGTGTATAGAGATATCTTCCATTCTTTTAATGGATTTATACTCTTTCATTGTATGAAAATTATCCATTCCCCTGTTGGTGAACTATCCTTTATGCATATTTTTGCCCATTTGGACAAATGTTTCTGTAGGATAAACTCTTAAATAGAATTTCTAAATCAAAGGTATGGCTGTTTTACCATGGATATTTTGGGTGTCTCTAAAATATGAATATCCTCATTTTTATAGGAAATATACTTAGGAAATAAACTTTCAGAAGTTTTAATGTGCACCCACTCCAGTGTTCTTGCCTGGAGAATCCCAGGGACGGGGGAGTCTGGTGGGCTGCCATCTATGGGGTCACACACAGTCAGACATGACTGAAGTGACGCAGCAGCAGCAGTGTTTCTAACATAAGATTTCTGGAAATAGATAAATTTTTAAAATGACAGCTTTGAAACTTTTTGTCTTTACAGTGATGGAGTGGGGGGAAGATATTAAAGCAATTTCAGAAGATGAAGCAGTCATGTTGGTGAACCATCAGGCAACAGGAGACGTGTGCACTCTGATGATGTGCCTCCAGGACAAGGGACTGGTAAGCCATCCTGAAGGCAGAGACAGACTGTGGGGAGAGGGGTTGACGAAGGGTCAGCTGAGTGTCTTACTACAGCTGGGAATGTAAAATCTTGAAGAAAAAATATACTGTGTATATAATTCTAAATCACTCTAAGAGGCATTTATAGACTTAAAGAAAACCAACTGGGATAATGTGGATTATACCTCCATGAAGCTTTTTTTTTTTTTTTAAAGAACTGAAATGAAAGCAAAGTTAATATGGTTCAACTTGGGGCTATCTTGAGGTGAGTGGTGGATTTCCAGTTTGAGAAATACAACCACAAAAAAGTTTGCTTAAGACAGAAGAATAAAATTGGATGGGGAATTAGGTGATCTTGGGGATTTTTAGCCAGAAGAAAGTAAAGTAGATATTGTTTTGAATTTCACTTAGAAAGCAAATTGAAAGGAAAGATACTACGTCTATTTTATTCCGTGTTCTAGGGCTGTGTTTGAACTGTTGATTTCACATTGCTTATATTGATAACTAAAATATATCTATAAAATGGGAGGATGTTAAAGTCAATCCTTAACATTAAAAGAATTAACACCTTAGGAGAAGGTAAAGAGGTTATGTTCATAGAAAAGTAAATAAATAGAAAGTATATAGAATTAATGGAGTTAATATTTGGCCTAATAATGAAGAAACCAATAGGTATTTTATCAATGTTTCATGTTCATGGTCACTAACTATAAATATAGAAGAACATCATCCTATAAGATGTCCTTTTAAAGGAACTGATAAGCTAGTGATAGGTGAAGAGAGGGAATAGCAAACAATACTTAATTACAAAGTGAGAAGCATTTGGTGGAAGGTGAGCTCACCATGTACTTGGTGGATATAGAAAAATTTGTGGAGAGGAGAAGACATAAACTTGACCTGAAAGGATTGAGTAGAACTTAAGCAGAGTAGTGAAGCAAGGGCCTCTTCTGTAGTGAAATAATCATGGCCAAAACCCAAGGCAAGAATACACCTGGTGTGTTTAGGTCCTCACAGTTTGATTCAGCAGGTCAAGGGTCAGAAAATGAGGTGAGAGTAAATGGAAAAGGTTTGCTTATTATGAAATCTGTTTTTGTTGTTTATCTGAGAAGCAAAGGCATTATTTTGCTAGAATGTAGAATAAATTCAATAATTTCTTATATTCAGAATTGTTAAATAATATCACTGTATATATATATTTGCATTTATAATAATATGTCACCTGTCCTCTAAATTATTGATGTTAAAATTTTGTAAAAACTAGTTTATTTTTGGACTTCTCTGGTGGTCCAGTGGTTAAGACTCTGCTTCCACTGCAAGGGGCATAGGTTCGATCCCTGATTGGCAAACTAAGATCCCACATGCTGTGAAGTGTGGCCCCCCCGCCCCCGCAAAAAAAAACCTATTTGGCTTTATATCAAGGAGAACATTTTTATTCTTACTGATAAGATACTTGTAGTGATTTTTCTGAGGGCCTATGATGTCTTCCATTGGTTTTTGAGTCTCAAAAAGTGCTTAAAATGATAAGTATAAATATCCTAACTTTGTTACTCTTAACTTCAGTTTGGCAGAAATGATGACTGCATTGGTCAGAATATAGGTAATCTGAGATTCATCAATATTGCAGACAAAAGAAATTTTGATTTATTTGTTTGCTTTTGTAAAAAGATTTCAGTTAGTTGGTCTTCTGCTCATTTTTCTGTCCAGAGTTATTCCCATTTTCAGATTAGTTATACTAAGTATTTGTTACCATCTGATATTACTAAATAATGTGAAATTTCAAAGAATTTTTATCTTGTTTCATAAAGGAGTAGTTGAGAAATAAAAGGTAGAACATTATGATCTCTACCTCCTGCCTAGTAAATGTGGAGCAATATTAATTTATACTCATAAATAGAAATGTTTACTTGATTAATTGCATACTCCATGGGCACTTTCAAAGAAAGAAAACTAATGTCAGTTTAAAACTGGCCCACTAGGGCTTCCCTGGTGGCTCAGATGGTAAAGAATCTGCCTGCGATGCAGGAGACCTGTGTTCGATACCTGGGTCGGGAAGATCTCCTGGAGAAGGAAATGGCAACTCACTCCAGTATTCTTGCCTGGAGAATCCCATAGACAGAGGAACCCATTGGGTTGCAAAGAGTCAGACATGACTGAGCAAGTAACACTTAAAAATATTAGTTTAATGGTGATATAAGTGTAACATAGCTTTTTGAATTCAGGAATTCCTGTGGTGCTCGTCATTATTCCTTTGTGGAGCAAGGGCACTGCTTGCATTTTGGTAGGACAGCACTGTTGTTCTCATCTGTCCTGCTGGAGTTGTTTTCCTTACCTGGCTGCAACCTGCTGCATGCTAGTAGAACTCCCTAGCTATTGTGACCGCCAAAATTGTCCTTGCAGATTTCTAAATGGAGATTCATTGACTTTACTAACATTTCAGAATGATATAAAGAATGGAGCCATTTATGTAAGCCTCTCCAGATGTTTGAATATGTAGAAAATCCATGCTTATGGGTAAAGGATAATTAATGTAAAAGATAAAGCACAAGTTGGAATCAAGATTGCTGGGAGAAATATCAATAACCTCAGATATGCAGATGACACCACCGTTATGGCAGAAAGTGAAGAGGAACTAAAAAGCCTCTTGATGAAAGTGAAAGAGAAGAGTGAAAAAGTTGGCTTAAAGCTCAACATTCAGAAAACTAAGATCATGGCATCTGGTCCTATCACTTCATGGAGAATAGATGTGGAAACAGTGTCAGACTTTATTTTTGGGGGCTCCAAAATCACTGCAGATGGTGACTGCAGCATGAAATAAAAAGACGCTTACTCCTTGGGAGAAAAGTTATGACCAACCTAGACAGCATATTAAAAAACAGAGACGTTACTTTGCCAACAAAGGTCCATCTGGTCAAGACTATGGTTTTTCCAGTGGTCATGTATGGATGTGAGAGTTAGACTATAAAGAAAGCTGAGCACTGAAGAATTGATGCTTTTGAACTGTGGTGTTGGAGAAGACTCTTGAGAGTCCCTTGGACTGCAAGGAGGTCCAACCAGTCCATTCTAAAGGAAATCAGTCCAGAGTGTTCATTGGAAGGACTGATGTTGAAGCTGAAACTCCCAATACTTTGGCCACCTGATATGAAGAGCTGACTCATTTGAAAAGACTCTGATGCGGGGGAAGATTGAGGGCAGGAGGAGAAGGGGACAACAGAGGATGAGATGTTTGGATGGCATCACCGACTCAATGGACATGAATTTGAGTAAACTCTGGGAGTTGGTGGACAGGGAGGCCTGGCATGCTGCAGTCCATGGGGTCGCAAAGAGTTGGACACGACTGAGCGACTGAACTGAACTGGATTTTGTCCCCTGGAAATACCTAGCAGTGCTCTGACAGACAACCTGTGAAATGTCGCCGGAGTTGACTCAGGCGGGTTGTGTTTACTGACTTCCTTTTTTCAGGAATGTGAGTCAAAGGATTAGTTATATTTTCTAAACATTCTAGTACCTTTTTAAAAAATGTCTCTAAAGTGAGGGGTCTTGCCCTTTCACGGCAGTTGATGATAAAACTAAGAATTTTCATTTCTACTAATAGAACTCTATTGGACATGTAATATATATTTATTGACTTGTAATATTTCTGCTAAAATAAGTAAGGACAGAATTATCCATACAAATCTTAGAAGATAGCTTGACTGTCTTATTGAATTTGTTTTAGGTTACTTTCTAACTGAGGAAATAAATCCACTATAAATGTAAGATTAAACATAAAAGCTACTTTAGTGTTGGTATATTAAACCCAGAGATCAGTAATTTGCAGCCACACTTAATACCGTGTATAAAGCTCAAAGAATATAGGTTGAATCCACCTGCTTTTTGTTTTGTTTCTTGGGAAACTTTTCAGCAAATTCCATTTAGTTCAGATCTCAATTTATTTACAGAAAGTACTTATCATTACAAAGCAAAACAAATTATTTTAATCTGTATTAATTGATTTGAAAATTAGTCTTTCACTGGGCATGTATCTATTTTTTTTAAGTTGTTTTATATAGTAAAACTGGTGGAATAGGAATCATGCAACTGAATTATTTAGTAATGCTGAAAAATTAAGGCAGAAGCTCCAGTATTATATTATTTGTGGGGTTTTATAATGTTTTTGTAAAAGCAGCACATGGGTGTCAATGCTTCATTTTTTCCTTATATGTGCATACAGTTTTGTGCTTAGAGATGGAATTTATGTTTCTTATTCCTGTAGGAACCGAAGTAGAGCTCTGTTGCATTCTTGATTGAGGCTGTAGTTTTCACTTTATTTATTTAAGGCTTATAACAAGGGATGCTATTATCTCAGCAGGGGAGAACAATTAAGCCATTCATTAACTAGATCCTGTTTACATTTACTTTTAATTTTGAAATTTTGCTTGGAATAAAGTCTTCTGCTCCTGATAGAGTATTAACTCTTATCAACAATGGATAATATTTTGGGTTTAAGAAACTGTATTTTTATGCTGGTAAAGAGTATGGCTTTGTATAAACTAACAAATACACTTAATAGTAGAATGTGTAAATCACTCTCCTGAATTAATTTTTAAAAATTTACAGTGTGTTTTTTGAGTAAATGAATGGTTTAATGTTCTTTTGTTGAACATTTTTATATTTTTGTATTTATATCTTTATGTTTTTCGACTTTTAGTATTTTAACCATTAAGGTAAAGTCACATTTTATAAAGCTTTAAAAAAGATGTTAACGAAGATATTAAGGCTTTTATAAAGCCTTAATAAAAATGTTAATCGTTCAGTTGTATCTGACTTTGCAACCCCGTGGACTGTAGTCCACCGGGCTTCTCTGTCCGTGGGGTTCTCCAGGCAAAGGATAGTGGAGTGGGTTTCCATTTCCTCCTCCAGGGGATCTTCCTGACCCAGGGGTCAAACCAGCGTCTCCCCTTGCAGGCAGATTCTTTACCATCTGAGCTATTAGGGAAGCCCTTACAAAGCCTTAGTGCTTATTAATTAAACTTATAGCCCTCATTTGATAATTTAGGCATATTGTATTGTTTCAGAATAACTTTATAAGTTATGTAAGAATTACCAGTCATGTTTATATAGAACAAATTGGAAATCATTAAGTTCAAATTTAAGTTAATTCAGTTTTATCTGTTACCCAGTGATGTATATACCTGTGATTTAAGAATCCAAGACTTGGAATCAAGACCTGTAATTTTTCATGTAGCACTTTATTTGTAGAAATAGCATTAGATTTTAAATATTTAGGTTAATGAAAAGTATGGTTGGATGATTATGCTTAAAATTTAGATACTGGCTAGTCTATACTCAGTATTTTTTCTATCCAATATTTAATTATTTTTTGTTTTTAAATATTTTAGGTTGTTGCTCAGATGATGTGGTTGATGGATCATATTTTTAAATACACAAACTTTGGAATTGTTTCTCTAGTTCATGGAGACTTCTTTATAAGACAGGTAACCAATGAGCATTTTTTTCCATAGTGAGAGTTGATCAGTCTGATTCTTTAGTGTAAAAAGAGACATCACAAAACTAATTGTAATAGATAGAGCCTCTTCTAGTTATCTCAGGGAGCTGGGAATCTGTTCCCTAAAACAGAGTTTGTATTATTTCAGTCTGAATTTGAGTATGCATAAGTATTAAAAATACAAATATTTTCATCTCTACCCTCCTCCTCTCTTTCTAAACGGTTTTCAAGCACCTGCCACATTCTCAGCTCTTCTGAGATCACTGTTAATTTTATTTACGAGTCACTGTTACATGATACAGAAGATACCTAAATTAGCAATTGTGAGATTGTTAAGTAAGATTACCAGTAGGGAGAATATTAAGTAATTAAATAAATAAGAGAAAATATTTTGTGAATTCATAATATGAAAACTGAGTACATCAGATTTCTGTAAATCCAGAAAAACCTTAGAGGAGAAGATAATACATGGCATAAATTTAAAGAATGAGTATGAGTTTGATGGAAGAAGATGGACTGGGAATGGATCCCAAGCATTAGGAATAGTTTAGTAGGAAAAAAAAAACTCACTTATCAAAATAGTGTTTCCCTGATATGCTACTTAGAGTCGCATGCTTTATTTTCTCAAAAATGGATAACTGAAATATGATATCAAGAGTTTTTATGTATGGTAATGCCACACTAATCTACTGTTTATATATTTAGCAACTTCACCTTGGATGATGCAGTACCTTGTACATGTTAATTTATTTAATGAATTGCTGGTGAATCTAATTAAACCTCTTCTGAGAACTGTAAATTCAGAAATAAGCTGAAATAATGTAGAAAAACTTCTGAGCTGTATGAAAATACATATCCCAAAACACATAAACTTTGCTCCAGACAGTTATATGTACAAAACATTTTTTTTTCCCCATTCTGTATAATTGCTTTGTTCCTTCTGGGAAGGCCCTTGGTTTTTCTAAGCAGAGAGATGGGAAAAAAAAGCAGGCTTGGAACCTCAGGAAGAACTGGGAATGGGGATTGGCCACAATAAGACTGAAACAAAATAAGCAGATCAACTTATAAGTAATCAGAACAAGTTAATGAAGAAACTAATCTAACATCTTAGTATCACTGGAGGGAAAGACAGCGGAACTGACAATTGAAGCAGTCTGGGTGGAGTCCAGAGGAGAAGCTGGATGAACCGCTCAGAAGTCTGAGGAAATTATTGAATTTATAGTGTTGTAACAGTTGACCTTGTTATCATGATGATCCTTAGGCCTCAAGAAGAGGCTAAATTAGACTGAATTATCAGTGAACTTTGAGGAGTTGGAAGTAGAAAATAATGTACTCCAAAACATTTCCTTTTTTATTACAGTGTTGTTTTACATACTTAAGACTATATTTCAGATTATTGGAGAGACTTACAAATTCACTTATAAAGAGCAAAAATATTTTCCCTGTTATATAGTAATTAAAATCTATAACTTGAGGGTAATAGAGAGACAGAAAAAAATATTACTATTAAAGAAAATCTGTTGGGGCTTTGCTACTAGACATTTTTAATAAAATATTTCCAAGGATATTAAAAATATTTTATATGTAGTGTTGGGAACTTAATAAATAAAGTTTAATCATAATCAGTTCCATAAATCAGCTAAGAAAATTGTTACTTGTTTTGCGCTTGGAATAATTTAAAGACTGAAAGCATATGAATTATTTGGGGGGAGCTTCTGTAATTTTGTTGGCTGGAAAATTACTAGCAAATTGATCATACTGAAAGGGAGAGCCTTTCTAATATTTAGTCATGAGTTTGGGGCTTTCCTGAAAATGCTTCTGAATTCTTTTTTTCAGTATCCAAGTTATCCTCTTTCCTTACTTTCCCTCAAAACTGAAACCCAGTCCATCAGAGCATCCTGTTAGCATTCAGACTTTTTTCCTGAATGTATGTACCTCTCATCTATATCCTGTAGTTGAATCTCATCAAACTCCCCTGTCCAGACTCTACAGCAGTCTCCTAACTTATTTCCTGCCGTCTTTTTGTCACTGGAGCCAGAAGATATTTAATGTAAATAAGATCATGACTTTCCCTTTTTGAAAACTGTTTAATGACATCCCATCCCAAATTACTACTCACCAAACTCAAGGCCTTTCTCCTATGATCTCCACCTCTCTGCATTTCTCAGCCACACTGACCTTGTCATGCTCTCTGAAATGCCAAGGTTACTCCCACCTCAGGGCCATTTGTCTCTTTTGTCCTCATCACCTCGAGTTCTCTGCCACTCATGTTCACATGGCTTATTCCCTCACAATAGCCTCTCTGCTTAAATTTCACCTCCCTGGAGTTGCTTCCCCTGACCCTGTTGCACTTCTCTAGCCTCTTACTCTTCTTCCTAACACTTATCACCAGTTGCATGCATCCTCCACGAGGGTGTCTTACTTCTCTAAGATGTGCCTGGCAAGTAAGTAGTAGATACTCAGTAAATACTCACTAATGAAGAGTGAATAAACTTTCAGGGGCAATTAGAGCACTTTGTTTCTTCAGAAAGAAGAGTTTATTTATGTAAGTGGTAATAACTTCCTTTTGCCACTGTGGTCAAAAGGGGAAGTAAGCAGTGCAGGGGGAAGTCACTGTTCTAGCCTGTGTTTGGAATTTACTCTGGAAGCAGTCATTTCTAGCATTTATGGTCTTTAAATTTCAAACATGCCTATACTTATTATAC
Source organism: Bos indicus (assembly GCF_029378745.1). Taxonomy (NCBI): domain Eukaryota; kingdom Metazoa; phylum Chordata; class Mammalia; order Artiodactyla; family Bovidae; genus Bos; species Bos indicus. The sequence goes on from NC_091775.1 coordinate 72,481,283, forward strand.
ATGTGTCTACCCTCTAGGGAAAATCTCATCGTGACCAACAGCTTCTTCTTCTTAAGAAGCACCTAGAAAATAATTACAGGAGCAGAGATCGAAAATGGATTGTTCTGTTTCCAGAAGGGGGCTTCCTCAGGAAGAGGCGAGAAACCAGTCAGTCATTTGCCAAGAAAAATAACTTGCCATTTCTTACACATGTCACTTTGCCAAGAGTTGGGGCAACAAAAATTATTTTGCGTGCACTTGTAGCACGACAGGAAAATGGAAGTCCAGCAGGAGGAGACGCTAAGGAATTAGGTATGATGGTTTTTAGCACTTTTTTCTTTTCTTGAAATTAGAGGCTTTTCTGGAGTTCTTTTTTATATTTATAATTTTGTTGAATAGAAATAATACTGAGGAAGAAGATGAAAATATAATTTAAAATATTTATTTGTTTGGCTATGTTGGATTTTAGTTGTAGCTCAGGGCTCACATGTGGGATCTTAGTTCCTCAACCTGGAATTGAACCCGCATCCCCTGCATTGGAAGGCACATCCTAAACCACTGGACTGCCAGGGAAGTCCTGAAAATATAACTTTTTAATGTTTCTATTTACAAAGTAGTCCATGCTTACAGTAATCTATTCAAATAGTATAGGAATGTATAAGGTCAAAGGTGTCTTTCCCTTCCTGTATATCTTTCTCCTGGTCATTCACACTGCTTCAGTTGCCATTCCTGTAAATATCTTTTCAGATTTGTGAAGCATGTAAGTAGTGTAAATTCCTATAAGTGGAATTAGTATATTAAAAGATACAGGAGTAGAAATGAGTAATTTGAAAAACTGTATGCAAATGAAATTGTAATGATACATATATTTTGCATTTATCAAATTTAGAAAGGTTTTTTTTGTTTTTAATACAGAGAATGAGTTTAATACAATTGGGCAGTATTTATTGAAAGTCTTAAAATGTTGATTAGTTAACTCCACTGCATATAATACTTATCAAAATGGAATGATCTGAAATACTGGCACAGTAGTTTATCACAGCATTATGTCGAATGGCAGGAAATTGGAAATAGCCAGAAGAGAGAATAGATAAGTAATTATTAAATATCTGTCTAACAGAATACAACACAATCATTATGAATGATGTCTGTGGGCTTAGAAAATGCTTCTGCTCTATAATATTAATGGAGTAGGAGGAACATAACAACTCTTGTGTAAACAATATGAGCTTAAATATGTAAATAATAAGGCAGTAGAAAATTTGTGAAAGGAAAGATTCCAGAATATTAGTGATTGCTTCTCTGAGTTGTAACATTATGGATATTTTTTCCCCATTTCTTAATACTTTTCTGAATTAAAAAAAAAATAGTACATATTACTTTTATGGCCAGGAAAAAGTAAACCATCCTCAAAGATGCAGCTCTCTTGCAGATAGTCTGATGAAGTATGCAGATCTGCAGCATCTATTTGTGCCAACAATGTGAAGGCTCTTTTGAACAATTTTCTCTAAGACACTATGAAAGTTTGCTGATAAATTATAAGTCAAAAAGCTGAAAGAAACTGACTAGGCCTGTTTCCTTAGTAGCTATTTCTTTTAATAGTCTTTAGATAAAATAAAAATGGAAACGATGGACCCTCAGAAATGTGTGTTGTTTTAGATGACAGTAAGGACCAGATACAAAAATAATGCCATGAGATTGTGCTGAGTTCTTTTATTTGTTTTTTGCAAACAGCTGCCTGGCAGTCAGCTCTCTTGATCTTTCATCATCTATTAAAAAGACAAATTGAAAGAGTCTTTTAATAGAAAAGGAAGGTTTGGAATAGCTTCACGGCTGCAGAGACTGTGGCAATGTCAGCCAAGCCAAAGCTTGAAGACAAAGGTCTTCCAAACAGGATTAATTGCACTAATAAAGGCTGCTGTTTTTAAATAGTTTTACCCAGTCAATATTCTGTAGTGGTCTAGATCCCAAAGGAATGGGTACTTATCATAATCATTACACACAAGGGAAGAAAAATGTTTTGTTTTGTTTTCCTTTTGGAGAGAAACAGTCTCTGTTTATAACCAAAGTGAAATTGTTTATTACTTATCTTACCTTAGTTGAAATTTTTAGGCCTCTCACCTTCTGAGATGACCCACACTCTGTAGAGTGTGTTTCTCCCAGGGCCGCCCTCGCCTTCTGAGACAGATCACATTCTGTCTATGGGATGTGTATCTCTCTAAATAAATCCACTTCTTACCTGTCAAGAAAAAAAAAATTTCTTAATTCTAGCAGATTAGGAAAAATCCATAAGAAATTCTATAAAGCTATATACCCCAAAACTAGTTTTACTTATATTTTACCTTTTCTTCTCTATGTTTTGGTATTTGTATCTTATTTTTTTAGTGTTCATATTCACTATTTAGTATTTTATTCTATATAAACACAAACCATGCCTTCATGTTGGTTTTAAACATGTAAGCATAAACATGTGAAAATAAAGTTGTATCTAATTAACTTTAAAAGGATTAGTATTTTCATTTTTGTGTGATTTAATCAATATTAAATTGAACTCTGGTGATTTTTCCCAACCATTTTATTATAAAAATTTTTAAACATACATAAAAATTAAAAGAACTTTGCAATTTTGCAGTTAGTGAGCAGACCAACTAGATTTTACAGTTAACACTTTACTGTATTTGTTTTATCACATGTCTCTCTATCCTTGTATCTGTCTATTAGTCCATTTTGGTTGTTGTTTTGTTTTTTTTTTAATGCAGCTCAAGGTAAGTTGCAGTCATTACTTTAGCCCCAAACATTTCAGCTTGTATGTCATGGGTAGCTTGTTAAAATGTCTTTCTTTACCTACACTATTCCTTCAGCAATATATTATTTAAAAATTAAAATTTTTAAACTTATTTCTTATATGAGTATTTTTCCCCTTTAGAATGTTGTCTAAAATTTTAAAAGAATTTTAGGCCAGTTTTAAATTATTTGACACTTTAAGTAAAATATTGTTGATTCCTTCTGTACATTTGGCCTTATGTTTAAAAGTAAGTTTTATTGTTTTAAAGATCCTTTAATTACTTCAAACAAAGGATAGACCTCTACACTTTAAAGTCTACCTATTAGCATTCTCTGTGAGGATTCCCCTCTCAATTCTTGCTCAACTTTGTACCCTGAGCTGGGAACAGAAACGGAGTGCAGAGGACTGCAGTGAGCAGAACTTCCCCGGCCCCTCCCACAACAATGGTTACCACCTGTTGTTCCTGCCAAAGGGTGGACGGTTTAGTGCTTTATTTTTCTGTAACTCGACATAATGGGAGGGGTGTTTTGTTGTTGGTTTTGAACAAAAGCAGCAACTGAAGATCATGTGTGTCAATAAAGTGCTTAATTTTACTGCTTTAATCCAATATTTATTAATATCTTCCAAGTATCACAAATCTTAGTGTTTGTATTATCTTGTGAATGGATTTTTTTGTTTGTTTTGAGATCTGCTTTTTACTTTCCTGATGTGATACTTTAGCTTTTGATGTTTTCAAGATGCTTTATACTTTCTATGCTTATTGCAGGTTAGTTTTTCTTAGTGTTATTTGATGCAAATAATATAAAAATTGATCCAATTTTATATTGTTCTCAGACAACAAATCAAAAGGCCTCCAGTGGATAATAGATACAACTATAGCTTATCCCAAAGCTGAACCCATAGATATTCAAACCTGGATCCTTGGATACAGGAAACCAGCAGTCATACATGTACATTACAGGTAAGAATCCCGCATTAGTACTCAGCATAAATCCAACATAAAGTACTGTCTCTATCAACCGTAGGTTGACTAGGTCACCTCATGTATTATTCTAGGCCACCAGGACACCCTGGGGGATAGGAAAAGAAAGATTGGTGTTTTGTTTGGCTGTTGGGGGGATTTTGGCTTTATTTTAACCCCTAGCTTTCTTAATTCCAAAACAGTCTGTTCATTGCATATTCTAGATTTGTCCTGTCAGGAATAACACCATTGAAATTAAAATAAATGGAAACATACATGGTACTCCTTACCCATTCTTGGTTTTCTGTTTTGTTTGTTTGTTTATTGTTCTCAGAAGAATTGGTTTCTGTTCAGACTCTCCAGTTGTTTGGTTGTATTTTAAAATTTTTAAATAAGAATGAAATGTTTTCAATTAGAATAAGAGATTTAAAATGCAACATTAGAAACCATATATATATACAGATGTTAATAATACAAATAATGAGGTTAGATCTCTTTCTCTTTTAATGTGGGGAGATTGGCAAGAAAAACTAAGTAGCCCTGACTGCTTAAAGTGGGAAATAGGTGCATACAGATAGAAGGTAGTTTGGAAACTATGAAGTTCACTGAAAAATGATAATTTTGGTTTACTTATAGGTAGGTTTTAAAGTCTATTCATGAATGTATTCTTTTTCTGCAGTTAAGCATATCTTATCCAGAACATTACTATTAGCCCCAAATTAGTACAAGCCAGTTTTGCTTCATGTGACATAGAAAATGTTTTTCTTCTTTATCTCAACTGACTTTAAAGATAAAGCAACACCCATTCTTAGAGAATGTAATCGAAATGATCACTTTGGTAATATGGTGTAGCTAGACAAGTTAGTACTTTTGCTAGTTTTTTCCCCCTAGTATAATTTAGAAGACTATACATGTGATTGGAGAAGGGAAATGGCAACCCACTCCAGTATTCTTGCCTGGAGAATCCCACGGACAGAGGAGCCTGGTGAGCTATATAGTCCACAGGGTCGCAAAGAGTCAGACATGACTGAGCAACTAAAACAGCAACAGCAATACATGTGATAGTTGGGCTTCCCTGGTGACTCAGTAGTAAAGAATGTGCCTGCCAGTGCAGGAGATGAGGGTTTGACCATTGGGTCAGGAAGATCACCAGGAAGAGGAAACGGCAACCCACTCCAGTATCCTGCCTGGGAAATCCCATGGACAGAGGAGCCTGGGGGGCTACAATCCATAGGGTCACAAAGTGTTGGACATGACTTAGCGTACCCAACATATCTTAGCAACTAAACAACAGCAACAAGAACACATGTGAGAGTCAGAAAGGAATTATTCTATTTTGCTCAGTATTTATCAGATCCCACTTAGAGTATTACATGTAATTTCTCTACTTCAAAAGAAATAATGCAATTAGTAGAAAAGTTTGCAAAGAGCCAATATGATAGATCACTACTACCACTTAAAATGCAGTTGTTTTAGAGCAAATCAAATTTGGAGATAGAAGAGACTAAATGAAACAATGCTAGGAGAAACTCCAAGTTGAAAGCACCAAATCCTAACCACTAAAGCACCAGGGGAGTGAAACTCCAAGTTGAAAGTACAAACAGGTTAAAGAGAAGTTTTAACAACTCATAAATATTAAATTTGTAATAGGTTTCTGTGTATATGAGGTATTTTTTATTGTATTTTAAGTAGATTTCATGGAAGGTAGTTTGATGCTAAGAACTGACTCATTTGAAAAGACCCCGATGCTAGGAAAGATTGAAGGCAGGAGGAGAAGGGGACGACAGAGGGGTGATGGACAGGGAAGCCTGGCGTGGTGCAGTCCATGGGGTCGTGAAGAGTTGGACACGACTAAGCGACTGAACTGAATAGAATAGTAACTGTCCTTTCCTGTGCGATCATCTTGGAGCCTGCTGAGAATAGCACAGTGTGCCTCTGGATGGCTGGAGCACTCTATTATTATACTGCAACATTGCTGACCGTCAGAGTATACTTGGGAAATAATAAAGTTGCCATCATTTATTTACCATTAATCAATGGTTAGGCCATTTTAAATTTCTTTAATGCATTACTTTTCTCTTCTTGGAAATTATTGTCAAGGCTACTAAGTGGATTCCACTGTTCTTTGTCTCTTTGCAACGTACTGTGACGGGTGTATGGAGATCTCTGAGCAAGAAAGACATTCCCCACCAAGTGACTGCAGCCGTGATGCGCCAGTACACTTAAGTGCTTGGAAAACATTTGGTCTTTATTTAAATAGGAAAAGAATATCCAGTTACCAGAATGCGCAGCTGAATGTTCTTTTAGATTTTATGTTTCTATACTGATGCTTAGGAGAAAAAATTAGAAGAATGCAATAGCTAATTTTAACTGTTCTGATATAAACTGTTTTTTCTTCCAAAAGCAGTTTTCTACATTGTCAGTTCAATTGTTACTTCTTAGGCTTATGTTGATTTTTAGAATTTCTGGAAGAGATGAACTCTAAATGTACATATTATTATGTACTATAGAATACTTTCCTAAAATACCACATAAATGAGAAAGTTAAAATTTGTGATGTGGTTACTTATTAGATCCTATCCTATGAACAGGTAGTAAATAACAGTGCCGTAAATGCATTGTTTGAGCACCAAATGATACACTGATTCTTAAAGTGTTTAAAAAACTACACAAAGTACTATTACTAAGATATATAAGGTTATCAATAAATCCAGTACTAATAAATTAGCATTCTGCATAGATTGGATCTAAACTACTTCATTGGAGAAGGAAATGGCAACCCACTCCAGTATTCTTTCCTGGAAAATTCCATGGACAGAGAAGTCTGGCAGGCTACAGTCCATGGGGTCACAAAGAGTTGGACACAACTGCACGACTAAGCACAAGTTACTTTAAAAGGTGTCTTATTCTTTACTTCCCAATGCTATATATTATTTAACTAGGGAAATATTTTTTGTTACTGTGGATACAACTGCATTATGGATCTCTTTCAGAAGTGAAGGTTGTTTTAAAAGAGGAAAGTGAAAGAAGAAAGTGAAGTCACTCAGTCATCTCTCACTCTTTGCAACCCCATGGACTGTAGCCTGCCAGGCTCCTCTGTCCATGGGATTTTGCAGGCAAGAATAGTGGAGTGAGCTGCCATTTCCTTCTCTAGGGAATCTTCCCAACCCAGGGATCGAATCCAGGTCCCCTCACACTGCAGGCAGACTCTTTACCATCTGAGTCACCAGGGAAGCCCCTTTAAAAAAGGAATTAAGTCTTAAATATGAGAACCATTTGAGGGGAATACCTTTTTCCTCCACTTCATATTACAGTCACATCAGAAGACAGCTTATTCCTATTAAAGTAGAAATGGGCACAGTATGCTGCTGTTAAGGAGTTAGTAGCAAAATTAAACATGAATTAGATTTTAATTACAGGGATAGAATGCCCTATCCTTAATACAAATGTCTGCTTCACTCCAAATTAGAAAAAGTGAGTTGGAGAAGATTCTGTCATGCAGAAATAGCTTATATTTTAAAAAATCTTAAGTTATAACCATGAGTGTGCTGTTGCTGCTAAGTCGCTTCAGTCGTGTCTGACTCTGTGAGACCCCCGTAGACAGCAGCCCACCAGGCTCCTCTGTCCCTGGGTGGGTTGCCATTTCCTTCTCCAATGCATGAAAGTGAAAGGTGAAAGTGAAGTCGCTCAGTTGTATCCAACTCTTAGCGACACCATGGACTATAGCCTACCAGGCTCCTCCATCCATGGGATTCTCCAGGCAAGAGTACTGAAGTGGGTTGCCATTTCCTTCTCCAAACCATGAGTGTAGTGGCATAGATAATTGCTAAAAGCAGAGGTGTTACTTTCATGTCTAATTTGATTGGAACATTGGTAACTTCGTTCATGTCTAATTTGATTGGAACGTTGGTAACTTCGAAGGTGTTCAGTTAGAGACTTTGGGTAGTAAATTATTTTCTGTTTGTAGGAGGGTGGGAATTAATTCAGAAAAGTACTATTTAATGAATATTTTTAAAGAAAATATATTCATTAGCAAGAATGGACAAGTGTTAACATTCTGACATATTTGCCTCAGGATAGTTTTATCAGTAAAGAAAATAAAACATTTCTAGAATGCAGTACTTGTTGAATGTATGAATGCTGAAGTTCGTGCTATTTAGACATGGACTGTCCAGTTACAGCAGCCACTAGCCACATTTGCTATTGAGCACTTAAAATGTAGCTAGTCTGATTTGAGATGTTCTGTATGTGTAAAATATACAGTGAATTTTAAAGACTAGTAGGAAAAAGGAATATAAAATATCTCACTAATAATTTTTATTGATGACATATACTAAAATGATATTTTAGCTTTAGGGGATTAAAGGATTAAATTTCTTTAATGTTATTAGATGCTCTCTATTGTGTACTTTGTAAAACATTAAATTTCTTTTTAAAAATAAAAACATATAACTATGAAAATACATCATAGAGGGAAAAAAATCTCTCCCAGCATGCTCACATAAATTTTTTTTTTCATATTTCAATATTGTTTTATGTATATTTATGGTGTGGCTACAGTTGTAATATGCATAAAAGTTATTTTTATTCTACTTTATTCCACATTGCATTTTAATGAATGTTAAACCTATACACAACTGAGCGACTTCACTTTCACTCTTCACTTTCAAGCATTGGAGAAGGAAATGGCAACCCACTCCAGTGTTCTTGCCTGGAGAACCCCAGGGACGGGGGAGCCTGGTGGGCTGCCGTCTATGGGGTCGCACAGAGTTGGACAAGACTGACGCGACTTAGCAGCAGCAGCAGCAGCCAACCTGTACTACACATGTTCTAGATGTTAAGATTACAAATTTAATAAGTATTTTCAAGTAGCCATATGAAGTTTTTACATTTTTAGTGGCTTTCCAAAATCCTGGTTACTAAACACATTTAATTATTTTCCTATTGATAATAGATTTCTCAGGTTTCATTCTTGATTTTAATACTATGCTGAATGTCAGTACATACATACAGTTTATCTTACCCCATGTTTTAGATTTTTTATAATAGATATATTTAGCCTGTGAGTTCTCATGTTAGATTGCAGAGTGTTATTAAAATTACAGAAAAACTTATTTATTAGAAAAATTACCAACATTTTAAAATAGTATAATATTTTGTTAATTTAATGCATAAACCTATAATATTTGTGATTAATATTATATCACTTTGATTTTTCTTTCTGTTTTTTCCCTTTACTTCTTAAAACAAGTTACAAGTTTTTATCAGTTTTAGGGGCTATAATTTCAGAAATAGTGTTTTCCTCCAAAACTTTTTGTTATGGAAAATTTCAAACCTGGAAATGAAACCCCATGTACCTGTTTTACTCTTATGGTGAATGTTGTTTCCTCTGTGTTATTTCCCAGGTTCCAGTGGATTATTTTGAAGGAAGGCTCAGACATTATATCATTTCATTTGTAAATGTTTTATTGTATATTCTCTAAAATTTAATAATTCTTTTTGTAAAAACCAGTACACATTGTCATACCTAAAATGTTAATAGTTTATTAATATTATCAAACATCCAATCAGTCATCAGTTTTCCTGGATTGTCTCATAAATTATTTTTTTGACACTTTGGATTCAGTTAACTTGCAATTGGTTGACGTATCGCAAGTTTCTTCGGTGTCCAGATTCCTCCCTCTCTTATTTTCCTTGTAGCTTATTTTCTGAGATACCATATCGTTTGCCCTGTAGAGTTTATACAGTTTTTGTTTTGCTGATTGTATCCTATGTATTCCTCTGTTCCCTATATTTCCTATAAATTGGTGGGTAGGCACTACAACTTCATCAGATTAAGGGTTAAATTTGTTTCACAAGAAATACCTTGCAAGTGATGATGCCTACTTCTGTCAAAGAGGTAACTAATGTCTGATTGTCAGAAATAGTTTTTTGAATGCTGTTATTAGTTTAAATTTTTCAAATATATCCAGTGCTTTGAGAAAAAAAATCATACCTCCTTATACCATCCTTTAACCCCAAACAATAATGTCAGAAATTTCAATTTAGAGTCGAGACCTCTTCTGGCATGTAACACATAAAGAGAATCAATTTGCCTAAGATACCCTGATAGTGACGGATTGAGAAAGTCCATAGTCTTTTTATTGTTTGATGAGTCATTAAAAAGGATTTTTCCCTACTATGTCCCTAACTATAAAGATATTGAAATTGTTCTAAACTTAATTGGCAAATGAGATATAAATCATCCATTGGGATGATGGATAGTTGTATTAGTTACGGTTCTTCAGAGAAATAGAACCAATAGGATATAGAGAGAGATCAAGAATAGATTTATTACAGGAGTTGGCTCTCCTGGTTATGGAAGCCGGGAAGTCCCATGATCTAGTATCTGCAAGCTGGAGAACCAGGAAAGCCAGTGGTATAATTCAGTCTGAGTCCCAAGGTCTGAAAAAGGTGGGGAAGTGTGAAAGCCTAAGAACTAGGAGTGCTGATGTTCTAGAGCAGCAGAAGGAGGTCTTAGCAAAGACAGTGGGCTCCCCCTTCTTCCACTATTCTGTTCTGGTCAGGACCTCAATGGATTAGATGCTGCCCGCCAGCATTGGCGAAGTGGATCTTCTTAACTTAGTCTTCTGATTTGAATACTAATTGCTTCCAGTGACATCCTTAGAACACACCCTTATAGCACACCAAACATTATGTAAATGTATTACATTTGTAATAATGTAAAACAGTATTTGGACATCCTTTAGCCCAGTCAAATTGACCCATTGCAATGGTCTATGTTGAAAACCAAAGAAACTGAGTTCACCACTATAGAGTTCAGCAATCTTGATATAGAATCATCACAGAAAAATCAATATTATCCCTTTATCCTGACAATACATAGAAAATGTGATATTTTTTAAAAGATGCTTATCTGAGAAACAAGAAGACTATTAAGTATTTACCAATAAAACTTAAGAAAAAAATGTAGAAGGCTTCTATGAAGGAAAATATAAAACTGCACTGAAGAACATAAAAAAACTGAAAAAGTGGAAAGAGATACTGTGTTCATAGGGGGAAGGCTGAAAAGTATAAAGATATCAATTCTCCCAATCTATAAATTTAATCTATAAATTTAATATAAGTGTAGTTACATTATCCAGGACTATTAGGATCAGAATTCAGGATGTTTTTTTCTGGAAACTTGACAGATGGTTCTAAAATTCACTGGAGAGAGTAAAGACAAATGAATAGCTAAGATAGTTTTGAAGATAAACAGGACAGAGGAATTCTTCCTACCAGATGTCAAGGCTTAGTGTAATTAAAGCTGTGTACTTGAAGGGCAGGGTTAGATCAATGGAAAGATTAGAGAATCTGGATTTACTTGGGAACTTGTGTATGGTTGATGATTTTCTAACTATATTTTCTATATTTGGTAGTTTTAAAGGGGATATTTGAAGCCCGTCGATAAAGTAGTGTTACTTCTTAGAAACTACAAGTAAGTTCTGAAAAACACAAGTAAGACATCATATATCCAATTTCATCCATTAAGATACATATTTTTTCACATATTAACATCTCTGAAACTGAGAGTCATCTTAAAACCCAGTAAAATAAAGCCTTAGTTATTATTTAATTGGGCTTCCCTTATGACTCAACTGGTAAAGAATCCGCCTGCAATGTGGGAGACCTGGGTTTGATCCCTGGGTTGGGAAGATCCCCTGGAGAAGGGAAAGGCTGCCCTCTCCAGTATTCTGGCCTAGAGAATTCCATGGACGTCCATGGGGTCTCAAAGAGTTAGACACAATTGAGCGACTTTCAGTTCACTTTTCTTCACATTATTTAATTAGATATTTGGCATGCTGCCAAAAAAAGTAATTGCTGCCTCTCTCCTCTCCCCCTCTGCGTCTGGGGAATGAATCTTTGTACTATTTTAGGCCTTTTCTTTGTTTTTTACAATATGAATGTATTAATTCTTCAATTTAAAAAATTATTTGAGGAATTCCCTGGTGGTTCAGTGGTTGGGAATCTGCATGCTGCAGGGCAACTAAACTTGTACGCCACAACCTCTGACCCCGCACGCAAAAGCCTGCAAGCTGCAACTCCTGAAACCTGCATGCCCGAGAGCCCTGCTCTGAAACAGGAGATGCCACCTCAGTGAGAAGCCTGTGCAACATGACTGGAGAGTAACCCCGACTCGCTACAACTAGAGAAAGCCCATGCACAGCAAAGAAGATCCAGCATTCAGTTCAGTTCAGTTGCTCAGTCATGTCCGACTCTTTGCAACCCCGTGAACCGCAGCATACCAGGCCTCCCTGTCCGTCACCAACTCCCGGAATCCACCCAAACCCATGTCCATCAAGTCGGTGATGCCATCCAACCATCTCATCCTCTATTGTCCCCTTCTCCCCCTGCCCTCAATCTTTCCCAGCATCAGGGTCTTTTCCATTGAGTCAGCTCTTTGCATCAGGTGGCCAAAGTATTGGAGTTTCAGCTTCAACATCAGTCCTAGCAATGAACACCCAGATCCCTTGCATTGCAAGGCAGATTCTTAACCACTGGACCACCAGGAAAGTCCCCTATCCATAATTTTAAAGTGAGTTTAAACAGCTTAAATGTGTGTAATAATTTTTTTAGTATAAAATCTAGAATAAAGTAGAATATAAGTAATGTATTCAGTTCAGTTCAGTTGCTCAGTCATGTCCGTCTCTTTGCGACCCCATGAATCGCAGCACGCCAGGCCTCCCTGTCCATCACCATCTCCCGGAGTTCACTCAGACTCACGTCCATCGCGTCAGTGATGCCATCCAGCCATCTCATCCTCTGTCGTCCCCTTCTCCTTCTGCCCCCAATCCCTCCCAGCATCAGAGTCTTTTCCAGTGAGTCAACTCTTCACATGAGGTGACCAAAGTACTGGAGTTTCAGCTTTAGCATCATTCCTTCCAAAGAAATCCCAGGGCTGATCTCCTTCAGAATGGACTGGTTGGATCTCCTTGCAGTCCAAGGGACTCTCAAGAGTCTTCTCCAACACCACAGTTCAAAAGCATCAATTCTTCGGCGCTCAGCCTTCTTCACAGTCCAACTCTCGCATCCATACATGACCACAGGAAAAACCATAGCCTTGACTAGATGGACCTTTGTTGGCAAAGTAATGTCTCTGCTTTTGAATATGCTCTCTAGGTTGGTCATAACTTTCCTTCCAAGGAGTAAGCGTCTTTTAATTTCATAAGTTATTCAACATATTGAGGTTTCAGATCACTTTTCTCAGTAACTGTAACTAAGTAATACACACCTAAGTGGTACACACCAGGTACTAATGATGCAGGTTTAGAGGTTTACCACCCTCAGCCCCCAAATTACTCATCTGAAAGTAAGGTCATTAAATTGCCTCTTGAACTGAAAGTGACTTTTTTTAATAGCAAAAGGAAACATTGTCCTGTCTTTAGTTTTTCTTATAGAACTTTTCCTTATCACCATAGTTATCACTCATTTCACCTCTAGTTTTGCTATCTAATGATTCTCTTCTTTCTATCTACTTTTCTTGTCATCTCTTGTTTTTTACTGCTTTGCCTCTGTGCCCTAGCTTTACTCTGGAAAAGTCTGGATTTTTTCAAAGCTTCCAGTTGGAAAATGGAAAGTTACCCATTAAATTTAACCTTCAGGTTTTTAGTTCTGCTTGGCTGTTTTTATTGATGTTCACCACCCCCAAGTTATTTTTTCTTTTCTGCCCCAGCAGTTTTGTCTTTCTTCTTTAAGAAAACAAAACATTTTAGTTTGACACAATTCAGGATGCTGACATTAAATAAGTGGTCTTAATTTAGATTTGACTGTATTATGGATTGAATTCTGTGTTTCTGTAATGAAGTTGATTTGAAAGAGGTGAATCATCATTTCAAATAAGATAAAATCTCCATCCTCTACTCAGAAGATATGCTTAATTTCATCTCAAATTTTTATAAGAAGTTATACATGAAAGAAATTTTTTACTGTTAACACAGAACCAAGAAGCTAATAACCTAAAATCTAATTTGCTAAGTTATTTTCATTGTATGAATCTGGAGAGAGTAAGCTTTGGAAATGAAGCTCTATCCTCTCTTCCTTGACCCTCTGGGGGTTCATCTTTTCTTTTTCAGATTTCTCTAGAGTCAAGCATAGTTACTGCCACTGGTATTCAAAAAATGCTTTTTGTTTTCTAAGGAAGTTTTGTTGGAAATATTATAGCTTCCAAATTAAAAAAAATTCTTAGAGTTTAAATTTTAATTGAATAATGGTTAAGCATAACTCTCACTGATCAGTATTTATATTTTATATTTTATAGTTACTTAAAGTCATTGAATTGGATCTGTAAAGTGGAAAGGCTAACTAGGTCTTTTTGTCTAACTTTCCATTTAATACAGGAATACACACACAGACACACACATGCACACACAGATTACTTAAATATAGACCTTCTCTAGAATCCTGTTTTTAGTCTTCTCTTTTTTCTCCTGTGAAAGAGGTTCATAACAGGAGAGTATGTAGAAATGGAGCCTGTGTAGATGTACCTCTGGCTCTCAGTCTTTCTCCCAAGTTCCACATCCTCACTTGGCTTTCTTTCCTCCACCTGGATACCCTGTCTTCTTTGAACCTCATATGTCTAGAACTGAACTCATTTTCCTTCACACAAACTTGTTTCTTTCCTTTTGGGGTTTATGTTAACATAATTCTACCCTCACCCAGAATGAAAATTTTGGAGTTTTTTGACTCTTCCACTTTAAAATTTTATCCTTTTTCTCAAATTCAGCTGCCAGTTCCTATGAAAGTTACTTCTGTAATGTTTGTTTCTGTTCTCTCTTTTTATCTAAATGCCATAACCTAGCTCAGATTTCAATACTTTTTACCTAGAATATGTCTGCTTATTAAATATTCCCTTTATTGATACTGATACTTTACCCTATCTTTTTTATTTCACTGCTATTCTCCTTTTCCTAAAGCATGGTGCCTTTTTTTCCCCTTTGTTTCTTTTCTTGTTTCTTTATTCCTTTGTTTCTGTCTTTTTTCTTTACTTTTTTTGTTATAGACATTAGTGGAACACAGCACAATTTGAATGAAATCTGTAGATTGTAAATTAGATAATAGTAGCAGTGTTCATTTCCTGATTTTTATCATTGAAGCATAGTTATATGAATGACTGTTCTTGTATTTTTAAAAAACATTCATGGAAGTATTTTAGGGGACGCACCATCTATAACTTACTCTCAAAAGTTGAGGAAAGACTATATAGATAGATAGATCAGGAAAAAATATATATGGAAAGATGATAAAGTAAATATGAGAAAGAATGATATTTTAGGAATCTGATTGAAGCATATATATGAATTCTTTGCAGTATTTTTGTAACTTTGCTTTGAGTCTGAAATTATTTCAAAATTAAAAAAAATTTTTTTAAGTCTTTAGAGAGATACAGAAAAATCTCTGTACCTTCTCCTCAGTTTTGCTGTGAACCTTAAACTACTCTTTAAAAAAGAAAGTCTTAACAAAAATATTAAGAAGTCATTAGACTCATTGAAAACACAGTAATGATTCTCACCAGTGTTATATTTTGCTTACTGGATAGTTCAGTTCATTCAGCAAGCATTTGTGTCTCAAAGGATGCAACACAAAAAAGATATAATGAATAAATTTGAGATATAAACAATGCCATCTCATTGTTTATGCCCTCAGTGGCATGTTGGTTTGCTATAGCTTTGACTGTTACAAGGAGCAGGACTCAAGTGATGCCTTTTCCATGTATCCTGTATCCTAAGTAGACATGCACACCCCTTCACTTAAACTTACCCAGAAATTCTTTAAAGTCCTTATATAACCACATTCTGGTTTTAGAGTATTTACTTTTCTTGTTTGGCTCAGTTGTTCCTGAACATGAAGGGAGGCAGTGATCTAGGTGCTGAGTATTTGCTATCTTTCTTTAAACATAAACCTTAAAGTCACTCTGAATTCTCTCCTGTGTGATCCCAGGTTTGCTACCATAGAGCCTTGATTTATTCCTCTACTGAAGTGAGTAAAAGTTTATATGTGAGTTGCTCAATTATTTTTTCAGATAGCTGAGTGGCTTAAAAAAAAAAAAACAAAAAAACTTTTCTAGTGGATCCAGGAGGAAGCTCTAAATATTATTCCTTAGTATGTTGAGGATGAGGCCTGAGCAGCTTACCTAAGGACGATGACTCAAAGCAAAACTGGGAACTGAGTACTCAGAGATATTCTGATGTGTTAAGTTTGACAGGATCTGTTCTTGTCCATAAATCTATTTTTGGTGACAAGTAGTTTCCGTATTTCTGAGCTATTCTTGTCATACTACCCTTGTGTCAGTTAACCATGTTGTGTTGTTGATGGCTGTCTACAGATGCACCTCATCAAGTTTTACCCTGGCAGATTACTTTGAATTTAATTAAGTTCAGCAAATTTGAGTTTTCACAGAGGAGCAGGCACTGATTTATACACTGGATATGCAAAGATGAGTATAGCACAGTCTGATAGAGTAAACAGACGCGTAAGAAAATAAACAGAACATAATCTAATAAGCATAGTTACAAAGGGCAGAGTTGGCACCAAGGAGGAATTACTAACTGCAGGAGAGGAGGAGGAAGTCAAAGAGAGAACAAAGGTAGAAGAGAGCCAAGTCCTTGTCTTTCCTGTTAGGAAGTTGATGAATACATTTTAAATTGGACAGTCTAGCATGTTATATAAGCAATGTGGAAGTGAACAGCAAAATAAAGTTGAAAGAGGTTGTATCTGGGAAATAGGTATCTGAGGAGGGAAAAAATAGGTCTATTATTTTTCACCACGAACCTAATAGTACTCTGACTCTTGAAAACTACATGCAAGTCCTTATATAGTGAAAGTTGCTCAATCATGTCCAACTCTTTGCAACCCCATGGACTGTAATCCGCCAGGCTCCTCTGTCCATGGAATTCTCCAGGCAAGAATACTGGAGTGGGTTGCCATTTCCTTCTCTGAAAATCCTAATATAACGTTTACCATATTCTGATGTTAGATTATTTACTTTCCTTGTCCCTCTGCTAGATTATTTGGTTTAAGAAAGCATCAGCAGTTTATCTTCTTCAGTGCTTATTGGCTCCTAACATACCATTGACATAATTGAATTGAGGGTTTAGCCATGTTGTTTGTTAGCTCACATTTTGGAGTCTTTGTGGCATGAAAATTCAAACATTCTAATGAGAAGGTATAGAGGTGTCAGCTGCTAAGCATTATTTTATGTCTTTTTTTTTTTTTTTAATATAGTTTATCTAGTGATCCTAAATCTGACCCTATGCTTTTTGGTGGAATACTCTGTATTTAGGAGCACATTCTAGATTACTATTAAAAAGAATTTTTATTTCTGGAACACTAGGAGCCAGTTTCTCAATTGGATAACTATTGCTATTGCAAAGGTTTATTTCTTTATATCCCACAAGAACTCCTTTTATTTGATTCCAAGAGGACTGGTATTCAGTGCATTTGACACTCTGCCATATTAGGAGATTAGTCATTTTAATATTTAATCCCATGGTGACCAAACAATCAGACTAATAGCTGTTGACTGCTCTTGAGCGAGCATTTGGTCTTCCCTCCTGGCTGCCTCTTAAAGCAAGAGAAAGTCCAAGCTATTCTAGGCAGATGGTAGGGTAGATTTTCTGTTAAAACATGGCCCCACTCCCTGACACTCACCCCATTTAAAGCAATAGATACTTCACCAACCTCACCACAGTCTTTCACGAGTTAAGTTGGTAAACCCAAACTTCCTCTTTCAGCCTTATTTTTAATGTCACTTTCCTCCTTATAAAGATGTTTTAAAAACTATTTCCAAGTTAGCTCTTGCTAAATTATCCTCAGGTTGATTAGACCTGCTTTTTTATTTATAGAAATAGTGTATTTTTAGGGGCTAAAAAGTGATCTAGATAACTCCCCAAACCATTTGACTGTACTCAGTGTGGTAGAGGTAGATAAAGAGTTTAAAGAACACCACTTATATCACAAAACTGTGTTAAGACAGTATTAAACTATCTAAAAGTAAGAAGTCAGTAATTTCTAATACCATTCATTTAAAAAACAAACTTTGATTTTTAAATTTAAATTTTAAAACATTCCATGAATCAACTCTATTTCAATTAAAAAAAAAAAAACACTTCAATGAAAGAAACAAATAAAACATCCCTCTAGTATCAGGATGACTAACTGATTTTCCTAAAAATCCAAATATTAAGGACATTTAATTTGAAAAAAACAAAAAGAAACAAATGATTAAATTTCCTGAGTAGTTGAATTTCCTGCATAGCTCCGGGCATCTCTCTTGTGTCCAGCACTGTGCTGGCTTTATTTTGCTGGCTTCTGCCCCATACGTACATAGTTCAGGAGTCACCCAGAAATTCAAGTGGGGAGCAGACTCAGAAGGCATGGTTCCCACTCAGTGCTTACTTCTGTCTGAGATTCCTCACTTTTCAAATGTTATGGTCACCCTAATATCTGTCCTCTGATTCTTCAATGAGTGAGATGACATGTTCTTATATAAGTCTTGATTCTTTGCGTGGCACTAACTAGGAACTATTTTGAGGTAAAGAGCTGTAAAAAATGGAAAACACACCTACTTTCCTGTTTCTCCTACTCTCCTGTCTTTCCTGACTCTCCTCTAATATCCGATTGCTTTTAGTTACTCTCCAGTGCCTTCCACTAATTACTTTTTGCATTTTGTCCAGAATTTATAACCATTACCTGTGAACTACTCTACCATTTCAAGAAGCAGAACTCCTCTTGTTTTATTTTATTTAAAACACTTATTTTAATGGATATTAAAAAGTCACAGGAGAGGTGACCTTTAAGAGGTGGAAGAATAGGTTTTGCTCCTAAGGGTGCCCTTGTTAAACTTCCCCGGCCCTTATGCCTTTAAAGTTGTACTGCGTTGTGCCAGTGTAGTGTAGTGCCAGTCGCGCAGTCGTGTCTGACTCTCTGCGACCCCATGGACTGCAGCCCGCCAGTCTCCTCTGTCCATGGGAGTCTCCAAGCAAGAATACTGGAGTGGGTTGCCATGCCCCTCTCCAAAAGATGTCAGTGCTCAACAAATTCATCTAAATAATTCACTAAGTGAAAGTTGCTCAGTCGTGTCCAACTCTTTGCGACCCCATGGACTCTTCAGTCCATGGAATTCTCCAGGCCAGAGTACTGGAATGGGTAGCTGTTCCCTTCTCCAGGGGATCTTCCCAACTCAGAAATCAAACCGGGGTCTCCTGCACTGAAGGCGGATTATTTACCTTCTGAGCCACCAGGGAAGCCCTAAAGTGACTATAGACATAGGCTCTGAAGTCAGATGGCAGTGCTAATGTGTTTCTCTGTAAGTAAGACTCGGAATATTTGTATTAAGGTTAATATTGAAATGAAGACATAAGGTGTCTGTATTCTTAAAGAGAGCTCATAGGTGGATTCCTAAGAATGTGTCCCCAAATTGGCATATCCCAGTTGTGAAAGGCAGAGAAACCAGAGATCAAATTGCCAACATCCGTTGGATCATAGAAAAAGCAAGAGAGTTCCAGAAAAGCATCTTCTTTATTGACTAAGCCAAAACCTTTGACTGTGTGGATCACAACAAACTGTGGAAAATTTTCAAAGAGATGGGAATACCAGACCATGTTACCTGCCTCCTGAGAATCTGTATGCAGGTCAAGAAGCAACAGTTAGAACCCAACATGGAACAACGGACTGCTTCCAAATTGGGAAAGAAGTATGTTGAGACTGTATATGGTCACCCTGCTTATTTAACTTATATGCAGAGTGCATCATGTGAAATGCTGGGCTAGATGAAACACAAACTGGAATCAGGATTGCCAGGAGAAATATCAATAATCTCAGATACACAGATGACACCACCCTTATGGTAGAAAGTGAAGAAGATCTAAAGAGCTTCTTGATGAAAGTGAAAGAGGAGAGTGAAAAAGCTGGCTTAAAACTCAGCATTCAAAAAACAAAGATCATGGCATCTTATCCCATCATGTCATGGCAAATAGATGGGGAAATGATGGAAACAGTGACAGACTTTATTTTCTTGGGCTCCAGAATCACTGCAGATGATGCCTGCAGCCATGAAATTAAAAGATGCTTGCTCCTTGGAAGAAAAGCTATGACCAACCTAGACAGCATGTTAAAAAGCAGAGACATTACTTTGCCAACAAAGGTCCATCTAGTCAAAGCTATAGTTTTTCCAGTAGTCATGTATGGATGTGAGAGTTGAACTATAAATAAAACTGAGTGCCAAAGAATTGAAGCTTTTGAACTGTGGTGTTGGAGAAGACTATTGGGAGTCCCCTGGACAGCAAGTAGATCAAACCAGTCCATCCTAAAGGAGATCAGTCCTGGATGTTCATTGGAAGAACTGATGCTAAAGCTGAAACTCCAATACTTTGGCCACCTGATGCGAAGAGCTGACTCATTGGAAAAGACCCTGATGCTGGGAAAGATTGAAGGCGGGAGGAGAGGGGGATGACAGAGGATGAGATAGTTGGATGGCGTCACCAACTCAATGGACACAAGTTTGAGCAAGCTCCAAGAGTTGGTGATGGACAGGGAAGCCTGGTGTGCTGTGGTCCATGGGGTCACAAAGAGTTGGATACGCCTGAGTGACTGAACTGAATTGAGTTGTGAAACACTGCTCATCATCTTCTACAACCTAAATCAGAGCCTTCAGATTTCGTTCTTCTCCAGTTTAAAAATCTTTCTCTGAGAAGCATTCTCATAAGTTGCTAGTAGGAATATAAATCGGTATAATCTTTATGAAGATAATGTAGCAAAATCTTTCAAAATTAACCTTTGACTTAGCAGTTTCACTTCTGTAATTTTATCATATAGATATACACCTATGAATGGGCATTTGCACAATGCTGTAACAAAAAAATGAGAAACTGTCCATCCGTAGGGTGGTTGTTATTGTTCAGTCACTAATTGTGTCAGACTCTTTGCAGCCCAATAGACTGCAGCTTGCCAGGCTTTGCTGTCCTTCACTATCTCCTGGAGTTTGCTCAAATTCATGTCCATTGAGTTGGTGACACTAACTATCTCATCCTCTGCTACTCTCTTCCCCTTTTGCTTTCGATCTTTCCCAGCATCAGGGTCTTTTCCAATGCGTTGGATCTTCACATCAAGTGGTAGAGAATAAGAGGAATTTACGGCTTACCATGTATGAAGAAATTACAATGAAAGTAGAAAATATTTTTAGCAGAATGATTGTGAAAATATGATCTATAAGAATTTATGGGGTACAACTTAATCTGTATTAATCTGTATTTTAGAGGAAAATGTACAGCCTTAAAAACTTCTGTTAGAGACTTCCCTGGTGGCACAGTGGATAGGAATCTGCCTGCCAGTGCAGGGGACACAGGTTCAATCCCTGGTCTGAGAGGGTTCCAGGTGCCACGGAGCAGCTAGGCCTGTGCACTACAACTACTGAGGCTGCACTTTGGAGCCCTTGAGCTGCAACCACAGAGCCTGCGTGCTTTAACTGCTGAAGGCTGCGCACCTAGAAACTGCACTCTGCAACAAGAAGAGCCGCCCGGGGAGCCTGCACACTGCTCTCCACAACTAGAGGAAGCCGGCGTGAAACACTGAAGGCTCAGCACAGCCAGAAATAATAATATAAAGAAAAGCAAAAAGAACACTTCTATTAAAAAAGAAGACAGTTAAAAATCAGTGATCTAAATATCTATTTTAAGAAGTTAGAAAAAAAGAAGCAAATGTAATCCTAAGATAGTAGAAGTCAGGGAATAATAAGGGAGAATTTACTGAAATAGAAAACATACAATAGAAAGAAAAATGACATAAAAATTTTTATTTTTTGAAAACATTAACATGATCAGCTTCTGGCAAGACTGATCAAGAAAAAAAGATCAGTGTTGTCGATAGCAGGAATGAAAAGGGGAACATTACCTCAGATTCTGTAGTCATTAAAAAGGAAAATTAAAGGATATTAAGTGCAGTTATTCCAGAGCATCCAAAAGAGGAAATACTTCCTAGCTTCTTTTATGAGGCCAGCATAACTTGGATACCAAAACCTGAACCAAAGATATTATAAGAAAGGAATATTTAAAGGCAAATCTCTTACATGATTATGGATATAAGAGTAACCCAGCAAAATATTTTAAATTCATCATATTATGTACTGAGAGCATATATTTCAGGAATGAAAGTTTGGCTCAACATTCAAAATAAGTTTGGATTTTTAAATAAAATCACTTACTAAATATAAATACCTATTCATGATAGAAACTCTTTGTAGATTTTTAGAATAGAAAGGACTTTCCTCATTCTGATAAAGGATATCTACAAAATTCTTCAGAAAACACCATATTAAAGGATGATATTCTGAAATATTTCTTTCCAAGATCAGGAATAAGATAATGATGCTTTTTAAAAATAAAAAAGAAACTTTTTATTTTGTATTGGGCTATAACTGATGAACAATATTGTGGTAGTTTCAGGTGGACGGCAAAGGGACTCCACTGTACTTATATATGTATCCATTCTCCCCTAAACTCCCCTCTCATCCAGGCTGCCACATAACATTGAGCAGAGATCCCTGTGCTATACAGTAGGACCTTGTTGATTATCCACTTCAAGTATAGCAGTGTGTATGTGTCAGTCCCAAACTCTAAGAACGAAGCTTTTTATCACCACTTTTACAATATTGTATAAGAGGACCTATAATATGCAATAATGAACCCACTGAATAGAAGATATTAACAGTACATTTATCTGATAAAGGGCATGTGTCTGTAATATAGAAATAAAATCTACAAATGGAAAAAATATCTAAAAGTAATCCCTTTAATTAATCACATTAACAGAAGTAGGAAATTATATAAGCATTTCAACAGATGGAAAAAATTGATAAAAGTGCAACTCTTATTCATGATAAAAAAGAAAAGTTTTAGCAAATTGTGAATAGAAGGGGATTTCTTTAATCTGATTAATGTTATCTACCAAAGAAATCTACAGCAAGCATATTAAATGGTAAACTACTGAATATTTCTCCCTGAAAAATCAAAAATGAAAGGCAGGGTGCTCATTATCACCACTTCTATTCAACATTGTACTAGAGGTCTTAGAAACGTGATAAGAAAATCGGAAGTGTAAATATAGAGAAGGTAAAAACAAAATTGTCATCATTTGCATTAATTCATCTTCCTACCTGCAAATTAAGATTATAAAATAGTTTGATACAGACATTCAGTCCTTACATATAAATGACTGTTTCATGCAACCAAGTACCCAAAGGGACTTCTTAGGGGAGAAAAGGAGTTAGGAAAAACTACTTCACAAAACTGACTTTTGTTTTTAATTATCTCCCTCTTAAAAACTCACTTTAAGTGGAGATCCAGGCTTGAGATAGGGTGCTAGGCCTTTTGTAACTGACGAGCAAATATACAGGGGGATGAGAAAATGTGAAGTTACTATTATCTGGTGAACACTGAGAACATTTTTCCACAGAAATGTGTTTGTCTAATGGTTCATTCTGCAGGATTTCATGTACAGTGTAGGGGAAGTAGTCTGCAAGCACTCTTAGGAGCTTGTGTATCCTCAGTAACTTCCCTCATAGGAATCTGCTTTCTTAGTTTAAATGGGGAAAGAAGAAGGAGACAATGGAATTCTTGGACTATTATTTCTAATTTGAGGGTTTCTTATAATTCAAAGATAGAAATTATCCTTTGAAGAGAAGGGAAAACACACTTGTTTAAATATCCCACGGACTCTTCCTCTTGAAATTTTCTCTCTCTGTCTCTACTCCTCTGATTATATAAATTTTGATATTAAAAGAACTCTGTCAAGAATTCATTTTTATAATACTTGTAACAGCTGTCCTTTTACATTTATATGGCTGGCTTGAAGCTGGCTTTTTTATTGCCTCCATGGTGTAAAAGACACACACACACACACACACACACTATGTGTAAAGCTGGCTTGGGACCTGTCACTTTATTTACTGCTCTTTTTTCCAACATCCCAGGTTTTGTTGCTATTGTCATTCCTAGTGTTCACCCCATCCTTGTGAGTTTACCCTTGAAAAACCTCTCTAGTATTTTACTGGGGTTTTGGAAGGGCATGAAAGTGGACTTGAGTTGAGTCTACTCCCTCTTTTGAAAAGCCAAGAGGTTGGCAGCATCAGCACCTGTGGAAATAAGGTGGAAAGTTGCTAAACATGGGAAGACTGGTTGAAATCTGTTTAAGGAGAACTGAGAACCCCAGGGAGAAGGCAATGGCACCCCACTCCAGTAATCTTGCCTGGAAAATCCCATGGATGGAGGAGCCTGGTAGGCTGCAGTCCGTGGGGTCGCTAAGAGTCGGACACGACTGAGGGACTTCACTTTCACTTTTCACTTTCATGCATTGGAGAAGGAAATGGCAACCCACTCCAGTGTTCTTGCCTGGAGAATCCCAGGGACGGGGGAGCCTGGTGGCCTATCATCTATGGGGTCGCACAGAGTCGGACACGACTGAAGCGACTTAGCAGCAGCAACAGCAGCAGCAGCAAAGAACCCCAGAACCCCCATCCTGCATGCCATTCCTGGGCTCTTGTTCTTTCCCTGCCCTAGCAAATACTGGAGGCCTGCTCTGGAACCCCAGGTGCAGCTGAGGCAGAGGTCCCGTAATGAGACGAGAATAGCAGGGTTAGGTGACGTCTGTGTGCTGAGTGTTGAGACTCCCAGCCCTCACCTTGCTCTGCTGCCAGAAAACTAGCAACAAGGCCTTTCCTCTCTCTTAGCAGGAAATTCGAGGATCTTTCTGTGAGTAAAGGGCGAATTCAAGAGGAAAGACCAATTTAAATGGCCCAGTCAGATAATCCTCAGGGTGACTGACAGTCAACAAACTCCACTCACAGGCAGA
This sequence comes from Bos indicus, assembly GCF_029378745.1. Taxonomy (NCBI): domain Eukaryota; kingdom Metazoa; phylum Chordata; class Mammalia; order Artiodactyla; family Bovidae; genus Bos; species Bos indicus. The sequence continues at coordinate 72,505,891 of NC_091775.1, forward strand.
GAACTTTGAATCAGCTGTGTAGTCCCACATCTGTAAATGTGCATGAGCAACAGAGAATCCCCAGATAACTGGGAATCTGATCAGCCTCCACTGTTAAAGATGGAGACAAAAACGAACATAGGAGGGTCATGTGAGAAACAGACTGTACGGCTTCCAAAATCTTCATGGTACATGAGAGTTCATTAACCCTTTTCTCTATTTCTGTGAATGTTTTAAAATTCCCATGATAATTGTTATAGAAATGAGATTCTCATAGAGATGAAATATTGTAACAATAATAGCATTCTGTAAAAAAAAGGAACACTCAGATCTCTCAGAAACTAAAAGTATGATAAAAAAAAAAGTAAAACTCAGTAAAAGTTTGAAATTTAAATAAGAAATCTCTCAGAAAGGACAAAAAAACAGATGGAAAAAAAATGAATTTCAACTCTGAATCCTATATCTAGTCAAATTATCAACCAGATATGAGGACGGAAAAAAAGACATTGGCAGAAATGCAAGATTTCAAGTGCCTTTTCTCAGGAAACTACTGGAGGGGTGTACTCCATCAAAATGTGGAGTAAACAGAGAAGTAAGACATGAGATACAGAAAGCACTAAATCCACTTTAGGAATATGAAGACTCACCAGGATGACAGTGAAGGGCCTTTGCAGGATGAAAACTACAGGCAACACATCCAGAACCTTGCTGAAATTTCCTCACGAAAGTGAAATTGAAAGAATGTCTAATGCATGTGAATCCCTTGGGAGGCGATCTAGACCCGAGTCCATGTGGCCCACTGCCTGGTTTTTAAATAAAGTTGCATTTGAACACAACTACACTAATTTATTTATACCTTGTCTGTGACTGCCTGCACACTACACAAAGCAGAGTAGAATAGTTGTGACAAAGATCTTAATAGCCTGCAAAGTCTAAATATTTTTTCTCTGGCCCTTTAAGGAAAAGTTTGTCGACCTGATCTAGAGATTTGATTTTATTTCATTGGTCCATAGTTTATGGTTGAATTAGTTATGTCTACCTAGGAAACAATGCAAATTGCTCAGTCTAGGGAGAACAGAAATTGGAGATGAGAGGAAACATAGCCTTGATTTACCGCCTGGTTTACCTTTGAATGGGCTTCCCTGGTGGCTCAGAGGTTAAAGCGTCTGCCTGCAATGCAGGAGACCTGGGTTTGATCCCTGGGTCGGGAAGATCTCCTGGAGAAGGAAATGGCAACCCACTCCAGTATTCTTGCCTGGAGAATCCCATGGACGGAGGAGCCTGGTGGGCTACAGACCACGGGGTCAGAAAGAGTCAGACACGACTGAGTCGACTGAGTGACTTACCTTTGAATATACTTACATGATTATAATAATGTAAATATCAAATATTGTGATAATTAAAATGACCATACGAGTGCATGGGAAGATGGAAAGGATGTGCCTGTGTGGTGGGTTGGGAAGAGAAAGGAGCTTAACCCTCATCTGTGATCGTCAGCGAGTGAATGTGTGAAGTCGCTCAGTCGTGTCCAACTCTTTGCGACCCCATGGACTGTAGCCTACCAGGCTCCTCTGTCCATGAGATTTTCCAGGCAATAGTCCTGGAGTGGATTGCCATTTCCTTCTCCAAGGGATCTTCCCAACCCAGGGATCAAACCTGGGTCTCCTGCATTGTAGACAGACGCTTTACCGTCTGAGCCACCGGTGGACAAAGTGTATCATCGTGATTTTGTTATTGCTTCTCACAGTGTTCCCCACTTTCATTTCACATCATTCTAGAGTTCTTTTCTGTTAGCCAGGCTTTTTTGTAGTCTCTTCTTCTTTCCCGGTAATTACTTGCTTCTTTATATCCCGGTTTCCTTCTGTTTGGAAAATACATAGTAAGTGATTGAAGGGGAAAATGTGTAGTTCTCCACTGAAAATTAACCCTCCACCCCACCCTACCCCCATCCTGATTTTTAAAAAAAGGTTTACATTTACAAAGATTCAGATGAAATTTTCAACTCTTAAAAAGATTCAGATGAAATTTTCAACTCTTCTAAAACCAGAAGGACACACCTGACTTTAATAGTTTTCTTAGCTGAAATTGTAGATGTTTTTCTTCAGTTTAACTTATGAGAAAAGATTATCTGATGCATTTTGTGTTCAACTTCCCCTTTAGTGGTTTATTTTTGTCTTTTTCTGCCCATCTGTCTACTAATAAAATGTGAAATAAAATACACCTGTATTGCTACTTCCCCATGGAATGACCCTTTTCTGTGTGTTAAAAGGTGGTCTTAATACTTCCTATGTTCCCAGATTATACACAGGACTCAGCTGAAAAATTAAAAAAAAACAAATCATAAGCCCTAAAACTAAAGAAGCAGCAGTGCTAAATACTAAGAGGGAAAAATCCATTCCTCTGGGGAAGGAGAAACAAAAGGCAGAGGAAGTAGGGGCTGTGTTTTTCATACAAACAAACGTTTTGCAGACTTTAAAAACCACACCTTTATACTTTTGATGAAGAAATCAAGAACACCTTCTTCTCACAATTGGAAAACAAAAAAGGAAAGAAACACTTGTTCAAGGCCCCTGTTCTGTTCTCACTTGCAGTAGATATATGTCACTCATCATCCCAGTCTAGTTCCTGTTGAGTAAGGACAGTCACAGAATCCTTCAGAATCATGTTCCAACAACTACATTCAGTCATGAAACCAGTATTGCTGATATAATTAGCAAAAGGGCACCAATTAATACAGATTCTGTCTGGTTCATAGATATTCCCAACAAAGGAACATTGCTAAGATACATTATTTGGCCTAACGTTTGAGTATTCTAAATGTGTTCTAAGAAAGCTGCATTCTAAAACTTCACTTGTTCCAAAAAACATTTCTACTTAAACCTACAAACATGGAAAGACAGGTATTTCTCAATAATTTTTTGTAGATATAGGATACTCTAAAGCTAAGTTGTGGTTCTGAATGATTTTGACTTCTGAATTAAAGTAGTTTTTGCTTTTTTTCTGACTCTTGATAGAATCTTTCCAGTTAAAGATGTACCCCTGGAGACTGATGACCTTTCTGACTGGCTCTATCAGCGTTTTATTGAAAAAGAGGACCTCTTATCGCATTTTTATGAAACAGGTACACAGAATCCTATTACACATATTCCTGAAGTTACTGATGGTTTCAAAGATATATTTTAAGGGAGATAACCATTTTTCAATTCTTCAGGCACCCTAAAGGAATCAAAGTATTTCCATATTTTAGAATTTCAGCTTAAAACTTTATTATAAAGACAAATAAATGCATGTGAAATTTATCCAGGCCCTTACTTGATCAGCCAGTGTGGAACAGTCAAATGATGAGTAAAACATCATACAAACATCAAGTTCAAGAGAATACAACTCTGTGGAAGACTGTAGACATACCTCTGTGATTATATGGTCTATTTTAAGAAATAACAAATATCATTCATGTTTTGATCCTGCACTTGATTGTTTGACCATCACCATGCAGTCATTTTAGATTATTTTTAACTGCATTTTCATGTGCTTATTCTTTTCTTTATGTGGAGGGATAACATTTACATTTTAAGTCTTCATAGATATAACCTTACTACTTTTCTCCTAGGGAGAAAAAGGTCTATTTACTCTAAGATACCTTTTCTGTACTCAATATTCTGTACTTTCTATGACAACTACAGTGAGATGAAAAACACAGAGAAGGGAAGGAGAAGAGAGGGAGGAAACCAGGAAGTTGGGGAAGCAGGAACTAACCAGCCTGGAGCCCCAGGCAGACCCCAGGTTTTCACAGACAGCCGTGCTGCATACCTGTTTCCAGAGCAACAGGAGTAAGAAGATGAAGAGAAACATGTCCCGGGTCTGAGGATAGCCGTGGGGTTTTAGATGAATAGAGGCCCAGTTTTCTTCCCATCTAGGCTTTTTGGAGACAGAATTAAAGTAGATATTAAATCAGTCTATCAAAGGTTTAATACTCATAATGTTAGTCGCTCAGTCATGTCCAACTCTTTGCAACCCCATGGACTATAGCCCCTGAGCTCTTCTGTCCATGGGATTCTCCAAGCAAGAATACCAAAATGGGTTGCCATTCCTCCTCCAGAGGATCTTCCTGACTCAGGGATCGAACTAGGGTCTCCTGCATTGCAGGCAGATTCTTTACCGTCTGAGCTACCAGGGAAGCCCCCCAGTAGTCATAAGCAAAAGCTGCTACTGTTAATTATCTTTAAGGCTTTTGTGTTTGTATTTAGGATTGTTTCACTTTATCCTCAATGAGACTCCTTCCTCATCTTAACTTTCCCACCCGGGGACTTTGGAGTCATGCATATTAATATGACAGCAGCAGGACGTTGTCTGTGCCATTAAAATGCCTAGTAAGGCTAGTTGAACAACATGTCCCTCTCTGCTGTTTTGCATTCCTTGATCTCCAGGATTTTCTTTCAGGATAAGACAGGTGGATGTATTGGGGAGGCCAAAAAGCTTGTTCAGGTTTTTCTATAAGATGTAATGTAAACCCTAACAAACATTTTTGGCAAACCCAACATAAGAAGGCATCAGGTGATTAAAAGGCCAGCAAGGTCCCTCTTCTTATTCATCTCAATCTCTTTATAATATTTGGCCTAAATAGTAGCAACAATAATAGAAACTCTTTTTAAGAAAGCTATTTGCATAACAGACCTTGAAACTTTAAAATGTTCTCTGTAAATTGTTTGTGAGAAGCAAATCCTCTTTCGAATCAGCTTACCCTAGGGGATTATCCTCAAGAACAAAGACTATTTGGAATGCTGAAGAGTGTTTTCAAGATGACCTTAGAAAATATTGTTCCAAAGTGGTCTAGCTTTCCTTTCCAGAAAAGAATTTAAAGACATCAGTTTACTTTATTTCTCCTTTTTATTTTTTTTATTATTGACATATGCCTTTTGAAAAAAGGAATAAACCATGTTGCCTTTTGAAAAGAGTATCAGCCATTTATGGGCTTCCATGGTGGTTCAGTGGTAAAGAACCCACCTGCCAAGAGAGAAGATACAGGTTCAATCCCTGGGTCAGGCAGATCCCCTGGAGAAGGAAATGGCGACCGCTTCAGTATTCTTGCCTGGGAAATCCAATGGACAGAGGAGCGTGGTGGGCTACAGTCCTTGGAGTCGCAAAAAATTTGGGCATGACTTAGGGACTAAACAGCAACATTGGTAATTTACAACCCCTTTTGTGGCAAAAACATTTAATTTGTAAATAGAAGAATTAGTATAAATTACGCTATTTTGAAAAAGAAAATATTTTTTGGCCACAAAGTTTGGCTTGTGGGATCTTAGTTCCCTGACCAGGAGTTGAACCCGTGCCTTTGGCAGCGGGCACAGAGTCCTAACCACTGGTCCATCAAGGAAATTCTCTGGAAATTATTTAATTGATTTAATCCTGTGTCCTGGCCATTGTAGAAATCTGTAGGGATACAGTGGAAAACAAGGCAGCCATAGTGCCTGCTCTCCTGCAGTTTGTGTTCCTGCAGGAGACGGAAAGTAAACCAGTCTGTAGAAAAGAGAAAGGTAGATTGGAATCAATACAGACTGTGGAAAGTGCCAAGAAGGAAATAAACATGAAGATACCAGTGACTGGTGGGGAAGGGGAGACAAGACAGTGGTGTTTTTCTGATGTTGGAAAAATGCCCTGAGCCTGCCTTTCATGGAGGTGGAGGGAGGACTATTCTAGGCAGAGAAAAAGGCAAAGGCTCAGAGTTGGGAAAGGGCTCAGTGGTTTGAAAACTGTATCTCAAATGATATCTCTCTTTAAGAGCAAGAAGAAATCAGAGATGCTTTAAAAAAAAAAAAATGCAGGGCTTCCCTGATGGTCTAGTGGTTAAAAATCCGCCTGTCAGTGCAGGGGACGTGGGTTTGATCCCTGGTCCAGGAAGATCCTATAGGTAGCGGAGCAACTAAACCCGTGTGCCGCAACTATTGAGCCAACACTCTAGAGCCTGAGAGCCCCAACTACCGAATCCTGTAGGCCTAGAGCCTGTGCTCTGCAACAGGAGAAGCCACCGCAGTGAGTAGCCCACACGTGGCAATGCAGAGTAGTCTCGGCTGACTGCAGCTAGAGAAAGCCCACAAGCAGCGATGAAGACCCAGCACCAAAGAACACACAGAAGCAAAAACAAACAACAACAGCAAAAATAACTCTAGCTAAACTAATGTTCAGCTTTTACTCTAGGACACCTCCCACCACAGGAAAACAAATGAATATTTCTGTTTTGTCTTTTAGGGGCTTTTCCACCTCCTAAGGGCCATAAGGAAGCTGTTTCCAGGGAGATGACCCTCAGCAATATGTGGATATTTCTCATACAGTCTTTTGCATTTTTGTCAGGCTATATGTGGTACAATATCTTTCAGTACTTTTACCATTGCCTGTTTTAGGAATTGACTTAGACTTGTCATGGTCACCATAGGAGTTTGGACTTTCCTAAGCGTGCATTATTTTACATGTGCAAATCAGAATATAAAAAAAACAAGCAAAGGAGATTGAATGGATGGATTAATATTTATCCCCCTTTGGGATATTTTTAAACTCTACTAAAATGAGGATCAATAATATAATGACCTGCTAATATGTTTTAATGACTTTTCATGTTTTAAAACAATACACTCTACCACCCACTTATGCAAACATCACATTTGGAGAAGAAGAAATCATCAAATCATCCTAGAAGACTATCTGAGAGAAATTCTGTTGCCACCAGATGTATGTGATAATCTTGCCCAGGCTCAGAAAACTGTGCGCGTCCGTTCCTCTTAGCTAGTCCTCTCTGCTAGGCAGCGCCGGGGCACGCCCTCACCTCTGTCAGCTCTGGCTGTGTTCCCAGTAGCCTCGAGGCGAGCTGGTCGGCACCTTCGAAGAGCTGCTTCCCTTTTGTTTGCAGAGACTCTGTTGTTTGCAGAGGTCCTCAACAGCTCCTGAGGTTCGGTGTCAAGCATGCCCCCGGGGGCAAAGCAGTGTCCAGAGACACATTCCGGTACTAGAAGGTGTTCTTCCAAAAGACCAGCTCAGTCCAATGCCGTGTTTACATGCATTCATGCTGCCCCTTGTATGGGGAGGGGGGGTTCACTTGATTTATCTTTTTGTATAGAAGGCATATCATAGATTGATAATTGTCTTTTACAAAATGCACTTTTATCAGATGCATCTACAGCAGAGGATTAGCACTATAGGTTGGAAACAGACGTGACCGTGATCAGCAAGTGAAATTCTTGAGAGGCTGCCTGTCTGTCTGCATGTTGATCTGTGCGCTGACGCTCTCCAGCGCCATCTGCACTGGGCACCACACCGAGGCTTCTGTCCCGCTCAGAGCCTTTGTTTTGTTTTGTTCTGTTTTCTTTCCATTTTGCATTTTAGCATCAAATGCATATGGGGATGGTTGAAATAAATGAAGGCATTTAACTGATCAAGTTAAGGTGAAATAGACTCATTTAATATAAGGAATATAAGAACTAGAGCCAGGCACTGGCTTCCAATGGTGACACGTTCTCACACGACACCCCCAGAACCCACGTTTGTTCCTTTAGCATTTCAAGGAGCTGCCCATTTCAGAGTGGCGTAACCAGGAGAGACCAGCAAAGAGGCTTCCCAGTTTCTTCAGTTGATCTTGGAGAGGATAGAGTCAAGTTCATACTTCTAGAAAACTTTTTTTTTTTATAATGTATCACTATATTTATGTGATTTACCTCATAGGAGAACCAAAAACTCCTCAGAAACTGCTGGCCCGGTGTCAACTGGTCACCCGCACTCCCAGTGTTGAGAGAGAGGTTGTGTTTTGGTTTGGGACTATAGGACTATTTAGACCCTAGTGAGTCAGCGTACTTATTGGTGATGAGCATTGTTGATTCCCCTGTTGTCACTAATTGTACAAATGACAATTTTGAGAAGTAGGCCAGAACCTAAAAGTAAGGGTTTATTGTTTTCTATTTTAAAATAAACCAAAAAAACCAAAAACTGAAAAGATGTGAATTTTCTCCCAGTTACTTGAGAAAGGCAAAGTAACCAAATAAAAGCCCCCAGCAGCTCCATCTTTAGGGTTAATTCAGTACAGAGGTCAAAGAATGATTGATTACCTGAAATACCTCATTGAATAGTAGACAGCTACTGGTGAAATGCAGAAGACAGTGTTACTATGTTTGGTTTGGTGTAGTGGGTGTTATAAGATGCAGTTTTTTTTGAAATCTGAGCGTTTTGTTCTATGTGTTTTACAGTGACAGTAATTAGGTAAAGCCAATCTCAATTAAAGGTATGAAGGATGATAGGAAGCTGGATAGAAACTTAAGGATGCTTCTGTTTGAGGCCCAGCAAACACTACTAGACAAGATGAATTGAAATTGTTCCCTTGAGAGATTAGTCAGCCAGCTGGGGGATAAGTAGGTCACTGTGGAGTCTGGCATGCATAGTCCTAGCCAATAGACCTTTTTCGTCATTGCTAAGCAAACCACAGATAGAGTGGCCAGTTCTCCCATCCAAAAGAAAAAAAAAGAAATGCACACGTCAGTGTGATTTAGGGCCACTTTTGCCATCACTGTTCTCCAAAGGAACCTAATATTGTGTAATGTACATGTCAAGCAGACTGTTCTGTAAGATGCTTTTGTTTTCAAGTGCAGTCATTTCGGCAGTCTCTAGAGTGAAAAATACCAACAGATGTGTGAGTTAATTTTTGAAAATAGATCTGTGAGTTGTAAATAGATGTATATTTGGTCTGCCCTATCCCTCTTTGATTCCTTATCAACATGTTCTCTCTCTCCTGTTGGCAGAACATGTTTGAGAGCATTGATAGTGCTTTCCCTATCAGTAACTGGAGTTCTGCTCACACTGGGGAAGGTAAAGAGAGAATCCGTGTTTTCGTATGGCAACCAGGGAAGCAGCAATATGCCACTGTACAGAACCAAATTAAAAGTCCTAATCTGTATTTTCTTTGCAAAGTGAGATCAAAGGATGTTTAGAGAGTATACATTTTTGTCAAGGGAAAAGAAAATAAAACTGTGCCAGTTTCTATGCTCGCAGCTTGTAGAATCTCAGCACTTCCTGGTCTCAGCTGATCTGCCTGGATTCACACAGCAGAGAGGGCTGAGATCTCCCTGCTGGATTTTGGTCTCCATGAGTCACAGTGATGGAGCATTGCTTGGCCACAGGCAGGCACAGTGACTCCAGAGATGACCACCCCAGCAGTTCACAGTTAACTTCAGAAACTGTCATTGGTGTTAAAAGATACAAATAGCGTGGAGAAACCTATATGCCAGTGGAAGGTAAAGAAAAATTACAGAATGGAAAATGATGTTTTGGGTGAGCAAACAAGTTGAGAATCTAAATAGTAGATTTTTTTTTAAAGCTAACTATGAATTCAAATCTGTCATTAAGTAGTCCTTCATATTACAACCAACCCTTAATTTTTTCCACGGGGAAAGACCTAGAGATTACCGGAGTTAATCCAGTAATAAGTCATAGTAAACCAAAAATCTAATTGTATTTAGGAGTTTGAGTCCTTATTCTCATCAAACTGTTTTACTTCTAGGGATAAGTATTATTAAAAAAAAAAAAAAAGATTTCTCTTGCCTATCTATTTATGACTGTTCATGAGTAGTGAAAAGATTTGGAAAGACAGCTTCAGGAAGAGGAAACACAAAAGCCTGAATAATCCATGGGCTAGAAAAGGAATCCATGAATAATCAAGAGCTGGTGGTATTGTCATTTTTTTTCAAGACTTTTTGTGAAAATGAAATGTTAAATCACCGAATGTAAACCTCAGAACATCAATGTAGTATTAATAGCATTTGGATCGGTGTTGCAATGCCTCTTCATTCTTTGTTCACGCCACTCACGTCTTGTGGATTTGTCTTGGTAATGTTTCTGACAATCATTTCCCTACAGACTGTTCTAAACTACTGGGACCTGGTTATAATTGTAGAAAGTTAATCATGGATAGTCTTATTGGATTCTTTTTATATTTAAGAAAATTTTATTTACATTGCTAAATAGGAAGTTATTTTCTTCATTACACTATAGGACTTCGCTCCAGAGTTACCATTATGAGTATGTCAGCTCTATTCTACAAAGGATGGATAAAAATGGGTAGCCTTATTTTCTTGCAGTGTAGTGCTGTGAATTTTACATCTGTTAACATGAAAGGCGAAGTCAGAGCCACCCTGGGCAGCAAGTACACTGGTTTATTTTCTGAGACAGTAGAGACTAATACGTTTGGGACCAAAACCACCAAAATCGAACATTTTGGGGTCACAAAGGGGCCAGGTGTTCTCTGGAGCGGTCACTGGTTGGTGCTTCATTGCAATCATTTTACATTGATACCCAACAGTTAGGACCTGGACCCTGGGAATAAGCTGAGGGTGCTGTACTGTTGGGGGAAGGTGACTGTAGTCATACAGAAGATAAAATAAGGGTTTTTCTGCAAAATTTCCATTTGAGGATTTTTACATTTAATATTTTTTTAAAACAGTTAAAAGAGCAAAAAAATATATAAGTGTAATCTAGTTGCAAGATATGCACACATACGTTGAATGGCTTTATTTTTGTTGTGTAAAACTGTTGAACACATGACTGTAATGCACAAATTCTTTATGTGTAAGGGGTCTGTGCATTTTACAGTAACTCATGTCATGATTGGATAATGAAACAGTTATACGTTGAATCGCCGTTGTTGTGTTACATGCTTTCCTTTTCTTTACAGTTATTACAGAGTTGTATTTATTTTATACAGGTGGATTTTCATTTTCCTGATGCCATAATGTTTACTTCAGCTTGTTGACCTGTCTTTCTTTGTCTATCTGCATGTTGTAATGTATGATAAGAATGAATGTAAAGGCTGTGGCAACTGTCATTAAATTTTGTAAAGGGCTGGTCACTCGTGGATCTATCTGGTTTATGAATGCACTTGGGATTATTTTAGTAACCAGAATCACCTTTTCAGAAATTTAGATGTGAACACCAAAAGAAACATTTTTCCCAACAAAAATTAATTGCTGGTTCTATTTTTTTTAATCTAGAAAAAATAAAGTTGATTTTTTTCAAGTAAAGTGCTTTTAATTCTTAGTAGTGGGAATGGGGTGTTTGTATTTTACTGGAGAAATTTAGGCATTAACATCTGTGGGCGTGTATTATGGCAGTTGGATGCTGAGGGCAAACTGAAAAACCAAAAGAAAAAAACATTGTGCTTCCTTCTTTGGTTTTAAACTGTTCCCCCCACTCCTTCCCCACTTTCCCCATCCAGTGGTGTACTGGTAAATGTTGAATAGTCTGCTCTCCTAAAAAAAAAATTCTGTATACAAATATACATGTTTGTTAAAATTTTGCTGATAGCAAAGACATATAACACAGCTAACAGATAATAATAAAATATACTTTATTGTCAAGTCCATATAGCCAGTTCATTCTCCCAGGATGCTTTAATTGATTTTTGCTGAACTCATGTAGCCAATCTATGGTTGCAATTCGGCCATGATTTGAAAAATGGAATTACATCATACTTACTTATTTCTTAAATATTGTCACTCAATCTGATAAGTGATCTGATAAAGTGTTTCTTCAGTTCAGTTGCTCAGTCGTGTCCGACTCTTTGCGACCCCATGGAGAAAAAATTGTTTCTTACCCTTGTGCAAATTATTGTCACTAAAGTGAACCACATTTGGCTTCATTACTCTTTGTAAGCTTATGTAACTTAATTTTAATAACAACTGTTTAGCAACTGCTGGCAAAATTTTAAAATTTAACAATCAGCTGTAGTGAGCCAGTAGGAGCTGTCTCCAGCACACCACTGTCCTGTACTTATTTTAAAATTTAACTGTTAGTGTTGAGTAAACTCACTGCTCAACACTAAGGGTCCTATTACTGACCCTAGCAGGGGCTTAATGGGTGGAAAGCATTAATATCAGTCCTACAGAGCATGCTTTTGTTTATTTTTTTAAGTTTTTTTTTTTAATGTGGGTCATTTAAAAAATCTTTTTCAAATTTGTCACAATATTGTGCTCTTTTATATTTTTTGGCTACAAACCATGTGGGCTCTCCTAGCTCCCTGACCAGGGATTGAACCCTCACACCCTACATTGGAAAGTGAAGTTTTAACCACTGGACAGCCAGGGGAGTCCCCAGAGCGGGCTTTTGATTTGAAGAATTTGACAACAGCAAGTCTTTCCTCAAGTGCATGGGAAGCTTGCATTTTTCTAAAGTTGGTCCTTTGCTTTCATTTCTCAAAACTAGGTAAACTGATAACAGGCATCTCTAAGATTCTGTTTTGAGCACTGAAAACACTCTTTGTTTAGATATTTGGAGAATATGTTTGATCCCACTGAAAACTTTTGGCCTTCCCTGGTGGCTCAGATGGTAAAGCGTCTGTCTGCAATGCAGGAGACCCAGGTTCGATCCCTGGGTTGGGAAGATCCCTTGGAGAAGGAAATGGCAGCCCACTCCAGTGTTCTTGCTGGAAAATCCCATGGGCGGCGGAGCCTGGTAGGCTACTGTCCATGGGGTCACAAAGAGTTGGACACGACTGAGCGAAGGGAAGATCACACAGTCTGCCAAACAAGTTAAACAGTTCAAGTTCGGTCTACCTCCTCTTTCCCTGTCTGGACTTAGGATGCTGCTCTGGTGAGGCTGTTGTTTCCCGCAGGGTGGTTTCTGTGGAAGATGAACAGACTGAGGACAGAGCCCTGAAAGCAAGTGTGAAGAACTCTGAGATCTATTGCGGACCAGCCCTATTCTTCATGAGTTGGGAACAAAAGAAAATCCATTGTTTTTAATTTCCACTTAATATGAAAATGTTTGTTTTTAGAAAATGTTTCTTCCTGCTGAAAAAGATAATGTATTTTTAAAAGGAAAAAATTTCCTCTTTTGGCTATAAGAAAAAGTCAGCTGTATGAGCATGTGTGACCATATCATAACATGCTGATATGGTATAAGTCAATAAATTTTTACCTCTCAGGACTTGGATAACCTTGTTCTTCACTCTTAGAGGCTTGGGAAACAAACTGAGTATCAGTTACCCAGATCATATTGAAACACACATGAATGGACTGTGGGAGGAGGGCTGGCTAACCACTGGAAATAAAACAGTCTCCTTTCCGAGTCAGCAAAATGCTCTTTATTAGCTGAGTAAACCCATTTTACAAAGGAAGAAACTGGAACTGTTTGGGTTTGTTTTTGTTTTTGTTTTTTTTGCTGGGAAGTATGAGCATATTACAAAGCTCCCTCCTGATTTTTCCCCCGGAAAATTTCTGTTGCCTCTCCTTGGAAAACTTGCTGCTTTTTAGGTGTGCAATTCATTCTAGAGGTGATGGTAAAGTTCTCACTGTTGAAGAGGGAGCTCTGGGCCATCCTTGTGATGATAGCTGTCTCAGTGATGTCGCTGAGAAATCACATGGCTAGGACACCTCCCCTAAAATATCAATTCTGCATCTTCATGCCTTTGTTTCATTTTTGACACCAAACTGCCTGAAAAGGTCTTTATCTTCAGTTCTTACCAGTTAACACTGAACACTATCAGGGTCAGCTGATGGATAGTTAAAGGAAAAGAAAATAGATACCTATAAGTTGGGGGAGTTGGGAGGGGATTGGAAGAGGTTGAAATACAAGGAAGAGGAACCCAGGAGTGTTAAAAGACAAAGAAAGTGCCAAAGTCTGCTGTCTACAAACAGGTACACACACCCCTGATCAATGAGGACCCCAAAGAGTATTCAGACACGGTTTAAGAAATCAACTTCTGTGTGAACTGTCCTCAGGCTGCCATTCCTGCGGGCTCACGTCTAAAGTATCACAGTGTGTAGTGTTAGTCACTCTGTGGCCCACCAGGCTCCCCCGTCCGTGGAATTCTAAAGGCAAGAATACTGGAGTGGGTTGCCATTTCCTTTTCCAGGGGATCTTCCCAGTCCAGGGATCAAACCCAGGTATCCTGCACTGCAGGTAGATTCTTTACCATCTGAGCCACCAGAGTAGTTTAGAGGAGCCCAGCTGCCGTTTTAGATACTCTGCCCTCTTGGCAGAAAAAAGATATGCCTCTCAGCCTTTAGGCATCTCCAGGATACCAAAACAAAGGGACAATTCAAAATATTGGTGACAAGGAGCCTCTTTTAATCAAGGCATCTAGGGCCCACAATAGGGCTTTTTCTCTTTCCCTGATATGTACACATCTTAATAAGGACAAAGAATGGCATTGGAAATGAGACATCTGGGCCTACATTGGATCTGTTGAACTCTGATAGATCTGGTGTGGAGCAGGGAGAGCAATGGCAACTTGGAGCACCCCAAAAAGCAGCAACCAAGACTTCTTTTGGCTTAGACCCAGGACTGGCACAATGTCACTTGGGCCACAGTGACTCACAGGGCAGTATGGGAGGGCCTACTAAAGGGTATGGATACCAGAAGGCATGGCTCATTTGGGAGCCATCTTTGAAGACCAGCTATCACAGTGAAACAATTCCTCAGCCATTTGAATAATTTAAGAATGCTACATGGGTCTAGAAGAACCCTCTCCCTTCTAAAAGTTTGGCCATAATTTCAATAATTGGAAATTTTTTGAGTCTGAATACTTTAAGAGGATTAGATCTGTTGATCCTTCACTCATTCATACAAATCACATTAATCAAAGGGACACCAATCTAAAACAATGGAGGTTTTGTTTGGTTATAATAGCCAGGACATGGAAGCAAACTAGATGCCCATCAGCAGATGAATGGATAAGAAAGCTGTGGTACGTATACACAATGGAGTATTACTCAGCCATTAAAAAGAATACATTTGAATCAGTTCTAATGAGGTGGATGAAACTGGAGCCTATTATACAGAGTGAAGTTAGCCAGAAGGAAAAACACCAATACAGTATACTAACGCATATATATGGAATTTAGAAAGATGGTAACAATAACCGTGTATACGAGACAGCAAAAGAGACACTGATGTATAGAACAGTCTTATGGACTCTGTGGGAGAGGGAGAGGGTGAGAAGATTTGAGAGAATGGCATTGAAACATGTAAAATATCATGTATGAAACGAGATGCCAGTCCAGGTTCGATGCACAATACTGGATGCTTGGGGCTAGTGCACTGGGACGACCCAGAGGGATGGTATGGGGAGGGAGGAGGGAGGAGGGTTCAGGATGGGGAACACAGGTATACCTGTGGCGGATTCATTTTGATATTTGGCAAAACTAATACAATTATGTAAAGTTTTAAAATTAAATAAAATTTTAAAAAAAAGATAAAACAATGGAGGTTTTGTTTGGGAATAATCTTCATATTACTTTTGGCGCTGATTGATGCATAACTCATTGGCCCTTACAATTTCAGAGCTCCTGGAACTTTAGAAATCACCTTGTTTTGAGATGGCACATTTCATTCTGGGACAATTTTGGTCCATTGCTGGTTGCATTAAATGACTGCTTAATCGAATTATGGGGGCTAGAACCAGGCCTTTTGATTTCCATTCAAATGTTTTCCTCAAAACAGCAGATTGCCCTCTGCTGGATTTGTTTTTAGTAAATGAGAGTTAAATCTAAATGATTAGGTATGCATGTTAAAGGGGGTGATGGACCTAAAGCCTTCTATAATTTCATTTTCCCCAATTTTAAACTGAACATAAGAGCTCCCAAAACCCTAGAAGATTACTTTTTAAGATAAGATATGGTCCCCTCAGCTGTTACAAAAATACAATTAACCACTAAAAAAGTTGGAAACCCATTTTTTTTATCTTTTTGGATATGGATATGAAATGTATTTTGTTTTTATTTTTGCCATAGAGACTGCAACATAAAGAGACATTTGTTTCCGACTGAAGGGGATAGAGATTTCAGTCTCATGATGGTTCCTTTCATTTCTGAATTCCAGGTATGAAACTAGAAGCTGGTGATAATTCTTTACTAGCTCTAGTACCTAAATGTCCCTTCATCATGGTGGCCTCTGAGTTCCAGGGCTTGTTCAAGTAAGAGCCCCAGACAAGCAGTGGAACCAAGGACTCGTCAAATGAGTTTGATCAGCACCCCCTTTGACAAGGTTCTTACTCACTCAACCTCATGCTTGTGTTTTAAATGGGAAACTTTCAAATAGGTCTCTTCAGTGTTAAGTGAGATCATGTATGTGAAGCACACTGTATGAATGCTCAGTAAGGGAGGCTGCTTTATCCCACCCCAAGTAGGTTTAGCAGATGACGTAAATTATTCTTACACCTGGCTGTGCCTAAGGTCCAAATAGCTGGTTTGGTGCATAGGAATTTTATCACTATGGCATATGCTATAGTGCCCACTATCTCATTTTCCAGAGTCCCAGGGAAACTGAAATGCAGTTAGCATAGCCAAGCTCCTAACCTCACCTAGCCAGACTCTATCAAATTATCTAAGGCTCCAGACAGCAGCAAGAAACGGTTTTGTAGGCAGAGAGCCAATTAGAAAGGTGAGGAGGCTAGGGCATAAAGAAGAAATAGGACCTGCTAGACAGAAGACATTACATAGTCCTAATAGGGACCTATTTTTGCTTCTGAGACATGATGTCACTTGTGGTGAAGACCTTGAACTCATTATCAAAAGTGAGGGAAATAAAACTTCTAGTAGTTGGAAGCTACCCACCAGCCCACGGTTCTCTATGTATAATTCATATGATCCTAAATATAAAAGCGTGCTTTGACAGCATCCTAAAGATTTAGGAAGCTGCACTAATTCTGAAAACCTTTTCCTTTCTAGTTACAGTAGATTCTGAGGTTTGAACCTTGAGAACTGACATTTCATCTTCCAGTTTTAAGTACGGTATCCTCAATTCTTGGAAGTCTGGGTACCAGAAGGAAGTGGGCAGATTAGAATCAAATGTTGCTTGTGGTATGGAGGTGTCATGGTGAAGTACAGAGGGACTCTCAGCAGAGCTGAGACAGCAGGCATGGGTTTGAGGCCTGGCTCTGCTGAAGGTTGGAGGGGAGAAATGATAGAAAGGTGATGTTCCAAAGCCCAATCTGGCCCTAAAGGCCTTTGAGTTCCCAGCCAGATAGCCCTCAGGCTGTTCCGTCTACCATCACAGAACTTCTTCAGAGCACCATCGCCTGAAGGTAGAACTCCCTGAGAAAGAGGACAAAGGCAATGATAAGAGGATGGAACAGGTCTCTGAGAGGAGATTTGGAAATACTTAGAAGCCACCATCCGGTGATGACTCACGGAGATACACCTGTGCCTGCTCTCAGTTCAGTTCAGCCGCTCAGTCGAGTCCTACTCTGCGACCCCATGGACTGCAGCACACCAGGCTTCCCTGTCCTTCACTGTCTCCCGGGGCTTGCTCAAACTCACATCCATTGAGTCAGTGATGCCATCCAACCATCTCATCCTCGGTTGTCCCCTTCTCCTCCTGCCTTCAATCTTTCCCAGCATCAGGGTCTTTTCCAATGAGTCAGCTCTTCGAATCAGGTGGCCAAAATATTGGAGTTTCAGCTTCAGCATCAGTCTTTCCAATGAATAGTCAGGACTGACTTCCTTTAGGATGGACTGGTTTGATCTCCTTGCAAGCCAACGGACTCTCAAGTCTTCTCCAACACCACAGTGCCTACCCTGGCACAGCACTATTCAGAGAAGTCCTGATCTGCCTTCTAATGATGAGAACCTGGCTTTGTTTCCCTAAAGAACTACTGAAAAAAAGCAAGGGACTGAGCAAGTTCATGAATGTGGAATTTATAAAGCAGTTTCTCTTTAGAGGCAAAGATGTGGTCTCGTTGATGACTCAACCTGCAGAATCCATTCCATTTTAGATCAGGAATAGCAACTGGAATAAATAGGAGTCCTACCTGAATAGTGAGGAAAGGTGGTGTGTCAGATGAAGTGTTGACTCAGACTGACTTACCCTTTATTGAAAGAGGAGGGAGAGGAGTGACAGGCAGGCTCCCTCCCCCGCCCCACTGGGGCCACCTGTGGCACTGCAGGCAGGGATTCTAACACAGAGAGACAGCTCAAGTGCCAACCCGTGGGTTTTTCATTTAAAAGGTATTTATGGTTCAGGTGGGGGTGGCGAGGAATGCTGTTTGTGGGCACAGGACAGCTACAAAGAACCTGAAAATCACAGACAAGAAGCAAATGAAAGTAAAGGCCTTTGCTTGACTATAAGGTGGGGGAGCAGGAGAGCAGGAAAGTCTACAGGACAGGGCAGAAACAACAAGCACGGCCTCCAGGGAGCTCCCGCCTCACGTTCAGCTGGGCGGTCAGCGTGTTCTCACCGGCAGGGTGGCATGTGAGGCTGCTTCTGCCTATGTGACCCCTCCAGGGGCTCCAGCTCTTCCTGCCGACCCTGTACCCACCGCGCAGACAGCAGGCCCAGGACAGCCCTTCCTGCCCACTCTCACAAAGTTCCTTGCCCTCCCCTCCCTCAGGCGGCTGCCCTTCAAATCCGAGGACACTGGTGAAGGCTCAGGATTTTCTCCGTGGATCTATTCCCCCAGTCTGGGCTGGGGGACAAAGTCCTCCCGACAAACGTCACTTGGTTCTAGAAGCTTCTGTTTCTTTCCTTGACTGGCTGTTGTTGACGCATGTGTTCTACCCACTTTCCTTGTATGATGGACTCTTTGACTGTTTGGGGTTGTTGTGTTTTTTTGTTTTAAAATTTCTATCGTATTTCTTTGGGAAATAGCAGAAGGAGTTTCTGTGATCCTGTTTTATTCATCTTTTTTTTTGCCTGCACTGGGTCTTCATGGCAGTCCATGGGCTTCTCTAGTTGTGGCATTGGGTTTAGTTGCCCTGGGGAATGTGGGATCTTAGTTCCTCTACCAGGGATAGAACCCACATCCCCTGCATTGGAAGGCATATTCTTAACCACTGGAGCAGCAGGCAAGTCCCCTATCATCTTTAAGCAGAAGTCTAACTGCTCAGCTCAGTTTTTTAAGGTTCAGTTCATTGGAAGTCTGCTTAGCTTACGCCATTTTCATGGCTGTTATTCAAAGTAAAGCACATCTGGGAAAAAAAAAAAAGGCATTGTATTTCCTATAGCCCAGGGAGAAAAATAATTTACTACCATATAAAGACTTAAGGGAAAAAAGAATGAAGGAGTTTTTCTTCTCTCCAGATAGGTGAAGTGAGATTCCAATTGCTGATAGAAGGAAGGGAAGGCTGAATGAAGCAACAAAGCCTGTTAATCTGGAAGTTAACAATTTCCTCAGTCTCTACCCCTAAGGAAATGACTACCGCCTAAGAAGGTTGGAAAGAATCCAGTGGCTATGCTGACTGCATTTCAGTTTACCTGGGTCAAAGGAGCTGGTAACCCGCCAAAGGCCCAGGTCCTTGTGAAAAGGTTTGGAGAACCTTAAAAGACCCACAGGAGTGAGGGGTGGTTACACTTAGAATCAATAATGAAACGAGTCCTTTCTTGCCACTAGAAGAATTCACAAAGAGGCTTGGATGAGCCTGTGCCAGGGGTGCCGGGCAAGAGATCACGACTCCGGGTGGGGCTGGACCAGCTGGCCCCTAAGGCCTGTCCCCACTGCACCCCCACCCCCAGGAGTCATTGTCGGTCACACCACACCAGCCGTGATAAAAGCTGCCACTGTGTCTGCATTTTCTGTTCTGCTCAGGGAAGGGAGAATCGATGAGCCCAGCTTGGCCAGAGGACAGGGTTCATTGCGCCCTCATCATTTGGAGACTCTTTCCCCCAGACTCCCATCAGCTTCCGTGGTGGCTCAGACGGTAAAGTGTCCGCCTACAATGTGGGAGACCTGGGTTCAATCCCTGGATCGGGAAGATCTCCTGGAGAAGGAAATGGCAACCCACTCCAGTATTCTTGCCTGGAAAATCCCATGGATGGAGGAACCTGGTGGGCTACAGTCCATGGGGTCGCAAAGATGCAGACACGACTGAGCTACTTCACTTTACTTCACTTTCCCCAGACTCAAGCCGCCAGGCAAGGCCAGCTACACAGTTTGGGAGACTCAGTGCAAAATGAAATGTGGGGTGCCCGGTTCAAAAATGTAAAGATTTTCAAAATTGCAACAAACTTCAGAGGTTTGTGAAGTCAGCCTTGCCACCAGGACCACCAGGAAGGACACAAGGACGGGAAGCAGCCAGCGCTGGGTCACTGGGGTCCCCACTCTGTGCCTTCCCCCAGGGCACTGCACAAGGAGCTCTTAGATAGGAGACAAATCTCAAATAGGAAGGCAGTGCTCTAAGCACTTCCCACGCCCACTCCTCTAACCTTCACAGCAACGCCGTGGGTAGCCACTGTTACTGTCACTGTTTCACAGATGAATGAAATGACACAGAGCTTGCCTGACTTGCCCAAGACCACCCAACCAGCGGGAGCGGAGCTGCGATGCAGATGCAGGCAGTCTGGCCTTGTAGCCACTAGGATTTATCCTTTTTCAGGGGGGTTCTGTGCAGTGACTCAGACATGGGAACAGTGGTAGGGGAAACTGCTACAGAAATGGATCACCGGGCTGTGGCCTTTTCTCCTTTATCATCCTTAGTAAAACCACACCAGACACACCGAGGAGGAGCACAAGGCCATGGGGACAGAGAGGAAGAGATAACCAGGCATCTAGGGGGTGTCTTAGCATGGGTTCCCTCTAAAGCAAATGTAGTTATTTGGGAGATGGTTCCCGGAATGAGTGAGGAAGCAGAGGGCATGGAAAAGAAAAGAAATGAAAAGTCAATATTGGGGGTGTCGCTGAGGCCGCCACCGTAGGCAGTGGGAGCGCAGCTCTGCAGGAAGTGGGCAGTCACCCACTATCTGGGGGGCTGCCCCCAAGTCCCAAAGCCAAAAGCAAAAAGACTCAGGGCATGTGCTGGAGGTGTGAATGTGAGTCCTCAGGGAACCCATCTGAATAGGGGCAACCAGATTTCCCTAGGAACAGGCTCCCCGTAGGGGCAGAGGGTGGCAAGATGCCCTGTGGACAGAGCGCCACTTTGCCTTGTTCTCCTGGGCATCCCCCTGTTCCCTCCCCCTCCCTCACTGACTGTCTTAGGCCCCCCTCCCGCTCCGCCCAGTCGCACCACAGAACCGGAACCGGAACCTGGGGAGCAGAAGAGTGGGGCGGGGTCGGTCAGCTGTTGTTTGCTGGGTGTGTGTGTTTCCGGGTGGACCGCCGAGGGGTCAAGGGGGGAGATAGGACCCAGCTCCCTCACCCTTCCAGCAGCTGACACGCCCCAGATGGCATCATGGAGATTAGCGGAGGCCCTGCTGAAGGGCGTGGGGAGGGGTTAATCCCCAGGGCATTCCTGGAGAAGGAATCCCGGAGGCCAGGCAAGGACTCAGCTCCACCCCCAGCCCCCTCCTGCCCCCTGGGGTCTCCCGGGCTGCCGGCCTGGGACTCTCCGGGCTGAGTCAGGGTGGCTGAGTCAGGCCTGCTCCGAGCCTCTTGCCAAGTCCTTTCTTCCCTTGGCCCCATTTCCTCGAAGCCACTTTCTAGGCTCTGTTTGCCTCCCACACTGTTCTGAGAAGCGGGTTGACAAGTTGACCCGCCCAAAGCCCTGCGCTGGGGGGCAGAGGGCAAGTGTATGACCATTACTCCTCTGTGAGGGGAAACACCCGGGCCCCTCTAGGCTGGGTTTCCAGCTCAGCTTCCCCCTAGCCACTGAGGTCACGGGGCCTCCGTCTCCCAGGGGCAACGGCAACCTGCCCTGCCGTGTCCACTGCCCAGGGTTGCTGGGAGACCAAAGGGAGCAGCGTCTGGCAGCGGAATTTCTGAACCCCTGGCGTTTTCTGTGAGTGGAACACGATGACCATTGTTTCTGCCCTCGCGCCTGGCATCGCTTTAGACCCTCCTGGCACACGCAGTGGACTTTGTTGTTTGGAACTTGTTCTCTTGGCCAGCTCCTGTTTGTCTGGAATCTAAACTGGATGCTCACACAGGCCGGTTGCGAGTTGTCTGGGGTCGTGGGGCAATGGAAGGGGCACACAGACCAGGGCCGGAGCCAAGAATTCTCTCTCCAGACCCGGGAGCCCCGCGGCCTGGGGCAACCTCCCTGATTTCCTCGGGCCTTGTGAGGCATCTGACAAAAGGGCTTATTGTGCCTGCCCAGGCTGCCTCCTGGGTTCTCCTGAGGGTCAAGCTAGATTAAAAGGGCCCACCCGATGTTCAGGTGCTCTGTAAATATTGGGGGTCGCCCCTGAGGAAAGGCTTTCTGACTTCATCCTGTAGCACACAACCACCCACCAGGCCTGGGGTGGACTCAGAGGCAGGCTGAGATCCTGAAAGGCTTCCCGGATCTCCTGGGAAACTCGGTGCACAAGAGAAAGGCCACCCCTCTCACCAGCCAGGGGCACTGGTAGCCGTCTACAGCGATGGTCGTCTTATGAAGATATTGTGGGTCAGAGCGAAGAAAAGGAAAGGGGTGGACTTGGAGTCCCAGAAAAGGAAGAAGAAAATGGTAAGAAGTCTTGGGAGGGGTGACAGGAGCCAGAAGGAAGGAGCAAGGCAGGGCCCTCAGTGCAGAGCCTGGAAGGAGGCGAGAGACAGGCTGGGGGCTATGGGAGGAGGGGGAGCAGGAGATGGTGGGAGTACAAGAAGAAGCAGGAGCAGGAGAGGGTATGGGGTGCAGGAGGGGGAACTGGAGGGGGTGCTTAGGGCCCCCAAGGGCCCTCCCCCAACCCACCGTGGATGAACCATGACTGGTTTAGAATCTCCTTCTGCACCACTAATCAGCTTACTAGTGTGACCCAGTCCTGCCGATAGAATCTGGGAGAGATAGTCTACTGGGAGCTTTGGGGAAAGATATTTTTCATCCTAGATTAAAATAAAAGAGATGATGGAGCCTCGTCCGTCCTGGACAGTGTCAAGCCACTGTATCTTGGAGTTCTCGACGTGTGAGCCGAGGATCGGTTTAAGCCACTTGTAATCTAATATTCCATTGACAAGAGGACCAGGGATAAAATAACACTGATAGTATGTGTCATTGGAGGGAACATTCTAGTTTCCATTGCACTTTTATATACACTTAAGCTATTTGATTATCACAAAAGACGAGAGGACAAGTGACCTTATCCTTTTTTAAAAACACACAAGGAAACTGAGGTCGGGGAAGGGAAGTGACCCCCCAAATCACACAGCTAATTGGTGGTAGGTCTAATATCCTAAGTCAGGTTTTCTGACTCTTGGTCCCGTAGGCTTTCCACTCCAAGTCTACTGCAAGAGATAGAAATCAGAACTAAACAGAGGGAGACACAAATGCCTCCAGACACGAAAAGAGACAGACAGCTCCTTACTCTCACCTCCAAGAAGAGTCCAGAGGAGAGTAAAAGAGAATCTGACCATCAACTCTGGGTGAGATATTGGGTGGAGGAGCTGAGACCAGGGTGTTACCTGACAGTGGGGGGTGGGGAGGTGGGCAGACGAAGAAGGTGGCAAGTTCCTCCACCACCCCCAGGGGAGCCCCTCCCTCCCCGAACTCCCTCCCCGCAAGCCTGCCTTCCTTCTAAATTTTCTCTCATTCAACAAATATGTGCTGAGTGCTTCCCACCCGCTAAGCACTCTGTCTGCCAAGAGCTGAGGGCATGGCAGTGAACAAAGCAGACAGGTTCTCCTGGGGCTTATCTTCCGGTCAGGAGGAACACAACACAGCTAAGCGAAGTGCAGCTGACCCTCCTCCTCCTCAGATTGCTTTATTTGCAAGCTCACCTATTTGTTAGAACGTATTTGCAGTCCCAAGATCAATGCACCTAGCACTCTCAGAGTCATCTGGGGACAAGAACTGAGCAGTGAGAATTCTGAGTAAGATGGGCGTATTCCCAGGTGAGGTGGACTCTTCTTGCTTCAGCTCGCATATGCTAAACAAGCGACCTTCTGGGAACTATTTAATGCCACTATTTTTTTTTTTTTAACATTTTTGTCATTTGTATTGGTGGTTTCCCTGTTTTAAAATGGCCCCAAGTTCAGCACTGAAGTTGTCTGTCTAGGGTTTGTAAGTGCAAGAAGCTGGGAAGTGCCCCCTCGAAGGAGAAATCAAAAGTTACATAAGCTTCCCTCAGGCATGCATGCTGTTGGCTGGGAATTCAGTGTTAATGAACCAACAGAATATTTTAAGCAAGCTGTCTTTAAGCAGAAACAAGCAAAGAACACGGTTAAGATCTTGATGAAAATTTTGTGGCCAGAGGCTCATAGGTGCCTAAGCCTGTGTTTCCCCAATGGCTCAATACTTGCTCATCCGTTGTTCAGGACGAATTTACAGAATATGTGTTCTGTGTGGTAAATCACGTTAGTTGTGTCCAACTCTTTGCGACCCTATGGACTGTTGCCCGCCAGGCTCCTCTGTCCATGGGATTGTCCAGGCAAGAATACTGGAGCAGGTTGCCATTCCCTTCTCCAGGGGATCTTCCCAATCCAGGAATCAAACCCATGTCTCTTACGTCTCCTGCATTGGCCGATGGGTTCTTTACCGCTGGCTCCACCTGGGAAGCCCTTACAGAACATAACTACCTCCAGTAATGAGAAAGACTGGCATTTCATTTGCGATGAGCAGCTTGAGGAAAATCAAACAGGGTGATGATCAGCGTGATCGATGTGATTGGAAGGCGATATTGATCAAGGCAGTGTCTTTAGGAGGTGACACTGGAGCTGAGATCTGCAGAGAAGCAGGCAGCCAGCTGGGAGACCCGAGCGGAGCGGTCCGAGGGCAGAAGCTGGGTGCTCAGATCCTGGTGGGGGCAGGACCAGGTACACAGAGCCCATGCAGCTGGAGGGCCTGGGAGCAGGGGCCCCTGAGGACACAGAAGGACTTAGGCTTTTACTCCAAGTCCTGTGGAAGCCATTAAAGGGTTTTCAGTGGAGCAATGAAACTGATTTCTGGTTTTTCAAAGATGCCCAGCTGCTGTTGTGGAGAACGGCTCAGAGACCACAGTGGAAGCGGAGGCCAGCTGGGCGGTGGCTGTCGGTCCAGGCTGAGACAGGCGTGGCCTCGCGGGCTGTGGCATTGGAGACAGATTGTGGGTGTATTTTGGAGGAAGAGTAAAACCTGACTGGCCAATGAATCAGTGACAGAAAGTGAAAGAGAGAGAGGAATTAAGATGACACCTAGGTTTGGGAGCTGAAGCGACTGCATGAACTGGGGTGCCATCTGCTCAGATGGGCCACGGAAAATAACAGTATGTGATGTTTCAGGCATTTACATTTTCATACATTCAGGCTGACTTTCAGAAGCCCAGTGTGAAGGATTTTGAGCACTACCTGGCTATGAACCAGGACATGTCACATAAGTGACTGAAAACATGGATCTGAAGCTCTGGGGGTGTTGGAGTTGGAGAGGTCAGTTTGGACATGAGAGGACTGGACAAGCTCACCCCCAGCTGGTGGGTGTTGGGGACCCAAGCATCATTCAGACAGAAGTGGGTGGTAGCAGGGAAAGGCTGGCCGGAGGCCAGGGCCTGCGGAGGTGAGGATACAGCTGAGGTCACCGAGGGTTCTTGATTGTGGGAGTGATAGAAAGGGGACCTGAAGAATTCTGAGGCGCGGGGCGGAGGGTTGGTGGGAGGCACCCTGGGCAGCCCTGCTCCGCTGAAGCGGGCAGGACCACACTTCCTGGTGAGTGGCAGGATCTAAGGCCAGCCGGGTGCCTGTGACAGTCGTCCAGTGCCTTGTCCTGGGCCACCTGCCAGGAAGCACCTGAGCAGGGTACTAGCTGGTTCACATTTCTAACCAGCTTATTTCCCTTGCTGCTGGGGGCTGGTATTCACTGAGGAGACCAAAGGCAGGAACTGGCCTGAGGTGGAGTGAGATGAGAGAACCCGGGGATTTTCCAAGCCTGTCATTGCCTTGGATGAGGGGGCAGAGATAGGAGGAGGAGGAAGGGCAGGCTGGCGGCCAAGGCTCTCAGTAGCTGTGTCCTGTTCAATCAGTCAGGAAGGGGTCATCCTTGTTGCCTGAGGCAGCGCAGGGGGGCACTTCCCACACACGCCTGAGGCCTGACCCTTGGATTCTGATCTTACTGCCGCCACTTGCCCGGTCTTTGCATCTGCATAAAAGCGCTGAGCGCACGGTGCCCCTGCGGAGCGCTCAGATCAGGGCAGCACTCGGGCCAGCACTCAGCGGTCAGTGTCCACAGCTGTCTATTTAACTCCCTCCTCTGAGCTCAGGCATGATTTCAGAGTTGCAGGTCACGCCTGCACAGATGACAGGTGACTGTGGCTAGATCAAGACTGCGGATGAGGCAACAGCATAATGAACAGATCTGGACAGCACTCAGAACCAGGCAAAAGAACCCCGAGTTCAGTAGGTTTCTGTGCAATGGCAATGCCTATTGTATTAGCATTCCTGATCCCATAATGCTGTGTGTTTCTCCCACTTTTCATATTAAGCTGATGTATTGTCTCCTCTGGTTGCTCTGCTTTTTCTAAACCCAGCTTGTACATCTGCACGTTCTCAGTTCATGTACTGTTGAAGCCTAGTTTGAAGGACATTTTGCATTATCTTGCTAGCACGTGAAATGGGTGCAACTGTATGGTCGTTTTGAACATTCTTGGCATTGCCCTTTGGGATTGGAATGAAAACTGACTTTTCCCAGTCCTGTGGCCACTGCTGTATTTTCCAAATTTGCTGACATAATGAGTGTGGCACTTTAACAGCATCATCTATTAGGACTTAAAATAGCGCAGCTGGAATTCTGTCACCTTCGTTAGCTTTGTTCATAGTAATGCTGCCTAAGGCCCACTTGATGTCACACTCCAGGATTTCTGGCTCTAGGTGAGTGACTGCACCATGGTGGTTATCTGGGTCGTTATGATCTTTTTTTGCGTGGTTCCTCTGTGTATTCTTGCTACCTCTTCTTAATGTCTTCTTCTATTAGGCCCTTATCATTTCTATTCTTTATTGTGCCCATCCTTGCATGAAATATTCCCTTTATTTCTCCATTTTTCTTAAAGAGATCTCTAGTCTTTCCCATTGTGTTGCTTTCCTCTATTTCTTCACATTGTTCATTTAGGAAGGCTTTCTTATCTCTCCTTGCTCTTCTCTGGAACTCTGCATTCAGATGGGTATATCTGTCCTTTTCCCCTTGCCTTTTGTTTATCTTCTTTTCTCAGCTATTTGTAAAGCCTCCTCAGACAACCATTCTGTCTTCTTGCATTTCTTTTTCTTTGGGATGGCTTTGGTCACTGTCTATACAATGTTATGAACCTCCATCCATAGTTCTTCAGGAACACTGTCTATCAGATCTAATCCCTTGAATCTATTCATCACCTCCACTGAATAATCTTAAGGGGTTTGATTTAGGTCATACCTGAATTGCCTAGTGGTTTTCTCTATTTTCTTCAGTTTAAGCCTGAATTTTGCAATAAGGATCTCATGATCTAGGCCACAGTCAGCTCCTGGTCTAATTTTTGCTGATTGTATAGAGCTTATTCATCTTTGGCTGCAAAGAACATAATCAATCTGATTTCCGTACTGACCATCTGATGATGTCCATGTGTATAGATGTCTCTTGTGTTGTTGGAAAAGGGTGTTTTCTATGACCATCTATTGGCAAAACTCTGTTAGCCTTTGTCCTGCTTCATTTTGTACTCCAAGGCCAAACTTGCCTACTATTCTGGGTACCTCTTGACTTCCTTTTTTTTTTTTTTTGGTGTTAGTTCTAGAATTGTAGTTCTTCATAGAACTTGTCAACTTCAGCTTCTTCAGCATCAGTGGTTCAGGCATAGACTTGTCTTACTGTGATGTTGAATGGTTTGCCTTGGAAACAAACCAAGATCATTCTGTCTTTTTTGAGATTGCACCCAAATACTGCATTTCAGACTCTTTTGTTGACTAGGAGGGCTACTCTATTTCTTCCAAGGGATTCTTGCCCACAGTAGTAGATACAATGGTCATCTGAATTAAATTTGCCCGTTTCCATGTAATTTAGTTCACTGATTCCTAAAATGTCAATGTTCACTCTTGCCATCTTCTGCTTGACCACATCCAATTTACCTTGATTCATGGACCTAATATTCCAGGTTTCTAATCAATATTGTTCTCTACAGCATTGGACTTGACTTTCACCACCAGACCCATCCATAACTGAGCATCATTTCTGCTTTGGCCCAGCCACTTCATTCTTTCTGGAGCTATGAGTAATTGCCCTCTGCCATTCTCCAGTAGCATACTGGACACCTTCTGACATGGAGGCTCATCTTCCAATGTCATGTTTTTTTTTTTGCCTTTTCATACTGTTTATGGGGTTCTTGCAGGAAGAATACTGGAGTGGGTTTTCATTCCCTCCTCCAGTGGATCATGTTTTGTCAGAACTCTTCACTGTGACTCATCTGTCTTGGGTGGCCCTACACAGCATGGTTCATAGCTTCACTGAGTTATGCAAGTCCCTTCACCACAACGGGGCTCTGATCCATGAAGAGGAGCCAGAGAACAAATTGCCAACATTCATTGGATCATGGAGAAAGCAAGCGAATTCCAAAAAAAAAAATCTATGTCTACTTCATTGCCCACTAAAGCCTTTGACTGTGTGGATCACAGCAAACTGTGGAAAATTCTCAAAGGGATGGGAGTACCAGACCACTTTAACTGCCTCCTAAGAAACCTGTATGTGGATCAAGAAGCAACAGTTAGAACCAGACATGAAACATCTGACTGGTTCAAATTGGGAGAGGAATATGACAAGGCTGAATATTGTCATCCTGCTTATTTAACTTTTATGCATGCAGAGTACATCATGTGAAGTGCTGGACTGGATGAATCACAAGCTGGAACCAAGATTGGCAGGAAAAATATCAACAACTTCAGATATGCAGATACTACTCTAATGGCAAAAAGTGAAGAGAAATTAAAGAGCCTCTTGAAGAGGGTGAAAGAAGAGAGTGAAAAAGCCGGCTCGAAACTCAGCATTAAAAAACTAAGATCATGGCATCCAGTCCCATCGCTTCATGGCAAATAGAAGGGGACAAAGTGGAAGCAGTGAACAAATTCTATTTTCTTGGGCTCCAAAATCTGCAGCCATGTAATTAAAAGCCACTTGCTCCTGGGAAGGAAAGCTATGACAAACCTAGACAGCATATAAAAAAGCAGAGAAACATCACTTTGCTGACCAAGCCTATGTAGTCAAAGCTATGGTTTTCTCCAGGAGTTGTGTATGAATGTGAGAGCTGAACCACAAAGAAGGCTGAGCACTGAAGAATTGATGCTTTCAAACTGTAGTGCTGAAGAAGACTCCTGAGAGTCCCTTGGACTGGAAGGAGATCAAACCAGTCAATCTTAAAGGAAATCAACCCTGAATATTCATTGGAAGGACTGATATTGAGGTGAAAGCTCCAGTATTTTGACCACCTGATGCCAAGAACCAACTCATTGGAAAAGACCTTGATGCTGGGAAAGATTGAAGACAAAAGGAGAAGAAGGTAAAGATGAGATGTTAGATAGCATTCCCGACTCAATGCACGTGAATTTGAGCAGACTCCGGGAGACACTGAAGGACAGAGAAGCCTGGCATGCTGCAGTCCATGGGGTCACAAAGAGTCAGACATGACTTAGCGACCAAACAACAGCATCGTCTCCTCTGGCTGCCGTAACAAATTACCCACCAGCTGAACAGCTTAAAACAACAGATGCTTATTTGCTCACACTTCAGGAGTCCAGAAACCTGAAGTCAAGGTGCTGTCCAGGTTGGTTCCTTCTGGGGGCTGTGAAGGAGAGACCACCCCGTTCCTCTCTCCTGGCTTCTGGCGGCTTTCCTCGATGGTCAGCACCCTTTGGTTTATAGACGCACCTCTCCAGTCTCTGCCTCCCTCTTCTCGTGACCTTTTTCTCTGTGTCTCTTTGTGTCCTCCTCTCTTCTGACAGGGACACCTGTCACTAGATTTAGGCAATGTCCCCAACCCCAGTATCATTTCATCTCAGGATACTTAATTCTATCTGCAAATACTCTTGAAATAAAGTTGTATTCTGAGATCTATGTACACATGAATTTTGGGTAGACACTATTCAATCCTCTGCACCTTCCCCCACAGGCTCCCTCTAGATACAGGTACTCTAATTCCCTTTTTAGGCATTGAGAAGTCAGGGTCTAGAGAGAAGTGAACCACCCTGTGGTCATATAATTAGTAGGTGGGCATAGATCCTCAGATTTCAATTCCTGCCCTAACACCCAAGTGTTATTCCCTTTAGAGAAGCGCTGTGTGCGTGTGAGAGAGACAGACAGGAAAGGCAAGAAGGAGCTTCATCTTGACTGTCCAGCTCTCCCCCCTCTTCTGTCAAGTTGGCTCAGCCTTTTCAGTCATGTGGTGCCATGGAGACGATGCTCTGACAGGACCTCCCCGCCCACCCAGCACAGGAGTTCACCTGGGGCCCAGCACCTTCCCCAAAATGAGTGCCAGGGCATCACTGCTGACTGCGCTCGATGGTCCAGAGATGGACACGTGATTCAAAGGAAAGCAGAGCCTCTTCTTAGGGATGTATACCTCAGGGCTTTGTATAGCAGTGTAAACATGTAAACAAACTCAGTTGACAATGAGGAGGTCAGTAAACAAAGTTAGAAATCATATTTGGTTTTCAATTTAATGTTAGATGGCAAAGTATTCATATTTAAATAAATAAATTTATTTAATCAACGGATTAGCACAGAAGTGTTGACAGAGCTCTTTTTAAATTCAGTAGGAAAGAGCAAAAGTGATAGTCAAATAGCCTCATGATTTTAATGGCTACACTCTGTGATAGGCAGACTTCTAAGATGGCCCCCAGTGACTGAATGCCCTGGTACTCACGACTGTCACTTGAATAGGAGACAAGCCTAGTAACTTGCTTCTGACAAATAGAACACAGCAAAAGTTGTGGAGTGCTGCTTAAGCAATTAGGTTACAAAAGATACTTTGCTGAGTCTGTCTTTTGCTAACTTTGATGAAAGAAGCTGGCATGGTGGATAAGCCCACAGGGCAAGGAATCCAGGGTGGCCTCCAGCCAACAGCCAGCAAGGGACTGAACCCTGCCACTACTGTGTAAGGGAGCTTGGAAGTAGATCAGGCCCCATTTGGAACCCAGTTACAGCTGGGTGAGATATCCCAAAACAGCGGGCTCAGATCAGCTGAGCCCAGCCTCCTGGTACACAGACACTATGTGAGTAAGGCATGTGTAATATTTGAAGCCACTAATGGTTGGGGGAATTTGTTACAGAGCATTTCCTCTACACACACACACACACACACACATATACACACACATTACAGACTTCAGTTTGCATGGCTAGACAAGATAGAAAATTCTGTCAGCTGAAGAAAAATGCACAGCCTAGAAGTTGTGAGTTAAGTTTTATTTGGGGACCCACTAAGGACTATAGCCTGGAAAACTAGTCTTTCAGATAGCTATGAGGAACTGCTCTGAAATGGTAAGGGAGGCGCCAGCATATATTGAAGGTGTTTTTTGCTGGACATATAGTTGAACAAAATAGAATAATCTAAATTTAGATCTAAAGATTATTGCTAATGACAACAGACACGTCGAGGTAGTGATCTTAGTGCTTTTTCTATGTATGGAAGATGCAAGAACCTGGGATCACTTGAAGTTATTCCTTAGATATGTATCGTAACTATCCAGGGCCAGCATCCAAAGTACAGAACGTGTCCTGTTTTTCTCCATCCTGAATTCCCCTCAGGGTGCATCGTGGGTGAATGGTTGCAGTGGCTAATGCCTTGATCTTTGTAGAATTGAGATGGTGGGCAACATTCTTTGTTTACCGGAATGGCAGGTAACATTCCCTGTCCACACTTCCATAGACAGAGGGAAATTGAAAAGAGGACCTGGAAAGATAGAGAAAAAGAACATGAGTTTTGAAAGTTGATGAGGAAAACACCTTTGGTTCAGAGCCTCACTAAAGCTTTATACCTTTTTTTTTTTTTTTCCAGTTATGGGTGCATTTAAATTTGCCTTAGTGTCAGGAGGTGAGGTTCATTTATTCATTTGTCTTTTCATTAATCAACAAATATTTACCCAGTGTCTATAGAGTATTGGACAGCATCAGTGCAGCTGAGATGAGAAATGAAAAACCAGGTCATACTCCCGAGGCATCCACAGAGCCTGTGTACACAGAGCATATGGTTAGAGCCAGATGGTACAGTTAACAATGCAGAGATGGCTGCTGTGAGGAGAGTGTGTACTGTGGGTGGAAGCAGGGAGAACCCAGTCTAACCCAGCCTGGGCTGCAGCACAGAAACCTCCTAGGAAGAATAGACGCCTCGGTCTAAGTTAGCAGGGTCCACTGTAGGTGTCCTTGCAAGAACAGACCTGGGCCTGAAGCCTGAACTAAGACAGTGCCATAGAATGGAAAGGAATGGCCAGTGGCGAGGGGGTCCAAGGAGGACCTGGCTGAGGGTGGTAACCATGTCCCCCTCGCCCCTGCCACCGATTTCAGCTCATGGAACCGGCAAGATAAGAATGCCATTAACTGAAACAGGGAAGAAAAGAACAGGTTTATGGCCAAAAGGATTTTTTCCCCCCAATATAAGAATTTGATCATATAAATATCTGATAGAATATTTTCCAAAAATATGCCATAGCTTTTAAGAAACTATTTAAACAACTCTTTTTCAGCACATATGGCTCTCCAATGTTTTTCTTCTTCTCCAGGTTTATTTCTTGCCACTCAACCAAGTTCATCCACAGATCCAGCTATTTGAAACTACTAGTAATTCCCCAGGCACATTCCATGGCTGTTGTATAGTTTTGAACATGTGATTCTCTCTGTTTAGAAAGTTCTCTATTAGGGGTATCTGTTGTTTTTGTGTTTTCAGCATCCTCTCCCTTGGCTTTTCTCTGTTTCATTCCATGTGATCCTGATGGAATATCATAGTATCCTGCTCTCCAACCTCAGGGATGGGCAGGAGATCCAAGCCTCTTTAAGCATAGTATCCCAGCCCTCAGTGATTGGTCCAGGATTGGCATGTGACCCAATCTGGACCAATCAGAGCCCTTCTCTGGGATTTTCTATATGGTGCTGGAATAGTTTTCTCTTTCTTAAAGAGCCAACACACTGAAGTGACATAAGCCTGGAACTTCATGTGCCATGCTCCTTTTGCCCACTGAAACACAGAGGAAGCTCACTGGCTAGGAGAGAATGGGTCTAACACAGAGGGAGAGACAACAGAGGTGAGTGTGAGAGCAGCAGATATGAAGGCTTTTCCCCCAGTCAGTCTTCCCAGTTATATAGTTCTGGTGTGCTTAAGTTAATCCTGTCACTTAAAATTGAAAGAGTCCTGCAACCAAAATTCCAGTTTCTTCTACACACTTCCTACACATCCTTTAAAACTCATTTCCAACTCAGTTCTTCCAGAAAGCCTACGGTGACCAGTTGCTCCTCCCTTCCCCATTTGGTGCACTTCCCTGGGTTCTCGTGCATACCATTCTGGGCAGATTTCAGTTTCATCCCTTCCTAATCAAATCCACAAGAGTTGGCTTACATCTCTGTTTACCATCAAATCATAAGCTCATTGATCCTCATTGTATTCACCTTACAGCTCAATGTTTGGCAAAAAGAAAGTGTTTTATAAACCTTTGATGAATGAATAACAAGTTCAAAGTCCATCTGTGGAGCATTCAGGTGCCCAGGAGAGTTGCGGGTCTGCAAATCATAGGAGGGGGTCTCTGTGTCAGTGTAGCGGTTGGAGACAGTGGACTGCGGGCAGTGGGCAGTGAAGAGGGTGGGGTGCCCTCAGTCTCTCCAAGAAGGGAAGGAGAGAAGTGGGCTGGTGACTGGAGGGATGAAGAGGGATTTATTTTAAGATTCCAAAGTCCTTCCCTGGTGGTCCTGTGGCTGGGACTCTGCACTCCCAATGCAGGGGGCCCGGGTTTGATCCCTGGTCAGGGAACTAGGTCCCACATGCCACAGTGAAAATTGAAGATCCCGTGTGTGGCAACTAGTAACTGGTGCAGCCAAAAACAATAAACAAACATTAAAAAAAAGTTCCAAGGTCCCAAATGTGTTTATATATTGAGCCAGCGGGGAGAGAGGGGTGAAGATTCAGACCAACCAAGATGTGTCGCATGGAGAGGGCATGAGCCCCGAGCCCAGCTGGAGAACAGAGAACAGGTGTGATCACTCCAGTTTAGTCAACTCAGCAGCAGAGGCAGTGGAAATGGGGCATCCATGCCAGAGTGACCTCATTCAGCAGCCCACAGGCAGTGAGGTTGGGCAAAATAGAGCCTCCATCTTGTTCCTAAGGCTCCCAGAGCGTTCAGCTTTCTCTTCCCCAATCACCCTCCACCCCCCACCAGGGACAGGCCACCGCTGAGCTGAAGCAGCCCTATCAGGTCACCCACCTCTCACCAGGTCCAGATCTCCCGGAGCGCTGGCCAGCATTCAATTCAATCCTCACATTGTTTCCCCTTGTTTCTGTCACCCGACCTAGGAGATCAGGTTACCCAGCTGAGTGTTCACCGATTTTGTCCGGGGCCATGCGATCCTGTCCAGGGAGAAGCAGAGATGTAAATTATTGAGGAAACCTCAGGTTCTCAACAACTCCCTAGCCATCCCCATCTGCCTGGAAACTTGAGCGGACTGGCCCTGGGCACCCATCAGCCGGGATTGGACAGCATCACTGCCCAGGCCTCTGAGGTCTGAACCTGCAGTGATTGTACCCCGAAGCCTGGTGGCTCCCCAGGGCCTCGGCAGCCAGGATTTCCCAAGGTCTGTAGGGGAGAGCGTGCAGCAGGTCACTGAGAAACCCAGCTTAGAAGCACTCCCCCGGGGCCCTGGGCACTTGGGGAGGTGAGGAGGAGGAGGCAATGTCTGCTCCCTCAGGAGGGGCCCAGGTGAGGGAGGGTCTTCCCTCAAGAAAGGCTCAGCCTCAGCATGGAAGGCACGCTGCCTGCCCTTGGGGAGCTCCTGGACAGATGGAGAACACACACACACACACACACACACTTGCTGTTTCTAGCTGTTGAGCATCAAACCCTGTGGTTCCAAGGGCAGAGCTGAAAAGATCTTGCTAAAGTCCCAGCCTCCTTTCTGAAAAAGAGGACAGGAAGGCAGGGGGAAGTTCAACCCCTCTGAGCATCCTTCGGCTTTGGTTATCAGGAGACAGCCCAAGCGTCTGCCCCAGACTCTCACTTCTCTGCTGTTTAACAACTGTGATCACACTCGCTGTGTTTTGTGGGCTCTGAAAAACTGCCAAGCTTGTGTGTTTGTGCATCTTCGTGGAAGCCTCGTGTGCATCTCTACATGCCTGGCCATCCAAGTGCACATCCACACATCTCCACATGGGTGTGACCGCATGTGGTAACTCCCGCTTGCCTAAGTGGTCCCTGTGCACACCCCAGTGTGTGCAGGTGTCCGTGGTGGGCATCCTCTTTCTCAAACACACTGAGTGTTCCTCTGCCAGGTTTTAGTGTCCAGCAATGTGACGACATTAACACAGTAGGTTGTATGTTGAACTGAGTCTTGCCACTCCCCGGCTTTGCCCAGAGCTGACACATGTACCCTAATATCCGCAACCACCCCTCTGCTGTCTGCCTTGAGTCCCTGAAGGACTCTGGTTTGCTACTCCCGAGGCTTCCCCAGAAGAGCTGAGGATGTCTGCTCTTTGCAGCTTCCACTGGACCTCAGTTCATCTGGTCATTTACTCCTCAAACAATCACTGAGCTTCTGCCGGGCCAGGCCCTGTGTTAAAAGCCAGAAATACTGAAATGAGTATTTCATGGCCCCTGTCTTCGTGAAAGGCACACTCCAGTCAGGGAGAAAGCCCTGGACACAACCAGCCATGTTCAAGGGCAGACTCTGGTGAGACATGGCCGAGAAGTCACTACCACTCATATATGTGGAATCTAGACAAATGCTACTGGTGAGCATATTTGCAGGGTAGGACTAGAGATGCAGACGTAGAGAAAGGACTTGTGGACACGGAGGGAAGGAGAGGTGGGGCCTGAACTGCGAGAGTAGCACTGACGTATATACACTGCCATGCATGAAATAGCCAGCCAGTGGGGAGCTGCCGAGCAGCACAGGGAGCCCAGCCCAGCGCTCTGCGATGACCCAGAGGGGTGGGATGGGGGAGGGAGGGAGGCTTAAAGGGGAGGGGATATATGTATACTCATGGCTGATTCACATCATTGTACAGCAGAAACTAAGAAAACGATGTAAAGCAATTATTCTCCGATTAAAAATAGATCAACAAAATGAAAAATGGAGGGAGGGGGTGTATGTTTACATATAGCTGATCATGTTGCGTACAACAGAAACTAACACAATACTGTAAAGCTATTATACTCCAATTAAAAAAAAACTCTAAAAAAAAGGAAGTCACTACCACCCTTTGAGGAAACCGGCATAGTTTCATTGAGGCTGCATTTAGTTATGACTTAAGTAGAATTTCAACAAGACAACATACATTCCAAGAGCATTCCAAGCAGAACAATGGTGTGATTGGAGATGAGAAATGAGGGAGCCCGTAGAGTGTTTCCTTGCGAACCCATCTTCAGTTTGCACACCCATGCAACTACTGGGTGTTGCCTGACTCCAGGAGAAAGAATGCAAGTGTAGGGCACCCCCTGAAGTTGTGCAAGATTGGGGGCGGAAGTTCTGAGAAGTCACTGTGACACGAGTAAACAAAGGAAAAAGAATTCATTAACTCACGGGCAGATGGTGTGGCAAGGGGCTGTATCGTCTATCTTACTCCACCCAGGAAGGCTTCCTGGAGGATGTGTGGCCTTGGGAACAATTGAGGGAAGAAAGGGCAGTCTGAAGGGACTGAAGCTAATTTGTGTCGCGTGAAAGCAGATATGTACTTGGGGGAGAATAACCATGCAGTTAACGGGATGGACTTAATATCTGTTGGAACATGCTTTGAAGAAAGGGTAGACAGGAAGGAGCAGACCCAGGTCTCTGTGCTCAAGCAGCCTCAACCTGATTAGAGCAAGCACAGAACCTACTGGGAGCTCCTAGCCTGGTGGCGGGACATGGGAAATGATGGCTTCCAGGACACTGGACATCAGGCAACAAAGGTCAGCGATGCCTGAGAGACGCCCCAGTGTACAGCCTTGAGAGGGCGTCCAGGCCGAAGGGGCTGGGAGTCTGGGGAGACACAAGCCCTCAGTTTCTACATAGTATATACAAAAGAGTACCCAAGAGGAGAGAGCTGCCCAGAAAACTGCCCTGGAAAACTCCAAGTTTTCAGCAAAGCACTGATGAGCATATATGTAGGAGGCAACTACCCACAACTGGGGAAAGAACCCCCAAAAAGATGAAGAGTGCCCAGAGCTCACACAGGGCTGAGAGTACTTCCTTCTCCCACCAGTCAGGTTGGAAAAAAACATAATTTATGGGGAGATTACTCAGAAGGATCTTGCTTCGATAGTGGAAAGTAGCCCTGGTCTAAATACTGCTTTCATCTCACCTAATAAATCTTAAAAGATCTGAAAGGATAAAACTGCCACAACCTGGAAGTTCAAGGACATTTATAGGGATACAAAAATATCTAGCACCCAATAAAGTAAAATCCCCTCTGTCTGGCATCCAATAAAAAAATTACCAGGCATGCAAAGAAAACAGGAAAATACAACCCATGATGAGGAGGAAAACAATAGTTGAAACTGGCCCTACAACTAGGTGAACAACTGTCCCAGTTTATCTGGGGATATCCCAGTTTGGGGCTTCCCTGGTGGCTCAGTGGTAAAGAATCCGCCTGCAATACAGGAGATGTAGATTTGCTCCCCAGGTCGGGAAGATCCCCTGAAGGAGGGCATGGCAACCCACTCCCATGTTCTTGCCTTAAGAATCCCATGGACAGAGGAGCCTAGAGGGCTACAGTCCATAGAGTTGCAGAGTCAGACACGACAGAAGCGACTTAGCACTGACGCACACACTCACATACCAGTTTTAGCATGAAAAGTGGTACATCCCAGCAAATCCCTCAGTTCAGCGAAATCTGGGACGATTGGTCACCCTTACTACAACTAACATCAGTACTTAGTAAAAGACTGAATACCTTCTCTCTAAGATCAGGTGCACAGCAGAATGTCCACACTCAGTCACTACTTTTACCAACAATGCATATGAGATTCCAGCCAATTAATAAGGCAAGGAAAAGAAATCCATATTGGAAAGGAAGAAATAAAACTGTTCTCATGCTCAGATGATATCATCTATGAAGAAAATCTTGCTGACTCTATGAAAGAGTGACTCAAACTAGTAAGTGAGTCTAGTAAGACTGTCAGATCCAAGTGAATATTCACAAATCAACTGGATTTCTACACACTGGCAATGAACAACTAGAACTGAAATAAAATAGCAATACCCTTTTCAATAGCATCAAAAAATATGAAATAGGGATGACAATAGATGAGAAAGACCTGTATGTTGAAAACTACAAAACATTGCTTAGAGAAATTAAAGAAGGAGTGTATATACTTTGGTTATAGTTTGGAAGACTCGAGGTTGTTAAGCTGTCAAGTCTCCCCAAACAGATTCAACACAATCTCCCCCGAATCCCACTAGTCTTTTTTTTTTTTTTAATAGAAATTGACAGGCTGACTCTAAAATTCACGTGAAAAATGCAAAGAACCTAGAATAGCCAAAACGACTTTGAAAAAGAACAAAGTTGGAGGCCAAAACTACTTGATTTCAAAACATATCATAAAGCTAGAGTAGCCAGATAGACCCATGTCCACCTGGGACTTGAGATTGTGACCTCATCGGGAAAAAGGGTCTGTGCAGATGTAATTAAGTTAAGGATCTTAAGATGAGATCATCCCAGATTAAGGATAGGCCCTAAATCCAATGACAGGCATCCTTATAAGAAGAGGTGAAGACAGAGATACCTGGGAAGAGGGCCAGGTAAAGACAGGTTGGAGTTATGTTGCCACAAACCAAGGAATGTCTGGAGCGGTCAGGAGCTGGAAGAGGCCAAGCACCTCTGGAGACGGTACTGCCTGCCAACACCTTGGTCTCAGACTTCTGGCTTTTCTAGAATTGAGAGAGAGTCCATTTCTGTTATTTTCAGCCATCAAGTTTGTGGTATTTTCTTAGGCAGTCCTAGATTCCAAAGAATACAATATATAACTGATATTCTGTAAAAGTGCAAAGGCAAGTCAGCAGAGCAAAACAGTCTTTCCCACAAACGGCGCTGGAAGCCCTGGATACGAATATGCAAATATGTAAACTTGGATTGATACCTTTTAGCATATATAAAAATTAACTCAAAATGGTACATTCATGGAAAACCAAGTCTATGAAATATCTGGAAAAACTCTTAAGAAAAAGCCTTTGTGACCTTCTGTTAAGCAAGATTATTTTTAAACATGACACCAAAGCATGATCCATTCAAAACTGATAAACTGGACTTCTTAAAATCAAAGTCTTGTACTCATCGTATGATACCATCAAGAGAATGAAAAGATGAGTCACAGATCGCCGTGCATACATTGGATGAGAGACTCAGGTTTAAATTCTGTATTTTTTAAACTCTCGGACCTCAGTAATAAAAACACAAACAACCCAGTGTTAAAAGTAGACAAAAATTCAAGTCGATGCTTCACCACAGAAAATACACAGATGGCAAATAAGCATACAAAAAGATGCTCAAGATCATTAGGGGAATGGAAATCAAAACCGCAAGGCACTACTACTGCACACTTATTAGAATGTCTGTGATTAAAGACTTCCAGTTCCAAATGCTGGCAAGAATGCAGAGCAACTGGAATTCTCATCCACTGCCGGCAGGAACGTGAAAATGGTACAACCACTTCAGAAGACAGTGAGGCGATTCCTAAGTAAATGTGTACCTGGACGTGACCCAGCTGTTCCCCTCCCAGGTATTTACCCAAAAGTAATGAGAGCACACAGTCACACAAAGACCTGTACACAAACACCCGTCAGCAGTTAGATGGACAGATCAACTGTGGATACAATGGACTTCTACACGGCTATGAAAAGGAATGAAGCAGTGAAGCACGCAACAGTGAATGAATCCAAAATAGTTAAGCCGAGTGAAAAGAATCTGGACCAAAAAAAGTACATAATGCACCATCCCATTTATGTAAACTTTTATAAAATGAACCGAATCTGTAGTGAGAAAAAGCAGATCAGTGGCTGCCTAAAGTAGGGGCTTAGGGAGGTGTGGAGGAGAGGGGAGAAATTGGAGGGGAAGGTGGACATATTCATTAGCTCATGGTGATGGTTCCATGGGGAACACGTGTCACACTTACCAAAATGCACGCTTGAAATAGGTGCACTTTATTGTGTGTCTTGCCTAGAAAATCCCATGGACAGAGGAGCCTGGTGCAGGCTACTGTCCATGGGGTCGCAAAGAGTCGGACACGACTGAGCAACTTCACTTTTTCACTTCACTATTGTGTGTCAGGTAAGCCTCAAAAAGCTGTAAAATGAGAAAGAAGAAAAACCAATGTCTCCAGTGCTCCCAGTACCACTGCTGCAGTCCCTCACCTAAGGATGGAGGGCCAGAAGGGCCGAGGCGCTGAGGGGTCCCACGGCCCTCACTCCTAGGCAGCCATGAAGCCCACCCAATCCACACTCACACCCTGGACACTGGATGCAAAGGCAGCAGGCCGTGGTCCCCACTGCTTAGCCCCTCCCTCAGGAGACCCCCGTGCTTGCCTGTGGGCTGGGCTTGCTGGCGGCGAGGAACGTTAAGGGAGATAAGGTCATTAGAGGCCTTGGAGCCAGAGCCCCTGAGAGTTGATACAAATGTCAGAAAACATTTGGTCCGACAGATGCTGGAAAACCCCTTGGAGTAATCTCCTGTCTTTGCTTCATTAGTCTGCCGCCTGTCTGCAACTGCATCTTTTGGGTAGTGGGGGGACTCTGCCCAGCTGCTGTCCTGCAGTCAGGGTCATGGAGCGGGGACAGAGAAGGGGACAGTTCAGGAGCTCAGGACCGAGGATTCACTGTGATAGAATCTCAGTGTAATTGGGGTCTCTACTTCCCGATTCACAAGGGTATGATTTTTTTTTTAAATTATTTTTTAAAGCTTTTTCTCTTAAAAAAAATTTTTTTAATATTTATTTATTTAGTTGGCTGCATCAGATCTTTGTTGCGTCATGCAGTATCCTTTGTTGCCTCATGCAGTATCCTTTGTTGAGGCTACAGGCTGTCTAGCGTGGTTTGAAGGCTTAGTTGTCATGAGGTATGTGGGATCTTAGTTCTCCAACCAGGGATCGAACTGGTGTCTCCTGCATCGCAAGGCAGATTCTGAACCACTGGACCAAGTCCCCAAGGATTTGATTTTTTTCCTTTTAATACACTTGTTTATTAAATGTAATTACATTTTATGTTTTCATAAGGCTTTTAAAGTGAATACATTTTTTTAAATGAATACATTTTTAAAAATTGCTATGAGGATCTACCTACTCCACTAGAAGCTGAGAAAATTTGCCACCCTATTCCCAGAAAGCCCTGAGGAAGGACTTGGGGGTCGTTTATTCTGTTCCTCAATTCAGAAATTCTCTTGCACTCGATCTATCTGGTTTGTGCCAAAGCAGATTCAGCTCACCCTTTTGCTAGGTAGAAGACCCAGAAATTTCAGCCTGCTGTACTTAAGTTTAAAATGATTCAGGTCAGTTCAGTCGCTCAGTTGTGTCTGACTGTTTGCGACCCCATGGACTGCAGCACTCCAGGCCTCCCTGTCCATCACCAACTCCAGGAGCCCCTGATTAGGGTCTACATAATCAGGAGGCCTCGGTAGTTCTGCTGGGACCCAGATGTTCAGGACAACAAGACTTGAGGAACTGGTCCGTCTTGAGGGGTAGATTCCCAAAGTCCCAGAATAGACTCGTCTTCCGGACCCCCACACCTCTGCCGTGGCATCCTGTCATCCCTGTCCCCTTTGTCTGAAAAGTAGATCTAATCTGCCCCCTTCCTGCCCTTCTCAACTGGAAACACTAATAATAACGGACACAAGAGCACTCAGATGGCCAGGCACAGTGTGAACCCGTTATATGCTGGCTTGCTCAGTCTCTCAATCATGTCTTTGCGACCCCATGGACAGTAGCCTGCCGGGCTCCTCTGTCTACAGGATTCTCCAGGCAAGAATGCTGGAGTGGGTTGTCATTTCCTTCTCCAGGGGATCCTCCCAACCCAGGGATCAAACCCTCATCTCCTGCGTGGGCAGGTGGATTCTTTACCACTGAGCCACCCGGGAAGCCCCTGAACCCATTATATATATTACCCAGCAAATCCTCATGACAATGCTATCAGAGGGGTAGCATGATTATTCCTAGCTTACAAATGAGGAAATCAAGCCAAAAAGAGGTGAGAAGAGGATACAGAGTTTTCTGCTTTGTTTTGGGGGTTTTTGTTGTTGTTGTTTTAGTTTTACAATTTTTTCTTTGTAGTAAATTACAGACAACATAAAATTTATCATCTTAGCCATTTTAAAAAAATGTACAGTTCAGTAGTGTTAAATATATTCACATTGCTGTTCATACATCTGCAAAACTCTTTGCCTTTTGCAAAACTGAAGCTCTGTACTCATTAAACACCAGCTCCCTGCGTCCACCCAGCCCCTGGCACCCACCATTCCGCTTTCTGTCTCTAAGGTGCCCCCATATGAATGGAATTATACAGTATTCGTCTTTTTGTGACTGGCTTGCTTCACCTAGCATAATATCCTCAAGGTTCATCCGTGTTGTAGCCTGTGACGGAATTTCACAGAGGGTCAGTTTTGCAAGATGAAAAGAATTCTGGAGATGTGTGGTGGTGATTTGTACAACAATGCAAATGTACTTAATGCCACGTGAAAATGGTCAATTTTAAGTTATTTGTATTTTACCACAACTAAAATAACAACAACAAAACAGGTGAGGAGGAACTTCCCTGGTGCTTCAGAGACTGAGAGACTCCGAGCTCCCAGTAAAGGGGGGCCCAGTTTGATCCCTGGTCAGGGAACTAGACCCTACATGCCTCGACTAAGAGTTCACATGCCGCAATGAAGACCCAGTGCAGCCAAGTAAATAAATTAAAAAAAAAGAAAAAAGAAAAACCCACCAATAGATGAGGAGCTGTGCTCAAGGGCACACAGTCAGAGCAGACCCACACGCATGGGCGGGCGCCGGGTCCAGCGCCGCGCCTAACGGCCGCCAGGGACAGAAATGACGCATAGAAAGCCTGAAGCCCCCAAGCCTCCCAGGTCATCACGCAGATGTGCGAGGCTGCAGATTCAGACCTGGGGCTTACTCCCAGCGGGAGCGAGCGGTCTGCACAGGGCTCTCAGATCCAACAGGATGCTCTGGCTTTAGGAAGACAGAGAGAAAAGCACCAGTGTGCGGGGAGGGGCGACAACCTGAGGTCTGGGAGCCTCCAGATGGTGGAGCTGGGCGGGGGTCGTGTGAGGGTGGCTGTGCCAAGGAGCCGAGGTTAATGAGGGGTGGGGGCGGGTGGGGGGCGCTGACCTGCTTCCCTTACCTCTGTGGGGGCTCCTGGAGGAACAGAGGACCATCAGACCCTCTTCTGTGGGCAGGGACTAGGGGAAGGGGATGGCAGGAGAGAGGGGCAGAGGCCGAATGGGCACAGTGGCCAGCTCACCAGGTCCTCCAGACCCCAGCCCCCTCCACGTGTCATAGACAGGACCATGCCCTGCCCTGGGGAGCATTTTCTTCCTGTAATCACATTTCACCCCCTTTAAGAGAAGGAGTTAAAGGAAGAAAGTGAAGTCGCTCAGTCGTGTCCGACTCTGCAACCCCATGGACCGTAACCTACCAGGCTCCTCTGTCCATGGGATTTTCCAGGCAAGAGTACTGGGGTGGGTTGCCATTTCCTTCTCCAGGGGATCTTCCTGACCCAGTGTCCCACACAGCAGGGCAGATTCTTTACCACAAGGGAAGCCACGAGAGAAGGAGTAGATGACCACTAAAATAATACCCTTTTTATCAACAGTTTTAGGTGGTTTTCAAGAATTCAGATAACAAAAAGACATATGAATAATGTGACAAAAATCAGGATCACTGGAGAAAATACATACTTGAACGTGAGGGCGACAGGAAAAATGAACTTTTTTCTCTCTGATTTGTCCCTGACCTGGCGTATCTTTTGCTGGGATGCTAGCCCTCTCTCCCCATTTTGTGAGCCCCAGGGGGAAGGCCAGGAGAGCACACCAGGGAATGGGCCAGATGGAGGCTTGCTGGTTGTCTGGGCAAGGGTTGGGATGGGATTACGGTGGCGAGCCCCCTGCAGAGGGAACCCAGGAACAGAGCAGGAAGGTGCTACCTGTGCGTGCAGGTGAGGCCACCACACCCTGGCTTCTCTGGGGCCTCATCCTAACAGGCAAGGACTCCAACCTGGGCTGTGGGTGCTCCTCTGGGGCCGGGTGACCTTGACATATTGGTCTGGAGACAGGATCACCTCCCAGGGAATTCTTGGAGCTGAGGACATCCTCTGATGAGGTGAGTGAGTCCCGCCTCTGCCCTCTGCTAGAGAAGGCTGGCCGGTCTCTGCCCGGTTGCACCCTGTGGCCAACCCTGGGAGTCTTCAGGCCGTGAAGGGGCCTCTCAGCATCACCCAGTTAAGCTTTCCTGGCAGAGGGCTGGGGGCAGGGCTCAGGAAACACACACCCTGGGAGTTAGCTCCGTGTGCGCACACATCTACCTTGCATTTCCTAACTGCTCTGGGCGGATGCCCCCAGGAGTAGCAGAGCTGGTTCAAGCACAGAGCTTTATTGCAGCTTCAACCAACCTCCTACTCCCTGGGGACATGAACAGAGGTGCTTAAAGAGACCTAATCAAGAAGTCAGAGAGGCAAGACAAACACCAAGACTGTG
This sequence comes from Bos indicus, assembly GCF_029378745.1. Lineage (NCBI taxonomy): Eukaryota > Metazoa > Chordata > Mammalia > Artiodactyla > Bovidae > Bos > Bos indicus. The sequence continues at coordinate 72,550,513 of NC_091775.1, forward strand.
CTCCCACGCTCCTGGGTCCTTGGGGTGCCCTCCCTCTCACACACACCTACACGCCACCACCCTCACACACACCTAGATACCACACCTAGATGTCACCACCGCCTCCTGTGTCTGCCCCGGTGCCCACAGCCTTCTCTCTTCAGACCCTGCACAAGGCAAGGGTTTTGCACCGTCCAGTCTTGTGAGGACGCTGTGCACGTGTAACCTTATCTGAGGCCATATTTCCTAGAGCAAGTTGAGGCCAGATTTCTGACAACTCTTGGCTTATAAACCCTTGGGACTGCAAGGCGGTGAGCTGACCAGCCTCACCAGTTCTGCTGGGTGGCAAAGAGCACTGGAGTGAGCCAGGGAGCCAGATCAAGACAGCACGCCTCAGCTCATGCTATTGTGTTCAACAAACTCCAAGGCTTTGGGCAGGTAGCCCTGCTGTCTGTAAGCAGACAGGAGAATAGTGTCATAATAAGAGAACAATTAGCTGGTGTTTTCGTGTGCCAGGCCCCAGGCATTTACATGCACTATTTAAAATCCTCTGCATAACTTTAGAAGTCAGTACTGAAGTTAGGTACGGCCTTGTGGCAGTATGGGCTCCCTTGGTGGCTCAGATGGTAAAGAATCTACCAGCAATGAGGGAGACATAAGTTTAATCCCTGGGTTGGGAAGATCCTCTGGAGAAGAGAATGGCAACCCACTTCAATATTCTTGCCTGAAGAATTCATTGGACAGAGGAGCCTGGTGGGCTACAGCCCGTGGGTCGGACACAACTGAGCAAATAACACTTTCACTTTATATCCTTATAAGATAGGAGAACCAGACCTCAGGAATCAGAGCCAGTTCTTAAAATGGATTCCATTTGTCCAACAACCATAACTGTACCCGTAACCAGTGTTTCTCGCCTTCCAGGAGCAGCAGCTGCTCCTGAGGCTCCCACCCCGGAGGTCTTGATTGTGTGAGCCTGGTGGGGAGCCTGGACTTGCACTTCTCAAAGGCACACGAGCGGGTGGCACTCGTGGTTCCAGGAGGAACCCTTTAAGTGGCACTGCCCCGCACCACACTTAGGACGCCCGGCCTCCCGCAGAGACCACCTGAGTCTCTCCCCGGTGTTGTCATCTCATGGTCTTCACCTAGGAAATCCAGCCACTGCACGAGTGAGGTGTTGCGGCCATCTTGCTAGACAGCATGTCTCCCCAAAAGACAAGGTGCAAGGGTGGGGCAGACACAAGCTCACGTCCCTGTCTGTACCCAAGATGCAGAGCTTTTCAAAGTCGGCAAGGCGCTTCAGAGCTCTACGAGGCTACTTATGTATAACTGAGTTGCCTTTGTCCTCAGTTGGCGGAAGCAGATGGGGGTCAGGGTCACGGTGATGGGACTTCAAGACCCTCCCAGCTGATTGCCGCTTCTGTCATTGCAGCTCTGGCCACTGTCTAAACTGACCCTGACTTCAGCACTGCTTCACTTGCGCCCCGTCCTCTGACTGTGTGAAAGCATCGTGAAGGCAGACTCCTGTCGGCCTCGTTCCCACCGTTGCCAAACAGCTGGAACAGCAGTTCCACACAGGATGTGGGCAAGAAAGATGTCTTGAAAGAAGAGACAGGTGGACAGTGGACAGACAGATGAAGACACGATAGACCAAATGCAGAGGACCACAGACAGGCCCTGGAGAGTACCAAGCGTGACTCGGTGAGAAGCTGGAATAGGAACTTGAGAAGAGAAACCAGAAGAAAGACTGTTCTGGGACACTCAGCTCCCTGAACCATCTTTCTAGAAATATTTTCAACAGGTGTGAGAGGTGGGGCCTGGTGTCCTGCCCACGCAGTCATCTGAACAGAGGTGTATTCGTCTGCTAGGCCTGCCCTTACAAATGTCACACACCGGACGAAGGAAGCAACAGAAATTGACATCCCACAGGTCTAGAGGCTGGAAGTCTGAGATCCAGGTATGGGCGGGGCCAGTTCCTTCTATAGGCTGTGAGAAGTACTCGTTCCATCCTCTCTCCTGGCTTCCGGTGGTTTGCAGACATCTCTGATATGACTTGGCTTGTAGAACATGACCTTTCTCTGCCTTCAGCATCACATGGACATTCTCCCTGTGTACCTGTCTCCAAGTTTCCCTGTTTAATAAGAACACCAGTCATATACCTTGTCTTTTTTTTTTTTTTTTTAATGTTCTCCTATCCTATGGGTTGCCTTTTAGCTATCTCTCTCTTACAAACATTTATTTGTCTGTTTCGGGTCTTAGTTGGAGCATTCAGGATCTACCACTGTGATGCGTGGACTCTCCGGTTGTGGCACATGGCTTGGTTGTTCTGCAGCATGTGGGATCTTTCAGGTACAATTTCCAAAAGTAGGTCCTTTTCTTTAGTTGCTAGCGGTAATCTGTTAACACAGCTTTTAAGCCTGTGAGGAAAATACACTAGAGGCAGTGTGAAAGTAAGACCAGGTGGGACTTCCCTGGCGGTCCAGTGGTTAAAACTCCTTGCTTCTATGCAGGGGGCATGGGTTTGATCCCTGGTTGGGGAACTAGGATCCAAGGCACCCATAAGTGTGGCCAAAAATTTTTTTTAAGAGAAAAAGAAGAAAGTAAGACCATGAGAAGACCCGCTGAGGAGGAGGGCTGAGGTGCTTGTCCCCAGGACAGTGGACTTCAGACCACACCAGCAGAGCAGCTGCACCTGCTTCTTCGAGCTGGCAGATAGACTGAAGGGCTGAGGGTGGGCCAGAATGCAAGCCCCATCCCCCAGGTGCTGCTGGGACTGGATCCGGCTCTCCTCCAGGACTCCCTGAACCCAGCCCACTACCTCCCGGCAAGAGCAAAAGTGACCAGAGGAACAAAAAGGCTCATGCTCCCCTTGCAGACTTCCCTTTCTGGTGCTTCCGGTCCCAGACGCAAATTTCAACACTGCCCCCTCTCTGCCGCCTCTTTTGTGGGCACAGGAAGGAAGGAAGGTCACTTTCGGGCGTGAACCCACCTGGGCCAGGCTGAGCTGCTACCGTGCTGCCCCATGCCGCTGTTTCAGGCCTTTCCTCCTGCCTTGCATTCTAGATTTCACATATAAGGGATATCATATATCTGTCGTTCTCTTTCTAACTTACTTCACTTAGTATGACAATCTCTAGTTGCATCTGTGTAGCTGCAAATGGCGTTGTTTCATTCTTTTGTGTGGCTGCGTAATATTCCAGTGTATATATGTACCAATCTTCTTTATCCCTTCATCTATTGATGGACACTTAGTTTGTTTCCATGTCCCGGCTACTGTAAATAGTGCGGCAATGAGCATCAGGATGTACATATCCCATTGAATTATAGTTTTGTCCAGGTTCTGTCCAGGAGTGGGACTGCTGGATCATATGGTAGTTTGATTTTTAGTTTTTTGAAGAACTTCCATACTGTTTTCCAGAGTGGCTGCACCAGCTTATATTCCCACCAGCAGTGTAGGAGAGTTCCCTTTTCTCCACACCCTCTCTATCACCTATTTCAGTAAACTAGGTTTTCAGGCTTTGACCCATAGCTCCTAAAGAAGACAGTAGCTAATAACTACATAAAACAATTTATTGGAAAACAACTTTCAATCTGAGGTTTAGTTCAGTTCAGTCACTCAGTTGTGTCCGACTCTTTGCGACCCCACGAACTGCAGCACACCAGGCCTCCCTGTCCATCACCAACTCCTGGAGTTTACTCAAATTCATGTCCATTGAGTCAGTGATGCCATCCAACCATCCCATCCTCTGTCATTCCCTTCTCCTCCTGCCTTCAATCTTTCCCAACATCAGGGTCTTTTCCAATGAGTCAGCTCTTCGCATCAGGTGGCCAAAGTATTGGAGTTTCAGCTTCATCATCAGTCCTTCCAATGGATTTTCAGGACTGATCTCCTTTAGAACGGACTGGTTGGATCTCCTTGCAGTTCAAGGGACTCTCAAGAGTTTTCTCCAATACCACAGTTCAAAAGCATCAATTCTTCGGCACTCGACTTTCTTTATAGTAACACTCTCACATCCATACATGACTACTGGAAAAACCATAGTCTCGACTAGATAGACCTTTGTTGACAAAAGTAGTCTCTGCTTTTTAATTTAGTGACTGTAGGTGGCGCAGTGGTAAAGAATCCTGCCATTGCAGGAGACACAAGAGACATGGGTTCGATCCCTGGGTCAGGAATATCCCCTGGAGGAGGAAATGGCAACCCGCTCCAGTATTCTTGCCTGGAAAATTCCATGGACAGAGAAGTCTAGTGGGCTACAGTTCATGGGGTCGCAAAGAGTTAGACATAACTGACGGACTGAGCACAGACACACACACATGCACACACATACAGGTAGAATTTAGCTGGTTTTGGATTCGTCAGAACAGGAGTTTAGGAAAATCACACAAGCGGCGTGTGTCTACCTGCCTGTGACTCTCGGCTAACCTCAGTCTGCCCTGCATGCTTCCATCCACTTGACCCTCCAGGCCTCCTCATCCACACCCACATCTGTGGCTTCCATTACCATTTACCTTGGATGACCCCCATATCTCTATGTACCTCCTTCCCGGATTGTCTGTCTGCCTTGTTTCAGAGTCTCCAGTGGGAGGGCCACAGACACTTCAGATCTCCCGGAGCTCCTCCTCTTTATCCCAGGAACATCAGTCCTGGGCTGCACCCCCAGGAGCCTGCGCATCCACCTCAGGTCCTCCCGCCTGTGTCTCACCCACCTTGAGTCAGCATGTCCCAGTCGTTCTGCTTTCTAATGGGCCTAGGTGGTGTCCCCTTCGCCCCAGTGCCTTGGCCAAGGCGCCTTCAGGTGCCTAGGGCCCCACAAGACCCTCCCATCTGTGCCCTGTCTCCAGGCGTAACACCTGCCTTTCTTCTTGACTCTGATGTGACTTTTGTAAACGCACGTGGTTATGCTCCTACCGCCCCCTGCTGAGGGCCCAGCAGAGGCTTCCTGTCACTGTCAGGCTAAAGCACGACCGCCTTAGCAAAGATTTAAGAACGTTTGACACCTGATTCAGCCTCTTGCTTCCCAGTAGCATCTTTATACACACTCAGGACTATCTCTTGTTCTCCATGGCTGACACTGTCCCCCATCCCAGCTCTTATCTCTCTGGCCAACCTCTACTTGACCTTCAAAACCCAGCTCAAGGGTCACCTCCTGGGGAGCCTTTGGTGATCCCCAAGGTGAGGTAGGTGATGCTCTAACACGGACCCTGAGCATATGGACTTACCTCTATCAAAGCACTTATAACACTATATGGCCATGATCAATTTTTTTTTTTTTTTCTTTTCTCAATCCAACCAGGCTCTGAGTCTTAGAGAACAGAACTGTGTCTTAGTCATCATGGGATCCCCAGCACCTAGAACACGGCCTGGCACATCCAAAAGAGATGGCTTTGGTTGGTCAGTTACTCAGACTACATGGCACAGAACCGGCACTTGATCCACAGTGAAGAGCGGCGGTCACACACTCACCTCTTCACTAAGATGGCCTGATGTGGTGGGACTAGCATGGGCTTTTCGATCAGCCAGGCTCAGGTCCTTGGCTTCACCATTCTGTGACCCTGGGCAAGTGTCTGTACCTCTCTGAGCTTCAGTTGCCTAATGTGTAAAATGAGAATAAATGAGAGGGCTGGGTGGGAGGTGTGGGGTTTAGAATATATGTTAATGGTGCTCCAGCGGTTTTAGTTAAAACCCTGTGCTGATTATACTTCAGAATTTTTGACAAAACAAAAAAACCTACAGAATAACAGCAACAAAATCCCTTAAGATTTTATTGTTTTGGGATGCACTGAATCAAACTAAATCACACCTGTGCCCAGGGTTCAAGAAGAGTTCAACTCGGTCTCAGGATAATCAGTTACATAATAAAGAGGGGATAAATACTTGGTGATGATTTAAGAACCTGTCTCAGTTTTGTCCAGTGAGATCTGTTGCTTCTCAATGGACAAACGCTTGGTGCTTTAAGAGCCAAAGGATGACACAAGTTAAACAGGGAAAAGACCAAACGTTGCACAGTTCAGTGACCTGGTACATTTGATGCAGTTTGCTGCTGCCGCCGCCAAGTCGCTTCAGTCGTGTCCGACTCTGTGATGCAGTTTAAACTCACACAAAAATTGCCTTTTATAAAACTAAGATAATACAAAATGAGGATAATAATACTCCCTCACTGAGTTGTGGGGAGGGTGGAAAGAGATCAGGGTGCAAAGCAGGGACATAAAGGACACTGGTGAGGATGTTGGTGGGTCAGGAGGTGGCCTGTATCTCCAGCTCTCCTGAGCATGCTCCTCAGAACTTACACCATGAGAGTGTGTCTGCAGGAATGTGTCCTGCACATGTACTCTCTGGCCCGTCTGGTGGACAGGGACCCACGTACATAAAAGTGCCATGGAATCATGGGAAAATCATGGAATCATGGGAAAATCATGGAATCATGGCTTCATGAAGCTGGAGCAGAACTCAGAGACCCACGTCATGGAGCCTCTAACGTCATGTGGAGAGGCCTGAGGCCCAGAGAGGAGAAGAGATGGCCAAGGCCATGCAACTCACAACCATCTGGGCAAGTCAGGACCGGGAGGCAGGCTCCCCGACTCCCCGCCCCTGGCCCTTCTCATCCTCCCCCAGCTCCTTTGTCTGCCTCCCTACGCCTGGAGAATGGCTCTTCAGATGCAGCCCCCTGCTTTGGCATCTGGCCTAAAGGTCCAGCCCTGTGAAGTTCACCTCCAAACAGGGAGGCTGTGTCTGCAAAGGCTTCCTGAGGAACATTCATGGCCCAGGAGGAAAATGCCTGACAGCTAGGAATAGATTCTTCTCCAAGTCAAATCTGGGTGGGTAGGAAGTGAAGGGATGGGACAGTTCAGAGCAAACCAGCCCCAGACCTGGTCAAGCACCTTCTGGAACACATCTGCCCCTCAGAGGCGGCTATTTGCTGCTCTTGTTTCTGGAATGGAATTGATGTTTCTATATTTGGATGCTTTGCGGTCTCTAAGCCTCCCAAGGGTTTTGAGTTCCCTGGAGTCCCTTCTCTCATGACCCACTCCCCATCCCTCCCGCCAGAAGCCTGTGCCAGCCCAGCCATTCGAGGGCTAAGGCTCCTCCCACTTCAGAGCCCGGAGGGAAGGGCACCCTCCTCTGGTGACAGGCAGGTGGTGGACAGAAGGCCATGCTGAGGGCCACAGGCTCTGCTAGTGGTCCTGGTTCCTGGATGCCCCTCAGAACCACCCGGGGGACTACCCCAAGTCACTGAAGCCTGGTCCTCACCAGAGACCCTGATGTAGGATGGCTGAATTGTGGCCCTGACACTTTTTTTTTTCTTTTTAAATAATTCAATCAATCACAATTCAAGTTATCTTTTATTTTAGCCATGATACAGCTTGTGGGATCTTAGTTCCCCGTTATTGTTGTTCAGTCACTAAGTCATGTCCAACTCTTTGCAACCCAGTGGACTACAGCATGCCAGGCTCCCCTGTCCTTCACCATCTCCTGGAGCTTGCTCAAACTCATGTCCATTGAGTCGGTGATGCCATCCAACCATCTCATCCTTTGTCTTCCTCTTCTCCTCCCACCTTCAATCTTTCCCAGCATCAGGAAACTCATCTTTTCCAATGAGCTGGCTCTTCACATCACGTGACCAAAGTGTTGGAGCTTCAGCTTCAGCATCAGTCCTTCGTTCCCCAACCAGGAATCAAACCCAAGCCCTAGGCGATAAGAGCACAGAGTCCCAACCACTTGGACTCCCCAGGATTTTTTTTAATTTGAGTCCCTGGCACTTTTTACTTAAACAAACAAAAAAAAAAAGAACAAGCCACACAGGGCTTCTGACCTGCACCCAAGTTGAAGCTGCAGGGTGTGGAGATCAGATATGCCAACCACTGTTAAGGTGCCAACATTTGACGTTTTGAAATATGTGAGTGCAGATTTGAGGCTGGTCCTCTAAGTCTCCTCTGGCCCTGACACCCACTCACAGCCAGGATGCGCTGCACTCGGTCTAGCACTTTATTGCCTCCGCAAACGTCGGGCTCACTGACAATCTGAGACATCCAAGGAAGTGTGTCTTGAACGCAGATGTCGTCTTCGCCTTCTCAGCAGAGAAAGGCTGGAAGTCAGCAATCCCGAGCGGCCGCTCTTGGCTTTTAACCTGCCCTGGGATCCCCTAGGGACTGTGTTCCAGAGCAGGCTCTGGTTCTGAAGGTCTGGGGTGCGGCCTGAGAGTCTGCATTTCTAGCGAGCTCCCAGGGGAGGCCGTTGCTGCTGTTCAAAGACCACACTCGGGTCTACACCACTTACCAACAGCACGGCTCTTGCTATGAATGGGTCTGGGTGCTTGCGAAGAGGACACAGCACGGCCACAGCGACTGACCATCTTGGTTTGCCTGGGACTGAGGGGATCCCCAGGACGTGAGACTCTCAGTGCTAAAATCTGACACGGTCCCGGGAAGCCAGGATGCTTGGTCACCCACCTATAAGCCCATGTACCCCGACAGCTAATTTAGGTGAAGACCTGAAATAGACATGGGGTGGGGCGTGGTCAAGAACACTTACAAAGTAACAAACAAGATATTATAAATTGTTTTCCGGTAGAAAAGGGACTTCTTTTTCCTATCACGTTAACCCCAATTTTTATTCTCTGAAAATTTTGTTTATAAAAGAATGTGCCGAGTCAGAGAATAAAACATTGTTTTACATGGGTCTCAATCTGAAATCCATAAATGCTGGTAAGTCAATTTAAAAAATTTTTAAATGTGTTTGCTAGTTAAACCCAAGAGACGTCAACTCCACAGGAAAGCACTGAGGGGAGGTGGATTAAACTCATGGTCCCGGAGAAGTGGGGTTGATCACGAAGGGCTGAGCTCTGAAGAGCTCATGAAGAGATTGGAGAGTGACCCGCGGCCCAGGTGAGGGAAAGGCTTCTCACTCCTACATGAGCCAGCTTTGGTGGGTGTTGATTTTGCCTGATGCCATTCTGTCTCGTTTGCCAGGAGCTACAAGGCCATTAAAAATCATGTCCAAGCACGCTCTGGTGTATTTGTATTCAAGACCTCCATCTAATTCTTAATAGCCGCTTTCTTCCCCGCATGCTCACAGCAGGTGCCCTGCACAGAAATTGCCCTGGCCTCCCCGCCCAGATGGCTTCCAGAGAATGTCACACAGTGCAGAGGTCTGAGGGCTGTAGCCCGGGCACGAGGGCCCTGAGGGGTTCCTGGAGACCCGGGGCCTCAGCAAAACTTGACAGACCTGGGAAAGCTGGGAGGCTGCTCTGGGAAGGCTCTCACACCAAGACTACAACAGTGCTTTCAGCAACGCAGCCATACTCTGGCCTCTGGGTGCTGATTCCTAGAATTCAGAGTGTGTGGGTTTGGAATACACTGTACTCTGGGCTGGGGCACAGAAAAGCTTCTTATAAAATATATTAAAATAAGTGCAGCTTTATTTCTTCAGCAGTGGTAAGGATATGAGCTTTGGAGTTGGGCAGGAATAAGGGCAAGGTCAGTTCTGGAGTTTTCTAGCAGTCTGACCTTGGCAAATTATTTAACCCCTGGTTTCCTTATCTGTAAACAGAGTATTTTAGTATCTGGTCTTCAGGTTGTGGCACCTGGCGCCTCGGCTGGCACGCAGTCAGTGCCCCAGAAGAGAAGCTGCGTTGTGGTCGCTGATATTGTCACAATTTCACAGACCCTGGAGAAGGAGCTGGGCAGGACCCCAACTGGGCCTCCTCTAAGGAGCCACTCATCATTGCACATAGTAACTGAAAGCTCCAAGATGCTGCCAAGTGGCTTGAAAAGATGTGTTAGAAATCCTTGTCTGCTCAAGGAGATCCAAATTCTCAGTTCACAGAGCTTAGAGATCAGGCGGACTTATTTTTTCAAATAAATGGTTTATTTCTGAAGAGTCCTCAACTTGTAGAAAAGTTGTACAGCTGCTACAGAGACTTCTCACACACCCCACACCCCGCGTCCCCCTGGCAACATCTTGGTGTGGCAGGGCTGACACCAAGAACGCAGCAGCACTGTGACATCACAGACCGAAGCCCACTCTTGAGTCTGATTTTTTTTAACCTAATGTCCCTTTTCTGTTCCAAGATGGCATCTAGGATGCTGCAAACCCTTCCATCACCGCGAGCATGGAGGTCAGTTTCTGCTGGGCACTGGAACAGCCCAGGCTCTGTATTAATGTGCCACCCTGGCAAGTCAGTGGGTCTTTCTGGACGCCCTCGACTCCTCAGGCCTCCTGGGTCCCCATGCCCTTCCCTGCCTGGTTGCTGTTCCTGTCTGCCCCTAGCCCAGGCCAGGGCCCCTCCAGGCACCTGCCAGGCTTCTCACATCACGGGATGTGGGGAGGAGAGAGGAACCCACCTTCAGGCTAGGCCCCTGGGAAAATGGGCGGTGCTGAGCAGCCTCAGACTGCACCCCGGGGCCCTCCTTGTCTCCCAGGGAGCCCCGCACCGCCTCCCTGCTGGGCAGGGCTTGCTGGGTCCCAGCTGTTTAGTTTTTGTCTGGCTTCCCTTTTCCTGTGGTGAGACTGTGAGGAGACTGCAGCCTTTTCATTTATAGAAACAACCCTCATCCCCACCTGCATCCTTGCCTCTGTGTGGAGAAATGCCTACTCGTGGCATACGGCCACCCAGGGTGATGAGTCCACCCACCGGGCCAGGCTCATGCCGACCCCGACTTGTCCCCCTGCAGGCGCTAGTTCCAAGCAGAGTCCTTGCAGGAGTCATCTGTTTTCTAAGTGGTCCAGAGTGCAGGGGTTGCGGGGAGCTTCCTCAGAGATTCATGAGCCAGACCTCTAAGCATCTCTAGAGTGGGTACATTTTTGCTTTCTCTTTTTCAGATAAGAACCAGTATAGTGCCTGAGACATTAAGTAAGTAAGTAAGTGTTAGTCACTCAGTCGTGTCTGACTCTGCAAATCCTTAGACTGTAGCCCACCAGGCTCCTCTGTCCACAAAAGTCTCCAGGCAAGAATACTGGAGTGGGTTGCCATTGCCTTCTCTAGGAGATCTTTCTGACCCAGCAATTGAACCTACATCTCTTAACACTTCCTGCATTAGCAGGTGGGTTCTTTACCACCAGCACCACCTAGGAAGCCCATAAATATATATTCATATATATAAATATGTACATAAATATACATACATAGGTACATGTCTATACATATATGTGTATACATAAATATATGTACATACACACATACGTATATATATAAAATTTCTCATAAAATCCAACAGAAGAACAATTCTGAAAGAGTATGCAGGAGTCTGAAGTTCACCAGAGGCCATGTGACAGATCTCCCCAGGGGGAGCTTCCAGATGTTTCCTGAACACGAAGAGAGGAAGAGTGAGGTCTCACGTCGTGTCTCAGACCTGAGTGAGGCCAGTTCTGGAACTGGAGGCTTGTGGGGGAGGGAATAAAGTCTGAAGGGCCGAGGCCTCTCCTCTCCTCAGATCCCCTCCTCTCCGCGATGTGAGGGCAGCCAAGGACGGGAAGAGAAGGGAACAGGAGAGAGAGTCGAGGTAAGAGCAACCACAGGAGGCTGGCAGGCACCTGGGGGCCGTTCGCACCTGCTTATGCATGGGGAAGTGGATGTAAAACCACCCAGAAAACAGCCGTGTCTTGGCCTTGCTGCCTGGCCTTGTCTTGAGAGCTATGAACTCAAACGCCCTTGAATGCAGGCTTGAGAACCCATCCAAGGCGGGATGCCATGTGTGGGCAGGCAGAACAGAAGCCAGGGGAGTGGGCCAGGCCAGTGCGGGGGGTGTTCACCCTCAGCTAGGGTGGGCGGGGTGGAGGGTGTGTAAAGTGCCGGTCAGGGAGCCATGGCAGTGAGCAGAAAGTCTAGGTGTTGTGTTGAGCTCCAGGACTCCACCCAGCAAAAGAATTGCACGAAAGACCCTAAGAGCCATCCTGGACGGCTTGGCCATCTGCTGCAGGGCAGACACTTCCTACATTATTTCATCCACCACTCAGTGAAGCCCCAGGAGATCAGCAGGGTCTCCCCGATTCCACAGGGTCACCCAGCTTGCGTGCCCGGCCGGGGGTCTGCCTCGGGTCCGTGTGATTCAGGAGCAGGCGCTCAGAGCCCCACATGGATGCTCACCTCTGTCTCCCACGGTTGCAGTAGGTGAGCTCCCCAGGTCCAGTGAGCGTGGGAAAGTCTGATCAGCAGGGAGATGCTGGGCCTCGAGGCAGGGCTGTTAAAACACAACCTGAAGCAGACATTGGGTGGTTGCTGTTTGAAACCCTCTCCCTCTTAGACGAGACCAGGCAAGCCTCACAAACTAGCCGTCAGGATCCTGAGTCCTGCGCTGGAGCCCACCCGGCCTTCAGTCTGTAGCTGCCACTCAGCACCCTGAGTCAGTTACTTAACATCTTTGTGCCTCCAGCTCCTCATTTGTAAATCCCCCATGGGCACTTGGGAGATGGAGCGAGACCGGCTCACCGGTGCCAGGCCTGGGCTCTGTGACGTCACTTGTCTCCATGGCTGTGGCTGCAGGCTCTCCTTTCTGCCTCTGCCCTGGGCATCCTCACTGAGGAAAGGCAGCGGCACAGAGGTGACGCTCCAGCTGGGCTTTGTTCAAGGATTAACGCAGAGGAGCAACCCAAATAGCCCAGGGCTTTCCCGGACTGAATCCGGACTCAAGTATGCTGCTGATTGCAGGTACCTCGAAGCTCAGCATGCATCCTGGAGGTGGAACGGGCCCCAGCTGGTGCCTTTGAGTTCTGCCTCCTGTAAGTGGAAATAGAAAATCCTCCCCTGATCTCTTTCCAGACCCTCCTCACTAAGCAAATGCAACCTCTCCCAGGGTCTCCGTGGGCTGGCATTCAAGTCTTGGTGGACGCCAACCTTGGCGGCGGCTGGCACCAGATGGGAACCTGGGGCAGGTGTTTGTTGTGAAGAACAACATGCCTCTCTGGGTGACATGTCCTGAGGGTGCTCTGTGACGTCAGGGGAAGTCAGGTGGACAGCTCTTGGTTTGAGTGACCAGATGGGTGGACGGTTGGTGTCATGGGAGCGGTGACAAGGAGGGTGGAGATGCCTCTGGGGCGGGTCATCCTCCTGGGGCACAGGACCAAGGTGCAAAAAGGGCAGAAAGGCGGGGCCCACAGCTGCTCTGGAAGGCCACCCAGGGTTGTCCACACACCTGCTTCATCTACCCTCTTCCCCCATCTGGTCCAGCTGCAAACCCTGCAGACTGATCTCTGCCCCACCTAACTTGCCAGTCTCTTAGGGAGGTCACCTTACTCTCCAAGAGGAAGGAATGGCAACCCTCTCTTGCCTGGAGAATCCCATGGACAGAGGAGTCTGGTGGGCTACAGTCCATGGGGTGGCAAAGAGTCGGCCGTGACTGAAGTGACTGGGCACGCGGGCACGCATGAGCTGTACTCTCCAAGTGCCTAAATCCACTGCTTACGTTTCTGCCCTTCCCTTACACACTCTTTCTGCAACATGTGCACGCTCACATTCTTAAAACCATCTCTTCTATTGGAACCGGGGTTAGATACTGTCTCTGTGTGGCCTCCTACCTCTTTGGTCTTGTTTCTTGGTCTCCTTTGCTGATTTTTCTTTGTTTTTGTGCCATGTGGTGCTGGGTTGTGGTAAAGTGTTGTGGCTGAAGTCGGACACTTCAGCCGTGTCCGACTCTTTGCGACCGTAAGGACTGTAGCCCACCAGGCTCCTCTGTCCATGGGATTCTCCGGGAAAGAATACTGGAATGGGTTGCCATGCTCTTCTCCAGCGGATCTTCCCGACCCAGGGATTGAACCCTTGTCTCTTATGTCTCCTGCATTGGCAGGTGGATTCTTTACCACTTGTGCCACCTGGGAAGCCCTTCTTTCTTTTCAGCCCAATGTAACCTCCAGGCTGCCCTTCCATGTGCCACTCTGGGGGCATAGTCATCCCCACAGCTGGGCTCTCTCCCTAACTACTCCTGCTCTCTGGCTCCCGCCTAAACCACCCTGGTGAGACTCTATATCCAACTGCCCACTGGTCAGTGCCCCCCCAGGCCTGTGGGCTCAACATGCCCTCAGTGCCCACCCCAACCTGCTCCTCCTCTGGCACTGTCTCCCGCAGTGGACAACACCACCATGCTTCTGGTCACTCAAGCCAGGAGCTGTCTGCCTGACTTCCCCTATGTATGGTTGCTCACCACACCTCATCTCATCGACCTCTCCAGTGGTTCTAGACTCCCTCCTTCTTCTCCACTGCCTTAGTTCAGCTGGTATCATTTCCTCCTGAGCTGTGACCACACCTTCCCACACCATGTTCCTGCCCTCTCAGGTTCATTCTCTATCTCGTTATTGGGGTGACCTTTTTAGAGCATGAGCTGGTGATGTTCAACTGCTCAAAGCTGCCACTGGGACTCCATCACCTTCAGAAGATCGCTTCAGCTCCTGGGTCATCCTGCTCAGCGGTCTAACTGGCCGTCTCACGGAGTAATCACCAGCACCCTTGGGCTGACCAGCCTGCAGGCCCTTGCCTGCCTCCAGGCTTTTACCCACAGTCCCCTCCTAATTCTAGCCCATCCTTTCGATGTAATTCAGGGGTCACCTCCATTAGGAACATTTGCCCTGACCTGTACTTCTTGCCATTTTTATAAGAGCCTGTCTCCTCCCTCCGGGGTCCCTTAACATTTAGGCAAAGTTCTTTCAGAGAGATAACCGATTTACACCTGTCTCCCCTTTCCAAGAGGTTCCTCTTTGAGGTCCAGGGCTGATCTTCTATCTTTCTAAGTCCAGAACTTCTCACTGTGTTGCTAATAAAAATCAAGAATGAAGAGAGAGGATGTTGAGAAAGCTAATGCAGACATAGCTACTTCATAAGAACCGTCACCTGGGGCCAAACCAAGAACCGAGCAGTGTTCTGCCTCTGCCAGAAGTTCTGGTGAATTATTAGGAGGAGGAGAAAGAATCATAGCTTCTGAAACTGGAAGGCTCATTAAAGGTCGCCTAGTGTAATACTTTCGGGGTATCACTTCACAGAGAGGTGAAGTGGATTCCCTAGGTCATGTTGTTGTTTTGTTGTTTAATCACTAAGTCATGTTTAACTCTTGTGGCTCCATGGACTGTAACCCACCAGGCTCCTCTGTCCATGGGATTTTTCCAGGCAAGAATACTGGAGAAGGTTGACATTTCCTTCTCCAGGGGATCTTCCCGATCCAGGTCTTGAACCTGTGTCTCCTGCATTGGCTGGCGGATTCTTTACCACTGAGCCACCAGGGAAGCCCTCCCTTGGTCATGCTGCTGCTGCTGCTGCTGCTGCGTCGCTTCAGTCGTGTCCGACTCTGTGCGACCCCATAGACGGCAGCCCACCAGGCTCCCCCATCCCTGGGATTCTCCAGGCAAGAACACTGGAGTGGGTTGCCATCTCCTTCTCCAATGCATGAAAGTGAAAAGTGAAAGTGAAGTCGCTCAGTCGTGTCTGACTCCTAGCGGCCCCATGGACTGCAGCCTACCAGGCTCCTCCGTTCATGGGATTTTCCAGGCAAGAGCACTGGAGTGGGGTGCCATCGCCTTCTCCCTCCCTTGGTCATACAGTTCATCAAAACAGAACTAGAGGAACCTGGGTTCCTAGACTTCAAGCCCACTGCTCCTATAATTTCACCGTGCTGACACCTGAAGGGAAAATTAGGAGTGTTTTCTAAAAGATCCTAAAGTCTCTTAAATATACATTATGGCTTCCCATCTGTGATTCATTTTAACATTCTTCTTAACCAGTTTATATTGTCAATATTCTTAGAGATTTGATAATACATGTCGTGAATATACAAATGTCACTAAGTATGTAAAATTTGTGAATATCTGTGTCTGAAAGTTTATCCTTGTATTGAACAGATGTTAGCCTTCCCCTAACTTGCATCTTTGGGTATAAGCCTGACACTATCCCTCTTTAAAATGTGATAGAGCACAGAACCAATCACAATGTGGTTTCAAAGATAAATTTCTTCTCATCACGCTGTTCCATCAGCTGCCTGTCATTAAATTCAAAGCTGTCTCTTCCGTTCATCTTGTCCTTCTGTTTATATCAAGAATAGAGTCACTATTAGGGTTAATCTCCATAACACTCATTCTTTCTTCAAGAACATGGTTATTTATTCAGTTCAGTTCAGTTCACTTGCTCAGTTGTGTACAATTCTTTGAGACCCCATGGACTGTAGCATGCCAGGCTTCCCTGTCCATCACCAACTCCCAGAGCTTACTCAAATTCATGTCCATTGAATCAGTGATGCCATCCAACCATCCCATCCTCTGTCGTCCCCTTCTCCTCCTGCCTTCAATCTTTCTCAGTATCAGGTCTTTTCCAATGAGTCAGTTCTTTGCATCAGGTGGCCAAAGTATTTGAGTTTCAGCTTCAACATCAGTCCTTCCAATGAATATTCAGGACTGATCTCCTTTGGAATGGACTGGTTGGATTTCCTTGCAGTCCAAGGGACTCTCAAGAGTCTTCAACACCACAGTTCAAAAGCATCAATTCTTCGGCGCTTAGCTGATTATTTATTGATCACATACTATCCCACGAACCTTTCTTTAACATCTTTTAGTTTCTGCTCTTCCCAAACAAAGAATCTCCCTCTCTTTTTTTTTTTTGATTTCTAGAAATCTTTATTAAACACCTTAAAAAATTTTCCATAATCCCTGACTTCAAATGGCTCCAAGTAATTGTGGAGATAAGGCGTACAAAACATCTTATCTGAGATTGGAAGTCTCCATATGCAAATCTCAGACTGTCCCGTCAGGGCAGGCCTCGGGGTGGACTGGTCCAGAGGCGCTGATGCCTCATTTGTCACACGGTGATTTACAGCCCTCTAGTGACTGAAGCTAAAACATCCATCATCTCCTGAATTACTTGAATAGCTTATCCGGAACAAAGCCAAAGATTTGTTTATTGGTGACGTGATTCATAGCTGGACCTCATTGGGATAAGAAACTCAAGTACTACATCCCGGAAGTTGTTTACACTGGCGTCTACCCGCCCTATGCAGGAGGAGGCGGATTCCTCTACTCCGGCCACCTAGCCCTGAGACTGTACAATGTGACTGACCGGGTCCTTCTCTACCCCATCGATGATGTTTATATTGGAATGTACCCTCAGAAACTCGGCCTTGCTCCAGAGAGACACAAAGGCTTCAGGACATTTGATATAGAAGAGAAAAGCAGGAGTAACATTTGTTCCTATGTAGATTTGATGTTGGTACATGGTAGAAAACCTCAAGAGATGATGGATATTTGGTCTCGGTTGCAGAGTGCTCATTTAAAATGCTGAATTATGTGCAAACTACATTTTACATAGAAATGTATCTCAAATAGTTCCCATTTGTGTTCTCTTCCGTTAGAGGTCATTTCTATGTAAAACCATCAAAATTGCCTTTATAGGTCATGTCCATTTGACGGCCTCTAAACCCTTCAGTTCAGACGGTAAAGTGTCTGCGTGCAATGCAGGAGACCTGGGTTTGATCCCTGGGTCGGGAAGATCCCCTGGAGGAGGAAATGGCAACCCACTCCAGTATTCTTGCCTGGAGAATCCCACGGACGGAGGAGCCTGGTGGGCTACAGTCCACGGGGTTGCAAAGAGTCGGACCTGACTGAGAGACTTCACTCAGCAACTGAAGCAACTTAGCAGCAGCAGCAGTGGGTCCTTATGCAACTTACAAAGGGACGCTGAGAGCAGTGGAGTATGACCGTGCATTTGCTGGTCCTTTCGCTAGTACTTTCTTTTGATGTAAAACGCCAGTTCAGTGCTTACTACTGCCCAGGCGTATTTTGGGTGCTGGAAATACTGCAGTAAACAAAGCAAGCAACAGCACAATCATATACATTAGTTGCTTAAGACGAAGAAGACAGTAAGTGGAACGTATCTGGGGCAAAGCTCAAGAGTTTGATTCTGGACACATTAGTCTTTCCAGTAGCTTCTTTTAAAAATTAGCTGGTGTCTCTGGGAACACCTATAGGACACTTGTGAGCAGAATACACATAGTGTTAATAATTCTTATTTGAGATTTCACCAAATTCAAATTAAAACTAACAACCATGAGCATATTTAGCAAGAAAATTGTGAAGACAGTGAATCAGGCAGACCCTGGGCATAGGAGTCTGGTTATAGACAAGTTCAAGCCTTTACCCCACCCTCATGGAGCTGGTCGTCTCTTAGTTCTTTCAACATAATTTTCTCTGTTTCTATGTTAGTTTTTGTTTTTTTTAATTTTTTTTTTTTGGTTTTATTTATTTTAGGCCAAGTTGTGTACAATGTGGGATTAGTTCCCCAACCAGGGATCAAACTTGTGCGCCCTGCATTGGGAGCATGGAATCTTAACCACTGGACTTCCAGGGAAGCCCCTGTTTTCTTAATTCTTAGCAGAATTTGGAATGATTGAATTTCTCTGCCTATTTTGGTTTATCTACTTTCTCCACCTCCAGGACTGCATGTCAGTGCCACGGCACCTTCAGCACCTGGAGGGGCCTCAATTTATATTTGTTAAAGGATAATTAGGTCAGATAATCATCAGATTAGGTAAGATAGATGTACATGAGAAGCCTTTAATTCAGACTATTATATGACACATTCTAAATGAGTAAAGAACACAGTTAGTTGTTCTTTTAGGAGATCTCTGTGGGTTGAAGGCAGCCAGGGAAGTTTTAAGGGAAGAAATTGGGCTAGAGCTGAGTCTGAAAGAATGGATAGGATATGAAGGAAGGAAGGAGGAAGCATGGAAGAAGAGGGATTTCCTCTAAAGTGTTCCTGATTGCCCCCCACATGCTCTTCAGCCACCAATGTCTCTTTCTACTCAGTATCTAGTGGTCTCTGCCCAAATGTTCTGCCTTTACTCCCACCCAGTGATATGGGTTAACCTTAGCCAGTTATTAGGGTTTGTCATGTCATACCTATATCACTCTATCATTTTTGTCTCTTTTTTAATGAACACCCAGCATAGAAATGCCTATCATTATATCTGGCACATAGAAAGTACTCAATAAGCATTTGTTGAATGAACATATGTGCTTCAGAACCACTCTCCATATTCTTGGGATAGCTTTCCCCCCAGTATTTAGTTTCTGCCACAGTGTTGGAGGCTATTGAAACAAATTCTTACATGATTATTAATAAACTGCTTTCTTATATTTTCATTTAATAAAGATTTATTGCATGCTTCTTTTATTACAGGACTTATGCTATCGACAAGGAGCTTGGAGTTGAGCTACTGTGTGATCCATGTAAACAAATGATGATAAACAAGTTAAGGCGCATTTATGTACAAAGTGGTCTAAGAACACTGTAAACGGAGGAATTGCTTGTTTCAGGCTGCTAGGAAAAGAGTAAAGGGTACAGGAGAGAAAGGAGAGAAAACTGGCATTGAGTCTTGAAAGACAACTTGCGCCCCCTAGACAGACATCACTGGGGTAGGCGAGTTGCTAAGGGAATGGGATGGACAGTATTCCAGACAAATGGAGGAACAGGTGAAAAGGAGGTGGTAGGAGGGAACTGAGAAAGTGCGCTGGGTTTGGGGAACTGGGGCAAAGCAGGAGAGCATAACAACGGCCAGAGAGAAGGTACAGGAGTGGATTCGAGGCAGGCCAGCAAAAGAATTCATGGATGTCAATCTTTGCTAGTGCTCACGCTCAGTCTCTTCATTCATGTCCAACTCTTTGCAACCCTATGGACTGAAGCCTGCCAGGCTCCTCTGTCCATGGGATTTTCCTGGCAAGAATGCTGAAGTGGGTTGCTGTGCCCTTCTCCAGGTGACCGTCCCAACCCAGGGATCAAACCTGTATCTCCTGTATTGCAGGCAGATTCTTTACAGCTGAGCCACCGAGGAAGCCCATCAAATCTTTAAAAGGCACTAAAATTAAAAAATATAAAGCCAATTAACTCAGCCACGTGTGGTGCCTTACATAATTTTTGTAATGGAATGGTTCCATTCCCTTGAGGTAAGACAACGCTCTTGAATATTACTTTTAAAAAATCTCCTGGCTGGCAATTCCGATTATGTAATATTCAGCGCATGTAATGAATTCCTCATTTTTAACATGAAGAGGATTGTAATTCTTATTAATAGAAAATCAGTTTCCTTTTAATCCCATGCTGAACAGATATTTAAAGAAAATTGACCTATTTGTGCATTGCCAAATTATTAGCCTTCTTGTAGTGTATAAATTCATCCACCCCTAGACAGAGGGCTCCAGGTGCAGTCTCCCAGGTAAAAGTGGGACGACTCCAGCTGGCAGGGTGAGTTGAAAATGTTGGTTTCTGTGTGCACTCAGAAGAGGCTGCATTCAATAAAGTGTTTCAATTAATTATGTGTCTGGCACCTCAGATAATCTATTCAGTAGTCTTTTCTAACAACAACAACAACAACAAATTTTAACAGTCTTAAAGGTAAACCTGACTGTCTCTGCCTTATGTTGTTGTTCAGTCCAAAGAAGCTGTGTCCAACTTCTTTGCTACCCCATGGACTGTAGCCCACTAGGCCCCTCTGTCCATGAGATTTCCCAGGCAAGAATATTGGAGTGGGTTGCCAGTTCCTTCTCCAGGGGATCTTCCCCACCCAGGGATTAAACCCACATCTCCTGCATTGGCAGGCACATTGTTTTACCACCGAGCAGCCCATCTCTGTCTTATAGAACCACCATATTCTTCAGGGTATTTCAAAACATCAAGGACTTCCATATTCCATTTTCCACCTAGAGATTTTGTACACATCCTCTGCTAAGGCTGTCACCAAGTATACCAGCTCCAAGTAAATATAATATGCCTAGCCGCTGTTAACCGAGAAGGCAATGGCACCCCACTCCAGTACTCTTGCCTGGAAAATCCCATGGACGGAGGGCCTGGTGGGCTGTAGTGTAGTCAGACACGACTGAGCGACTTCACTTTCACTTTTCTGCATGTTAAATAGGCCTAAATTTGGTGTTCAAAAATATACTCTCTCTAGGATAGCTGCACCCTAAAGTGATGTGAAAACTTTAAATCATTACTATAAACATCCACTGTTTTTGCATTGAGTTTTCTCTTCCTCCCTTTTGGACCTAAAGCAAATACTACGACCTTTCTACGCTTCCGTTTCTTCATGGGAAATAACAGTAATTCCTGCATTACAAACCAGACAATACATGTAAAGTGCTTGGCACAATCCCTCAGCACTGTCGGCCTCACTCGCGCACCCTTTAGAGAGGGCCAGTACTTTTCATCTCTGCACTCAGCTTAGTATATGACCCCGCCCGGGTTCAGGGGGCGGGAACATGAGAGCGGAGGGCGCGTGCCGGAGAGTGGGGTAGTGTGAGAGGTCAAAGTGCAAAGGTCAAAGGCAGTCAGTTGAGGCTGTGCGCCAAAAACTGAAGAAAGAGCTCTGGCCTTCGGTTGCCTCGGCAACCTCAGCTGGAGGAGGCACAAGGTGGCGGGGACCGCCCCCCCGCTGCAGCTTTCCGTCCCCAGCCCCACTTGGGCTTTAGCTCCGCCCCTTTCTTCCTGGAGGTTGGGAGCGGAAGTCGACACCGACGCCGACGCGGTTGCCTAGCGATACCTTTTTCCCAAGATGCCCAGCGTGTTGTGGTCTTCTTAACCAATTAGAGAGGCGAAGCGGCCTTACCGCGGGCCAATAGGCTGCGAGGTCGGGGCCCGCGACGGTTAAACCGGGGCTGTAGATCAGGGCTGCCAGTCCCCGGGGCTGGAGGTCTGCGGGTCGGTGGCTGCAGCTCCGAGGAGACGATACGGCCTGTAGGCGTCCTGCGCGGGCCCCGCCATGCCGACTCGGGTGGAGGACTACGAGGTGCTGTACACCATTGGCACGGGCTCCTACGGCCGCTGCCAGAAGATCCGCAGGAAGAGCGATGGCAAGGTGAGCGCGGGCCTGGTCCCTGCCTCCGCCCCCGGCCGCCCAGAGGAAGCAAGGAGCCTGGCGGTGTGCATCTGAAACGCAGGGTGCTCAGAAGAGCCAGCCCTCTCCCCCAGATCTGTGTCTGTCCTGGGTCTCTCGAGGGATGGGAAGCCGCATCCTTTTTTTTCTTTTTAAATTTGTGAATCTGTCCCTTAATTCTTTGTTGTTGTTCAGACGCTCAGTCGTGTCCGACTCTACAGCCTTATGGACTGCAGCACGCCAGCCTTCCCTGTCTTTCACCAGCTCCCGGAGTTTGCCCAATTTCATGTCCATTGAGTCGGTGATGCCTTCCAACCATCTCGTCCTCTGTCGTCCCCTTCTCCTCCTGCCCTCAGTCTTTCCCAGCATCAGAGTCTTTTCCAGTGAGTCAGCTCTTCTCATTAGGTGGCCAAAGTAAAACTAATAAAATGTGCCAAGTAGAATGTATGTGTATATATATGTATATTTTTTCTTCTCCTGTCTTTTTTCCATTCTCTTCCATTTTCTTCCTTTTTTCTGCTTTGACCTGCCATGGGCCTTCTGTTGGTGACTGGTAGCTGACTCCTGAGCTGTTTTTAGAGAAATGTAATTCTCTCTGTTATAACCATCAGAACCTAGAACTTTTATGTCTTGTAGTCAGAATTCATTTAAGTTACCCATTATTCTGATCGTTAGATTCATATTTCCCAAGGTGTGTGGGTAGACCCACAGAAAAAAAAATAATGGAAAGGAAGTTAGCTCGGATGGAAGGGTCTTTACTAAGTTCTCTTACCCTGGAAATCTTGACTAGTTGGAATGGTCGGGGACTTCAACTGCCTCTGCTCCAGCTTTGACTAGAGTACCTTCCGCCAACCTCCCACTAGGCATTGAGGGCAGAGGGTTGGGGGCGGCCTAACCTACCTCATCACCCTCTGTTGCATCATTTACCGCTTAAAACTTAGGGGAAGGTTATGGAAATAAACTCAGGGGTCCTCAGTTCATTAAACTAAATTAGATAATAGTGACTGTATGATCTGTTTACTAGATAAGTAACTTTTTTTTTTTAATTTTAAAAATTTGGAGTTATAATGAGTTCATTTATACCTTGGAAATTTTTATTTCAGATATTAGTTTGGAAAGAACTTGACTATGGCTCCATGACAGAAAATGAGAAACAAATGCTTGTTTCTGAAGTGAATTTGCTTCGTGAGCTGAAACATCCAAACATTGTCCGCTACTATGATAGAATTATTGACCGGACCAACACGACGCTGTACATCGTCATGGAATGCTGCGAAGGAGGAGACCTAGCTAGTGTGATTGCAAAGGGAACCAAGGAAAGGTAAGATGAAGTCACCTCTTAGATGGGCCTAGTTTTGCTTCTGTAAACATCCTGGATTAGGATCAGGGACAAAGTGCTTAGTAATGGGGGAGAGTCTTACTGTGTTTGTTCAGTGCGTCCACAGTACTTTAGAAAATCCCTGGTCAGTCAACACTTGAATTTCATATCCAAATAATTTATTTCCCTATGTGTATACTTAGAAAACTAGATAATTCACATCCTTTCGTCTTTGTAATGGTTTTATTCAGCAGATACATGCTACATAACTGCTTTGATTTCAGACAATACTTGGATGAAGAGTTTGTTCTTCGTGTGATGGCTCAGTTGACTCTGGCCCTAAAGGAATGTCACAGACGAAGTGATGGTGGCCACACTGTGCTGCATCGGGATCTGAAACCAGCCAATGTCTTTCTGGATGGCAAGCAGAACGTTAAGCTTGGAGACTTTGGGCTAGCTAGAATATTAAACCACGATACGAGTTTTGCAAAAACATTTGTTGGCACACCTTATTACATGTCTCCTGTAAGTATTTCAAAGTTTATATACTTTTAAAATATCTTAATGCTAAGCATTCAAGCAAGGAAATTGACCTTTTTGTTTATTTCTTTGTTTAGTAATATCTAATAGCCAAGAATTAATAATACTGTTTTATTTTAAATTGATATTTTTCAAATGGACCACCAGACCATTAAAAGATTATTATTATTTTTTTTGATGTGTACCATTTTTAAAGTCTTTATTGAATGTGTTACAATATTGCTTCTGCTGTTTATGTTTTGTTTTTTTGGCCACAAGGCATGTGGGATCTTCGCTCCCCAACCAGGGAGCAAACCCGCACTTCCTGTGTTGGAAGGCGAAGCCCCACCACCAGACCGCCAAACTCCTACAGGCAACGAAGTCAGGCTTTGAGTGCATGGCTGCCACGTCTAAGCTCGGGGATCATAGAGAGGAAACAGGTTTTGTCTCTGCTCTTAAGTGCGGTACTTCCAGAGTGCCATAGGTCCTGGACACCAGCTTGTTCTCAGCTGGAGTGATAGTTTAAAATGCAGAGTCCTGGGCTCCAGTCCAGGGACTTAGGACCTCTGGACTGGTCTTTGCACTCAACTTTTTGTCTTTTTGTCCTCCACCTTCTTATTTTGGACTCTGTATTTTAATAGACTCCCTAGATGATTCTTGTGTGTGGAGATTCAGGACCCAGGAGACTCACTCACTTCTCACAGCATATTTTTGCAGTGTTAACCTTTAGTATTTGTTCTTTTTTGTTGTTGTTTTCTTTTCCTACTGTGGAGGTACTGTTTCCACCCACTTACTGGTTTCCTCTACTGCTGGATATTTTGTTTCCAAAATGTCTCACCATTCTAAGGAGGACTGCTATGTATATCTTTGTAGGAATTATTCTTTCTTCCTCTTTGATTATTTCCTTGGTGTATAGCTCTCAAAATGAAATTGCTGGGTCAAAGGATATGAATTATTTATGGCTCTCTAGTGACTTTTGGGACTTAGCTGGTAGTTCAGTCTGTAAAGAATCCATCTGCAATGCAGGAGACCCTGGTTCGATTCCTGGGTTGGGAAGTTCCCATGGAGAAGGGATTGGTTACCCACTCCAGTATTCTTGGCCTTCCCTGGTGACTCAGATGATAAAGAATCTGCCTCCAATGCAGGAGACATGGGTTTGATCCCTGGGTTGGGAAGATCCCGCTGGATGAGGGCATGCAACCCACTCCAGTATTCTTGCCTGGAGAATCTCCATGGACAGAGGAGCCTGGTGGCTACAGTCCATTGGATCACAAAGAGAGGGACACAGCTAAGTGACTAAGCAGAGGACGGTACCTTTTGAAGAGCTTGAATCAGTAAGTGAAAGCACCAATCAACGTGTTGAATACAAAAGATAAGCAGAGTAAAGATGGAGAGAGATTTATTTTTTTAGCAATTCACAAATGCTTCCAGATTTTGTACATCTTTTTGTTAACCAATGTGACTACAGTATACAATTTTATAAATTAATGGTTTTGTTTTTGACTAAGATCCAATATGGCCAGAAGAGTGTCATTTTCTCACTGGATCAGATTCCAAATAGAAGCCAAGGAAAATTATCCAGGGGTGGTGGTTGGAAAATTTGAAACCTGTGCAGTTCTTTTGTCCTGTTCCCTCCTGTCCCTGTAATTAGATCAGTTGAGCCTTCCTTATGGGATTGATTGTCAGGAAGTGGTGCCAGACTCACCTGTTGGACTTAGAATACTCAGAAGCCTCCTGAAGGTTTCAGTACAGTGCTTGCCTCCGTGTCCTCTGTTGAAAATAAGAGCCATGGTGAACTGTTGCTAAGAAAGGCAGGCAGTTAAAATAGACAATGAGATTATTAGTTAGTACTGTGGTATATACAGTGGAATAAGGGAAAAATACATAAATGGGTGAGTCAATTAACCATTGGTGTCTTTATCCATTAAATGTGAGCTAGATGTTATCGTAGACTTTTCTCTGGTTCTTTAAAATAGAGTTTCTAGATTATGAATTCCTTGAGGTAGAGATGTCTCATGTTCACCTTTGAGTTGCCAGTGCCTTGCCTGTAGTAACACAGTAAATGTTTGTGAATGAGAAATAGGTGAATGGATTATATATGACAAAGTGTATTAGGATAAGATCATTGCCTTTTTTCCATTATCAATTTAAAGATAGTACCATCTTATGATGTAAGACCTAATGTAAGAGAAATCAGCCTTTTGTATTTGAAACTTTTGTTATAGATATATTTATAATATAAAAATTTTTTCCTTTTTTTTTGAGTGACTATTATCAAACTTTAAGGTTTCATTTTTGTCCCAAGAGTAATTTTATAAGTTTTAAAGCAAACTTAAAAAATTATTTTATTGAAGTATAGTTGATGTGTTAATTTCTGCTATGCAACAAGATGATTCAGTTTTATATATATATATATACACACATACACATTCTTCTTTATATTCTTTTCCATTATGGTTTGTTACAGGTTCTTGACTTTAGACCCCTGTGCTATGGAGCAGGACCTTGTTTTTTTATCCATCTTATATATAATAGTTTGCATCTGCTGATCCCAAACTCCCAGTCCTTCCCTTCCCCTGCGTCCCTTCTGGCAGTTACAAATATGTTCTCTGTGTCTGTGAGTCTGTTTTAAAACAAAGTAAACTTTAAACTCCTCCTTTCTTTCCCCACTAAAGGAACAAATGAATCACATGTCCTACAACGAGAAGTCGGATATCTGGTCACTGGGTTGTTTGCTGTATGAGTTATGTGCGTTAATGTAAGTATGGTGAAGGCAGCTTTCTAGTCCGAAGTCTGTGCTTGGGTCTGTCACCTGTCACTGGGTTCAGCTTTTTGAGCATCCATGCACATTCAAGTCTGAAAGAGTCATACCTTGGATTAAAATTAAGGTGGATGGGCAGGTTAAAAAACGAGTTACAAATTAATAACATAACCCCTGAGGCTGAATCTAGACTTCTCAACCTTGTGACCTGGTTAGGTGCCTCCCTGTCAGACTGCGTGTAGCTCACAGGGCGAGCTCATAGGTCAGGCCCGTGGAAGAAAGAAAAGGAAGATCTGGACGAGTGGTCTGGTGGTTTGGACAGGACGGAACCCTGCTTCTTTCCCTTTTTTCTCTTTTTTTCCATTCTAAACTCTTCTGTAGAGTAGGGGTTCTCAAGCAGGGAAGGGGAATTTTACCCCCTCAGTTTTGCTTCCCATGGGATACTTGGCAGTGTCTGGAGACAGTTGTCACGGCTAGGGATAGCTGCTGACGTCTGAGGGACAGGGATCTGCAGCACTGCAAGCATAATAAGGATGAATGGGACAGTGCCCATAACAGAACCGTACGGCTCCAAATGTCAGAAGTGCCAAGGGTGGGAAACAGGTACAGAAGAAGGCCCCAGAGGCAGAAACATAAATACAAACTGGACCTTAAACTCTGCTTTTGATTCGCTTCTTATTATATATTTTCATTTTTACATTAAAATTTTTTTTTCTCTTCAGGCCTCCATTTACAGCTTTCAACCAGAAGGAACTAGCTGGGAAGATCAGAGAGGGCAAATTCAGGCGAATTCCATATCGTTACTCTGATGAATTAAATGACATTATTACGAGGATGTTAAATTTAAAGGTAAAGTTTATAAGATGACATGTTTCCATCCCTCAGTTAAATTTTGCAGCATGTGCTGTTGTGGAGCAATGAGACTGAAGAAATGTGCTGTTGTGGAGCAATGAGACTGAAGAAATGGTAAATAGATTTCCTTAGCTGATAAATCTGCTCCGTTAACATGAGTGAAAACATGTATCCTTGGCACGTTGCTGGCTGCCCGTCTCTGCTCTCTTAAGTGTCCTCCCGTGTTCTGCCCTGCTGACGGGTGGCTGGTAGCAAGTAAGGATTCAGAGCCTCAGTCACCTTCTCCTTGCCTACCTCAGCGCAGCAGATGGTGCAGGAAGGGGCCAGAAATAATAAGATCTTATTACTCTGCTCTAACTCGGAGAGATTAGAGACCGTGAGAGATGGGAATGGTGGGGCAGGGAGGGCTAAAAGAGCAGAGGGGAAATAACTCAGAGACTATGGAGAACAAATCTGGCGGTGGGGTGGGGAGGGACCAGGCTGGTGTAAGAACAGAGGTACATACTGTGGGAGTTCAAAGAGAAGGATACAAGTGAAGTAACAGGATCGGAGGTCAGGGAGACAGTGTCCTGCTTAATATGGTTTAGAGACGCAAGGGCAGTGGGTGCCCCCAGATGGACCCTGGCAGTGCTACCCAGCCCAGCACAGGGGCTGAGCCTTCTTAGGTTAAAAGGGAGCAAAGGTAAGTTAAAATCTGCATCGCTTTGTGGACACAGAGCCCCCTGAGTTAAAGGCGCCGGTGAACTTACTTTCAGGTGTTTAGGACCCATCTGTGTGTTAAAGGCGCCGGTGAACTTACTTCCAGGTGTTCAGGACCCATCTGTGTGTTAAAGGCGCTGGTGAACTTACTTTCAGGTGTTCAGGACCCATCTATGTGTGGATGGCAGTGGGCAAAGTGGGCGAGGGGGTCAGCTGCGTGGTGACGGATGGCAGCCGGAATCGTGTCGGGGTCTCTCCGTCGTGTACACAGACATGGAACTGTAACACTGCACAGCGTAAAGGAGCCTTTTCTTTTGCTTTGGAATATATGCTGTTTTAAATGTCACTGCTCTTTCAGGATAAGTAGTCCGTCCATTATGAAGTCTGCCTGCAACACCGAGTCTTTTTTCCCCCAGGATTACCATCGACCTTCTGTTGAAGAAATTCTTGAGAATCCTTTGATAGCAAACTTGGTTGCTGAAGAGCAAAGGAGAAATCCTGAGAGGAGAGGGCGGCGAATAGGAGAACCAGAAAAGCTGCAGGACTCCAGCCCTGTGTTGAGTGAGCTGAAACTGAAGGAAATACAGTTACAGGAGCGGGAGGCAGCCCTCAAGGCCAGGGAAGAAAGCTTGGAGCGTAAGTCTGGCGGGGTGGGGGGCGAAACCCAGCGCTGCCGGAGGCTCATGCTAGTGTGTGAGCGTCTGCCTGAACGGAGGGTCTCACGTCTGTCCTCGCAGGGCGTTTTTATAAACACTCGCACAGCCAAAATGCCTCCATCAGGCTTGCGGCGCCTCCGTGCTGAGCCTCTTTCTCCGAGATCAGGCGCTGTCACCATGCTGTTGGGCCCTAACCGTGACAGCCCGGCACGGGGGTCATCACCCCGTACTCTAGAGTCCCTCTTTTCTTTTCTTCCTTAACATACGGGCCCTAAGGTTTCCCATCATAAAGAATCTCTTAGAATTCGCCACCTTCCAGAATCAAGGTGGCGTCGCTTCTCCCTTCTGACACGCCGCTGCAGCGCGGCTCGGCTCTAAAATCGCGCAGTGTGTAAGACGATACGTGTTCAGGTCATTCCGTAGAAGCTGCGGATACAAGGTGTTTAAATCCTCTGATGGGTATTGACGGACGCAGGAGCTTTTGATGTTGAGTCTGTTGACGCCTCTGCAGTGAGAGCTGCTGGCCCGGTGTGGGGGTTCCACAGGGCGGCTGCAACGGTAGGGCTCTGCCTTTTGACACGGAGGGGAGAGAGACCGTGAGTTTCCTCCACCCTGGTGGCCCACCGCTCTCACTTCTGCAGCTTTACACCAATGCACATTCACTTATGAATGTACTTATATTTAATTTTAAATGTACTTCTAAAGTACTGTATTTAAATGTACTTATAAAGGATGCAAATACATTAGTTAATGTTTTACTTCCTAATGATAATCATCGGGGACTGTGAGATACACTCTCTGTAGGAGGAACAGCTTGTGCTTGCCTGAAAATCTTAGTCTCTTCTGTTAACGGCATTCTTTTAAAAAAAAGAACCCACAAAAAACAAGCAAAAACTTTTTTTTTTTAACTTGTTTCAGTGTTCTGTAATTTCATGTAGCAGCTGAAATCTGCGCTCTCTAAATGCTGGGCCATGAAAAAATAATAGCCTTCGTTACTGGTCTAAAGAAAGAGCACCTCGCTGTGCTGTGTTTTTTCCCTTCTCTTTGGCTGTTGTTCACTCGGAGGGAGGGGGTTTGGGCCGAGTAACGCCCTGAGAATGAACTGTTGGCCCTTCCCAGGGGCGAGCAGGATGGCGGGAGCTCTTTGCTCCCCCCGTGAGTTATTCCCACACATCAGGACCGAAAGTTGCAGCTGACTTTGTGCTTGTGCTTAAGCTGGTCCTTAGGAGGAAACCCAAGACAACACACTAACACACTGGCTTATGGTGCGGGCACCATGCGGTTGACTGGAGTGTACGGTAAGGAACCCTTCACCAAACACAACTCATCCGCGGCCCGGCAGCCAGCCTCGCGATAAGGAAAAGCAGGAAGATAAGTAAACACGAACTGTTTATGTCCAGAGCCACGTTCATTTGTGTCTGTTTTGCTCCATTCCCTTTTTAAAGAGAGAGAGCGCGAGCTTTGTGTCCGTGAGAGGCTGGCGGAGAACAAGCTGGCCAGAGCGGAAGGTCTGCTGAAGAATTACAGCCTGCTGAAGGAGCAGAGGTTCCTGTCTCTGGCGGGCGGCCCAGGTATGAGAGCCAGCTCTGAGCAGGAGCTGCTGCCCGCTTTAGCTTTCCAGAGTCCTGAGCTGTTGGGTGGATGTGGCTCAGTGGAGGTAAGGACTCTGCTCTCGCCGTGGCTGACTCTTTGGGATCAGAGACGTGAGGCTCTGCGTGGGGATGAGTTCGTCTTCAGTTTTGTTCACTTTGTCAAACTACATGTGCAGTAGTTGATATTTATTTTTAAAAATTAGGTTATACAAAATTGCTGTGCCTTTCAGATTTTTCTCCAGGTGTATTATCAGAATTCTACATTTCTCTCCCTTTTAAGTGAAAACCCCAGCATTTTGCTATTGCCGCATGACCAGCTAACACTTGCCAGATCCTTCACAGAAACCGTGGCTTAAAAGGTGTGATAGACCAGCTGTAGAACAGACCATCACTTTTGGGTCTTGGCTAAGGCCCGTTCCGGTTGCATGTATATGTCAAAGTGTGATTGTTTAATATCTACATATGCTCTGTAATAAGCAAGGGAAATAAATGAAACTAGTGATGGAAGTATCTTTTTTCTCAGTGTGACTACCTACCATTTCAGTAATTTTGTAATATTTATTTTAACTTTTCTTAGATTCTACATTGCCATCCATAAAGACAAACTAGACATAAGTCATGATAGAATGAGGAATAATTTTTATCTGGGTGAGTTTCATGCATCAGGCCCGTTGCTGAGAATTATCGAAGGCCCTGTTGGGGACGGCTCTTCCAGTTAAAGAATTTATTTCCGTCTTTCCCTGAGAGTCTTTGAGCGGAGGGTGAGAAGTCCCGGAGAGGAACGCTGTATTTCACTTTGTAGGGTATGTAGGTAGAAGAATTCACCTGTGTGCAAATCATGGCAAAGACTTAAAATGAGCTGTGAGGATGCAGTTTCCAGTGTGGGTCGGAGATATTTGGAAGAACTGAACTAGTCAGAACCTAAGAAAAGCATTGACTTAGTGGACATGAGTGTGAGCAAGCTCCAGGAGATAGTGAAGGACAGGGAATCCTGGCGGGCTGCAGTCCTTGGGGTCACAAAGAGGCTGACGTGACTGAGCGACTGAACACCAACAAGAAAAGCAGCAAAGCAGTGGGGAGAGGGTGCCCTGGTGAACCCAGGACAGTTGGCAATGCCCCCTCCTCATCCTCAGGCTCTAGAATTCAGCTGTGAGAAAAACAAGTTGAGATCATCACAGTTAGCAACAGCATCTTTTGAAAGCGCTCCTTAGTGTATTTAATGAATGCTAATTCGCTTTCATCTTCTATTTAATGAAATACTAATTCATTTTCTAAACACTTTTCTTTTTTCTAAAACTATTTCATTAGTAGGATTTACAGTTTACACTGTTGCTCTTCAAATGGGTAGAGCTATTTGTGGTAATAAAGGTGGATCTATTTGAAACCATGGAGTTGAGGCCTAAAAGCAATCTCCTAAAATGCTTTGCGGAGAAAGAGTGTGTGAAATAGGAAGTCGGGACAAAGAGCGGCGTTTCTCTGTGCAGTCTGCTCTTCTCTCGGGACCTCTCCATGCCTGTGGTCTGGAATGTTCTCCAGATAGTCACGTGGCTTCTTCCCTCCTCTCTGTCCTCGTGTCTCTGCTTAGAAGTCACCTTATAATGAGGCTTCATTGCTGCAAACACCCCCAGAACCTCTGCCTCCCTTCCCCCCGCCACAGCACGGACCACCCTCAAATATTCCTCCTGTGGACTTGTTTATCTGTTGATGCTCTGTCTCCAGCTGCCACAATAGGGCCTTTGTTTGGTCCACAATGGCCCATACAGTAAGCTCAGTAAATATTTGAACATATTTCCTTTAAATGAATACAAAGGAGAAACAAAAGTTTCTGGAATTCAAACCTGCCAGTCCCCACCCCCAAATAATCCTGTTAGTTCCTAACAGTGTAGCCACTTTAAGTAAATTATTTTTCTTCCCATTAAAAGTACACATTTTTTACTCTCTGTTCACTTGATTTACTT
Organism: Bos indicus; assembly: GCF_029378745.1. Taxonomy (NCBI): domain Eukaryota; kingdom Metazoa; phylum Chordata; class Mammalia; order Artiodactyla; family Bovidae; genus Bos; species Bos indicus. The sequence continues at coordinate 72,582,678 of NC_091775.1, forward strand.
TTATTGTGCTGAATTTGCTTAGGTTCGTTTTGAAACAAGTTTCTGGTGAGTTAGGCATTTTTAAAATGTGTTCTTAAGTATTTAGCCAAAGCTGTAGGTGCTTGCTATAAAAAAAGAGCTTCTGCTTCCATTCTTACCTGGAAGTACTGTGTTCCAGGTAGAATGGCACTTGAAGAATAGAGATAAATAACATTGATTTCCAGAAGTTTTATATTGTGGCCCACAATCTTCAGTGTATTTAACCTTAAGAGGAAAGTTGATAAGAGTGAAGCACACGTTCCTTGATTTTTCGCTGCAGATCAGAAGGCTGATTGACTTCTGCCAGCCGCAGCCCCTGACCTATTAAAAAAGAGACAACAGGTCCAAAACAGAGTCACCTGCTCAGTCGTGTCCAACTCTTTGCAAACCCATGGCCTGTAGCCCACCAGGCTCCTCTGTCCACAAAACTTTTTTTCTAGGCAAGAATACTGGAGTGAGTTACTGTTTCCTCCTCTGACCCAGGGATCAAACCCACATCTCTTGTGTCTCCTGCACGGCAGGCAGCCCATCCAAAATGGAGTCACTTGTCACCAACGATCATCAAATCAAGACTCAGTGCTTAATTTCATCACAGTTTCAGCCTCTCCCAGGAATGGAATCTCTAAACTAGTCAATCTGGAATTACCTGGTCAGCACAAGTGAGGTCATCTGCCTAATAGATCCCTGCCATCCCTAAAGGAAAGTGATCTTGCCACAGGCAGCCCCCTCTGCCCTGGTGTCACTTCATCATCCTGCCCCTCCTGCCTGTAAAAGGCTTTCATTTTGTACAGTTCCTTGGAGCGCCTTTCTATCTGCTGGATGCGATGCCACCCGAGTCACAAGTCGTTGAGTAAAGCCAGTAAGATCTTTAACACTCAGCTGGATGCTGTTTAGCATTCCTGTCCCAGAGAGAATGAAGGTACCCAGGTTTCACGTGGGAACTGAGAGAGTCAATATGTTCATTAAGTTTGGTTAAGTGTGGAGGAGCCGAATGCCTGTTCGCGTAACTGAAACCCCTTTTTCTTTTTTCTTTCTGAAGAACTGTTTGATCTCCCATCATCGGTCGTGAAGAAGAAGGTTCATTTCAGTGGGGAGAGTAAAGAGAACGTCATACGGGGTGAGAATTCTGAGAGTCAGCTCACCTCCAAGTCCAAGTGCAAGGACCTGAAAAAAAGGCTTCACGCCGCTCAGCTTCGCGCTCAAGCCCTGTCGGACATTGAGAAGACGTACCAGCTGAAAAGCAGGCAGATCCTGGGCATGCGCTAGCCGGGCCAGAGACACAGACCTGCGCAGGGTGCTTCGCGTCGCTGGCGCTTTACGGATGAAAAATCGACTGCTGTGACCTGTTTCTGTGGTTCCGAGGGCCGCACCTTTTCTAGAGTTGGCAGGGTATTTGGGTATTAATCCTGCAGTCGCCCAGCACCAGTTGTACCAAAGTCCACGCCTTTCATTTTTCCTCCTTTTGTAATGGACACTTCATAGAAAGAATAACACTTTCTTGGCTGGTTGGGCTTTTAATCCTGTGTGTGATTACTACTGGAACATGAAATGTTATATTCTAAACGTAGGGGGATGGGGAATACTATTAGGAAAAGATACTGACTCAGGGGCAGTGCTTACTGAGACATTTTAAGGGACTGAATGGTGTGCTTACAGCTGTCGTGTCTAGAGGTTTTAAATGTTTTAGAAGTTTTAATAAAAGTCTGAGGTTTTAAATGTTCTTAGCTTAGAGAAAACCTAACTGGATGTCGATTGGTCACTAATACCTTGACATCTCGCTTATAAATACCCACTGCTCTGTGGGAGGCTAGGAAAGAGAATGTGATGTTCCCAAGAGCCGTACAGTGGTGTCTTTTTTTTTTTCTTTTTATTCTTTTTAGCAGTGTGTGAGCTTTCATTTGTCCCCCTCTTTCTCACTAAATAAAAGGATTGGTTAGTTTTCCTATACCCAGTGTCTCGTGTAGGTTGATCGTAGTTGGAGAATCTAATGTGGGTTGCAGGCGCCAGAGGCGAGGGCAGGAACATGGTCCCGAGGGCTGTGTGGTCACTTGGCGACCGGTTGTCTGTCCGTGCAAGCGGGCGGTCCTCACCACGGGCAGTGCGAGGCCTGGAGGTGTTTTCAGTGCGTGGTTGGAGGGAGGCTGTTGCTGAACACCCTGCGTCCCCACGGGACAGTCCCCACAGCGGAACGTCATTGCGCCACTCCTGAGACACCTGACCTCAGCGAACATTTGCTGGAATATCCTCCAGCAAAACATTTTGGTTTTGATGGACTTTTTGGTTTTTTTAAAGCTCTGACTTGTAATATGAATTAGCAGTCCTTGCTGTGCCCATGGCGTTTTTCATGTGATGTTTTCCTGGCAACGCTAATCCTTTTAGCTTAATGAACTAAGACCAAGTTATGAAGAGTTATAATAAATAGGAAAAACAACTCCTTTATTAGCTATTTTTATTGTTCTGTTGCTTAGTCATGTCCGGCTCTTTGCGACCCCATGGACTCCAGCATGCCAGGCTTCCCTGTCCTTCACCGTCTCCCAGAGTTTGCTCAAATTCATGTCCATTGAGTCGGTGATGCCGTCCAACCATCTCATCCTTTGTCATCCCCTTCTCCTGCCTTCAATCTTTCCCAGCATCAGGGTCTTTTCTAATGAGTTGACTCTTAACAGCAGGTGGCCAAAGTATTGGAGCTTCAGCATCAGCATCAGTCCTTCCAAAGAATATTCAGGGTTAATTTCCCTTTAGGATTGACTGGTTTGATCTCGTTGCTGTTAGCTATTTTATTACAGGTTTATTAAACAGTGGATAGTGTAGTTTCAGCAAGGATATAACATTGCTATACAGGCAAACTGAGTACAGTGCCTTCATGGTATACCCACAGATTAATCCCCACAGGACCACTTTGATGTCAGTGTTGAGTATAATTTGCAGGGCCCAGAGCAAAATAAAAATGTGGGGCTCCTTGTTCAAAAAGCAGGAAATAAGTACCATTAAAGGTACACAGAAAGCCTCGTCCTTCCTTCCCAAATCTCTGCTTATTGTGGTGGTATTTGCTGTTTAATTCCATAAGAAAAATTGAAGTTTTAAATTATTAGCATGAACATTGCTATTCATCTTTTACATTGTGTGATGCCAGTTCTAAATGCAGATAGCACATTTAGCTCATCGGTGGAATCACTGACATTATATAACTCACGTTTGGTGACTTATCCGAGAGTGTGCCTCAGGCTGGCTAGAAGAGACACAGCCTGTGACAGGTGTCCGGGGGCCCGCGACTCTGAACAAGCATGACACACGGTCAGGTTGGAGGAGTCGAGCCCATAGCCCCAGCTGCAGCAGGTAGGTCACCCCCAAGCCAGGACTTTCTGTGTACCTCGAGTGCGGTGTTTAGATCACCCCTGCCAAGAGAAGGCGTCTAGCTGGCTGCCCACCCACCATGCGATGGGGCTGCCAGCCCGGGAGGTAGGTGGGCAACCTCTGTCCTGAGAGGCTTCTGGGCATCCTCCCCCGCCTGTGCCCAAGACCCCTCTGGGAGCAGAGAGTGGGAGGCCAGATGGGGCCTGGTGCACCAGGGGTGGGGACTTGGCGGCAGACCCATGCCTGAGCTGAGGCCCTAAGCCAATATCTGCACCATGGTCCTACTGGACTGGACTTAGAAAACACGAATTCAACAGCACTACGACTTTCAAGATTACAAACACTGAGCATTAGACTCCAGGTAGTAGTTAGAGGGTAGGTCGCTCAGTTGTGTTCGAATCTGCGACCCCATGGACCATAGCCTGCCAGGCTCCTCTATCCATGGAATTCTCCAGGCAAGAATACTGGAGTGGGTTGCCATTTCCTTCTCCAGGAGATCTTTCCGACCCAGGGATCGAACCCAGGTCTCCTGCATTGCAGGCAGTCGCTTTACCATCTGAGCCACCAGGGAAGTACCAGAAGGTGCCGAAGGTACAGCATGAAAGACTGAAATCCCTGCCCTCAGGGAGATGCCATTCAAACGGGGCAAGAGAGTAAACAAGAAACGCAAGGGAGTCAGTGCTGAGTGCTGTGGAGAGGAACTGAAGCAGGAAAGAGGTGGAGGAAATGGGGGTGCAATCACAGAGGAGGTGGTAATTAGTGCTGCAGAAGTTAGGGTTGCAGTGGGGTGGAGGGGGAAATCAGAAAGGTTTGAGTGGGGTGTGGGGTCGAGGAAGAGATGCCGTAGTGGAGGGGGAAGTTGAATGTGGCTGGGAGATGAGATCAGGTAGATTGAAAGCAGGCAGAGGCTTGGGAACTGAGATGTCTTTATTTGCTTATGCATCTCCACCCCTAAAGCTGGGGACATCTAGGGTATTTGGGCAATGATGTTGTAGTAATCTAAGAAGAGGATCTCTTTGGTGGTGGAGGGGGCGAGATCTCCCAAATGTTTCTCCAGCATGTGGGGGCTTCTCTGATGGCTCAGACGGTAAAGAATCTGTCCGCAATGTAAGAGACCCAGCTTCAATCCCTGGGTTGGGAAGATCCATAGAGGAGGGCATGGTAACCCACTCCATTATTCTTGCCTGGAAAATCCCATGGACAGAGGAGCCTGGCAGACTACAGTCCATGGGGTGGCAAAGAGTCAGATGTGACTGAGCGACCAACACTTGTCACTTTCTTTTTTGATAACGGAGAGGGCAGAGTCCTCCCAAATGATGCTTCCTCAGCATCGCTTTCTAAAATATTTCTAAGGCGCTTTGCATGACATCAACACAGTACTTACTATTACAGCCTTTGAATGTTTAAACGATGAGTTTCACCAAGCACAACCTGCTTCTGTCATTTGAAGAAGAGGCACTGGTTTTGAGAAAGACCAACCTACTGCTCTGAGAGACACCTACCACAAGGTGGCGCCATGGAGCTGTCATACCAGCAGCGCACCCTTTCCACAGTGCCCCATGCAATTGGTTTGTTAGAGAGAAATCACACGTGGGCCTTGGTTAAATGCCTTTTTCTCATTACTACATTCAGTCCTCGCAACAGCCCGTGAGTTCACATCATTAGTGTCATATGTGACACGGGGGAACTGAAGCACAGAGATCACAGCTGGGAAGAAGCACAGCTGGTTTCTGAAATGGTGTTTTTAACTCCAAAGTGGTTCTCTTGACTACAACCCTCTACTGCTTGCTTCCAGAAGAGGTTAGCTTTGCTCCCAGATCATCTAGTTGCCCCTAATGATGAGTAAGGGTGATAATCCATAACCTTACTCAAGATATTTGAATGATTAAGGAAGGGTGGACCCAGAGCCAGCATGGTTCTGGCCCAGGGGCCTTCTGGAACTGTGGGCTGGGAAAGACCGGTTACTGATGGGGTGGGGTGGGGAGGATCCATGAGGGGTTTTCAAGTGAGCCCAGGAGGACCCCACGCCTCCCTGCTCTTTCCTCAGCATCTTCTCCAGGGCCACCTTATTCAGGCCTGTCCTCCTTGGGGATATTTTGTTTCCAATCGATCTTCCTTGCAAAATAAAGCCCATTTTCCTCAAAGACCCCAGGGGGGCTGCCCTCCCAGGATGAACTGAGGATGAAAGCCAAAGATGGTACAAGGCAGCTGATGAGGAAAGAATAGAGAGAACGTCTTTATTCCAACAGGAAGAATTATCATTCACTGGACTTGGTGGCTGGGAAAATAGGGATCTGTAGTGGATGGACAGATTGCACAGCAAGGAGGGTGATGAAAGCTGATGGAATCCATGGGCGTGTGAGGGCCCGCCTTCCTGTAACCTCGGCTCACTCCACCTTGGAAGGGCAGAGGTCAGTGGCCTGGGAAGCTCCCACGTCTGCAATGCTGGGTTCAACACGATATTACGAGGGGCCGGTAGGGGCACTCTTGCTTACTCGACCAAGGCTTGTTCTGACACCACAGCGACGGCGAGGGTTCCGGGGCTCCGCTGGAGCTGCTGAGATTCTAGGCGTCTCAGGCTGCCGTCACTGCCTGCCTGCCTGTGGCCACCCAGCCAGGAAGCAAACCGGCCTCCTCGCCTGCCCTGACTTTCTCTGGAGACAACACGCTGGCCCTCTGGATGCAACTGGATGCCCTGTAATCTTAGTCCCACGTTCACAAGAAGTGTTCACCGTGGCTGATTTTATTCAATACATTTTTTTTAAGTCCTTAAATTACGAAGTGATAGCATCAATGTAAAAACTCCGAACAAAATTGCATTTTGTTTAGTGATTGTGACCAGATTTTAGAACGTGGTTTTTCTTTACAGCTTTATTTGTGACCCATGAAAAGTTCCGTGAATTACAGAAGATAAATTTATGTTCTTTTGCAAGGCATGATGGTTTTTTTTCTGGAGAACCCTGATTGATACATAATGTATATATTTTGAGGTAGTATTTACTGTGTACTTGCTTATTACTTACCTGTTAATTTGTTAAAAGCTCAAAATGTGTCAAAATCTTTTGCTACTTACTGCCTTTCTGTTTCTTCTCCTGTTCCCAACACCTTTCCCTTCAATACTCCGTGCTGTGCTGTGCTGTGCTTATTTACTTAATCCTGTCCAACTCTTTGTGACTTACTTAGTCGTGTCTGACTCTTTGAGGCCCCATGGACTGTAGCCTGCCAGTCTTCTCTGTCCAAGGGATTCTCCAGACAAGAATACTGGAGTGGGTTGCCATTTCTTCCTTCAGGGAATCTTCCTGACCCAGGGATCGAACCCAAGTCTCTGGTGTCTCCTGCATTGCAGGCACTGTGCCATCAGGGAAGCCCCTCAATCCATTGATATAGTAATTTGTCACTTAAAGGTTTATGAGAGTTTCAGCTTTGTGAATTATATCTTTGTTAATAGAATGGTTCTGTTTGTGTAAAAAATAAGCTTTGTCTGATGTTGATATTGTCCACAATCAACATACTGATTTTAATATTATTAAACAATTGATTTCAATATTATTTCCAGTTAGTTGCACTGGCATAAAATACTTTTGTTATATTTGCTTATAGAATTTATTGCAATTTTGCTTTAAATAAGTATCTTATAAACAGCATATATTAGGTTTTTTTTGTCCTCCCTTAACTCAGTTTAAAAGTTTTTAGTCCTCTAACAGAGGAATTGCATTTAAAAGTCTGTCCTTTAATGGAGGAATTCATCTAATTTAGGTTTCTTTTTGTAAATTGTGAATTTGGTCTTTGTTCTTTCATGGTATCCTAATCCTTTAAAAAATGTTTTTTTTTTTTGTTATTTTTCTTTTCAGCCCTTTGATAAACTGCATTTTCTCTGCATTTAAGACTTAGAGTTTTTGGAGCATATAAGCAGTTCTTAATTATATGAGTAGTTCCTAGTTTAATTATATCATTGGTTTCCAACAAATTTTTTGAAAGAATACTGTTAACTTGTGTTTCTTTAAAGTGAAGACTTCAACAGTAAAAAAAAAAAAAAAAAACGATTCTAACATATGGAAATACATACAGTAAAAATTAAAAAGCGACGTTTCCTCATCCATGATGTCACCTTCTGTCTCTTTCCAGAAGCAGCTGTAAGCAGTTTGATATTGTTAGGTGTTTCTTCTAAACCTCGTGTGTGATCTCTGATCTACGGTGTGTATGTCTACATATATGTATCTGAGAATGTGTACTTACAGCACACTCACATAAAGGATCTTAATACATGTACTGCTCTTTTATTTGCTTTTTTCAATGAACAATAATCCTTCCCTTTCGGTGCATATAAATTCTCTTCCTTCTTTGCTAAATAGCTCCTTTGTGTCATCTTTTGCATTTATCTCAAATGTCTAGGAAGATGACCTTATCTTTGAGGAAAACAGCTTGCCTGGAATACCTTGTGGGCGAGGCGGGCACACACCTTTGAAATACTCCCACAAAGCAATTCACCTGTTCCAGTCACAGGTGAATTGGTGGCCCCAGCTTGGCCCTTGAGAACCTTTACCGTCAGTTAATTGTGGAAATGGTGGACATCGCATAAGGGAGCCCCTCGAGCAGGCCTGGCTGCCCCAAAGCATGCTGGGCAAATTTCCCCATGATGCTTGATGGAGAGTCCCAAGGCTCAGAGCAAATCTGATGCAAATCTCCCCTCTGCTCCTTCTCAGCACAGTGTCGGTCCACCTGCCAAGAGAACCACGCCCAAGTGCTTCCTGTGCGTGCGTGCAAGCTCAGTCACTTTAGTCGTGTCTGACTCTTTGCAACCCTATGGACTGTAGCCCGCCAGGCTCCTCTGTCCATGGGATTCCCCAGGCAAGAATACTGGAGTGGGTAGCCACGCCCTCCTCCATGGGATCTTCCTGACCCAGGTATTGACCCTGTGTCTTCTGCTTTACAGACAGATTCTTTTCAGATTCCCCTGCTGAGCCGTTGGGGAAGCCCCCAGGTGCTTCGATTGGGGGCCAACTCTGCATGCAGAGAGCTGAGAGCCTCACTTAGACACTCAGCAAGGGCCCTGTCTTTGGCTTGTTTGTTTAATCTCTCTGAGCATCTGTTTCTTAATCTGGAAAAAGGATTAAATAGGACAAACTGTATTCAGGGATCTAGAACAGTACCTGCCCATGAATTTATCCTCCCGACTTCAGGAAGGATTTTAAAGTGGCTTAGAAGAAAATAAAATGCATACATTACAATTAAGGAGGAAGAGTGGGGCAAAGAATGAGTTCAGTGTGAGGACTGTGCATAATCATACGTTTACCATTGCTGAGACACGAAGTTGACTCTGAACAGCTTAGCAGCCAAAGCGAAAGGGGAAAACCCTATCGGCCTACAAAATAAAGGCAATCTGCTTGCTCAAGAAATGTGGAACCATCTGGGTGCTAGGGTGAGCGCGTCCCCCCCTTTGCATTCTTGTGAAAAGAGGACCCTCCACCCCCTAAGTGGGATGCTGGCATCATCCAAGCTTGAGTCAAAAGCTGTGGTAACTGAGAGAGCAGTTTTTGAAACAATGTGTTTTTCTCTCTCACAGTCCTAGCTTCTCCTCTTTCCTCCCCTGTTTTCAGGAAGCATGCCTTGGGAAGGATCAAGGCTAATAGTGAGACTGTCAAGAGAAGGAAAGAAACAGTGTCTGTTCAGCTTGTGACTTCCAAGACACCAAGGCAAGTCTTTTGAGTCTGCAGCATCCAGAAGTTGGGTTTTGGCAAGAAAGATAGGGATTTCCCAAACTTGCTGAACTCCCATGAATATCATCAAGTACCAGGCCAGGAGGACCAGGTGACGTGACAGAATCTGACATCAGACAAGACAGAAAGCAGCCAGGCTGTGATGTGAGCAGCTCTGCCCCTCAAACCGTCACATGCATGCGACTCACCTAGCCTTGTTAAAATGCAGATGCAGTTCAGAAGGTCTGGGGTGGGGCCCGAGAATCTGCATTTCTTCCAGGGTCCTAGGTGATGCCGATGCTGCTCGTCCATGGACCACACTGGTGGCAAGGATGTGAGGGAGAGCGAGGCAAAAAGTGAAGCAAGAAGAGCCCTCTCCTCCTGGCCCAGGGAATTGTGGAAAGAAGATGGACCCAGGTCAGAGATGTGCTGTCCCGCCTCCTCCTGGCGGAGGTCCCAGAGTAAGGAGGGAAGCTGAGTAGACTGCGGGGAAAGGCAAAAGCAGAGAGTCTTTGGGCCCGAGGAGAAGGCAATGGCACCCCACTCCAGTACTCTTGCCTGGAAAACCCCATGGATGGAGGAGCCTAGAAAGCTTCAGTCCATGGGGTCACTGAGGGTCGGACACGACTGAGCGACTTCACTTTCACTTTTCACTTTCATGCATTGGAGAAGGAAATGGCAACCCACTCCAGTGTTCTTGCCTGGAGAATCCCAGGGACAGGGAAGCCTGGTGGGCTGCCGTCTATGGGGTCACACAGAGTCGGACACGACTGAAGTGACTTAGTATAGTATAGTATAGTATTTGGGCCCGAATCCTCATCTAAAGCTCCGGTAGTGGGAGGGGTTGGGAGGTAGAGCAAGCCCTGTGCTGGGGACTCTGGCAACACGGGGGTGTGGGGTGCCCGGTTTGGCCTTCCTAAAGCCCTGGGCACCACGTAATGGAGAAGGGACTGGGGGAGCCCCAGCTGGCTGCTCCAGAGCTTCTGTGAGTCTGTCTGGGGCCACAGGGCTACACAAGGGTCTTGGGCTGGTTGGGAATTACAACCATGCTTCTAGGGGCACCAGAACTTTCAGGAACTGGGTGAGGGTGGCCAATGGGTTGTCCGTGCCAAGAGAGCAGGCCAAGGGTTACACCTGCCATGGATGCCAGCAGCAAATGTCCCTGGGACTGCAGGGACAGACTGGCCCTCCCAGCTCATGGGCCAGTCCAGAAGGTCACCCAGAGCAGAGAGCCACGAGGGGGCCAGTCAGCCAGGATCCACCCCCACCAGCACCCTGAGCAGCACAGGAATCCTGGTCCTCATCACCAAATGGCTCATTAGAGTTGAATTTTGAACTCCTGTGTATTTACCCCCCAAACCCCAAGCCAGTCCATTAAAGTCAATTAAATAGCCTACCGAATGTTTCTCTCATTAGCCTACCAGGTGAAGACTGTGACAACAGTTATTAGATTCATTACAGAAAACAGAAGCCACAACTTTGCTTGTCTGGGCCAAGTGTATGCATTTTTTTTTTTAAAGCCGACATAAGAAAGATAATCCATAATGCTGATGGATAGAGTCCTTGCGCTGTGAAAGAGAGCGCACACACAGGCAGCTTCTCTGTGGGATCAGCAGAGACAGGGACACAGGACTGGGCCACCTGCCTGGCAAGGGGTGATAGCTCAGGGGTGTTCAATTCCAGCAGAAATCAGGAGGAGAGGCACTCGGATTGGCATGGAGGGAGCAGAGGAAGGATAGGAGATTCAGTAAAGCATGGGAGAGGCTTCCGTCTTTTGTCTCCAAGTCCTTTATTAAGCTCCTGTTGTATGCCAGTCACTGAGCCAGGAACTTGAAGTTCAGAGCGCCATCCCATGCCATGTGGGGCTTACTCGCCAAGGAGAGGCTGGAAGATGGACAGCGCTTCCCTGCTGTCCTCCAGATGGGAGCCCTTGCAGGTGGCACGTTCGAGAGTGGGGTGTTCAAAATACTCCTGCAAATCCCCTTGATGTCCTGCTCTCTGACTTCTGCCCTGGAGAGGCTGGGGCTGCGGAGGTGGGTGGATGGAAGACCCACTTGGCATATCCTCTTCCCCCTCGAGATTTATCCTGGGAAGGAGGCAGTGGCCATTTGTATTTAGAGGTTCCCAGTGACCTGCTTTTTGCCCTCCTCCCTTAACCCGTGCCCACCCCACTCCCACCAGGCACACACACACACACACCCCGTGCACACATAGGCTGATGTGTCTGGAGCCCAAAGGTCAAGCTGGGCCATGCAGTCAGGTGGTATCAGCTGCTGGGATGGAAGACTTTTCAAGTCCCTTGTAAGGCACAATCATAAATGTATTAATACATTTTGCACAAGTTTTCAGCTGCAAATTCACTTTCATGCAGTACAGCCCCTTATTTCACAGTGGGGCCCCTTAGGGGGCCAGAGAGGAGGGCTGGCCTGTGGCCAGGCAGGCCAAGGGCTTGCCAGGCACCTGGCACCTGGTCCTGCTCCCCAGTGACCCTGTGCAAGGCCCCTTGAAGTCTCCTGGGTGCTCACCTCCAGCACACAGGAAAGGATTAATTATTAATTTTTATAACAACCCAGAAACTGATATCTGTGAACCACAAGTCCTGACACTTCTCCTCCAACATCCAGCTACTCCATCGTGGTTTTTAGCTGGGTCAGCGTAACAGTCTCATAACCTCAGAAGTGGGAGCCGTGAAGGCCTTCATCAGCCATTCCTGGGGGCAAAGGCCAGTCGTGGCACAGGAGCTGATAACTCTAAGAAACCCAGACGTCTTCACCGCACAGCAGAGCTGGGCCTCATCGTGCTCCCTTTCCTGGCATTTATTGTTTCCGACCATCCTCTAATTTAGCTGCAATCTTCTCAGCGCTTTTACAAACCCCAGCTCAGGTGATCCCAAACATTGCTGCTACTGGATGGGCAGCTAATTGTTCTCCGGCAGAAAATAAAGATTCAGAGAGGGAAGTGACTCTCCAAGGTCACACAGGCTCAATTGAGCACTCTGTCCTCAGTATCACCTACCTGGAGGAATTCATAGCTGTGTTGCAAGAAGGGGGAGCCCTTTCAGGGTCTGAGATGGGGCTCTGTCTAACACTCAGAAATGAATTGTCCGAGGACACACACATGCTGACAAAGCAAGAGACTTTATTGGGAAGGGTCCCCCCCACCCCCCGGGGGGAGAGCAGGAGGGTGAGGGAGCCCAGGAGAGCTGCTCTGTCACGTGGCTCGAAGTCCCGGGTTTTATGGTGATGGGATTAGTTTCCGGGTTGTCTCTGGCCTATCCTTCTGACTCAGGGTCCTTCCTAGTGGTGCATGCATTGCTCAGCCAAGATGGATGCCAGCGAGGAGGATTCTGGGAGGTGGAAGGTCACGTGGTGTCTCCTTTTGACCTTTCCTGAACTCTTTCGGTTGGTGGTGGCTTATTAGTTCTGTGTTCCTGACCGGGACCTTCTGTCATAAAATAACTCATGAAAATGGTTGCTACGGTGCCTGGCCGGGGTGGGGAGTTTCAGTCAGTGTGCTTCCTCTAACAACTGGACCAGCCTTTTAGTGCAAGATGTTAATTACGGTCCTCGGATGTATCCGAGGTTGGATGTCCATGAATCTTCAGAAAACCTGGGCAGCATTTAGTCATCTCTCTGAGATGAAGTCCACAGTCTTCTCAGGACACTCTCTGACCCCCGACAGTGAGCACCATTGCTTTAAAAATGAGCAGCTAAAACCCCACTGCCCCTGCCTGCAGCGGTGCCCACTGGATGAAGCCCCCTCTTGCTGGGTTCTGGGGTTCGCTGGGCACAGTCGTGGACAGGAGCAGGGCCAGGCCAGTGCCGTGGCTGTCCCCGGGGCGGGGGGATGGGTGAGCTGTCCTTGAATCAGGACTGTCCGGGCAGCAAACACCAGGCCGGCAGACTTGAAATGCAACACGTTCCATGTACAGCAGCAACGCCAGGGAGTAAACCTCTCAAGAAACGCATAATATTCATCGCAAAAAATCTGCTGAACTACACAGAGGGACATTAAATAAGTGGTAAAACATGCCATGTTGAGAACTCCTAATACTGTAAAATGCCATTTGCTCAAATTTACATTTTAGGTAATTCTAATAAAGTATCTAAGGTTTTTTTTGTTTTTGTTTTTTAAATCTGATGTAATGAACTTACATGGAACAACTCACCTGGAAAAATAAACATGTAAACGGAGTCATGAAATTTGGGGGAAGAAAAGAACAATGTGGGTCTACATTCCCAGCTATTAAAACAGAAATGAATACAGAGAAGAATGGAAGATGGGCAGACAGCTCAATGGAAAAGAAGAGAAAGTCTAGGAACAGACCCTATGAACTAGAGAAAATTACTAGTTTACGATGAGTGTGATGTTCAGATCTGTGGGGAAAAGATCAGTTGCTTAGTAAACTATGTTCAAATCATGTGGGGAAATAAAGCTAAATTCCTACCTCATCCCTTATATTGGGTTAAAATCAAGATCTATTTCTTTATAGTAAGAAGGGATATAGTTCCTTCCTTGTAGTGTAATTATAGAAGGATGTGAGCTAATGCATGTAAAGTTCTTAGTTTAGAACACATCTGATAAACATTACCTATTATTATTAGTGTTATTAGTCCAGATGGATTATAATCCAAACATACAGCGACAAATTCACCATCACATTACTGAGAGTTCAGGTAAAACTTCCCTAATCTCAAGGTGGGAGTGGTTTTCAAAGGCAGGATGTGCCTGGAGTCTTAGAAGGTTCTTACCCTGTGACTCAACAATTCCACTGCTAGGATGTTAACCCTAAGGATGTTCTCAAATCAACATGCAAAGATGGCTAATAAGCATTTTTTTCTAAATAAGAGCAAGGCTCTTGGAGAAGACTCTTGAGATTCCCTTGGACAGCAAGGAGATCAAACCAGTCAATCCTAAAAGAAAGTGAATATTCATTGGTAGGACTGATGCTGAAGCTGAAGCTCTAATCCTTTTGCCATCTGATGCAAAGAGCTGATTCACAGGAAAAAATCCTGATGCTGGGAAAGATTGAAGGCAGGAGGAGAAGGGGACGACAGAGGATGAGATGGTTGGATGGCATCACCGACTCAGTGGACATGAGTTTGATCAAATTTCAGAAGATGGCTAAGGACAGGGAAACCTGGCATGCTGCAGTCCATGGGGTTGAAAACAGTCGGACATGACTGAGTGACTGAACAACAACAAAAATAAGAGCAAAATGTAGATATCTACAACCTAAATATCAAAAAGGCAATGGTTAAAAAAAAAGGCTTATTCAACCACATGCTGGACTACTATGCCACCGTTAAAATTTTTAAAATTACCCCAGTGAACATTACAAGATTGATTTGGGGAAATGCTAACCATGACCCAAAATGGTATATATAGTATCATAGTTTGAACTAGACACTGAAACAGCTATCTCTGTTAAGGGAATAACCTGAGTTTTTTTTCCTTTATTCTTCGCAAATTTACTATGTTCAACCTGTTTCTTTTATGATTCTACCACATTTTTTATAATATGGTTTTATATTGGAGTAGAGTTGATTAACAGTGTTGGGCTAGTTTCAGGTGTACAGTGATTCAATTGTATGTATGTATTCGTATATTAATATTCTTTTTCTAATTCTTTTCCCATTTAGGTTGTTACATAGTACCAAGCAGAGTTCTCTGTGTTGTACAGTAGGTCCTTGTGGATTATTCACTCGAAACATAACACTGTGTACATGTGATCCCAAACTCCCTGTCTCTCTCTCTCCCCAACCCTTCCTTCCTTGTAACCATAAGTTCATTCTTCGAGTTTGCGACTCTGTTTCTATTTTGTAAATAAGCTCATGCGTACCATTTTTTATTCTTAGATTCCCCATGTAAGTGACATGGTACCATATTTGTCTCTCTCTGACCTACTTCACTCAGTGTGACAATCTCTAGATCCATCCATGTTGCTGCAGATGGCAATATTTCCCTCTTTTTAAATGCTGAGTAAAATTCCATTGTCTATACGCTGCATCTCCTGTACCCATTCCTCTGTCAATGGACATTTAGGTTGCTTTCATGTCTTGGCTCTTGTAAAGATCACGGCGATGAACGCTGGGGCACAGGTGTCCTTTGGGCCATGTTTTTCTCCACATATATGCCCAGGAGTGGGATTACAGGATGATATGTGATTCTACCACATTTAATAGGGGGTGTTAATATCAATTTTAAAAGTTTTTTTTTTTTTTTAAATGGACATTGCCAGGCAATTTGTGCTTTTAAAAGTTATTTATCAAGTAGAGATTTTATTAAAATTACTTCCTCACCCTTGTATCTCAAACTGGGGTAAGTTTGGGGTTTCTGCTAATCGCTCATCACAGGAACTTGTCCATAATTTACTCAAATAATTTTCCTCTAGATGCTCCTTTTATAGCAAAACAAATCCAAATGAACAATGGGAAGAATACAAAATGCTTATCATTTCTCTTTTCAGAAAGAGACCCATGCCGCCCTGGACCCCAGACGAAGCTGCCTCAGGCAGGTCCCATTGATGAGCTCTGTGTTGGAACGGCCCAGCCTCCCCTACCCATGGTCTGCCCTGGAGACATGTGCCAGGAACCTGATGCCAGGCCATGGCCCTGAGGTCAAATGAGTCCACTCTCCCTGGGCCTGAGGTGGCCAATTGTGAGCTGGACTTTCTCGAGAATTCAAAGTCTCAGCCCTCACAAGTCCCCAGGTCAAAGATCCCCCTCAGGTGGGGACTGGCTTCCCAGAAGCCTCCAAAACAAACAGTGATAAGAAAATGAGATGTAGGAAGCTGGCTGGTAGCCAGCGTGAGGCTGGGTGCCAAGCTTGGGGTGGTGAGGGACCAGAAAAGACCGAGGGCTTCCACCACACCGGCTTGTCGGGGCAGCTCCGGGCTGAACCTCTCCCCCTCCCTCTGCGGCCATCACCTCTGGGCAGGATAAGATGCAGGAGTGGGAACCCAGCCTGCCTGGGTGAAACCCGCCTGGGACCCGGGGCAGGTCAGGCTGGCAGGAGCGCTGTGAGGCTGGCAAATTCCGTGCAGGAGGGAAACTTGGCCTCACGCCATCTGCTCACCTGGCGCCAAGGCCCAGGGTGATGACAGTGGTGGGGAGGGGTGGCTCAGGGTTGCTCGAGGTGCCAGGCAACAGACAACGCCAAGCCTCAGCGTCGCCCGTGCTTTCTGGGCCGCCAAGTCTCCAAGCATCAGCCCACGCCAAGGAGAGCAGGGTCAACGGCATGTGAAGTGGTGAGCGACCTACAAAGCTAACTCTGCTCTTGCTGTGGGCCACAGACCTTGGAAGGTGGGGCTTGGGGGTGGGGCGCAAGGACAACTAGCATTTACTGAGCTTTTACTCTCCGTCAGACTCTATTGGCTACAGCATGTAGTAGCTCACATTTCTCAGCACGACTCCGAGATTATGTCCATTTTACCTCTGGGGAAACTGAGGCTTAGACATGATGGGTGGTGGAGGGGGTACCCACAGCAGAAGGGCACACAGCTGGGGAGGGATTCACCTGCCGGCCCAGATGTCTGAGTCAGGCTGTTCCCACTGCCCTCGACTCTGCGTCGTCAAGGAACCTGCCCTCCAGGCCGCAGCCCCGGCCGTGGACCCGCCACTGCACTGCTCCAGCCCCCTTCTGAGGCCCACAGCACCCCCACCTCGTGATCAAGTCCCCAGGACCCCGCCAAGTGTCCTGTCTCTCCAGGAAGTCGGTCACCCCGCTGTCTGGAGGAAGACAGAGCTGGGAGTGGAATGTGGACTTCTCTTCTTTCTACCTCTTTCCCTGGGCTGGTTTTCTTCTGGGAAATCGGGTAAGCCATCATCAAAATAGCGAGCAGAGCATGCAGTTACAAAGGGGCTAGCACCGAACTGAGCTCTCATACCCCTCGCCCCACTCCCACCCTGGTTGGTGGTTCCCGACTTCCTCAGAAGGTAATTGAAAACTCAGGTAGAGTTGACTGTATTAGGGCCCCGGCCCCAGCCTGCATCTGTGCTTTCCCCGTCCTTCCCCTCGTCTCCTCTGTCACTGGAGGTGATGAGGGCAGGAGGGTGGACTGTTTGCTTCTCTGTGATTTTCTATTCTGTCTCCCCCACCCCTATTCAGGGGCCAAGGCTAACTTGTGACTTGCAGAAAATGCAGGTCAGTTTAGGTCACAGCAGGATGCCTTACCAGGGACTGATTCAAAGGCCCTGGGCTTCTGGGAGGGGCTGGCACTCAGGCAGGGGGCCGGCAAATGTTGTGAATGTTTGGAGGCCTAAGCTCACCTCTGTCTCATCAGAAGGGAGGGGAGTGCAGACCCACAGACACAATGGTACCACCACAAAGCAGCAGGCTGTTACCTGAAGGAGCATCTTGGGTCCCCACCGTCTAGCCCCAGGGCCTCCCCATGCAGATTGACTTCTTGTACCTGGTCTTCCAAAGTCAGGGCTGACACCTGGGCTGCCCTGCTTCACAGTCGTTAAGTCAGTGTGGTGATACCACTCTAATGAGGAGAAAGCAAAGAGGAAATAAAGAGCCTCTTGATGAAGGTGAAAGAGGAGAGTGAAAAACTGGCTTAAAACTGAGCATTCAAAAACTAAGATCACAACCTCTGGTCCCATCACTTTATGGCAAATAGAAGGGGACAAAGATTTTATTTTCTTGGGCTCCAAAATCACTGTGGATGGTGACCACAGTCATGAAATTAAAAAATGCTTGCTCCTTGGAAGGAAAGCTATGACAAACCTAGTCAATGTATTAAAAAGCAGAGGCATCACTTTGCCAACAAAGGTCCATATAATCAAAGCTGTGGTTTTTCCAGTAATCATATATGGATGTGAGAGTTGGACCATAAAGAAGGCTGAGCGCCTTGAAGAATTGATGCCTTCAAACTGTGGTGTTGGAGAAGACTCTTGAGAGTTCCTTGGACACCAAGGAAATCAAACCAGTCCATCCTAAAGGAAATCAACCCTGAATATTTATGGGAAGGACTAATGCTGAAGCTGAAGCTTCTGAACTTTGACCACCTGATGCGAAGGGCTGCCTCACTGGAAAAGACCCTGGAAAGATTGAAGGCAAGAGGAGAAGAGGGCAGCAGAGGACAAGATGGTTAGATAGCATCGCCAACTCAATGGACAGGAATCTGAGCAAACTCAGGGAGATAGTGAAGGACAGAAAGCCTGCTGTGCTGCAGTTCGTGGGGTTGCAAAGAGTCAGATACGACTTAGCCAACTAACAACAACAGGTGTTAGTGTAAACGACCTCTGACCCTCCTTGACCTGAGAGGTTGTGCAGGTAGACTCAGGATCTACCTGCACAACCTTACCTTGAAAACACAGAACCTCAGAGTTTGCTGTGTTCATTTTCTAAGCCTAACCAAGGATCTGAAATAATATCTATGTCTCCAGCCAGCGTGGGTAGCACAGGGCTGGTTAGCTGAGCGCAAACTGTAGGTGAAGGGACCCTGAGCCACACAGACCTCACCACCAGCTGTGTGAGTCAAGCGGGGCCAGAGCTAGGAGCTCCCACTTCCTCGTCTGTCCAAGCGGGGTGGGAACCTCTATTTCACAGAGTCTCTGGATAAATAGATAGCGCTTCCATCTCTCCTGGAACACCGACAGCACTGAATTTATGTTAGCTGTGATTATACTTTAGAGTCACAAAGCGCTGGGGGCCGCAGTCATTCGCTGAACAATAGTCATGAATATTCATAGCTATTGTTCAGAAGATCTGAGGACCAGGCGGTGGTGGAGAGACCTCCCTCAGGGAGTCCAGTGGGAAGACAGACAATAGACAAAGAACTGTGTGTGTGGTAGGCACTCAGCAAATATTTGTTGAACAAATTGCAAAAGGCAATGAATTATGATGGGAGCATGCAAGGTGCCATGTGGGCTCGTGCAGGGGCCCCCCTGCCCAGACCTCCCTGGGGAGGTGATGCTGAAGCCAAGTGTCAAGGATAAGGAAGGTTTGGCCTGGTTCTTCTCAGCAGCCTTACATGTGCATTTTCCAAGAGCTTAGGTGGGCTGGAGCATCATTCTTGGTTAGAAGGGTAAACCATTTCAAGAGTCCACGATTTGAGGGCAGGGCAGGCCCAGAGATGACTTTTTTAAGCCCGGTGAACATCCATTCTCTGCCCAGTCACTTTTAGAGGAAGGAGGCTGCTGGACAGTCCTCTTCCTCTCTTCCCACTCCACCCTTGGCCCCATGCTGCCATGCGTACTGGGGGAACAATCGAGAACTCTCATACAGTCAGAAACCTCAGGCATTATCTCCTAGCAGCCTTGCTTCTCACAAAGACCTCCTTCCTGGCACTTGCACATCCAAACTACTTCATCTAGTCTTTAAAGCCCGTGGTGATCAGGAGTTTAAAAGTCTGGAGCCAAGTGCTGAGCCAATTCGTTGAGCAAAATCTCCCGTCGTGTTCCGGACGGCTCAGTGAAAGAGGTGCCACAGTTATCAGCCTGGTTGGAAGCACACAACAGTTAAGTAACTTGTCTAAGATTGCTTCATTAGCCAGCAGCCAGACTGAGATTCAAATCCACAGGTCAGACTCCCCAGGGCTTCGGCTCCACTCTTGACCTATCGGCTAAAGTTAGCCTAAGGAATTTGCCTTCCTCACCTCTGAGCCTAAACCAACTAGACCCTCCAGATCTTCAGCACTACCAGGACATTTCCCTCCAGAGATGTCTTCAAGATTCACAGTCTCACACTTAATGATGGGTCAGAATGGTCCCTAAAGGAAAATGTAAAGAAGCTTGCCCTGTGAGAACAGCCAGGACCAGCAGGAGTCTGCTCTGGCTCCAGGGCCTTGCTCAGTGATTCCTGGGGCAGAGCAGGCAGAAACTACCCTGAGAAAAGCACCCAAAACAGTGTCCATGGACATATTAAGGGGTGGGTCAGATGGGCAGCTTCCTGGGGTGCTGAGTGTCACTGAAATAAGTACGGGACTGATTTCTGTCTCTGCTCAGAGCTGTGACATGAAAGTTGACCCAGCTTGCCAAAGAAAACAAGCCACTCAATTCAGTTCAGTTCAGTTGCTCAGTCATGTCCGACTCTTTGCAACCCCATGGACTACAGCACACCAGGCCTCCCCATCCATCACCAACTCCCAGAGTTTATTCAAACTCATGTCCATTGAGCCCGTGATGCCAACCAACCATCTCATCCTCTGTCGTCCCCTTCTCATCCCGCCTTCAATCTTTCCCAGCATCAGAGTCTTTTCCATTGAGTCATTTCTTCACATCAGGTGGCCAAAGTAATAAGCCACAGAGTAGGAATAAAACCTGTATTTACCTCTATTAAATGTCTTCCACAGGCTCTCTTGTGCAGTGTTGCTGGGTCAGCAACCCCAAGGTTGACAGTCACCTGAACTGAGTAGTTCCATAGGGCAGGGACAGGTGTTATTTACTGAGAGTTAGTTATTTATCTTCAGAATGTAAAGCATGTTAATGTATTTCCTATACCGAGCAGTGTTGGTTGTACTGCAGTAGCCAAGGGCAGGTTAGACCACTGTAACAAAGACATCCCATAAAGACATAGGGTAGTGATCCTGGATCAGCAAACTTTTTCTGTAAAGGGCCAGAGAGTAAACATTTTTAAGGCATACAGACTCTGTTGCAGCTACTCAAATCTGCCACTATAGCATGAAAACAGCCAGCGGACAATAAATAAATGAATGAGTATGGATGTGTCCCAATAAAACTTTATTTATAAAAATTGGCAGGAGGCCACAGTTTGCCCATCCATACGCAACAGCAAGGGAGGCTGGGAAATGTAGTCTGGTTCTGTGCCAAGGAAGAAGGGAGACGTTGGAGGATGGCCAGCAGTCTCGGCCACACCCAGACAGCCTCCATTTTACTGTCACTCTCTTCTTGCTTTCTCCTTCAAAGTTTTCTCATGCTTGATAAGGAGGAAGTGGTGGAGGTTGACAAGGAGGAGGAGGAGGTGGTGGAGGAAGCGGCGGTGGTGGAGGAGGAAGAAGAGGAGGTGGCGGTGGACAAGAAGGAGGTGGTGGTGGTGGTGGTGGAGGGGGAGGAGGTGGTGGTGGTGGTTGAGGAGGAGGTAGTGGAGGTGGAGGAGGAGGAAGAGGTAGTGCAGGAGGAGGTAGTGGAGGAGGAGGTGGTGGAGGAGGTGGAGGAGACGGTAGTGGAGGAGATGGGGCTGATGGTGGTGGTGGAGGTGGAGGAGGAGGTGGATGAAGAAGTGGAGGAGGAGGAGGTGGTAGAGGATGTGGAGGAGGAGGAGGTGGTGAAGGAAGAGGTGGAGGAGGTGGTGGAGGATGTGGAGGAGGAGGAGGTGGCAGAGGTGGTGGGGGTGGTGGAGGTGGAAGAGGAGGTGGTGGAGGAGAAGGAAGAGGTGGTGGAGGAGGAGGAGGAGGAGAAGGAGGTAGAGGAGGAGGTGGTGCTAGAGGAGGAGGAGGTGGTGCTGGAGGAGGAGGAGGTGGAGGAGGAGGAGGTGGAGGAGGAGGACTCCTCGGTGGATACTGAGGTGGAGGTGGTGGTGCTGAAGGACTCCTCAGTGAAGTATAAGGTGGAGGTGGTGGTGCTGAAGGACTCCTCAGTGAAGTATAAGGTGGAGGTGGTGGTGCTGGAGGAGGAGGAGGTGGAGGAGGAGGACTCCTCGGTGGAGATCGAGGTGGAGGTAGTGGTGCTGAAGGAGGAGGGGGTAGAGGAGGACTCCTCAATGGAGACTGAGGTGGAGGAGGTGGTGCTAGAGGACTCCTCAGTGGAGGATAAGGTGGAGGTGGTGGTGCAGGAGGAGGAGGAGGTGGAGGAGGAGGACTCCTCGGTGGAGTATGAGGTGGAGAAGGTGGTGCTGGAGGACTCCTCAGTGGAGGATAAGGTGGAGGTGGTGGTGCTGGAGGAGGAGGAGGTGGAGGAGGAGGACTCTTCGGTGGAGTGTGAGGTGGAGGAGGTGGTGCTGAAGGACCCCCCAGTGAAGTATAAGGGGGAGGTGGTGTTGCTGGAGGAGGAGGAGGTGGAGGAGGAGGACTCCTCTGTGGATACTGAGGTGGAGGTGGTGGTGCTGAAGGACGCCCCAGTGAAATATAAGAGGGAGGTGGTGTTGCTGGAGGAGGAGGAGGTGGAGGAGGACTCCTCGGTGGATACTGAGGTGGAGGTGGTGGTGCTGAAGGACCCCCCAGTGAAGTATAAGAGGGAGGTGGTGGTGCAGGAGGAGGAGGAGGTGGAGGAGGAGGACTCCTCGGTGGAGTATGAGGTGGAGGAGGTGGTGCTGAAGGACCCCTCAGTGAAGTATAAGAGGGAGGTGGTGGTGCAGGAGGAGGAGGAGGTGGAGGAGGAGGACTCCTCGGTGGAGTATGAGGTGGGGGAGGTGGTGCTGAAGGACCCCCCAGTGAAGTATAAGAGGGAGGTGGTGGTGCAGGAGGAGGAGGAGGTGGAGGAGGAGGACTCCTCGGTGGAGTATGAGGTGGAGGAGGTGGTGCTGAAGGACCCCCCAGTGAAGTATAAGAGGGAGGTGGTGGTGCTGGAGGAGGAGGAGGTGGAGGAGGACTCCTCGGTGGATACTGAGGTGGAGGTGGTGGTGCTGAGGGACCCCCCAGTGAAGTATAAGAGGGAGGTGGTGTTGCTGGAGGAGGAGGACTCCTCGGTGGATACTGAGGTGGAGGTGGTGGTGCTGAAGGATGCCCCAGTGAAGTATAAGAGGGAGGTGGTGTTGCTGGAGGAGGAGGAGGTGGAGGAGGAGGACTCCTCGGTGGAGTATGAGGTGGAGGAGGTGGTGCTGAAGGACCCCCCAGTGAAGTATAAGAGGGAGGTGGTG